>NC_080570.1:137627140-138827140 GCF_030247185.1 Malaya genurostris | reverse complement strand
CGGGAAAGGCTTGGTGAACGACTGGCAAAGATATCGAAAATACTTGAATGTTCTCTTGTCTTCAATCGTTCTTTTGAAGAAGAATCCATGCTTGCTACTAAACTCAGGCATATACATGGTTTGCAAGTTAGTCAATACATATACATATAACCTCATGTTAATCATTCATAATTACTCATGATGTACAGCTCTAGTGTAAGAGTAATCACTAACAATAATGATTGAATTAGCATATATTCAAAGTGTGAAGAATTCAAAAATCCATTACGTCCAGTCTTTTTTACAAGCCAATATAACGAGAGGTAAGCCCACTGCGCTCAAACACTGAAAAAAGTTCTGATTTCTATGTGTCGGTTTTTCTTGTTATGCTTTGTGCGACGGTTCGTTCAACTGAAGCGGATAAAATTTTGCGCGCATTTTATGACGCTACATTTCACCTTAAGTCATGAAATGGAAAAATAAAGAATTAAAAAAAACGCCAAAGTAATGAAAGTAATGCGTATTAAAAAATGAACCCGAAAAATAAAAAAAAAGAAAATTATTTATCAAATATAAATTCTAGATCAAAGCTGGAAGATTGAGAAACAGTTATTGAAAATTCACTAATTTACTTGACCATTTTAACAGTTCAAGAAATTTCAATTCCGAATCCACACATAAGCGATGAAATTCGAAGAGAGGATATGAAAATACTCAACTTTCAGTTGCAAACAGAATCCGAAAACAAAAATTGAAATATAAAAATACGTATTTGAAAAGCTAAAGCGTAAAATGACTAATTGTAAAGTTGAGAAACAAACATCAAAAATAAAAAAAAATTGATGTTGGATAGTGCAATTTGCAAATTAATGCATTACATTGAAAGTTTATAGGAAAAAACAGAGCAAATTCAAAAATAAATTTAAACAACCTAAAAACTTCGAAGTAGAAAACTTCAAACCCTGCAATAAAATTTCAAAAATTGGAAATCGGCAATCAAAAATAAAACTGATAAACCGTAAGTGGAAATTAAAACTTGAACAATGGGAAATAAAAGATGAAACTAAATCGAAAATTGAAATTCAAAACTGGAAATTACCTACTAAAAATTGCATGTCTTAAGCTAATGTTTGCAAATTGATAAACGAATGTTAAAAATTTCGAACTGAGAGTTGGGATTTGAAGTTTCTGAGCTTGGGAATCTGCTTGACAATTATCATTTAAAAATATATAAACTTAGAAGCTAAAAATTTGTCAGAAAATTATAATAGAAATCAGAATTAACTATTGAAAAATGAAACTATAAAACCGATAGCTAAAAATTTGAAATTAAGGATATTGCAAAATATTTGCGAAAATGGAAATTTGAAATTGATAAATACAAATTAGAAAAAAAAAATGAATCAATAATAAAATTTTATAACTTTTGTTGAAAATTGCGCGATGGAACAAGTGAGAATCGAATTTTAATATGATGAATTTAAATCGAAAATTTAAACTTGAAATTTGATATCAGAAAAAAAAAAACTAAAGATACAATTGGGTAATAACAGCAAAAAATAAGTGTTAATAATTGAAAATTTTAAACCGGAAACTTCATGTTTAATTTCTAATCGAACAAAAAGTATGAAATGAATAGGTACAAACAAACTTTAAAGCTAAAAATTTGTCAGATGAAAAAAGTGAAACCGAAAAATAACTAAAGAAATATTAAGTTATTAAACCGAGAACTGAGAATAGAAAATTTGTTTATCGCCAAATATCACGAAAAGGGAATTCGAAATTTAAAAATTACGAATAAGAAAACAAAACAAAAAATGTTAGTATAATGAGCTTGAGATATAAAAAAAAGGAAATCATAAATAAAAATTGATAATCTCTAATTGAAAATAGCGAATTGAAACAAGTGAGAATCGAACGTAAAAATGATGAATTCAAAAAAGAGTTACAAATCGAAAGTTTAAACTTGAAAATGATAATCGAAAAAAAGACTTAAGAGATAGAATTGAAGAATGAAAGTAGGAAAATAAGTGATAAGAATTGAAAATTCAACATCCGAATCATTATTTTCGAAATTCATAATCGAAAAAATTAAAATACTGAAATTGGTTAAATTTACAAATAAATTTTAAAGTTAAAGATTTGTCAGATAAAACATAGAAATCGAAAAGTAACTATTGAAAAAATGAAACTGGAGATCAAAATTTAAAAACTATTAATAAGAAAATGAGGAAGGAATATAGGAATTACGAGTTTGAGATATAAGAAATGCAAATCATAAATTTAAATCGAAAATCGCTAATTAAAAATTGCAAAATGGAGCAAGTGAGAAGCGAATGTAAAAATGGTGAATAAAAAAAATTACATATCGAGAGTTGGAACTCGAAAGTGATAATCGGAAAAAGATTTGAAAATATGTTATGCTCTTCTTTCGTCGCAGTACTGCAGGAAATATAATATTTTTCTTTTAATAATAATAATAATTATATATAATATAATTTAATATAATTCAATTCAATATATAATAAATAATGTAATAAACAATAGAATTATATGTTCCAATATACTATGATAAACATTGCACTTTAGGATGGGCTTTAACTTAAAATCCATTTCGCACCCTCTCATTCTGCTACTAACGCAGAAGACGATAGCACCCAGTCGATGCCGCTCTATTGACCAAATGTCATCATAGACCCTCGACAATGATAAATAAAATGTGGAACTTGAAAGCTGAAAATGGAATTATTAAAATTGGAATAATTTAACATTGAATGTTGAGAATGATAAGTTGCGAATTGTTAATAGAAAATTAAAAAATGAAAATTGTAATATGTGTAATACGTGAAATTGACAGTAAAAAATTGAAAATTTTGAATGAGAAATATCGTCAAACGAGAAAATATAAAAACTGAAAATCGGCAATTAAATAAAAGATGAAATTTCAATTCGAAAAATGAAAATTGAAACCTGAAATTCCTAAAATTTGGAATTTAAAAACTAAAAATAAAAAATCGACAACACGAAATCGCAAGTTAGATTACTGACAGGAAATGAGAATTAATAGATGAAACAGAAAAAATAAAAATCATAATATTGAAAAAGAAAATTGCCTATAAAAAATTGAAATAGATATAATAGATCCAATCTGGAAGATTGAGAAGTAATCATTGAAAGTTCACTAATTGACTTGACTATTGAATGCAAGTTTATTTGAAAATCTATAAATAAACAATGAAAATCGAAAACTGGCTATGAATGTGCTAAATTTTCAGTTGTAAACAGAAAGTTTAAAATTTCAATTCCGAAAACAAAAATTGAAATATAAAAATACGTATTTGAAAAGTAAAAGCGAAGAGTGGGTAAATGGGAACTACAACTCAAACAATAAAAAATAAAATATTAAGTGAGTATAAATTGTAAAAATAAAATTTTTAAAATTGAAATCCAAACTTGTTATATTTAAAATCGACAGCAGAACATTGAAAGGATTTAAACAGAAATATATCGCAAAATAAAGAAATAGAACTGAAAAATTGAGAAATAAACATCGAGAATTAGAAAAAATAAATTTTATGTATAATATTGAAATTTTCGAATGAATAATAAAAATTGCTAGTTAAAAAAAAGTAAACTGAAAAATGCAAATCGTGAAATAATAATTGAAAACTGAAAATCGGCAATTGAAAAACCGCAAAACTGAACCGTGGAAACAAAAAAAAGTTAAAATCAAAAAATGAAACCTAAAACATGAAATTGAAAACTGAAAAAGTAAAAATCGACAATATGAAATTGAAATTAGGATTACTAATAAGAAATGCGAATTAAAAAATGAAACACAAATTCACTGAAGTCTTTTTTTATGCGAGTTTAGTACCACATAAAAAACCGCATAAAAAAAACCGCATAACTCTGAAAATTCGCATAAAAAAAATCACATCAAAAATACCTTAGTGTATAAACAATCATTAGATAATTAAAAGGGAGTTGTCAATCAGAATATAACAATTCTGTATCGGATCTGGAAGATTGAGAAATAATCATTGAAAGTTCACTAATTGATTTGACTATTAAATGCAAGCTCATATGATTTTAAATTGAAAGTTTGAAAAAAAAATTTTAGTCGAACGGTTTAAAAATTTCAAAGCAAAAAAAATCAAACCGTGAAATAAACATTGAAAATCGGCAAATGAGAAACTGAAAAATCGCATATGGAATTTCGGTTTGTTCACGTTTAGCCATCGGCTCATCAGTACTTAAAGCAGTACTTAAAGAAATTCAATTTTAACCACTATGAAGACGCAAAGTTTACACTGGAAATTAAAACTTGAACAATGGAAAATAAAACTTTAAGCTTCAAATTGAAAAATTAAAATTGAAACATGAATTTGAAATATGATGATGGAAAATTAAAAATTCGAAACATGGAAAATAAAAATCGACAGTATGGTATTGAAAGTATGATTACTGAAAAGAAAAGCGAATTAAAAACTGAAATAGAAAAATTAAAAATCATTGAAAATAAAAAAAGAATTGTCAACTGTCAATCAGAAAATAAAAATTCTAGATCGAACCTGGAAGATTTGAGGAATAATCATTGAAAATTCACTAATTGATTCGACTATTAAATTAAAGTTCATTTGCAAATCCATACATAAACAATGAAATTAGAAAACTGAACTTGAAAGTACTCAATTTTGCAAACAGAAAGTTCAAAACTATAAAATAGAAAACTAAAAACTGAAATATTAAAATACGTATTTGAAAAGTAAAAGCGAAAAAAATGACTAAACGAGAATTGAAAATTGAACAAGAAAAAAATGAAAAGAAGAATTTGAAAGCTGAGACATGAAATGGAATTTGAATGTCGAATAGTTTAAAATGAAACCATCAGATTGAAAAATTGAAAGGTGAGAATTGTTAATAGAAAATTAAAAAAATGAAAACCGAAACTGTTCAAAAATTTCAAAATTTGAGCAAGAAACCGAAAAATGATAAAAATTGGAACTCGAAACATCCTAAATTAAAAATCGACAGTATGCAATTGAAATCTAGTTGACTGGTAAGAAATGAGAACTGAAAAATGAAACAGAAAAATTAAAAATCATTATAAAATTAAAAACGTGATTAATTCACCTAGCAGTGAGATGATACCTTTTTTTATCAATACGCATGTGTTTTTGCATGGATATTCTTAGGTGTTTTAGTTCTCATGACATTATTTTAATTATCGTCGTTTTAAACGGCAAATTGAGATTTTAATCACTCATTACCCTGTAATGCCGAAACTGCAAAACATATCGAATTTCAATCTTAGCGTGTGACAATCGATTGAACATTCCATGAGATGTCGAAGTAAGTTCCACTTTAGAGTTTTTCGTCGTTATTTATGGTACTTCCAGAGCCGGTATTCAGGAATTAGCATAGCCCAAAATGATTCGAATGGCCATAAATTATTACGCCAAACAATTTACATGAAATTTATAAACTCATCATCTGTAATTCCAGAATCGGATAAAATTCACCAATTTTGTATGGAACCTTAAGTCCTGTAATATTTGTGTTTGAAGTTCGATTTGGTCTTTTTTGAGAAAATGATTGAGCTTTGAGAATCGATTCGATACTGGAACCGGAATTCTAAAATCGGTGTAGTCGAAATCAGTTAAATTCACCTGAGGAGTGTGTAGACATCTTTGAGAAATTGTAGTGCGAATTAAAATTTGGGGGTACATTCCGAATCCAAAAACGAATACCGCTCAAACTGAAATAAATTTATTTGGTAATCGACTATCCAAATCTGCAAACCCGATAAACCTGATTAATTTATGTGAAATGGACATTTTTATACTAATCACCCTGCATTTTCTAAACCAGAAGTCGGATCTGACTAAAAAGTAAGAGGTTTTATAGGATTTTAAGACCTCTCATTTAAATCATAGATGATTCTTAGATTTCATTTGAATCTTAGATCGGTTCAGCCATCTACGAGAAAAATTAATTGCATTATTTTCAGAACAAATTGGCTCAAATGGCACGTTCCCCTTGATATTTGGAGATTTGTGCCACACACATTTGCTGATCTCGACGAACTGAGTCGTATGGTATATGGAAGTCATGTTCTTCCAGCATTTATTGCTGTAAATAGTTTAAATCAATATAATTATGAAATTACTTCCAACTCGATAATGCTGGTATCATCTGGTTTACATATGCAATATTCGAAAGATTATGTTGCCAAAAATGAACCGTGCTAAAATTGGTCCGAGGCAAATTGTCATAAAAAAGGATGCTGTACACAATCTTTTTGGTACTTAGAAACAATTATATGTAACAGTATAAAAAATCGTGTTTCATGTTGCTCCCAAGCATTGCTTTTTCATACAGCCCTCAAAATTCCTTCTACTGGAATAAGGCTTACACAAAAATATCGATATCTCCGTTAAAAATGGACGGATTTTAACAATCTATGGCTTGTTGGATAGGTATTACCGAGCGAAATCTAAGTCTGAAAACATATTCTGTTTTCAAGGTCAAATGTGACAGATACTGTCAAAAAACTGAAAATTTTGACATAAAACTTCGCATAACTCAAAAAGTAAACATCCGATCTCAAAACCATTCAATAGCGTTCTGGGTGACGGGGAGACCTTTCATTTGCGACTAGTTTGATCAAAATCGGTCCAGCCATCTCTGAGATCTCGACCTCTTTGTTGACAACACACATCCAAACACACACACACACACACACACACACACACACACACAGACATTTGCTCAGTTCGTCGAGCTCAATCGATTGGTATATGACATTCGGCCCTCCGGGCCTCGGAAAATTTTTCGAAAGTTTGAGCGAATTCTATACCTATTTTTTATATATATAAAAAAAGGTAAAAAGAAAATTGCCAATCAGAAAATAAAAATTCTGAATAGAATCTGAGATATTGGAAAATAATTTTTAGCTTTAATATTGCAAATCCGGAAACAACAATTTAAATATAAAAATACGGATTTGAAAAGTAAAAGTGAAAAACATGCCTCAATAAGAACTGAAACTCAAACAATAAAAAATAAAACATGGAATGATAAAGCTGCAATAAATTTACATTGAAAGTAGAGAACAAAAAATTGAGAATTGTGAAAAGAAATTTAAAAAAATGGAAATCAAAACTTGAAATATTTTAAATCGATAGCAAAAAATTGAAAAAATTTCAATAGAAAAATATCGCAAAATGAAGAAATAGAAGCATGAAGCGCTTTGGATTTCTTCACGTTTTGTCTTCGGCTCATCAGTGATTAAAGCAGTTCAAATTGAATACTAGATCTCATAAATATAAAAATTGAAACATGATAATTGAAAATTAAAAATTCGAATTCGAAACATGAAAAATTAAAAATAGGCAAATTCGGGAGCAGTAACGGAGACAAAAAAAAAACCAGAAAAACTCCACAAAGTTGTTTCCGACGCCTACTGAGGTCTTTTTTATGCGGATTTCCGAAGTCAACTCTCTGACACTAGAAAAAAAGGTTCGATTGAAGGAATATTTTTTTGGTAGATTACACCAGATCTCGGCTTTTCATGCATTTCTAAGCATTTGACATAATTTTTTTTCTATATTGCGATTTTTTTTCTGCGTAAATTACCGAAGTTACGCGGTCTCAAATTCTAAAAGTCCCAAAGTCGATTTAAAAAAAAATTTCTTCAGTTTTTCCGCGGATTTCCGACGTTACGCGTTTTTTGACGCGGTACGTCTCCCCCCGTAAAAAGAGACCTCAGTGTACAGCAACGATGAAGAAGTGGACGAAGATGCGATCGGTGAACCAACTACACTTCAATCATTGTAGGGTAGTAATGAAAGCGTGTCCAAGAATGAGATCTAGTATCAAAAGTTATTGTTACTTTCGATTGTATGTGGCGTAAAATTACAAGCCGGCTTTGCTATGGATATTTTATTACACTCTTAAATAGTTTCAGTCAAAATTCTAATAATTTTTACCCATCTGTTGGAAAATTACAAAGTAATAAATGTGCCTTATTTTTTCGAATACAGTTATGCAGTTTTTTACACTTGGCTACAAAATCCGTCAATTCAAAGTGTTATGTTTTGTAGTAATAGGGGAAATTTCAGTTATACGAGATTTCACTTGTCATCTCGAATATTGAAAGTCAGTATGCATTTCGTTTTTAAATCCGACAGAATTTCTGTGAGCTTCACCGATTCAAAATCGTGACGAACGGAGTTTTTTTTTTGAAATTTATTGTACTGTTTCCAATCATCTCAGCAAACACCAAAAATGACATCAGCCACAAGTTTTAAATTATTTCCTTCAATTAATTTCATCCAAGTGTCTCCGTAAGCAAACTTCTTCCGAAAGTAGAATCTGGTCGGAACAGAGAATGACCGCCACAGCCACAGAATCGACGGTTTGCCGCGGGAAATGTTCTTTTTCTCTCTCTCTGGAACCGCCATATGTAATAACATTCGGAGCCTACAGAGCATCAAATTAAAGACTATAAAATCGCAGAAAATACAAAATCGATAAAAAGAGACATGTTTAATATATACATTCCAGCACCACCGTCCCAACGAACTTCCCTGGTACTCCCCCCACCTCCTCCCGCTGGTGTCGTCTCCGTGCCGACGAGAGTCCATTTGCACCGTCCATTTGTTGTTGGATCGTCTTGCAACGCCGGGACTGCCCAAAAATGGCGCTCTGGGGATCAACCCCTCCCGAGAGCAAAGGGGTCCCGGTGAACATTCGTCACTTGGTTTTACGTGCCGGCAAACTTTCTCATGTCAGCTCGTTTTTGTTTTTAATAGCTGAAATGATTGCACATAAAAACGACCGAGTGATGGTCGTTGGTGGGATGGCTTGTTTGCTTACCCGGGAGCAGAGTCCGGGGGCGGAAGAAGAAAAAAAAAAGAAGAAAAAAAAAACTGTCCGGCTGAGATTGGCGAGTGCATCAACTACGGACGGCACCCTTTCACGGCTCGGTTTTCGCCTGGAAAATAAAATAAACGCGATTGGTTTATGTCACCTGCCTCGACGGGGGATTCGAAACGTCAGATTATGTTGTGGTGGGATTCCGCTCTTCGGTTCCGTGCCGTTCCCGAGCGCTATTGAGGACAGTCCGTCCTCGGGCGCGTTGGACAGGAACAACAGTGGAAAATGCAGGCGGTTTATATATTTATATTTTTTTTTGTAGAAATGAAAGGAGAAGAAAAAAAAATAATGCAAGACAAGAATGTTACTGTCGATCATTTGCATCACTCGTACGGGTACTTCGGTTTGCCAAGAGTGTGGTGCTTGGATGGCTCGGTCGGCCAGGTCTGGGTGACGAACCGTGCTCCCTGGACTAATTACCCCGTAAATCGGCTAGTGAACTCCACTCTGCACTAGAGAGGTGTTGAGCGATTTTGAGCGGACGTAGATACCCAGGCGGGGTTTAGCGGTATTGTCGTGTGGGTGGGGGCTATATTCTGGAAAAGCTAATCAACAAAAGTGCATATCGTTTCTTAGAAGATTACTCGAAGAAGTAAGATTTCAATCAAAACAATAACGCCTCCATTGACTGTCGTTGAATTGCATCCGGATCAGATTTCTGTCTGAAATTGTTAAACTCTGAAGCAACTGTACCGTGGAAATAAACAAATATTCTTGTATTTAAATCAACTATATCAAAATCAACAATTTGTTATTTAATCTTATTCACATTACATTAACAACAATAAAATTTATTTCTGCAAATGCCCTTGAAAACGAGCACCCAAACTAGTCGAAACGTCGGCCAACGTTCTGCAGCCTAGTGCAAATTGGCTTTTAAAACAGGTCATTAAACTTATTTTCGGTGCTTCCGGAACCAGAAAACGAAAACCGGTACAAACGTTACGTTCCTTGCATCGGTTGGGAAATTTTAACATTCATTTTGATCTATGGGATCATAAGATCTTTCAGCTTGTAAAAATCGGCCAAACGGTTTTTGATAAATCGAAGTAAAATGTGAGTTTTTAATTACTGTTTCCGGTAATCGCGGAACTTAAAAACGGAAACCGGTATTGTCAGAATGGATTTGTTTGAGCATTAATTTACAATCCATTTTGTTAACCAGTTTTGTACAATCCGTTTCTCTCTTCATGGCCACTTAAAAAAACACTCCTGAAATTGAATGTTTTGCACTTATTACCCTGTAACTCTGGATCTGGAAGTCGAGTCTAAATAATTTCTGGGATCTTTCTATGAGATCCTAAGCACTTTCATTTGAAGGTGGTGGAATTCTGTTCAGTCATCTCCGAGAAAAGTTAGTGCGCATATTTTTTTTGCACTAATCATCCTGTAATTTAAAAACCGGATGTCACAACCGTATAAAATTCAGAAATTTTGTATGGGACCTTTTATTTCCTACTTAATGTTACATACACACTGATATTTTCCGATTTCGACGAACTGATTCTTATAGTATATGATACTCAGCCCTTCGTTAAAATTTAGGTTTTTAATTCTTTCTTTCTTTATGACAAATACGAAAGCATTTTTATGATAAATACGAAAGCATTTTTTACGAGATTCTGGAAGAAATTTGTTCTGGGATCTATAAAAGTTGTAAAAAATGAACATAGTTATCTTATCTCTTTTAGTCTGATATGGATATGAATTCTGGGTGAACTAAAGATTTGCGTGCGTACGAGATTCACGAGAACCAACAAAATAAATCGAGTTGCGTCGTCTGACAGAAAACTTAGACCGGTTATTACAAAGTAATGCTAACCATTAAAATTGTAATCTAATTTTTAGGGGTTTGATACTGCACGGGTACCAGTTTAGTGCTAAGTACACATAGTGTTTAGTGCTTATTCGTCGGCCGAATTTTCTCGCAAATGGCTCAATGAATTTCGATAAAATTATTTGAAAGCTGACAATGTCAATCGAATTTGGAAGGGTTTTGACGAATATTTCCGGTTCAAGAGATGTAATGTTATATGTGACGTAACCAGTGTTTTTAAATGCATAAAAATTTCTGAAAGAATCGATTTCGAAAGACTTAGACTTGTTATTTGATAAGCTCACAAGACTAATGACCGAGGATAGAATCTGACATACGTTTTAATGAGACTACTTAAATGGCAAGAGAAAGGCATTATCGCACCACTAGGTAGATTAGGAAAGGGTTTTCTTTTATCTGTGGACAGTAGAATGAATGAATTTGTCAAAAAGAAGTATTCGATAAAAATAGTTTGGCAACCACAGGTTTAAACTAAAAATCTTTTTTAATACCGTAACAGAAAACGATTGGAACTACGTGCACTACATCAACGTAAAATCTCTTCTTATCAGCCCGTCGATTGTGTGCAATTGTGTCCCGATTAGGTCAACGTAGAAAACCGATTGCATCCAATTATCAGCCCACTCTGTCTGTCTAGTAGCTCTGATTGATTGTAATAACAGCAAAACTGAACGATCATCCATCCATGCTGGAACAATCAATAACCGGGGCTCAATATCGACCTTTCATGTCACTGTCGCAATTAGAGCACTATTTGTTTGCCACAGAGTGCATCCAGCAGGAGGCTTATTCAGGAGGTGGTCTAATTGAATCGAAGCGATCCGGAGTCGAGCATTATTCCGCCTCAGGTACAGCCTCAGTGGCGGCAGGCAGCCAAGTGTTCGCTAATTTGGTCGTTTCCGATTTGATGGATATGCTAATTAGATCCCGGCTTTGTCCTCCACCTGCTGCTTCTCACGTCTTCTTCTCACCAGTGTCCGGCGAAGTGCACGGCACGGATCTAATGAGTGTTGAACTCAAATCAAGCTTGAAATTCATTCCGCTTCATCAACCCGCCGACTGCTGATGGTTGCGTCTCGAACTTGGACAATTTATGGCTTCGAAAAAAAGGGTTACCAATCACCGGTTCGAATTTCAACCCGAAACTTCTTCGAATTTGAATGCTCACACACTGAAGCGGACTGGCGCGCAAAAAAAGAAGAAAAAAAAACAAACTCATCAACCTACGCCCACTGTCGCCACAGTGGAAACCATCGACCCGTTCGACCGATGGAACCAACCGAAGATCATGGAGAATTTCTTGGAGCCTCCTGGATAGGGATGTCGTAATATCGATCGATTTATCGAGTAATCGAATAATAACCCAAATAATCGAGTAATATTTAATCGATCAGCTTAAAACTAATATTCGATTACTGAGCTAATCGAATAATTAAAATAATCTCATAGTAATAATCAAATGAATAATCGAGCAATCGATTAATAACCCAGATAATCGAATAAATTTCAATCGATTAGTTTCAAAATTATACTCGATTTTTAAATAATCGAGTAATTCGAAATTTCCGACATCCCTACTCCTGGAGTGATTTGTTCCACTCCTCGAAACGAAACAAACAAAAAATACGACGCAGTCGCAAAGACTTACCGAGTACTTGATCACACTCGGAAATCGCGGCTTCGCTTGACAACAGCAACCTCTCTGATTCCGTATAGGTTCTCGTCTTCCCTTGCAACCTCTCTTCGCACCGGTTTTGTTGCCTTCGCTTCGGATCATCTTCGTGCGCCTTATTTCAATTCGGACTTGGATCGTTCGCTTGCATGCAGTTTTATAGCGGGGTTATAATTTATCCCTCCGTTATTATGACGATCAAATAAACGATTTAAAACCAAATACCCCAAACCTCCCGGACGACGATGTCGATGTACGATCATCATTCTTTGATGTGTAGTTCCTTTGCCCTTCCGCTCCACAGCTCCGCTTTCCGGCCCTGGCTCATTCCGTGCACCAACACACACACGCGAAAAGTTATCGGATTCTTTTTCATTCTTTTCGTTCGTTCTTCTCAGCACAGAGATAGAGAGAGAGAGATTGAGATGAAAGCAACCAGATAAACCCAAAGTAAGTACAATGAAACGGGGGAGCATCCCAAGCGCTATTTATTAGAGACCTCTCTATTTATGGCTTCTTCCGCACCTTCGTAGACTCCGTAGATCGAGACGACGACGGCGGCGGACGGACGGAAGGGGCCGTCCGTACTTTACTTCATGCGAGTAGTTATCTTCCGACCAAACCGAAAATTACACACATTCAGCCAAGGGTTGGTTGGTGCGGTTTTCGGTTTGGAAGCCCCTTCCCGGTAATCATCAGCCAATTTAGTTAACCTGTTCGAAAAACGGGGGGCGGAGCAGTGCTCGATGGTCCGCGAACCGTGTCGAACGAAATTTGACCCCTTTTTCCCTAGAGTTATTTTTTTTTGGGGTTCTGAGATAAACTGTCAAATGCACAGAACACAGAAAAGGGAACCGTTATCGCGATACGGTGATTAACAAATCATTTTTGTGTCCCCATTAAATCATGATCGTTATTCATGATCTCGTGTCAAGATGACGTCTATCAGGAACAGCATCTTATTTATTGAGATCGCGATGCATGCGTGAAGTGAATTTTCTACCTTTAAATTACGTTACCCTATATTTTGATGTGAATGCGTTTTACTTCCCGTTGTAGAAGAGTAAAGACTGTTTACGTTGAATTTCGGACACTTTTCTTTCAGTGTATGGATTTTGAATTATTTCGCGAATCGCTGGAATTTTTCACTTACGAACAATTTCAGGAATGAGTAGGCGAAAAAGTGATAAAATCAAAATCGACCTTCTCCGATTTGGATGAAACTTTGCACATGGCTTCAGTATGGCAAACCATAAGTTTTGAGCTGATGGAGAGGTCAATCCGACTCACGACTGATTTTTGAAAAGGGCGTGAGTATTTTTGCATATCACAAAAATTGCCTTTTTCAAATCGTTTTTAACTCGGAAACCGTACAATTAATTTTACAAAAATGGCGTTCAGGAAGAAGTTGTAGGGAATCGATTGTGCACTCTAGAAAAATATACACTGAAAAAAATGTTTGTTTTTTTTCTCAATAATTACAAAATATTCCGAAAAATTTAAATAAAAAAATCAGGGTTTCAGGGCTGTAACTTCTTAATTTTTCAAAAGGCACGGATGGGATAGCCAGCAATCTGTAGGTTTTAATGAGAGCTTTAAAATAAAAATTATCAAAAAAAATCGAAACCCTGATTTTTTTAATTTAATTTTTTTGGTTCATTTTGAAATTATTGAGAAAAAAACAAACTTTTTTTCAGTGTATATATTTTTTTTAGAGTGCCCAATCGATTCCCTACAACTTCTTCCTGACCGCCATTTTTGTACAACTAACGGTTTCCGAGTTACAACGATTTGAAAAAGACAATTTTTGTGAAATGCAAAAATACATACACCCTTTTTGAAAACCACTCGTGAGTCGGATTGACCTCTCCATCGGTTCAAAACTTATGGTTTGCCATACTGAAGCCATGTGCAAAGTTTCATCCAAATCGGACAAGGTCGATTCTGATTTTGTCACTTTTTCGTCTACTCATTCCTGGAATTGCTCTTACTACATGGAATGAAAGGTCCCGGGACTGAAGTCTGTCCAATTGAGATGACAAGCAAAATTCCTCTGCTAAAAGTCGAGCTAAGCTTTATACAAATTTGTTTGCAAAATTACGTGCTCGAAGACTTTGAACAGCTCCCGGGTTTGTCTTTTCATACAGCAATGCGAAGGAACGAACGCCGTTGAAGAAGTATTTGATTTGGCAGGCCATATGTAGTTGTGGTCGAAAATCCAAATGTTGTGATCTGCCGGCATTATCAATATGGATAAAGATGTATGAGGAAGAATATCTAAAAATCAGTTGCAGCCATTTATCAGATGGTCCGACTCTCCAGCTCTATTTTGGGCCTCTTGTTACCTTACGAAATCCGTTCTGGAATGGTATAAGGACTGTCCCAGAAAGTATGGACGCAACCAAAAACCGCTGCCATTTCGCAATGGTTCAGAATCTGTCAGTTTTGATGGCTGCGTCGTGTTGTTTACACTCTTCTCTAATCACTTGTGCAGTTGTTTATTCGTTTTCATTAGTTTGTTTCGAAATGCGAAATGCATCGATTGAACTCGAAAAATTTGGTCTGGCAAGCAATATGTAGCTGCGGTAAGATTTCGAAACCCTTAATCACCACTGCTTCAATGAACAGCGAAATATACATCAAGGAATGTTTACAAAAACGACTTCTACCCATGATTAGAAGGATCCTGTTGTCTTCTGGATAGATCTTGCTTCTTGCCACTACTCGAAATCAACGGTAGAATGGTATACTAACAAAAATGTCACTTTCGTCCAAAATGTCATGAATCCACTAAATGGCCAACAACTTCGACCAATTGAGGAATTTTGGGCATTAACGATGGCACATCTTAGGAAACATGTCTCGGCAGCTGAAACCATTCAACAGTTCGAAAAAGATTGGAAAAAGTGTCATGACTTGTCGCCAAGAAGTCTGTACGGAATTTAATGAGGAACGTTCGCAAGAAGGTGCGCCAGCTAGTCTACAATGGCTAAGTAGCAAATGTTGAGAATAATATTCTGTTGTTGTAGTCTAATATTATCAGTATATCGAATAAATTTTGAATATCTATCACTTGTGAATTATTTACAGCGAAATCAAAATGCGTCCATACTTTCTGGTCTTTAAGGTACAAGAGGTCAAATACGTGCCAAAAACAGCCAATTCACCAGAATTGTTCAAAACTTCACCCAATAGAGAAGTGCTGGGCTCTAGTTAAGCGGAACAAGATGGTGTGTGGATCATGTTTGAAGAACAAATGGCTGTCATATAAAGGCATAAGTGACGTAAACGACAAAACGTACTTCTTTCTCTTCGCGCATTTTTTTGGAGGTTTCTAACCCAATTTCAATTATCTTAGTCTCATTTGAAAGGTATTTTGGTTCATTGTTCGTTTTTAAAAATCATATGACTGTCTTCATATGATCCGCAGATATAATGGAATAAGTGACGTATCCGACGCATACCTGCAACGGTTCTTTACGCTCAGAATCGGCTGCGGAATCTGTTTAAACACATCCGATATTTCTTACGGTAAAATTTCACAAATCTCAACTAAATAATCTAGAAGCATTCAATTTTTTAATTATTATATTTTTGCCCGCACCTTTTTAGTATGTGAATGCTTAGCGATGCGAATATTTAAGCAGACACTTTTTCGCACTTAGTATCTCATTTATAATAGCTGAAATGCATTGGTAAATTTCTAACGAAATATTGGTTTTTGAGCATATAGTTTTTTCCTCAATCTCTAGGCAGCCAGTTACCGCGAGAGATAAATATAGAGTTATTTTAAAAAATAATAGAAGAAAATGACAGTTAACTATTTATTTTCGAATGAACCGAAAATGGATTCAACAAAAATGGATGAATTGAACACATCGCACACGGCACGCGAAACAATGACCAAATTGAGAGCTTATCTCACGTTTTGGACCCGTCGATTGGGCGCCTAGATCGTGTGATTTAACTCCTTTGGAATATTTCTTGTGGGACCATGTTAAAACTCATGGCTACAAGTATAAACCAACAACAGTTGACGCACTGGAAGCCAATATTGAAGCATTTATTCGTGAAATACCGGCCGATATGTTGCGGAGAGAGAGTTCCAAAATTGGATCTTGCGAATGGACTATTTAAAGCGAAGCCGCGGTTAACAATTTCATGAACTTAGTTTCAAACATTAAATTATATTGCTCATTCTATCGATTCCAATAAAGATTTCTTCAATTTTTTGTGTTTTTCTGAAAATCAAATCCTGTAGCTCTTAAAAAATCACCCTTTTCCACTCCAAAACATCTTTGGTGTAGTGACACGATGCCAATTCAGGCCAGAATAGCGATATGTCATATTTCCTTGTTTACCGTCCAGGTAGTAATGAAACTTTTGCTTGCTTAACCACAGCTGCATATTACCTGCCAAACCCATTTTTTTTTCTTCGTCCTGAGAAATTGTCAAATCGCTAGGATTCCCCAAAGTACAGAAATTGGGTTAGGGGATGTCCATAAAAGACGTCACGCTTTTTTTTGACGATTTTTGACGATTTTTGACTCCCCATCCCCCCTTTGTCACAAATTGTCACAGAATCAAAGACTCCCCCCCCCCCCCCTATGTCACATGTCACGAATTCAAATTGAATAAAATTCATCTTGATACATTCTCAATATGTATGACAAACCATACAAATATGAGGGAAAAATCGATTTATTACATGCTGTCATCGGAATTATTTTATTAATATCAAGTATATAAATTAACAAAAGTATTTGGTTGGAATTGATGAACATTTAAATCATCTGTTTTATTCCTCCTAGGGGTGCACAGATATATTATTGTTTTAGGTAAAGAATAATATTTCCTTAGTGTAGCATACAGAGCTGAGAAAATAAAGAAAATAAAGACCTCATAAAAGCTCATCACTGCCGAAGAATCTTTTCAAGATCTTCCGTCACACAATGGGTAGTGATTTTGAGCTAAAATGATTCTTGATTTATGTAAGTTCAATCATTGGATGATTCGATAAGCTTTGATGTTGGTGGAGCAAAATCACATATGATCAAGATAAGACATAACATGATCTACGTCTGGAATCGTTGATCTCCCGCCCTTTTTCAAATGGAGTACAATTGAATAAACTGCATCAGAATCAGATAAGAGAAATTCTTATGATATACTATTATCAATGCTAGAAAATCAAATTACTGAAAAAATTGTCAGTGCATAACTTAAGTTAAACCGTTTGAAGGCATCTTTTTCTTTTTTACTCATGTTGGGCAAAATTTATTAATTTCGCTAATTTACTCGCTCCTCCGTGCACTTTTGCTGATTACAACAGAAATGATTTCCTGCATCATTCATTTCCGAATTTACAAGAAGAAGCTTTTACATCAACAAATACACATTTCCCTATAGAATGTGAACATTTATTGTGGAGATTTTTCAGGAAATAGTTCAAAGCAGTAATATAATTAGGTATTTCAAAAATGCGCTCATTGAAAATATTGGACGTCACATTCCAAAAACCTCCCCCCCTTCCCCTTGTCACAAAAGGTCACGTTTTATGAAACACCCCCCTCCCCCTTGCGGCGTGACGTCTTTTATGGACAGCCCCTTATGTGCAACTTGAAACCAAGAGATATCGGAGCTTATAAAGAAGATCTGTTTTTTTATGTGCTCTTCTAGGTTGTGGAGTGATTAGAAACTTAAAACAACTGAATTGTGAAATTTCCAAACTATCTCTAACTTTACCCTCTAAGATTAGCCTCTACCCACAGGGTCATTTCCCCCGCTTTGGAAATCAACTCAACTTGACTGATGGTAATTTCGATAATCATTGCCACGCGGGGTCGCGGGTGTAGATCAGCCAGGTCGTCACTAACCAAACGAACGACCACCTTTCTCTGATACCGAATAGAAGCGAAACCCGCTCGGAACTCGACGGGGCGTCCACCTACCGCGAAAAAATCCTACTCATAATGAATTTTAAGAGGCTCGTTCGGGGAGGCGACATTAAATTTCCTGCGTTCCGCGCTCTCTGTCAATCGTGGTGTTCCGCGGTGAAGGAGCGGAGTTCAACGGAATACAGATCGTCATAATGCGCGCCTCAGCATTTACATCGGAGTTCAAATTTTGATTTTTGTTCACCGGTCGGGAATCTTGGGGGGGAAGGGGTTAGGATTCTTCGGCGGTGGGTGAAACACTTTCAAATTTTTCGATCACACTCTCTGTGTGTGTCTTTGCCCTCCTCCAGCTTGTGTCCAGCGCGTTGGCCCCGGAGAGTGATGAGTTCCGTCCTTCCCCAACGCGAACGGAACGCGAGCAGGCGCGCGCGCTCGTTCGTTCGTTCCCTAATGGGCATTTATGAGATTTTAATAGATAACGATTTGAATACCGCCGGGCCAGACTAAGTCGTCATCCGTGCGGTCAAAATCTCGAAAACAACCCGAGCTTAGTGAAAGAATGCTGGAAATCACACAGTGTCAGAGTTTGCAGTTGCTTTTGGACTGAAACGATTTCGTGGCGGGTGTCAAAATGAGGTTACGACATGCTGTGCGAACTTGCCGTTGTTCGGTCGAATTGAGCCGCGAGGTACGTTTTGATTTAATGTCGAACCAATTCTTTTTGGGAAGAAAAAACTAGTCGACTTCGGTGTAAACGAATTTTGATTCGCTGGAATAGCTGTAGGTTAGATTGCAACGGTTCGGTTCGTTTTGGCCATCAACTAACAAGACCTCAGAATCGATGCCGTTTTAGGCTTTGTTTCAATGATTTTTCACATTTCACGTCACTTTATAACGATCAGTGCTGGGAAAATCATGATCAGAAAAAGTTCATTTCATTATCACTCGTGAAAAAAGTCAGTTCGAGAGATTTGCTAAAAATTACTCGGTGACTGAAAATATCACTTCTGAAGTTTTCATTAATGAAACAAGCATCCACAAATCTCTGAACTTCGAAGTTTACAAGTGATTTTTTGTGTCAGCCATACACAGAATTATCTCTAAAGAGATACTCGAACGGAATAAAGGTCTCCGATTATATTTCGATGCTGACATTCCACTACCCTGTAGTTCGACATCGAAATGATTCGTGCAAGGTTCAATTATTATATTTTCATGCGTAAAAAAATCTCTGCTGAATAAATCCGCAACTGAGAAATAACGACTGCGATATTTTCGATACTCGTAGGGTGGTCAATACGAACAACAATATATTTTTATCACATTCCAAATAGTGATTATAATAACGAAAGTCTACCTTATTCCAGCTGGTTGATAACTCTGCACTGTTTAGATTAAGCGCAATAAAAAGCTATTTAGCATGAATTTGATTTCTAGACGTAACAAGAGCGCAGCATTTTGCATGTCTTGTACACACAGCAGTGATGGCATTTCACCAGAGTGATACACGCTAGTGTCAGATTCTTGTCTACACAGGGGATGCAAAAAGCGAAACATCGCACAAAGAGGAAAGCGCACCTCTTCTCAGTGTCGAATAGACAGAATTTGAGTGTGTGCTTGTGGTTAATGAATCGCTCTCACGCGCTCTCGAACAAATACACCCAACTGACCACTAATGCGTGCTAGTGAGCGAATACTTCTGTCATTTAATTTTTAAATTTATGGAAGGTAACGATGGCCTCGCTATGACAAACTTTTTCGCAGCAAGGAAAAACTAAAGTTTAACGATAAATTACACTTTTACTGAATATGCGTGCCCCACACTTCTCTTATGCGAACCGTACACCAGAGTCCTCACCGGTGTGCGCCCTTCGGAGAAAATATCTTTATCCACCTCAGAGAATTTCAGAGCTCTGCTCTAGCAATTTAGTGTGTTCGAATGCTAGAGTCGAAAAAAATACACACTCGCTCTCATGATGCGTGCACACTTTATATAAAAGTTGGCCATACTCGCATATCAGTCCCATATCGATTTTCGCCAATTTTGAGTTAACTTGAGGAATCAAATCTATCCTCAATATACTCTCAGAAAATACAATAAAAGGTGAGGGTTTGCTCAGTGAAATGTGAAAAAAATATCAACTCATGTCTGTCCCATATGCAAAGTACCCGCATGTCAGTCCCATTCTGTGCAAATTTCAATAATTTTATTTGTTGCAATATTGGAATATCAAAGGTGTATTACCGATGTTTCATGTAATAATACCACGATTTAGCATTAGGTAGGTAAAATTTTGTTCGTCTTTTTCTTGACATGCCGATTTTCCATATGGGACTGATATGCAAGTATGGGCAGTGTATATGTGTGAAAAAAAAAGAAGAGCTCTTCGTTGATGTTGTCAGTGCGAGGGGAGAAATTATACTTGCTCTTCGTCACACAGAGGAGATGGACATCTCTGGTTAGGCACACCGTTTCAATTGGCGTAGCGATAACCTGCGCTCCTGTTACTTCTGCGTAGGATATTCAAGCTGAATTGGGTAATATTTCTAATCAGTTGCATTTTTTTTTATTAATGTTTTTATTGTCATTATAACTATTATTCATCGCAGCACTTGCTCCACCACCACGGTATTGGCGAATAAATTCCAAATACATCATCACTATTGATCCACTTTTCAACCCCCCTACGCGCACTGAACATTTTCAGAAAGATTTAGTTTCTGTTCATCGGCGATTTTTTTCAAAGAGTAACGGCTATGAAAATTCATCTCCCAAAAATCTTCTGTTCGAGAGTCATATCAGATATGTTCAATGTGCGAACTTTTTTCTTAAATTTCATCAGTTTCAGTGAGAATCGTCAGTAGTGAACTTTTCTTCAGTGAGTATTCTGATCGATGATTTTTTTGTCTGAAAATCACTTGAAAAATTTTCAAATCTCATTGATATTTTCGCAGTTCTGATATTTTCCCAACACTGATAATGACTTCAAAATATTTATGATTCATCACCCTGTGATTCCAGAACCGGAAGTCGGACCCGGAGTGAATTGCACATCAGTCTATGAGACTACAAGACCTCGAATTTAAATCTTAATTTGTGAAAATCCCTAAAGCCAACGCTAAGAAATCGAAATGAGTTTCCTTTGTGAGTTTTTCGTTGCTTCCGGAGTCAGAAATCGGAAACCAGTAGTATTAGGAAAAATGTACAGTCGCCATCAACAAGATCTGTTATTAAGAATCCTATTCTGTTTTCAAGTTTTTCCTCTTATTGCCTTATTATTCTGGAACCGGGAGTCGGATCCGGACTAAATCCGGAAATTTTTCATGAGCTTATAGGATCTTTCATTTGAGTATACGTTAATGAAAATCGGTTTGGACAACTTTTAAAAAAGGATTTTTTTTAGTAAATATTACTCTGTAATTACGCATCCAGAAGTTGTATTTCGATGAAATTCAATAGTAAGCTTATTAGGGTTATAAGATCTTTCATTTTAAATTAAGATTGCGAAAATGTGAATCAAGTTCGAAGATCAAGTAGCAGTCTCTTCTGGTTCCGGAGATGTAATGGTATAAGTGACGTAACCGACAAAAAAACCAGTTTTTCTCAGAGATGGCTAAACTGATTTTAACGTTTGAAAGCTACTATTGCGCGCTATTGATCAAGTTCGAATATCAATTGGGTGTCTCTTCTGGTCCCGGAGATATAGTCCTATAAATGACGTAACCGACAAACGATTTCAACAATCCTGGTTTGGTTTGCAAAATACTATTTAATTATTGATCAAATTTGAAGATCCAATTACAGATACTTCTGGTTCTGGAGATATAATCGTATAAATGACGTAACCGCCAAAAGCAATGGTTTTCTTCGCTCAATTTTATCGTAGATGGCTGACCTGACTGTAACATTTAAATGCTACTATTGTGCCATTGATGGAGTTCGAAGATCAATTGGCTGGCTTTTCTGGATCTGTAGATATAGTCGTATGAGTGACGTAACCGACAAATCGCGCTTTTTTCTATCCGCACATTTTTTTTTCAGAAATAGACCAAGAGATCCGAAACGGGGAAATAGCGAGACAGAAATATGTTCGCTATTAAATATTAGTTTATTATTTCAGTTGGTGTCTTCACAAAAGTTGTTTGCAATCGATTGGAGCATCTTTTGATGTGAATGATAATTGGGATGGTCCAAATTTGGATTGAAATCTGGAATCTAACTTTTTTATTGAATTTAAATGTTATTGTATTTTACAGAAAAGTTGCAGGAAATTTTTTTTGAGAAACTTCACTGAAGAAGCCACCTTCCGACTTCTGATTCCGGAATTACAAGGTAATAGGTGCAAATCTATGAGAAAATGCGCACTCAGTTTTCTCGGAAATTTCTTAACCGATTTTTACAAAATAAGATGCAAATAAATGGTCTTGAAATTCTTTAAAAAGTCCTCGAAAAGTTGATCCAGATCCGACTTCCGGTTCCGGTATTACAGCGCGATTAGTGAAAAATTTTCATTTTCATGAGTATTTTTTCACTTGTGATGGCGAAACGAGGTACAAATTTTTATAAAACTTACTGATAAGTTCATCTGGTTGGCAGACCTTATTAGTTAGAGGATATATAAATCTACTTTGGGACTACTAGTCCCCGGTTTCGGCTTCCGAAGGCACCGGTAATAGTGAAGAAAAGTTCCAAAAGCGGAACTCATTTCGATTCCTCATCAACGGTTAGACCGATTTACACAAATCACGATTCATATCATATTAATGCTATTAGTGTCTTCAAAGATACTGTGCAATTCTATTCAGATCCTTTATTATAGGACGATGAGTATCAAAACATTCAAACTGCCATACAAAATGATGCAAAATCGGAGTACACATCGGTACGTACTGGTACGGAAGAAGAAAACACTACCACCGCCTAGCACACAACGTGCTTTGTTCAATTTTATATTGCGTGCAGGATTGCCACATTCAGATCTATATTAACTTGACCTAACTGTTTACAAATTGGAAAGGTTATGGTAGTTTATACCCAAGAAAAGTTTTTGATTTTGTTCAAGTTTGAAGGAAAAAATCTTGACAGAATCTTCTAGTGATGTTTCTAAAAATATAAGTACTACGAGAAAGGCATCATTCACACCACTAGGTGGATTAAAAACGGTTTCTAGTCTTATTAAGACCTCTTGAGTTAGTTTTGAATTTGATCAGTATCTAACGGGGAAACAGATTAGAAAAATGACCGACGAATGCAACTATGTAATGAAAACCACGAAAAATGTTACCGCAGAGACGGGACTTGAACCCGTAGCTAGCTGCTTACCAAGGGAATAGTTTTGTCATTTCAACTATCCTGCATATGAAAACACATGAAGAGACAGCCCCATTGACTAGAAGAACCAAGCATGCTTCGCTTTACTTGGCCACCACAGCATTCAATTATAGTCCTATTTCTATGGAAACCTTGCTAATCTGCTTTGTCACCAGGCACGGATTTGAGATTTGGTTTTTGTCTCTTTTGCTGTCTATTTGATGATCTCAGCTGATACGGGGTAGCAGCAGTGACGATTGTGATCTCGAACACAATATATTGAAGATAAATCAATCCTTCGATTGACTTTCAACGATTTGTTTTTTTTTTGTAGTCTTGATAAGACGTAAAACCGCCTTGAGCTATTTTTAATATTATGATTTGGCATTAAACGAAAAACACATAACCCAGCTGCTGAGCAGGTCATTACAAACATTGCACACGTCTTCAGTATGACAAACCACTTACTTTTGTCGATTGGAGAGACCAATCCATCTCAAGAGTGATTCTTTTGGATGTCATTTTCCATGTTACTGTAGCTGGGAAATTGTTAATTGTAAATGAAAATGGCGTCGAAGAAGTTCTAGAAAATCCCGTTCTAGAATTCCCGGAAAAAACATTCCCAGAAAAAACAACGTCTCTTAAAAATTTTCAAAATAATATTATATCAAACTTGTACTTGAAATACAAATTTGATGCATTTGGGCACTGTTCAGCATTAGTTTTTTGATGAACAGTAGTCAGTTTAACAAAAGAAAACAATTCTACAAATAACAAGTAATATTTTTACTCATAACTTTTCATACACCTACAAGAACAAGTGTTTCTAAATAAATTGAATTTAATTGAATCGACGTTCGTACTACGAAGTTTATTAGAGCTTTTTCTTCGACGACTGTTTTGTACAAATAACAGTATGCGAGCTACACAGAATAGGAGAAAAAGGCACAAAGAGTAAGGAAAATGCTTTTGCTCTGTAAAATCGTTTAATTGTGATTTATTGGCTGTTTTTCATCAAGAGTTTCAGTTCTTGAAAATAATTAAAATCTATTTCTGTTCAGTTTTTGCAATGACAGAGTGGAAACATATATTGGAGAAGCCAAATGAATGAAAAACCTCACAGAAAAGATGAATTTTTAAAAAAAGATACGCTCAGAGACAGGACTCGAACCTGCGTTCTTATGCAATTCCGTGCATACGTGCTACCATTTCGCCACCCTGAACCTTGTGATAGACACAGCTCTAAAACACGGTTAGGCATGATAGAACAGGGTTTACATTCTGGCCGTCTTCCTACCAAAAGAATCATCTTTTTTGTAAGTTTTCATTTTCATTTGGCTTCTCCAATGTATGTTTCCGCAAAGTCATTGCAAAAACTGAACTTAGTTATGGCGATTTTACGCCAAACCAACTAGAAAATAATAAATCGTAATTCCTGTTGTTTTGTTTTCAAAAGACACGTATTTCGTTAACGTTAATGTGTTGCTATCATTTCATCGTTTGTAATACATTCTGTCAATCCAAATAGTAACAACATCCATGTTTGGCTATTTGGAGTGAATTAGTTTCCCTTCATATATAACCAACAAGATCTATAATCTAGGAAAGATTACCAACCAGTTTCGAGTTTTTTTCCATTTATCGCCTTGTTACTCTGGAACCGGAAGACGGATCATAATTAAATTCAGGAATTCTTCCTAACCTTATGGGATCTTAAATTTAAGTTTCTAGTTCTTCTAAGAAGAATGAGTGAGCTAGAGTTTTTTTTATTGAAGAATGATAGTTCTCTATTCTTTTCAGAAGAAATTGAAGTTATTGAATTCGTTTTGAGAGTGTATACATTTACTGCGTATTTTGAAACAGTCGCAGGTTTTTGGAATATGGTAAAAGTTGCTAAAAAGTACGCAGAAGAAAATGATTTTCAATAAAAATACTTGCAAAAAAATTCTCACTATTAATGAATTTTTTTTCTACAGAATAATTTTTTTTTGGCTCTCATACACATACAAACTTTCAAAAGAATGAAAGAACGGTTCAACGGAACTAGTTTTTTTTCGATAGAACTATCAAGTTCTGAGCGGTTCCTCAAAACGAACGCTTCTGCCCATCTCTAGTTCGGACAGCTTTGAGGAAAGGACATTTTTGTTGTTGCAAATATTACCCTTTAATTTCATATCTGGAAGTCGGATGTCGATCGAATTCAATAGTAAGCTTTATGGGGACCATAAGGCGTTTGATTTCAACCTAAGATTGTTAAAATGTGAATCGAGCTCGAAGATCACTAAGCTGTATCTTCTGGTTCCGGAGATATAATGGTATAAGTGACGTAACCGACAAAACTATTCTTCTCTTCGCTCAGTTTGCTCTCGGATGGCTAAGCCGATTTCAATAAGCTTAGATACTTTTGAAGGCTACTTTTGGGTTATGAATCAGGTACGAATATCAATTGGTTGGAGATAAAATTATGGTAAAAGTGACGTAATCGACAAAATGTAGTTCTTCTCTTTGCTCAATTTTCTCGGAGATGGCCGAACCGATTTTCGCAAGCTTAGACTAGTTCGAAGGCTACTTTTGGGTTATGAATCAGGTACGAGTATCAATTGGTTGGAGATAAAATTATGGTAAAAGTGACGTAATCGACAAAATGTAGTTCTTCTCTTTGCTCAATTTTCTCGGAGATGGCCAAACCGATTTTCGCAAGCTTAAGCTCGTTAGAAAGCTTGCTTTGAGATGTGAATCAACTTCGAAAATCAAATGTGTGTAACTTTCGGATCCGGAAATATAATGGTATAAGTGACGTAACCGACATAACGCATTTTTTCGCTGTTTATTGCTGATAGTTTTGGTTCCGTGAATGTATCGTGAATAATCGAATCAACCTGAAAGAAATTGTGTCAAAAATGAGCCCAAATTCGTGTCAGAAAATATCTGAATGGAAAATTATGTTTAAATGAGACTGTTTGAGTGACAAGAAAAAGGCATTATTACACCACTATCTGGATTAAGCAGGGTTTTTTTTTGGTGCATATTACTCTCTAATTCCGGAACCGGAAGTCTTCCGGAATAAATTTCAATAGCGGCCAATGGGGCCATAATTTGCAAAAAAACGGTTCAACCGTTTCCGACAAAATTAAGCATAAATTACACATACACACACAGAGAGTCGAATGGTTCCAAAGTCGGTTTTCACAGTAATTGCGTAGCCTTTCTATATGAGAAAGGAAAAATCGCTTACAGTTCGGCTGAAAAGTTCGTATCGTTTAATAGAAACACACATTTTTTTGCCAAAAATTCGTTTTTATTATTCAACATAATTGCCATCAGAGGCGATACAGCGATTATAGCGATCTTCCAACTTTTCGATACCATTTTTGTAGTACGATTTGTCCTTTGCCTCAAAATAGGCCTCAGTTTCAGCGATCACCTCTTCATTGCTTCTAAATTTTTTACCAGCGAGCATTCTCTTGAGGTCTGAGAACAGGAAAAAGTCACTGGGGGCCAAATCTGGAGAATACGGTGGATGAGGGAGCAATTCGAAGCCCAATTCGTTCAATTTCAGCATGGTTTTCATCGACTTGTGACACGGTGGATTGTCTTGATGAAACAAAACTTTTTTCTTCTTCAAATGAGGCCGTTTTTTTGAAATTTCGTCCTTCAAACGCTCTAATAACGCTATATAATAGTCACTGTTGATGGTTTTTCCCTTTTCAAGGTAGTCGATGAAAATTATATCATGCGAATCCCAAAATACAGACGCCATAACCTTACCGGCCGATTGTTGAGTTATTCCACGCTTTGGGTTCGGTTCATCGCGTGCAGTCCACTCAGCTGACTGTCGATTGGACTCCGGAGTGAAGTGATGGAGCCATGTTTCGTCCATTGTTATATATCGACGAAAAAAATCGGTTTTATTTCGATATAACAGCTCCAAACACTGCTCAGAATCATCAATTCGTTTTTTGATCGATTGTGAGCTCACGCGGCACCCATTTTGCACAAAGCTTTCTCATATCCAAATATTCGTGAATAATATGTCCAACACGTTCCTTTGATATCTTTAGGATGTGAGCTATCTCGATCAACTTCACTTTACGGTCATTGAAAATCATTTTGTGGATTTTTTTTCACGTTTTCATCGGTAACAGCCTCTTTTGGACGTCCACTGCGTTCATCGTCTTCGGTGCTCATATGACCAGTACGAAATTTTGCAAACCACTTACGAATTGTTGCTTCGCCCGGTGCAGAGTCTGGATAACACTCATCAAGCCATTTTTTGGTATCGGTGGCACTTTTTTTCATCAAAAAGTAGTGTTTCATCAACACACGAAATTCCTTTTTTTCCATTTTTTTCACAATAACAAAAGTAGCTTCACTCAAAATGCAATATCTCACAAACTAATAATCAGACAGCTGTCAAATTTATACACGTATCTTTTGAAGGTTGGTACTAACTGAAAATGGTATGGATTTAATTATAGTGGCGCCCTCTCATAGAAACGATACGAACTTTTCAGCCGATCTGTTAGTAGGACATTATTTTGAAACTTAATTTTAAAAATTGTTCGTAATGTTGAAACTACTAACGGTGCTAGACTTATATCAGAAGTTTAGTAGAAAAGTGCATGTCATTATAAGCTTGAATCGTCTTACGTATTGGTAGAATCATAAATCGAATAGTAACATTTGAGAAAAAGGTGAATCACAAGAACAGATTGCTTGCCAAACTATAAATTAGTTTTTTGCGGCAACATTTTTTTCTTGTTTTCTACAGCGCATTGCCCGTCAAAAAAAGATATTATTTTTCTTCTACCTTTTCGATTATCTAAAAATCTTCTGAAGAACTTTGTTTAGACAATCTACACCCAGATCGGTTTTTACTCGTTCCTCGTATTGCGTTACTTTTTGGGGCCAGTACGGAGGAACTTGTTAATGATCATCTTATTTGCCGTAGTATTCCCGGACCATCCCGGACATCTCTTGACGTCGCTTCCTGCGCGTTCAACCGTCAGCCGTTAAATCGATGATTGGGCGTCCAAATCAAAGCCACCGTCCGCTATTAATTTGTCGAAGAAATAGTGGCAATAAAAACCGAAAACCTCGATTAATCTCTAGAGTCCGACGGACGAACCGGTAAAAGTACCAGAGTATGAAAATAATCGTTTCGTAGAATGAAAAAGCGATAATTTTGGGCTGAAAATGCGAAAATCTACCGTGGCAAAGTGCAGTTCGAGGTACTGAGGCTGAGAAGCGCAACAAAAATACGCGGGGACCGAAAAGAGAGAGAGAGAGAGAGAGAAAAACGTGAGCTCTTCGATGGAGACAACGCGATTTGGGTTTGATGGCTGATGAATCACAGCAAGCGGCGGTGGAAAAAAAAGTAAATGAAATGTGGGACACAAACATTAGCAACATTTTTTACCATCGGCAATGAAAAAAAACGTCAAAACAAGGTTTTTTACTACCACGGAAAGCACCATTGATTGGTACGCGAGAATGCACACGGGGGAATAAAAAAGGTAGAAACTGACAGCGCTTTAGTTCCGTGTGAATAAAGAGGTGGACTTTCTTTTGACGGGGACTACAAGCTTCTTTCATTCGTTTTTTTTATTTTGCGATCAGGTGAAGATAGGCGCCGATGTTTATTGCTGACTAGAAAGACGGCCTAAAGTGGGTTATTGATGGGAGTCGGTACGAAAATTTCCCAAACAAAGACAAGGCGAATTCGAACGAAAGATGGTTGACGTTTGATCCGTAGTCCGATTGTTTCTCCTACTGTTGGGAATACTTGGCGTTACATTTACTATAGTTCGATTTAACTTGCTGAGATTCAATGAAGTTCAATGTGAACTGCTCTGCACTGAAAAGTCGATCACGACATGTACAAAGTAACGACACTCTCAAGTCCGAAAAACTTTCCAATGCTCGGTTGTTGAGAATCGAACTACGCTATTCAAGTTCACAATTTTAACCATGAATCATAAATTGGTTTTAGATATGCGGAGAAAATGACGTGCGATTTGTCGGTTACGTCACTTATGCCATCATATTCCCGGAAACAGAAGTGAAAGCCATTTGATCCAGAAACCTGGCCAAGTACCCAATAGTAACCTTCAAACGATCCGAAACTCGTAGAAATTAGTTTAGCCACCTCCGAGAAAATTTGGGGCGGATAGAAAAAAAGTGTGGTTTGTCGGTTACGTCATTTATACCATTATTTTTCCGGAATCAGAAGTTCCAGAAATTCCAGATTTTCGAACTCGATCAATAAGCCCAACAGTAGCTTTCAAATGAGCCTGAGCTTGTTGAAATTGCCAACATATCCGTATTTTTTTTTCAGAATGGTTGCCTACATTAAGGCTGACATGTCCTCACAGTTACTCTAATCGTAAGTGTCCACATTTTCATTCGTCTCCTGATAATAATTATATCGCATTCAAACAGTACGTCAAAGTCGTCAATCTCGATTTTTTTTCAAACACCTAAAAAAATACAATCATCTAACAAAATAATAAGGTTTAAATTTTCTTAAATTGCAATCCCGTTATGATCACTCTTACCGCGGCAAACTTCCGGAATCGACAGACCAACAATAACAAAAAAAAAAGAAGGCTCGAACCACCGCCATTTAACGGGGTTCTTTCACCGGGGAGATTCTCTAATTCGGACGCGCACCTAACGCACTTTTACTAATCGGAGATTGGGTTTGGGCCTGACAGGGCTCAACAAAACAAGGCGCAACACAACAACAAAAAAACAACACCGTAGCGGTAAACTTTTCGACATCGACGCCAAAACCAGCAATGATGGCTATCAGGCGATCAGGCGGCGGATTATTAAGGTTGAGAAAATTACCGATTATACTTTTAATTTTTTCTACACCTGCTGCTGCTGTTTCTGCCACCGTAACAGCATAAACCTATCCCCCCCCCTTATCCCAGGAGGCATATGTATAGCAGCATATCGTAGTGAGAGGAGATTAGCAACCGGTTTTCCGTCATTGATGGTTCGTCCCCTTCATGCTAACGCAAATAACAGATCATATCCCCAGAAGCAGTTGAAGAGAAAAGTGCCAGGGCCCACTTCTGGATCGGCTTGTCCTAACGTCAGTGCTGCCACTTCTGTTTGAATTTTGTCCCGTGCTGTTATACTTGCTCACTAGTTAGGAATATTCCGTTTCGTTATTCATATCTGTTTTTGTATGTCATAGGTTTGTAAACCATCAATATATTACGTAAATTTTGTAAGCAGCACTTTGAATGTTTATTTGGCAGGCATTTTTCTTTTCGAAAATTTCCTTTTTATACCCAATCTACAAGCATTTCCAATGGTACTACCATTGATAGAAAGCGACTGGAACATATCACCTCATCGGGCAGCAGTTCTGGATTTCTATATTCCATGCTAAATACTTGACGATTTCAAAACAGACTGTCAGGAAAGAAGGTAGTTTGAAATTCAAATATGATCATTTACCAATATTGTTTAGCGGATTACTGAAGCTGTTTAGTTAAGCAACTACAACGTATCCGCAAGTGGTCTTTCAAATTTGGAAATTTTACCCTTTTTTTTATTTATATCTATTGCATTGTAAAATCGTATGCTTGGGCATTTTTGTCTTTCTCATATTTTACGTTCGACGCAGCTTGGGCGTCGTCATTCATTGACATTCATTTAGGCCATGAAGTTACGGGAAACTACATTCCAAAGCGCGCTGTATGCTCAAGTTGTAAATAAGACAAAGAGAAATCTAAAAATGTCTTTACCGGATAAACGATAGAGAGAAAACGGAAAATTCTAAAAAAATTAATATTGTTTTGACAGAAATCGGAAGTTGGCCACTTTTAATAATTGTGCAAGACTTGTATTTTTTCATAATTTAATAAATCGGCAGAAAAGTTTAGTAGATTCAGTAATTGTAGTTGATGTAATAAATTTGGTGATATTAATAAATTTTAAAAATTTTGTAAACTAGAAAGTTTTGGCAATTTTAAAAATGTTGCAAGTATAGTCGATTTTTGTAATTTAGTAAATTGGTATATTAAGTGAATATTGTAAAAAAAAAATTTAAATATGGGTAAGTTGTGAATATTGTACTTATGGTAAAATTTTAAAAATTTGGTAAAATATTGTAGTTTAAAAAATATGGTAAACTTTTGGCCAATTTTTGTAAATTTGCTACAATTTTACATATACACTGAAGTCTTTTTTTATGCGAATTTACGTACCGCATAAAAAAAACCGCATAAAAATAAACCGCATAACTCTGAAAATTCGCATAAAAAAAACCGCATAACTCTGAAAATTCGCATAAAAAAACCGCATAACTCTGAAACTTCGCATAAAAAAAGACCGCAGAAGGGCAAACCGCATAACTCTGAAAATTCGCATAAAAAAAAACCGCGTAACTCTGAAACTTCGCATAAAAAAAACCGCATAACTCTGAAAATTCGCATAAAAAAAGTCGCGTAAAAAAAACCGCATAAAAAAAGACCGCATAAAAAAAGACCTCAGTGTATTTACATTCTCTAAATTCAGTAAAATTTTGATAATTTGGCCAATTTTTGTAAATTTGGTAAAATTTGGCCAATTTTTGTAAATTTGGTAAAATTTTACATATTTGATGAAAGTCTCTAAATTCAGTAAAATTTTGATAATTTGGCCAATTTTTGTAAATTTGGTAAAATTTTACATATTTGATAAAATTCTCTAAATTCAGTAAAATTTTGATAATTTGGCCAATTTTTGTAAATTTGGTAAAATTTTACATATTTGATAAAATTCTCTAAATTCAGTAAAATTTTGATAATGTGATAAATTTTTTTAAAACTAATAAAATTTTGTAAATTTGGGAAACTTTTGTAAGTTCAGTAAAATAATGTAAGTTCAGTAAAATTTTGAATATTTAGTAAAATTTTGTAAAATTAGTAAAATTGTGTAAATTTGGTAAACTTTTTTTTTAAGTTTATTAAAATATTGTAAATTCAGTAAAATTTTGAATATTTAGTATAATTTTAAATATTTAGTAAAACTTTGTATTTTTTGGTAAAAGTGTGTAAATTTTGTAAAATTGTGTAAATGTGGTGAAATTTTGTAAATTTAGTCAAATTTTGTAAATTTGGAAAAATTTGGTAAACTTTTGTAAGTTTACTAAAGTATTGAAAATTCTGTAAAATTTTGAATGTTTAGTAAAATTTTGAATATTTAGTAAAATTTTGAAAATTTAATAAAATTTTGTAGACTTGGTAAAATTTTGTAAATGTTATAAACTTTTATAAGTTTAGTAAAATATTTTTTAATATTTAGTATAATTTTTTAAATTTGCTAAAATTGTGTACATTTAGTAAAATTTTTTAAATTTAGTAAAATTTTGTAAATTTGGTACAATTTTGTAAATTTGGTAAAATTTTGTAAATTTGGTAATATTGTGTAAATTTGGTAAAATTTGCTAAAATTTTGAAAATTTGCTAAAATATTGAAAATTTGCTAAAATTTTGTAAATTTGCTAAAACTTTGTAAATTTGCTAAAATTTTGTAAATTTGCTAAAATTTTGTAAATTTGCTAAAATTTTGTAAATTTGCTAAAATTTTGTAAATTTGATAAAATTTTGTAAATTTGATAAAATTTTGTAAATTAGCTAAAATTTTGTAAATTTGGTAAAATATTATATATTGAAATAATTTTGTAAATTTTATAAAATATTGTAAATTTGATAATATTAGGTAAATTTTATAAAATTTTGTAAGTTTGATAAAATTTTGTAAATGTGGTAAAATTTAGTAATATGGTAAATTTTTTTACATTTGGTTAAATTTTGAATATTTGGAAAAATTTTGTAAACATGATAAACTTTTGAAGAATTTGAAAATTTCCAAATTTTACTAAATTTACAATATTTTTTCTAAATTTACAAAAAGTAAACTTTTTTAAATTCTACAAAATTATACCCCATTTAACAAATGTAAATATGGTGATTACAAAATTTTACCAAATTTGCAAAATTTCACCGAATTTACAAAAGTTTACCATATTTACAAAATTTTATCAAAGTTACAAAATTTTATCAAATTTACCTAATTTTATCAAATTAACAATATTTTACCATTATTTACGTTTCGCATTCTGCTCATCAGTGCATTAGCAGATTATGTTGATATACTAATGCCACCTCGCGGATCAACATAATCCGTTAAGCAGACGTAAAGTCATTGCTATTTGCAACGCACCTATTTTACACTAAATGTGCAATGTCTATTGCTATGACGTGCCGAAAGTAACGAAAGTGCACTTTAGCACAAACTGGAACCCAAGAAATTCTAATCCCCTAAATGTCTACTATCTGTTGGCGGCCAGCATTGCCGTCAATTGGTTTCGTTACGTAAAATAAGTGCATTGTAAATATCAATGACTTTACGTCCATTTAGCGGATTATGTTGATCCGCGAGGTGGCGTAAATAATTCAATTTAGTCATGTGCACCTTAGCACATACTGGAACCTAAGAGATTCCAAACCCCCAAATGAATATTTTACCAAATTTACAAAATTATTTCAATATATAATATTTTACCAAATTTACAAATTTACAAAATTTTCATAACTTTATAATTTACAAAACTTCAGCAAATCTGCAAAATTTTAGCAAATTTTCAAAATTTTAGCATATTTTAAAAATTTTACCAAATTTACAAAATTTTAGCATATTTACAAAATATAACGAAATATACAAAATTTTACCAAATTTTACCAAATTGACATAATTTTACCAAATTTGCGAAATTTTATCATATGTATATAAAATTTACCTAATTACAAAATGTTACCAAATTTACAAAATTATACCAAATTTACAAACTTTTACCAAATTAAACATTTTTACCAATTTTTTAAAATGGTATAATTTTGAGTGCCTGGAAAGTTTTTGAAAATTTTGTAACATTTTGCAAAATTTCGTAAAATTACTAAACCAACTAGTTTATAAAAATGGGTTAATAAGTAAATTTTTTAAATCTTTTTATATTCTGTAGTTACAGTTAATGTAAATTTTGAAAACTTTGGCAAAGTTTTGAGTTTTAAAAAATTGAAATATTTTGATAATTATTATTATTGTTTAAGACCAAAATTTAATTTTAATTTGGTTTTGTTGATGTAAATCAGCTTGTATTTTGAACCAAAAACTTTATGTTTAGTGACTAAATTAAAGTGCTGTTCAGCCGATGCTTGACCGATCGATGAAAACAAATGATAGTCGGAAGGGGCCAAGTCTGGTAAATAAGAAGTGTGGGATAGCAACTTTGATTATATCCTAAACCGGATTTTCAAATTGATCATTTGTTGTCTTTTTCGATTAGTGTTAACAGTTTCACCCGATTTAAGAAGCTTCTCGATACAGCCTACCTTTCTGATCCCGTCAAACACAGAGCATTGTCTTCTTGCCGAATCGATCCGGTTTTGCAGTCGATGTTTATGTTGAGGGTTGATGTTCCGGATTAAATCACCAGTAACATTCCAATGCAAAAGTGATTTTCTTCATAACTTTGAAGCAAAATTTCACAAGCGTTTTTTCGTGTTTTCCGTTTTTTTTTTCATTCACTTCATGTGACACCCAATTTTCACACTTTTGAACTTTTCCCTTAATTTTTTGGAAGCTAATAATTGAAAAGAGCTCATTACAAACAATTCTCTAGATTTCCTTAACAAAATTCGTTGGAAAAACTGCCAAACTGGCATCCCTGGTTGCATCGATCAGCGAAACTATGTCGGTACCGATCATGCCGGGAGGAGTGTGCCAATGATGCTTTCGAAATTGCTAATCTCGACCTATCATCTGGGTTTCATCGATGGTTTAGTATTGTTTTTTTTTCTTCTCGCTCTCTCTCTCTCTCTTTCTCGTTATACCGACAAATGCCAGCGTGTGCTCGAAACAGAAAAGCAGAGGCAAAAAAACAAATGCAAAAACGCCCCTCAGGGGTGCACACGATTAGTGAGTGTGGGGCCGGGATGATGCTTAGATAGCTGCCTTGCCTTGCCTTGCCTTGCTAGTGAATGCAAATCGTTTCTGGAGGCGTTGTAACTGACTCATAACTTAAACGCTGTCAAAAAAAAAATGGTTTCCCTTCCCTTCCCGAAACGCTCGCACGTTCTGGTTGGGGTTTGCCATGGAAAATTTGGGACACACATCGATCAATTAAATCCGGACCATTAATAATCCAATTGTCGTTAATCAATTATCCACGAAAGGCGGCCATCCACACACACACACACACACCCGCCCATCAATTTATCTTCCGAGCTCGAAACCATTCTAATTAGCACCGAAAATCACTTGTCACTCATAATTCAACGACGTTCTGTTTTCTATTTCTTTCTTTCTCTTTCGCAGTGGGTCGAAGAGTCGTTCACGAACTTTGTGAAGGGCATCAACTGGCGCAGCTACGTGGTGTGCGATGTGGCCTACAACAACGTCAACAACTGGCTGTGGTCTCCGTTCATCGACCGGGGCCCCGCCAATCGGCTGTACATCGAAATCCATTTCACCATCCGGGACTGTTCGCTGTTTCCGGGCAATGCACTGTCGTGCAAGGAAACGTTTAGCTTGCTGTTCTACGAGTTTGATGCGGCCACACGGGAACCGCCACCCTGGCAGCCGGAAAGTTACAAACTGATTGGACGGATTGCGGCCGGCGAGGGTCGGTTTAATCAGAACTCCGACGTCGATATCAACGTGGAGGTGAAAAGCATTGCCGTCACCAAGAAGGGGGTGTACTTTGCCTTCCGGGATCAGGGTGCCTGCATCAGTGTACTGGCCGTGAAGGTGTACTACATAACGTGTCCGGCGGTGACGGTGAATTTTGCTCATTTCAATGAAACCCCGACCGGACGGGAGATCACCATAATTGAACAGCAGACGGGGGTGTGCGTGGAGAATGCGGAGGCTTACGAAACACCGACGTACCTGTGCAAGGGTGATGGCAAGTGGACAATCCTGAGCGGAGGTTGCCGCTGTAAGGTCGGTTACGAGCCGGATCATGAAAAGCAAACCTGCAACGTCTGTCCGGTTGGGAAGTTCCGCTCGGCCGAGGTGGAAGCATGTACCATTTGTCCGATGAACTCGAAAACCAACAAAATCGGTTCTCCGTTCTGTCCTTGTTTGAGTGGCCACTATCGGCATCCGCGGGACGGTAAGCACATGGCGTGCTACAAACCACCGGGACCTCCCACGAACCTTACACTGCTGTTCATCGATCAAACCAGTGCCATTCTGTCGTGGAACGCTCCGCAGCGGGCAATAGACGAACAGCTGGACAGCAAGTACCGGAGTGACATCGTTTTTCGGATAAAGTGTTCCGCGTGTACGTCGAACGTCGTGTTTAACCCGTCCACGGAGACGTTCAACGATACCAAGCTGACGTTAACCAATCTGGAACCGGTCACCACGTACACGGTTCAGATCCACTCGCAGCACGGTGTGTCCTATCTGATCAGTCTGGATACGGCGGGAGCTGGTGGCGGTGGTGGTGGTAGATCCGGCTACGAAAACGGTAGCTCCGGAGGATTCGGAGGAAATCACTTTCACCATGCCACCGAGGCACCACCGAACCAGGGCGGCGGTGGTCGTTCGTCGTCCGACCTGGACGACATCAAGACGGAGTTTGCGGAGATTACGTTCACAACCGAGTCGGCAATTCTCAGCACGGTATTCAATGTCAAGTGAGTATGGTTAAAACAGAATCTGCTTTCGATGGTCGAAACTTTGACTGACTAACTTCCGGGGTTTTTTTTGCACAGAATTATTTCGATCACCAACAAAGAGGTCGATCTGGTCTGGGACAAACCGATGCACAGCGACTCACCCATTGAGTACTACGAAGTCCGATGGTTCCCCAAATCGGAGGTGGATGCCATGAACAAATCGGTGCTCAGCACCAAGGAATCCAAGATCCACATCAACGATCTGCAGGAGAACACCGAGTACGGCTTCCAGGTGCGTTGCAAAACTCTGAACGGCTGGGGAACCTTCAGCAACATTGTGTACGCCCAGACACACCAGAGCGTCAGTCCAGGTTAGTTGATTTTTTCGGAATTTTAACAAAACAGACCTGAACCGTTTTATCCTATGATGAGGTTCCTTTTCAGTGTACGATGACTCCTTCCAAATGCGAATTGTTGCTGGCTCAACAGTTGCAGTTGTGTTCATCCTGGTCCTAGGTAAGTCCTTGTCGGTTATCGTGTCAATCAATCGGATTGTTTTGTAATTGTTTTTTCAATCATTTCAGTGATCGTTGTCACCGTACTATTCCTTCGCTCCAAGAGCCACGATGACATCGACAAGAAGACCAACAATCATCTTCCACTGCCATTGGATTACGCCAGCAACGAAGGTAATTTGAGTCGAGTCTGCTTTCTTCGTTACTAGCTAGTGCCGACTGACTCCCAGTCCCCCGCCCCCCCCCCTATTCTTGCACCCACTGTCCGCCGACCATTTAGTGCGTGCTGTTCAAAACGGACCCCGAAACCCCTTTTGAGCAATTCCGTGTTGGCACGACCCCCATTCGATTTGCATGAAACTTTGCGTGAATGATCGGTATGGTAAATAAAGTATTTTTCACTGGTCTAAAGATTTTTTTCGCTCAAGACTAATTTCTCAAAAGGGCATTAATTTTTATATTTTAAACCACATTATTTTTAAACAATTATAACTCGAAATCTAGAGCTTCTGCAAAAAATTTTATCTTGGAAGAAGTTGTAGGCAATCAATTGAACTTTAAAAAGAAGCTATACTCTAAAAAAATCTTCCGATTTTTCAAAAAATCAAAAATCACCGTAAATATTTCTTCACTTTATACCACCAAAAACGTCAAGTTACAAGGAAACCAATGGATGTTAAAAACGGTTGGAGAGGTGAGCGATAGAAAAGTTTCCCGAAGATACAATTTTTAACGATTTTCGTAAAACGAATTTTCCATAGCAATAAATGTGTCTAAGCAATGAAATATTATTCTCCAAGCTAGGCCCCAATGATATAGTTTTTAAAGAGCTACTTCTTTTTGGGCTGTACAAATTAGTTCGTTCCGTTTTCAATAGATGGCTCTGTCTGTTATGAGTATTGAACAATAACAGTTCAATAGATATTCAGTTCATATTGCTTCGAATTTAGAAAAAAATAATTAATTTTGGGCAATTTTGTGTTAACTAAGCAGCATTTGCTGGAAGTTTTAATGCTCTGTTTCATCAGGTGTACAACTTTGCTTCCGCCGTTTTCCGATAGGTGGCTGTACCGGCTGAGGCTGGTCAAAATACATAGATGATAATGCCTTTAAAGTGAATGTGTACAGTGCCTAACGAATTGTCATCGCCGTTTCAGTGACAGTTGTTTTTGTTTTCGTATTATTCACGCTCGAAAATGTCTGTTTATGTGCCCTATTCTGGCCATTTGCGGGAAGTTTTACTTTTCTGTTACAATTCGAAAAAAAAATGCAGCTGAAGCGCATCGAATGCTCTCAGAAAATTACGGTGATGCTGCTCTGAGTAAAAGAACGTGTCGGGAGTGGTTTCAACGTTTTAAAAATGGTGATTTCGATGTCGAAGATAAACCTGGTGGTGGAAGAGAAAAAACCTTCAAAGATGAACAATTAGAAGCATTGCTTGATAAAGATTCGTGCCAAACCCAAGAAGAGCTCACCGAATCGTTGGGAGTGATTCAGCAACCATTTCCAAACGTTTCAAGGCCCTAGGCATGATTCAGAATGAAGGAAACTGGGTGCCGTACGAGTTGAAACCGAGGGACATCGAGCGCCGTCTATTTGTATGTGAGCAACTGCTTCAAAGACAAAATCGTAAGGGGTTTTTACATCGAATCGTAACCGGTGATGAAAAGTGTGTTCGATACGATAATCCTAAACGTAGAAAATCATTGGGAAAGCCCGGGCATGCTGCTCCGTCGAAGGCAAAACCGAATATTCACGGCACCAAGGTTATGATTTGTATTTGGTGGGATCAGCTCGGTGTGATTTACTACGAGCTCTTAAAACCGGGTGAAACCATCACAGGAGATCGCTACCGAACGCAACTGATGCGCCTTAGTTAGTCGCGCGCTAGAAGAAAAGCGGCCACAATATCAAGAGCGACATGACAAAGTCATCCTCCAACACGACAATGCTCGGTCTCACGTCGCAAAAGTGGTCAAAAAGTACCCGGAAACGCTGAAATGGGAAGTCTTGCCCCACTCGCCGTGTTCCCCAGATGTCACCCCTTCTGACTTCTACCTATTCCGTTCGATGGCACACGGCCTGGCAGATCAACATTTTCAATCCTTCGAAGAGTTGGAAAAATGGATTGCTTCATGGATAGCGTCAAAAGAGAACTCCTTTTTTCGAGCCGGGATCCGAAAATTGCCGGAAAGATGGGAGAAAGTTGTCGCTAGTGACGGACAATACTTAGAATAATACATCTGTAAGCACTTTTACGCAATAAAGCTTTTAATTTTGGAAGAAAAGTGCAGAGGAAGCACATCAAATGCTTGTGGATGTTTATGACGATAGTGCTCCAACTGATAAATCATGTAGGAATGGAAGCGTTGAATACAGGCCTTGCTCTGGACAACCGAATTAAAAAATCGAAGACCAACAGTTGAAGGCACTACTCGATGACGCTCCGAGCCAAACGCAAGAGGATCTTGCTTGGAAGTGACTCAACAAGCAGTTTCTATACGTCAGTTAGTCAAAAGGGGCCTTTTGAACTGGAACCGAGAGATATTGTAAGGTGATTTTTCACCTGAGAGCAGCTGATTCAAAGTCAACAAAGAAAGGGTTTTTTTAAACATCGAATTGTTACCGGGGATGAAAAATGGAACATCAATTCCGAAGCCCGAATACTCATGGTTCTGGAAGGTCAGGTTGTGCATCTGGTGAGACTAAATGCGTATTGTGTACTAAGAGCTGACGATACTTCAACGGACGATCGCTATAGGCAGCAATTGATGCGTTTGAGCCGTCCATTACGAGAACAACGGCTGGAATATCGGGAAAGACATGATAAAGTTATCATCTTGCATGACAACGCTCGACCTCATGTCGTAAAAGTCGTGAACAAAATACTTGGAAACGTTCAAGTGGAACATTTTGTCGCACCCGCCGTATTCTGCTAACAGTGCTCCTTCTGATTACTGGCTGTTCCGACGGATGCAACACGATCTGACAGATTATCGGTTAACTTCTTTCGCAGAAATCGAAAATTGCCTGAGAGCTGCGAAAAACTTGTAACTAGCGATGGACGCTGCTTTGGTTTGCGATTCTTTTTATTTTGAAATAAAGGCATTTTTGACCCAATAAAAAATGGACCGAACTGATTTGTACCCCCCAATAAATGTAGTCATTCTCGGGATCTATGAGAAAAGAAATCGAGGAAATAGATGTTTTATGATAATACACCGCTTTTAAAAATTAGTCTAGATTCGCCATCGCCAAATTTAGTATATTTGTAATCCTCATGAAATTTTGAATAAATTATTTTCTGGCATCAAGACGATGTGAGTAGTTGTTTTCGAGATATTTAGAAAACAAAATCGAAAGCAATTCACTGGTTTAATACAATCACAGATTCAACAAGGTTGTAACCACCATATTGAAAAAATATACCTGCTTTTGGGTTCACGTATCAAAAATTGGGTTTCTTGTTTTCATCTGGTATGAAAGTTTACCTACACTCAATTATAAAATTTCCTACACTTAACTATAAAAACGCAATTTTTGAAATACATAGCGTCAGTGTGAAAACTACCATCAAAAAGCCATAATATACAGTGAGTGTGATTTTTTTTCTGATTGTGGAACTTTTAACCGACTGATCATTCGGGTCCGTAGTAAGTGTGATTCAATAAGGAGAAAATATCATTGTGCTAACGAAAAACCTTGTTCGTGTAAGCGTCGTAAAGGAGCAGATAGTATGATTGAACACTTTTCTTCCATTGAATTTTTTCGACTCATGTCGAAATCTCATATATATTATGTTGAAAATGTATAGAAACTAGCTCCCAGCGACAACGAGATTAGAAGAAATACCGCTAGCTACATCGGGATATGATTTAGAAGAAATACCAACAGCGGCTTCACTCGTCTCAGCATCCTTCCAACATAGTGATTTAGCGGATATTTTGAAGAATCAAAATTATGAGCTATTTGATAAAAGTATTTCTGAAACTAATGTATCTCCTATAGCAGTTAGAGAGCTCAGGTCGGACAACTATCGCACAGAAAAAGTGTTCCAAAATCGGTAAAGGCATCAGGAAACAACGTTTCGATCATCCATCACAAAACGACAAATCTGAAGAAGTTCAAACAGTGAAAACTGAGGCTGCTGCAGCATTCGACGAAATCATTAATAAATTGAAGGCAAAGTTTACCGAACCAGGATTGCTCAAAACATGATAAAATACGGATACTCTAAATTTTACCCAACTCGTCTGTCTGCTTCATTGACGATGTAAGAATTTAATGTGAATGAATACATGGTTTCACTGGCACAAGAATTGGTTAAAATGGCCAGGAGTCTCGGCAGTTTCTAACAACAAAATTCGGCCGTCCAATGGATTGTTTATTGTTTATTTATTGTTTATTGTGGAGCAGGTAAGAGCCCAGTGGAGCTAGTTTAGTAAAAACTTTTTCTCCAACAGGCATAAAACCTCCTCATCTTTTGCATCAACAGATTACAACGATCCAAATGATACATAATAAGAAGCCTAGAAACTCTAAAAATAATGCATTCTCTGTGCTCCTTGAAAGCCAATTTGGAATCTGATAAAACTCCTAGATCCATGACTGACGATCTTCGATCTAAAACTGTATTTGAGATATTATAATCGAAGCTCACAGACAAGCGTTTGCGACAGAAGGAGATAACGGAGCACTTTGAAGGGTTTAGTATCATCTTGTTTACTTCACACCAGTTTGAAAAATTGTTCAATTGTATTTGCAAAAATATGCAGTCTTCAGTGTTTTTTCAATAATGTTCAACATCTTCAAATCATCCGCAAAAGATAGCTTCTTGCAGTCTACTGAGAAACTTAAATCATTTAGATAAATTAGGAAGAGGAAGATTATCCCGATATAAAACATAAAGTACTGTACACAGATGAAAATAATTAAAGTAACACGACATGTAAATGAATAGTACTCTGAAATAGACATCAGTTGAATCGAAAATCTGATTTAAAACTATAATCGATGTAAAATTAGATCGGAAACTGTATATTTCAAAACATGCTTGGTTTTGCTTTCAAAATATAATGAATAATGAAGAACTGTAACTAGGTAACTTTCCATTCAACTCCGGTAACCAATAAGCACATACTAACGCCGCATTATGACAGCAAATAATCGCCGATTGGCATTACAATCGCACTTGAGACAGAATTAAAACCGACTTCGGCCAAAGATACGACAGTTCGTAGATCATGCTCATTTATGGCTAGTGTGCATTATGAATCAATTGAATTCTGATTGATTTACAACATGATAAGCTTTCCGATTGCAGATATAGAGCTATAAGCATTTTTGGTGCTCATAAAATGGTATTTTGATGCCATTATTAGTTCTTACCGGTTACCTGGGAATTGCCTGTTCAAAGAATGTGCATGAAAATTGACGTGAATTCACAAAATATTTTCATTAGTGCAGTTCTTTAACGACGACGATATAAGTGGACGTGAAATAGTTCAGAAACGGCTTTTGCTTTCAAGTCTTAAAGAAACTTTTCAACGATTCAACGAGATTAGTGAACAGCAAATTTCATTCAGTAGATTTGCTTTCGACGTTAAAACCAATACATTGTAAACTTCTCAATACTTCAGATTGTCATTCATGAAAATGTTGACCTAATGCTTCACAGCCACAAAAAGTATTTCTTTCAGCAGAATTTTCTAGCTCTCTGATCGAACAATGAATAACTATTGATAGATGGAATCTATCTTGTATAGAGACTACGAGACTTCAGCTGGTTACGGAGCAGGTGCAATTCGCCTTTTTACTTCGCGGCTGATATCATTATCGCATGCCACTAATGTTCCAAGATATATGAACTTGTCAACAAGTTCGTATAGTACCGCATCAATCTCCACCACGGGTCCTACACCTTTTGGGCGGCCTCGGTTTCTACCAGACACCATGTACTTAGTCTCGGTAGAGTTTATCGTCAACCCTATTCTCGCAGTTTCTTTCTTGAATGGCCTTGAAAAGCCTCTTCCACAGCTCTACGATCCACACCAATAATATCAATGTCGTCCGCAAAACCAAGAAGCATGTGAGACTTATTGATGATGGTTCCGTTTCTCTGCACGCCGGATCTTCGTACGGCACCTTCGAGCGCTATATTGAACAACAAATTTGAGAGCGCGTCGCCCTGCTTCAATCCATCTAACGTCACGAGCTATCTGGACGCTTGATTTCGATCCATCGAACCGCAGTCTAATTAGCTTGATCGGTAAGCCATGTTCTAACATGATCTGCCACAATTCGTTACGTTTTCACCGAATCGTACGCTGCTTTGAAAAAAAAAATGCGCTGGCTTCGTTATAATATCAGAAGTCTTGAAGTATGAAACAATTGATGTGCAAGCTTTCATTTCCAAATTAATAACGGAGTGACATTTCTTCGCAACCCCGCACGGTAAGGGACCATGTGATTCAATCAGCGGAACATTGAAACGAAAGGCAACAAGAGCTAGCTGGACAAGAGAACCTGAACATCCGATAACAAATGCGAAAGCTTTGTACGAAAGGAATCAAGATAATTTCACTGAATTCTCGTTCTGTTATATGTCACAAGAGCAAAAAGGCGATGGTGCTGTGGAATGGAAAGATATTCATCAACAAACAGAAATGGGATTCAGCAGGGTACACCAAAATATCATTGCTTCATTCCATTAACAGAAAATAAGATTAAAGTTAATTTGCAAAACGATAATTGTCTTATTTGTTTTGCAAATTCTATCTTTAATATTATACTTTTCAACTTGAATACAATACGCTTATGGAAAACCGCACCTAATTTATGGAATATGTGCATTTTTATAAAGTTGTGATTTTTTTTTCAAATATCTCGAAAACAACTGCTCTCATTGTTTTGACGTCGATGAATTTATTCACAAATTTCATGAGGATTATAAACAAAAATTTTTCTCAAATTTCATGAGGATTACAAAAATAATAAATTTGGCTATGGAGAACTCAGACCAACTTATAACAAAAGGCGTATTCTTATGAAATATCACCATCGAAAATGACTGCATTTAGGAAGTAGCTCTCATCTCATTTTTCTTTGAGCGTAGCTTGAAGAAGAATATTTCATTGCTCAGACACTTTCATTCCTATGAGAACATCGTTTATCAAGAATCGTTGAAAAGTTTTTCTTCTGGGAATATTTTTTATCGATCACCTCTTCAACTGTTCTAAACATTCATCAGCTTCTTTGTAACTTTACGCTTAAGTGGTAAAAAATGCGAAAAAAATGCTACGGTAGAATAACTAAGAATTTTGAAAATATATTTTATTTTTGAATTTTTAAAAACAAGATTTTTTTTTCAGTGTATATTCTAGTTTAAAAGTTCAATTGATTACCTACAACTTTTTCCAAGACAAAATTTTCGTAGAAGCTGTAGATTTCGAGTTATAATTGTTCAAAAATATTTTTTTTTTACTTTTTTATTTATGACTTCTGGTCAGTCAGTATTTTTTACTTTTTTTTCGGTTTTTTAACGATATCAACTAACTAGAGATTATAAGAGGAGAAAGAATATGAAATCATAGAGTCATAGCACTCAAGGAAGAGCAAGGATGTGAAGAATAAAGTGCGGAAAAGTGAGACGTGACAAGGGTCATTTAAGTAAGCCCGGCCGGTTCGGACAGTAAATGGCAAACGACCTTTGCCTTTACTTTCTGACATATCAGAGACTCGGATAACTCGTATCGCTAAGATGCCTAAGTTCGACTCCTCTGGTAGAAGGTAAAAGTTTAGATACGAGAAGCCTTCTGCTTACTTAAATGACCCTTGTCACGTCTCACTTTTCCGCACTTTATTCTTCACATCCTTGCTCTTCCTTGAGTACTATGACTCTATGATTTCATATTCTTTCTCCTCTTATAATCTCTAGTTAGTTTGATATCGTTAAAAAACCGAAAAAAAAGTTCAAAAATAATGTAACTTTAAACACATACGCCCTTTTCAAAAAATAGTCTTTAGTGAGAAAAAAAAGTCTAGACCAGTAAAAAATACTTTATTTGCCATACCGATGAAACACATGCAAAGTTTCATGCAAACGGTTCCTGTTAGAATTTTACTATTTATGAACGTTTTAGCGTAGAAATACTCCCTTTTCAAGAGTCTTGAACCCCTCCCCTTGTCCCTTAGTGAATCACATAAGGAAAGATAGATTAGTTAGGAAACGCCCCTGTGATGCTGTTTTCGTCCAAAACCAGACCACTGCTCAAAACGTGGCGCTCGTAGAGACTTCCTGCATCACAAAACTTTTTCCACTGATCAGCAACTCCCTGTAGAGCGAGTGAGAAACACCGGAAACCATCGCCTAGCTCGCTAGTAGCCAAGTTGTATGATGAAATCCTCACCTGTTTGCATTCTGTTTTTTTTCTTCACCAAACCCCACAATCAAAACAAACAAAAAAATTACAATGCCCACCACCACAAACCAATAATCCCATCGAGCAGGACTTGTAGTGACCTATAGTAAGTGGCAAATTCAGAAGATCAATTGATTATACTGGTTTTTTCGAAATCGAAATTTTCCAAATTTAGACCTTATTCCATTTCGTTTTCGTTTGTCTGTTACGCCAAGAAGCACTAGATTCGAATTCTCTTCGTATTGGTGTGATGCATGCTTATTTTGCCATTTACTGATTCAGAACGTGTTGTTAGCTTATCTTTACGACTTTATGGTGTGCTTTTTTTGTTTGCGTGTTCTGACACCTTTCTTTCTCTCGCTCTTACTCTCTCTCTCTGTCTTGCTTTCCAAGTGACAACTCTTAATTGTGTGCTTAGATCTGTGTTTTGCACCGTTGTTGTTTGTTCGTTTGTTTTTTTTTTATGTTTTGTACCATAATTCACTACCTAGCAGTAGTACCTACCTACCTGCCTACCAATCGACCTCCCAACACCATCGATCGAACACCACTTAGGATACACCGGATTAGTGTGTGTGTGTGCTTCTGCTACTTTGTTTTTATTGTCTTTCTTTCTCGATTATAGTTCACGCAATGGACACAACGCCGATCGTGAAAACGATGAAAAACAATGGTAAATTTGTTGTTATGTGCGCGTGTAGATAAGCTCTGCCGTCTCCGCAAAACGCAAACCCACTACTTACCTGTCTTATCTCTAATATTATCACTATTGGATCTTTTAACTAGTTATAACGTAGCTGCTCTTTTTGTTTTTTGGTTAACCCCTTACTCTTGCCTCTGTTCGAGCGAATAGGGAACAATTTGCCTTAGACTCATTTTTAACCCAAACTGGTAAACCTTGTTGATCTCTGCTCTTCTTTTTATTCATCTTCGTTAAATTTGCTGTAAACAAAAGGATCTTTTTAAAAAACAATCGGCTAATAACTGTTTGAGCTTTCTGAACCCTGAATTTACTTAACCCCACGATCTCGGTATGAATTAGATTATGATTTCGTTAACCATTGTTTGTATCTCGGACCACTAATTTTCCTCCTGTATTTTAACGACGTGAACTTTTTACTGAGTGTCCCACGATTATCATTTGCCGACGACCTTAAACTGTTTAAAAGTATTAAGACAACATTTCCCTCCAGAGTCAACTCGAAATTTTTTCAGAGTGGTACGAGATCAACCGAAATATCAGTAAATGCTCGATTATCACGTTCACACGAAAAAAAAAAAAACACCTATACGTTTCGACTATTGTCTTCGAGAATCTACGATAGATAGAGTCACATGTGCCAAGGATCTTGGGGTTTTTCTTGACGAACAACTGAACTACAAGCAACATATTTCGTACATTGTTGCAAAAGCTTCACGTTGCCGGGGAATTGTAATGAGAACTGCTAAGCACTTCACAGATATCTACTGTGTGAAATCTCTTTACTGCTCGCTTATACGAACAACGCTCAAATATTGTTCGGCGGTATGGAACCCGCTTTACCATAATGGAAATCTTACAATCGAATGAATACAGCGCAGATTTGTTCGTTTCGCTCTTCGCCAGTTACCATGGAATAACCCTCATCAGTTGCCGAGTTATGAAAGCCGCGGACTGCTTATCGGACTCGATACACTGAAGGTGCGACGTGAAAGGTCCCGTGCATTGCTAATCACCGACGATTTGTTGATTGTTCAGCACTTCTTTGTCAAATAAATATAAATGTTCGCGCACGAGCTCTTCGCAACAACAACCTCCTCAGAATGCCTCTTCGTCGCACTAATTATGGAATCAACGGCGCCATCATTGGATTGCAACGTTCTTTCAATGCTGTTTCGACGGAATTCGATTTCCATGTCCCGCGCAGTCGAATTTAAAATACTTTTTTCAATATACTTCGGAACGAGGATGGCTTTTATCGTATCAAAGAACGCTCGCTGGCAACTCTTCACATAATTGAATCAGTGCCATTAAAGAGAGACGGATATCATCGCAACAACAAAAACCCGGCATAGCTCATTTAACATAGAATCGACAACAGGGCGAGAGCGAATTCCTCTCGATGACATTTCTGAGAATCAAAGGTTAGCACGCTGCTGTGGGGATCCTCTCTGAAATAACAAACCTGCCTAGTATGAGAATCATCAAGTTGAATCATCGATTCGATTTTCTGCGATAATTGTCAATTTGCGATTCTCTCTTGAGAAATTCCACACAGCAACGATCATTTTTAGACTGTAAATTTTTTTAAGGGCCGTGAAATACTCAGAGTATGAAGTAGAGCGAAGAAATATAGATAGCAATATAGTAGCTTCTGTCAAATTTGCGGCAATCACCAACACTGCTTAGGAATAATCATTAGGACCATATTTTGTCTGTTGATTATGTAAGCCTTGGTATTACATTCCTGTAGTGGAATTTGACCTTCTGTTTCAACAGACTTCGCAGCCGATTCAGAGTGTACAGAACCATTGCATGGCTAGTGCTACGATTCTACTGACACTACGAATCCTTCCAGGTCGGGGCTCGAACATACGGCAACTGGTTTGTAAGACCAGCGCCCTATGCATTGAACCGCCAACCCGGGACAAATCATGATGAATGAATTATGTATATTAGTAAAATGATTATGTTGAATAAATAAGTAAGGAGGGGTTCCTGGGAAAGGGACCTTTCGTTCTTGTTCTAGATGGGGCTTTGTTTCATGCTTAGAAAGGTACAACTGGTGAGAGCGTATGAACGTATTTGGAGATAGTCTTTTGACGTAGGACTACGTCTTTGTTTTCCCTATGCCTATTTCTAGTCGAGATGGTCTAAGAAATATTTGAACACTTTTGGAAACAGTCATACGTCAAATTCAACAAAACGTGGAGTTTTAAACTCTAGTCTGCTATCAATTCAAAATAACAAAGAGTTAGCAATTTAAAAATATTTTTTTCTCGACTTTTCATGTTTTGCAAAGACATTTACATCCATTTCAAGTGTAATTGTCCCATATGTGTATGAAATATGGGATATGTATGGTTATGGGACAATTATGCGCAGAACAGTAACAGTTTGCTGGTGTATTTTAACCCCCCTTGTTATCGCTTATGAATTTATGTGCAAATAGCTGATAATACTACATGGAAGGAGGAGTCAAACAAAGAAAAAGTCGATTTTTTTATTCAATATTATCTCCACCTAGAGCGATACACTTGATCCATCGGTACTCCAACATTTTGAAGCCCCTTGAAAAAAAAAAAAAGATTTGTCAAGGCCTCCAAAATAGGCTTCCTTTTTTGCAATGATCTCAGCATTCGACGAACATTTCTTTCCCTGGAGATTCTTTTTCAGATTTGGAAATGTATAATTGTGGCTGGGGTCCAGGTCTAGAGAATAGGGTGGATGGTTCAAAGGGTTCAAACTGAACAGGCAAAATATGACTCATTTTGTTCGAAAACTAAGCACCTAGTAAAAAATTGTGAAAATTTACGACTTCTGAGACCGACACATTCGAGCGTTATAAATGACTCACTTTTACAGTTGATCTAACTTATATTAGTTTCATTCTGACATATTTTGTAGTGCTGAAACACGTCACAGTTCGCACAAACTTACATGCAAGAATATTTAATAATGAGTTATTTGATAAATGCATGATATGAAATTCAATAAAATTAATAAAAAATGAAAACTGATAGAGCATAGAGCGACGGCGACGACTTGAACCGAGAATCATTGAATCATGAAGTACGTCCGTTAATCGACTGACACATAGAAGCACACATCTACTTTGCCGGTAAATGATGCATATAAATTCATACAGTTGCACTTGTTAGCCGAATGCAACAGTCGGAACTAGTACATGGGTAAAATGTACTGATCTTTTTTTTTTTTAATTTTGCCAAAAAATATTGATTTCGGGTTCTTGAACCATTATAGGTAATATTACAGATTATTTTTTCTGCTTTATCATATGATGATAGAGGATCAATCGGACCAATTCCGGCCGACAAATTTCACTAGATTAATGGGCGGGTAGGGTCTATAAAACTTTTGAAAAATCATTTATTTTTTTCTTTTTATTTTCTTGTAGTAAAACATTTCAAGAATATTCTGTGAAATTTTCAAGCCTGTCGGAACAAAACTCAGCAAGTTATGGGCCTTTATCTTCGTTTATCTCATACTGCGAAGAAATAAGAACTCGGCGCATAGGCCCAAAACTTCTGCTTTGATTGACTAAAAAACTTGACAAAACATTCTTGAAATGTTTCATTATAACAAATTATAAAAGAAAAAATATGCTTTTTTGAAAATATTAGACCCTACGGGCTCCCTGGAGTAATTAATTGTTTCCATTGATTTTATAGACAAAAAACTTTAAACGCGTTCTTCTCGAAAGCAGGTTTTGAAAGTCCGTGTCCATCGTAATTTTGCACTCACTTTCTACATATAAAAAACCAGACCCTGACGTTCTCCTTTTCGTTGTTTGTTACTTTGGGGAGATTTTACAGCTTCAAAATGGCGGGTTTTTTCGTGAAAAATCGTAGTTTTCACTTTGAAGAACCACCAAAAATTTAAAAAATTAAAAAAAAAATCAAACAGAAACGTTGGGGTCTAGAATAATTTCTACCCTAACTATGCTGCTTTGATTTGTTCACTTCTGATTAGTCTGCGCTGAGATACAGAGGACACCGCAAATCATGATTTTTAGGAAGCGTCCTCAAATATACCTCTTCACCGACTTATTTCTCAATATTTTTCCACGATAAAATCACAAAATGTTGTTCGAATGATGCTTTTTAACATGCAAAATATTTGAATTCATTTTGTTGAACGATAATTCTGCAAAAATCGCTAAAATTAGGATTTTTTCATCATTTAGACCCTACCCTAGCTTCGAAAATGTTAAACTTAGTGTGACAAAAACTCGCTCATGAGGCTCATTTTCGTCTATTCATCAGCTCACCTCATGATTTAAGATGCAATCCATAAAATGCTGGTAAAGAAGAAACTTATCGCTGATCTAAACAAACACACTCACCTATACAGAGCATCACTGACACCAAATTGTGAAGGTAGTGATGGTTCTCAGTGTTGATTTCATTCATTCCGAGTTTTCAAATGTGAGTACTAAGTTTTGCATCAACGTATTGAGCTACGCTGGTTAGTGTATGTTTACACTGCAGAGCTGCCAACACAACCAATACTTTCGGGTTTGTTTTCGCTGGTGCTCAAAACGACCTGATGCAATGTGTTGATGTGCAATACATCATATCACAGCTCACAAATCGTCTCTCAGTGAGTTTTAATCAGTGATGTCACTTTGCCCTGATGCCAAATCCGTAGATTTGGTTTCAAGTGTACTTATACTCATACGTTTACATAAAATTAACAGCATTAATCCATAAGAATAGACTTCCAGAAATGAATGATCGGTGGCGAATAGATGCATAGATTCCTTTTCTAATTGGACATGTCAAAAACTTTAAGGAACTAATGTAACAATATTTAATCATTTGCCGTTGATATCTAAAAAAATAATGCGGAATCTGGAGATTTCTGTGAAAATAATGCTAAATCCGTAGATTTCATGTGATTCATCCGTAGGTCTGTAGACAATACAAAGATCCATAGATCTGCGAACAAACCCGTAGGGTTGACATCGCTGGATTAATATTTTAAGTGTTCACACTACGATGTTGAGGCTTTTGGCGTTTTTCATTAAAACACACTGGTGACGTGGATTGCTCTGGTTTTGCACTTCTGAGCAGAAATGGTAATAAAACACCGTCAGAATACTGCATTTCTACTCGAAAGTGCAAAATCAGAGCTGTCCACGCCAAATGGTTGTCCAGTTACTCAAATCGCTCAGTGATGCTACTGAAACCGATTTTTCTGTTCATTCAGTTTAGTCTTGATGGTATCCGATTTAGTCGAATAAAAAATCACATGACAAGAGTAGTGAAATAAAAACAGTTTATTTCAATTTAGTTATTTTAGCTACTGCAATCTGCAGCTATATGGCGCACTGTCACCAAAAAATCGCTAACACTGTAATGACTACTAGCCACTAGATGGCACACTATTATCGAAAAGAATTTTGCACTCGCGGTTGTCTTCTCTATTTTGGAAGGTATAAAGGCAGTCTGCTATCAGTGAAACTATTTATCTTCTTAAGCACTATTTTATTCATTCAACTCAACGCGAAAGCGATTCTCTCACTGAAAACTTTGAGCACTCGGAAAGTAAAAACCGAATAAGGAGTGTATCGAAAAAAAGCTATCCACTAATTTTTCTTTCAAATTATGATAAAAAACGATATTTTATTCAAACTAAAAATTGATCCGTTATTGTACGAAGTTATTGTTGAGTATAATGAAAACCAAATGAAATTTAAGTAATTCCTTCAAGAATTTTCGAACTTTTGATCGAACGCTCTTCATCAAGTTCCGGACAAGTTTTGCATCGCATTTTTTGGGCGCTTGAGACTAAATTTTTTCGAACTCCTGCATGTTCCCAGCTGCCTCACCAGTATTCTTGAAGACCCTCTTCACGATTGCCCAGTAACGTTCGATGGGTCGAAGCTGAGGGCAATTTGGTGGATTGATATTTTTTTCAACGAAATTTATACCCTTTTCCGCAAGCCAATTGAGAGTGGTTTTGGCATAGTGAGCCGATGCTAAATCCTGCCAAAACAGTGGAGGTGTGCTATGCTTTTTATATAAAGGCAGCAATCCCTCCTGGAGACACTCAGATCGATAGATTTCTGTATTTATAGTTCCGGTAGTGTAAAAAATGGTTGACTTCAAACCACAGGAACATATTGCTTGCCATATCAGTATCTTTCGACCGAGTTTCTCTACTTGAATCGACCTGTCCGCATCGCTCACATCCTCCCCAACAACGACAGTTAAGCATTGTGGACCTGAAAGGATTTTTGAGTCCTCCTTTACAGAAGTCCCATCGTCCATCAAAACGCATGCATCCGGACACTGCAAAAGACGCGAACACAATTTCCGGGCCCTTGTTGCTGCTCGATTCTTCTGTGCTACACTTTGTTTCGAGATTTTCTGCTTCTTGTAGGTCTTCAGGTGATTTCGCCTCTTGAAACGCTTGTCATTCCGACACTCGTTCCTGCTTTTTTGCCAAACCACGTATTGACATTGATTTTCTCTTCATGATTAGAGATACCACCTTCTGGTCTAGTTTCGGGTTGGAAGAACCGGGTTTTCTGCCTTCTCCTGGTAACTCATCCAAAGAATAGTGTTTCCCAAACTTATCAATGATGGTTTTAACACTGGCATGATGAATTCCAAACCGCTTCGCCAGTTTTCGCATAGTAACACCCTTCTCACTTAGCCATGTGTCCAGAACCTTAATTTTCACTTTTCAATACGCGACATTTTGAAAACGCAGAATTTCAACCGCACAAACAAGTAAACAAACGAAAACTGACAGCCAAACGCATAGCATGCTGTGATCTGAGCATAAAAAACCATCACAAATACATGCGTTTAACACAAATGTATGTGGATAGTTTATTTTCGATACACTCCTTAGATGACGGTATCGGATTTGGAAAATAACATTCGTTCAACAACAAGGAATTGCACCACTCCATTTGCGACTGATTTGTGAAGTAACATGGATTAAATTTCTCTCGTCAGTAATTTTATTTCTTCCAAAAAAAATGTGTTAAGACCGGTCTTTTGCCTCCCCCTGTCCCCCACCCCTGCCCAGCACTGGCGCGCTGGTTCTCCGACTAACAACACCAACTAATTAGAAACGATTTTTCTCTTTTTTTATTTTCATATATGTATAATCTGCTTATTGTGTGTGCGTGTGATGGCTCCTCCTGCATGATGTGCGCTTTGTAAATGAATAAATTAAACCAAAAACCAAAAAAAAAAAAAAACAATATAACATATTCTCAACAATGTACAATTTTTTGGCTTATTAACTGCTACCAACACCTGAAACCACCGCAAAAATAAATCTGCTCATTCCGCGTAATGAAACTCCAAACAAAACTGCTGCATTGTGCTATATCATCATACTTACTTACTTACTTACTTATTTGTAATAACTAAAAAACATTTGTAATTTGCTTTCGAAAATTTTCGTTGTACGTCAAAATTTGCTTTCCGTTTTTGTGTTTGTGTTTGAACTTTCGGTTTATTTTTTTGTTTTCGTTGTTGTTGTTTGTTTTTTCCTGTGCACATACACACATTGGTACTTTTTGGCTTCTATACTCTCGTTTGGTTTTGTGTAATACACGATTTTACGATTGATTTCGCGAGAGAAGGTGGTTCTTACGGGTATTACCGACCACGTCGTAACAATTTTGCAGTGACCACGCCATTGTTCGGCACCAACCGGAGCTACGTCGACCCGCACACGTACGAGGATCCGAACCAGGCGATCCGCGAGTTTGCCCGGGAGATCGATGCCAGCTACATCACGATCGAGGCCATCATCGGTAGGTTTTTTTTGGTTTTGTTCAGTGTGACGCCTTTCCGATCCTACTAATATTTTTTTCTCTCTAGGGGGCGGCGAGTTCGGTGATGTGTGCCGTGGACGGCTGAAGATCCCGCCGAACTTCGTGCAGGAAATTGACGTTGCCATCAAGACGCTGAAGCCGGGCTCGTCGGAGAAGGCCCGGTGCGATTTTCTCACCGAGGCCTCCATCATGGGCCAGTTCGATCATCCGAACGTGATCTACCTGCAGGGCGTGGTGACCCGGTCCAACCCGGTGATGATCATCACCGAGTACATGGAGAACGGCAGCCTGGACACGTTCCTGCGGGCCAACGACGGCAAATTCCAAACTTTGCAGCTGATCGGAATGCTGCGGGGGATCGCCGCCGGTATGTCCTACCTAAGCGACATGAACTACGTCCACCGGGATCTGGCGGCACGCAACGTCTTAGTTAATTCCTCACTAGTGTGTAAGATTGCCGATTTCGGACTGTCGCGGGAGATCGAGAACGCCAGTGATGCGTACACGACGAGGGTAAGTCGAATGGGGGGTTTCAAATCAAAAGAAACTGGAAATTAAAATGTTTCTTTTCTAATCCGTAGGGAGGTAAAATCCCTGTCCGTTGGACAGCGCCGGAGGCGATAGCATTTAGAAAATTCACGTCCGCTTCGGACGTGTGGTCCTACGGCGTGGTGCTGTGGGAGGTGATGTCGTACGGCGAGCGGCCGTACTGGAACTGGTCCAACCAGGATGTGATAAAGAGCATCGAGAAAGGCTACCGGCTGCCGGCCCCGATGGACTGCCCGGAGGCGCTGTACCAGTTGATGCTGGACTGCTGGCAGAAGCAGCGAACCCACCGGCCAACGTTCTCCAGTATCACGCAAACGCTAGACAACCTGGCCCGGCAGCCGCAGGTCCTGCTGACGACCCGTAACTCACCGGACAATCCGGTCGCCCGGCTCGGTAACGATCTGAGCGATGATATGCTGGCAGCTCAGCAGCGAAGTATGCTCGGTGGCATGGGAACAACCGAGCGGATACTGAACAACGGTGCCGGTGGTGGTGGTGTTGGTGGGCCCGTGGTTGGAAGTGTTCCGAGTGTTGGTGGTGCCGGCGGTAGTAGCGTGGGGATGAGTGCGGCCAGCATGGGAACACTCGGTTCCACGGCCGGTGGTTTGAGCAATACCGGAACCATGACCGGCACCGGACCCGGCAGCGGAGTGTTTATCAGCACCGAACTGTGGCTGGAGAGTATCAAGATGTCGCGGTACTCGCAGCACTTCAAAGAAGCTGGACTGGTGACGGCTCAGCAGGTGAGTTACTTTTGACACGGACGGACTGACTGACCGACTGCCGGTTCAGACACATTTTTGACGAACATCGTTTGATAATCTGAGTCTGTATTCCGAGTTTTTTTTCTAAGAGGCATAGACTCAGATTGTGACACGAGACATCACCACACACGACAAAAAAAACTTGCAAAAAAAACTAGAACCAATCCGTAAAAAAGACTTTTTTTCTCTTCCTCTCGGTGTGTCTCGGTTTCCCCCCTTGCCTTTTACCGATATTCGTCACGCCACGTAGATATCCCGGCTAACCACTCAGCAGCTGTCCGACATGGGCATCACTCTGGTGGGGCACCAGAAAAAGATTCTACACCAAGCACGACAGATAGATACCATAATATAAAGCGTGGCAGCAACCCCACGGTGAACGGATTGTAGGTGGTGGTGGTCTACGCCTGGTGGTGAAGGACTGGCTGCTGATGAGCATGACTTGTTTAATTCCACAATTTTACGCGACCATAAACAACCACAACAACAACAACAAAAATTATACGCATGACGACGCGAACGAACCTACTTTCCCTTCCATCATCGGAAAATTGACACCCACGTTTCAAAAAAAAACATCACAACAACAACACGAACAACAGCAAATGGCGGCTTTTACTATGTGAGTGAGTACTCTTCTACCTACCAGTCACCGATCCCAGTTACAACAACAACAACAAAATGGATGCATTTTTCGTTCGGCTCCGGGGAACCGTTCGAGTGTTTGTTTGTGAGTGAGTGTACCTACCTAATTTTTACCTTAATTTGTTAAGCTAATTCCACGCTGAAAACAAAGTGATGTCCGGTGATGCCCGTTTCAGTGGCACACGAAAGTGAGACAGATTTGTAAATGTTTTATGTTTTTTTTTAAATTAAATTCCAGTAAGCTATGGTTTAATTTTCTGATTAACCACCAGCCAGCGAGAGATTAGAGATGCATTTATACAAAGTAGTTCTTTACGGCAGCGAGAGAGAGAAAGAGATTTGTTAGAACCGTTCTTCTACAAACTAATTTATTATCCAGTACACAGAGCTAGGCAGAAAAAAAAACACGGGGCAAAGTGATCGTTACTTAAGCAAAATCCCAGTACCATGCATTGCAAGTTTTGTTCATTTTCGATTTTTTCGTCGTAGATCAGACAGCAAATAAACCCCTCATTTTACTAAGAGATAAGTAAAACAAAACAAACTATGTGATCTTATTTTTCTTTTGTACAATAGTAACAAAGGTAGAGGATACCCTATTTGTTTAAAGTACATTCAATTACTTAATAGAGAAAACAAACAGACATCCATTTTGAAACGAAACGAACTGATATTAATCTTTACAATGATACGTGATACGGGCAAAAAAAAAAGAAAACAAACAAGCATTACGAAGACAGTGAGAATCAGAATCATATTGAGCGAGTGAGAGAGAGAAAGAAAACGATAAAAACGAAAGTGACAGTGTCTGTGAATGAGGAGAAGAGAATCTTTTTTCTTTGTTTTTTTTTCTAACGTTTTCGTTGCTGTCCGTCGTAGTTCCCCCTGTCCCCTGTGTATAGCTTTTATTTTAAATTTAGTTATATTGTTTATTTTTTTTAACTTAATCGGAAGAAAGTAGACACAAGAAAGTTAGCTTTATTCTTTGAAATATTGCCAACCTTATTTTGTGTATAGGAATAAATACAAAAAGTGAGATTAATTTGATTTTGGTCGTTCGGTTATTTTTCTCGATTATGTTATTGCAATCAAATAGTTTTGAAAGAAAATGCCTTTAGTTTGTTGGCTTTAGTAGTTCCTCGTTTGCTAGACTTTTTATTACTTAATGATTTTACTTCATTCTAAAATATCGTACGGATTTTTTTCACTCATAAAACAAATCCTCTTTTCAAATTTGAATTCATTGAGAAAACTTTGATCTATTTTGAGAATAACACCAAATGAGTTATCATTTCTGGTAAAAATGTAAACTCAATAAAAGCTGATTCGTGTTTGATCTCCATTCTAGAAGTTAGTTCCCAGAGTTTAATAAAAGATGGCGCCTGTACCATGTGTCATTAAAAGATTGAGGAAAACGGCCATTGTGATGAAACGCAAAAGCAGTTTTCTTCGCAATCGTTAGGCGCAAATTCAAAGCATTTTTCTAAATAAACTGATGTTTTATTTCTAGCCGATTCAAGTAATAGCGGAGAAAACTGTCGATTTTTATTTCGGTTCTTAGCATCATGTTGAGCATGACAAAAATGATTTTTGTTCTCTCATAAAACTTTTTTTTGATGACCTCTCAAAGGAAGCGGCGAAAGAAGCCAAACAAAAATTGGATATATATTATGGACCTGACAGTTTTATTGTAGCAAAAACTCCATTATCGATGAAGTCTGCAGTGGCAGTCCCTCCAATGCGGTTACCCAGGACAATGTAAAAAAAAAGGGAATTGTGTTAGCCGATCTGAAAATGAAGCTGCAGATGCTACAAGGAATAGTACTGAGTGCACATGTCATATACTCATTCTTCTTCAAGAAAACGACTGATAACAAAAGAACATTCAAATATTCCGGATTTACTACCCAGAGTTAATCTAGAAAATTTTCAGCACGGGAAGATCCTTGATCACATCAGGAATCGAACCCGATATCTTTACCAGTATCAGACAGTAATTCAGACCTTAGGCCCTTCCCGCCGGACCAGTTCATCGCTAAAAACATCAGCTACGATGGAGTTACGAGACTGGGGATGAACAGAGCCAAGCCCAATTTTTCGGCGTGTTCCAGGAGAAATGCCTTTCAAATGAATCGAATTTGCCGGGAGAGCTGCTTCCAAGTGTGAGCACACTTTCCACGGAGCTTCTGTTTGATGTAGACCCAGACGGTTTTTTTATAGGATTTGCATCAGACGATTGCGAAAGTGTCATGGCGATTGAGATCGTTTTCTTATTGCAAGAAGCAGAGCTAATAAAAGTCATTGATTCAAAATAGATGAAAATGACAAGAAATTACTGTCACTTTCAGCTTCGCTTGCAAACTATGAGAACGAAATCCATATCCAGTCAATGGCATAAGCGGAACAGTAGTTTCAAAATTGTGTTCTTTCTTTCATTTGCTCTTTCAGTTATTTACGGATTTCAGTGAAAATCCCATAGTATGCAGTGTCGAAATTCAACCGAAGCTTTGAAAATGACAGAAAAAGGTTTCACAATGACTTTTACCTGTTACTGCTCGAATTTATAGTAGTTTTGACTTCCTGGGATGTAATTACTTCGATTTGTCGATTTTCAATACATCGATGTAAGAATGAGAATTGAAATTCTGCTGATGCTCCCTGAAGACGTTAGTTTGGTTTCGTCTTGTCATAGAGGAAAGCGTGACGATGGCAATTACTCTATCTCATTTTTTCAATGAGAAACGAAAATGCTTTGTCTCTCTTCTTTTGTTTTTTCTTCTTACGAATGAGACAGTAAAATATTGAAAATAAGGCTGCTGGATTGGATTCTTGCATTGAGAATGCGTGACAATTGTAATCTCTGGCAAGAAATTCCAGGTCTCATTTTTTCGTGATAAAAAGTTATTTGGCAGTCGATAATAGAGCTGTGATAACAAGATTTCGATTGTCTTTTACGTAAGGATAAACCAGGAATGCCCGAAAGCGAGGTCCTGATTCGTTTTTCGTCCTGTTTTGATCACTTTTCCTATCGAATAACGATTCGGAAGCTCATCGACGGTTTTGACTCTTGAAATTGTTGAACCAACTTCTCAAATATTTCTTCAAAACGCCAAAGGCACTGGTTCCTTCTACCGATAAAAAAATAATATCACACCTTCGATCGCAAACTATGATAGGATTTTACTTAACAGACTGCACATCTCTCAGCACTATTTAAAAATTGTTCGAAGAAGTTATAACACCGATCTTCAACCACTGCAAGCATCATACCGTCGATACTCATCATAGCTTCATACCTAAACGCTCAACAACTACTAACCTATTATCCTCCACGTCTTATAACTTATGGTTTGGGATCTCGATGAACAATTAACATTCAAGCAACACATCAGTTATATTGTAGCAGACCCTGTCAGCTTGGAGCGAAATCAATCTTCAGTTCAGCAACGCCATCGCGCGGCATCACATTCAACCTATCATGTCAATTGTATGGATGCGCAGTGCTGCTATTTTGGCGCGCACGAATTTGACATTTCTCTCCCTTACTTCTATGTACGAAATTCGATGCGGACTCGCCTGAGGGCGACATGCTCGCAGAAAAGTATGTTGCCAATGATTTGTTCGGGAAATGTGCGAGCTGGATATCTTGTTAATATTATGTCTTTGATTGTAGCTAAAGCTTCCCAAAACCTAGAATTCACAATGATGACGTCTAAGGACTTTACATATGTATACTGTCTAAAGTTCCGCTCGCATGTTCGTTCAACTTCGTGAAATCGTTCATTTGTTCGGTTTTCTCTATGTCAAATTTTCAACAACTGCCAAGTTATTGGCAATCTAACGCAAAACTCATTCTACCTGACGCGCCGTGTAAGTTTCATTATTTGAACCTTTCTTAGGATGACGATTGAATTTTACACGGGCTCTTACGGGTTTCTTGAGACGACTGAATAGGAGTAAGTCACAGGGAGCCAAATCAGGTGAATTCGGTGGTTGCTGAATGGTGTTCGTTTCGTTTTTAGCCAAATGTTCACGGACAACAACGGACTACGGTCATCCATTCTTTGGTTTTGTTGATGTTTTCGTCGGTTTTTTATGTCGATTGCCTACCGCTTCTCTCATCATCATTCACCGACTCACGGCCACTTCTGAAACGTTCGTGCCACTAATAAACGACTGTTTTCTTCAGAGTATCGTTACCGAAACACTCTTCTAACATTTGCTATGTCTCGTTGTTGAAAATTCAATTCCATTTTGAAAATTGTACACAATCGAGGACACGCTCAATCGCAGATGTACTCAATACAGCAAACACTAATTATGTTCCATTTTAAATCATGAGTATTTTCATTTGAATAATATGAGAGAGACACATTCATGCATATTGTTTAAGACGGTTAATTTGATTGTTTCATGAATTTTTGAAGGAATGAAATAATTTTTGTTCGCGATTGGTGAACGGATATCTATAAAAGTTTCAAAATTATTACAATCCAAGATGGCGGCTTCCGTTTTGTGGATTTCAAAGAAAAGTTTGTATTTTTGAGACGAGTTTGACAAGTAATTTATTGAAATTTATGTCATACCAATTCTTAACTGAAATTTTAAAGTACTTTTCAAATTTAAATGGATTTTTGAATGAATTGAAACATTGCATGTTTAATATCGTCGTAATCGGTATCTCGTGTATTTCGCCTAATTTTGGCACCATTGCAATTCTACTGGTTAAGCATTGAAAGTTTGCAAAATTCACATAATTTGTTAACTAGTATGAGCGAAAGTGGAAAGAGCATGTCAGTTTCATTCGTATTTACGTCATCCGGTTATGTCGCTGACAGTACCCACCCGTATTGTTTAACATCATATTTTCTCGTTTCTCAAAACATGTTCCTTAGCCAAAAACGTATTCTTTCTTCTTTTTTTAATGTTTGTACATAGCATAAAATCTGTGGAACATGAAATGGGAACGAATTTTGTTCGCTTTGAGTGGAACACTTTTAGGCTGTGAACCATTTCGCGGTTAATTTTAACTTTTGGTTAAAATCTGACACTCGAGTGGTTAATTTGATGTTGTCAAAAATAACCCTGCTCGAGAGCATGGTTATTTTTGACAGATCGATAGTTATTTTCCAACACTGAAAAAAATGTTGCAATGAAAATTCTAATACTAATTCTTTAGTTGAAATTATTTCCAGTGGAAAATAAACCCAAATAACTTTTCGTCTGTCAAATTTTGAAATGGCCACAGTTTAAGTCAAATTTAACTACTCGACACCAAATAACCACTCAAGTGTCAGATTTTAACCAAAAGTTACAATCAACCGCGAAATGGTTCACAGCCTTATAACAATGAATTCAAATAACGCCAATCGTTCAGTTTTCACTAATCCAAAGGGAACCGAGAAGAAATCGCGTAAATTCACGTCTTCTGAGAGCGAAAGATCTGACACACATCTAATACATTCTGAAATATTCTTAAAAGGTATATGCAAGTTTACATGTTTGTTCGAAAACGCATTACGTTCTTATGAATAGAGAGAGTGAGATTTTTTGTTTTTGTGTAGAAAACAAGCTAATTATATTTTCAATTTCTCATCCATCGATCGAAATCCGATTAACGTCAGTTTACGAATTACGTTCGTTTGTTTTTTTTTCCATTCGTAGCCATCCAAATTTTCAGTTCCGCTTGCTTTGATGCCCGTTTTGACAGTTTTCAGTAACTGCAGTAAATCCCGTTGGTTGTCATTTTGTTTTAGTCAAAGCCATGACCAAAGTTGTTTGTGAACCAATATTAGGTGGAGTTTAGCATCACACATGCTTAGCATTCTGAAACTTCGCTTGAGAAAAACATTCGTTCAATTCCATCATACTCAAGCTAGGAGATGACGATACTCGTGGGTGTATCTTTTTCTTCTATTTATGAGTATAAAGAACGGATGGAAGCGGAGCACACGTAATACGCCAATATTTGATAAGACTGTAATTTATAGCAATACATGAGGTAAACACTAGTGAAACACAAAACAACATAAATTCTTTAGAGAAACAAAAACAACACAAAAAAAAAAACGAACAATCCATGGAAAAGAAGGTTTTCGACATATTGTGAGATTCAAAAAGCAAAAGCAAGATGAATGAACAAGTAGTAAATTAAAACAGAAACTTTTTATATTATCTAGTTAAACTGAAAGAAGAAAAAAACAAACAAACAAAATGTGAAAAAATTAGAGATTCTCTCATCATCATGTAATATAGTAGAACCGCATAAAATGTACGAAAATGTCCATCCATTTCCGCTTGGTTACAGGCAGAAGAAAGCTTATTTCGCCGCTATTCAACGAAACCCCCTCTCTCAATTCCAATTTTTCCCCCGGAAATTCCGAGTCGGTGTTATAGATAGAAGTTTATATATATTTGTAAGCTTTGTACCATCAAAAAAAAAACGTGTGCAAAATGATGAACACTGCTGATGGTGGTATGTGTTGAGGCCATAAATAAGTGTAACACTGGGCTAAATTAAAACTAAGAAACAGAAAAGATAACAAATTCGTTCTAAGTGTGTAAGTTGTTATTGATATTAAATCTGATAATGAAGAAACAAAAATAACAAATCAAACAATGAACGTGTCTAAATAGTAATACTCTTTCGAGTTTCCCTTCCTCCCACACAGGTTAAAGAAAAAAAAAAACGGTGATCACACGACAGCTACCGAAACGTGTAAATAAATAAGCGAGTCAACACAACAATCACTCCAGAATTCTACTGTCTGCAGCTTTGGAGGAGAAAGGTAACAGCAATTTTACTGTTGGAAAACCTGACAAGAAAAAAAAAGAAAACAGGAGAATATTATATCTAGATACAAAGTTTATCCTTTTTTTTCGGGACGAAAAAGTAAAAATAAACAAATTCTAGTGTGAAATCAAGCTAAACAAATCCAGAAGACAAAAACAAAAAAAAAGCAAATTATTTAATCCGTTTAATCGTAACATAGAAATTGCATTTTATTAATATAAATTTGTATTTGCGTAAGCCCTGGTTAAAACAGAGCCAATGCTAGAGCTTAATAAACTCCTTTTGCAAGCGCGTACATTTCGGGACATTTCAGTTATCTACCCGAAGCAAAAAAAAATCTATCTTCGAATTACACAGAAACTCCACTACTGTTGCATTGCCATTGTTTTTCGTTTTTTTTTTTCAGTTGTATCGCAATCGCGATTTTTCGTTCAACCGTTTTGCGTTTACTAGGCTGTAGGAATCATCGAATTATGACATAAAAACAACATTTTTTCTCTCGTAGAGGTGATTGTGTACAAATGTTGGAACGCTTCCGTTTGTAACGTATTTGATGAGTATTTTACTGAAAGCACGAGATCGAAACAGTATTCGGTTTGTTTTTTATTCCGGGTATCCACTCGCACATTAGCGGAAAGTAGAGACACAACTCAAACTGTCAGAATTGAGCAAAACTAACCACGGAGAGAGAGAGAGAAAAACAGAGAGCGGAAAGAAAAAATAAACCAAACAAACAAACACACAGAAACTACAATAGCGCTACAAGCGAACAATGATAAGACTTCTTTTTAGCAAAACAATTAAACAAAGAAAAAAACAATAGAGAGTGTAAGGAAAAACAACACAAGAATCGAAACAGATGATCAGGTCGATAAACCAATGACTAAACACCAGCGAAACTATTATTATTACGAAACATAATACAAAACTACTATAGGCAAAGCAACAAATTCGCAGCACACACACACATAAATGCATACATACATACGTGGACGGCGGTTTCGGATCGGCAGCGATACCGGGAACCGTCCGACACACCCAACTAAACTGGTCCGCAGTGGCCGTAACTGGTTTTTTGTTACAGGCTAGAGTTTTTGTTTTGAAATTTCGGTTACTTATTTCTATGAGAATACACCAGCTTCAGCGAGGGGGAAAAAATGAGAGAAGAAGAAAAAAAAGGTAAAACACAACACACTTACGGAACGATAGTGCGATTCGAGGTTATGAAACGAAAGAAAGAGCGAGATAGCGATAGGGAGCGAGAAAGTGCGTGCGAGTGTGAGAAGCAAAATTTTTAACAGAAACATAATGGCAAATTACGTCGAGGCTAACCGAAGAAGTGTACGTGTAAATATTGTGTACAAAAGTTGGTAAGAAATTAATAAAAATCTATACGACATGAAGGTAATATTTATATGAAGAATGAAGAATAAAGTAAAACTGAAGAAAAAAAAGGATACTTTGTTCAATATCACCTTGACCGGTTTGAATGACATGTGGCAGAAAGAAACGAAAAACTACTCAATAGTTGATAGTTTTTTTTCGTTGATTACCGGCTTCAGATGTCATCTTTTATTCGCATTTTCGATCAAAAATTAATAAGAATAGTTCGAATTTGGAATTAAACAAATTTGTTAGTTCAATTCAAGATTCGTTTTACGTTTATTTAATTGTGCATTATTAATCATCTTGAAACTAATGGTCTCTGCAACCGATTTAGTTGTTTTTGTTCAAGATTTTCTAAATTTGTCTTAATTTTTTTGTTTATATTAAGAAAGTTGTTTCTTCACGAGAGCCCAATACCGCTGTATAGGTCGCAACTCCTAGCAGTTAGGTGGATTTGCCTCTTTCGATACAACACTGACTTAAATCGCTTCATACCATCTCAAAACATCTTTGGCGTAGTTGCAAGATGCCAAAGCAGGCTAGAGTAGCGAGGGAGCGTCATGGCTGCATAGGAATCATAGCAATCATTCCGTTAGGCATTCCTCATAGTATATTTCCTTGTTTGCCGTTCCGTTAGTGATGCAGCTTTGGCCTTGCTTGACCACAGCTGCATATTGCCTACCAAGTTAAAATTTTTTTTTTGGGAAACTTGGCCTTTTTCTTCGCCCATTCTGTTGCATGACAGTATAAAAAGATATTTCGGGAAGTTACTTAAAGTTTTCCAGCAAATAAGTTTCATCGCTCACCGTCACGCAGGAAAGCTTCGTCAAATATTCGAGATGTAATTTACGAGCCCGGGTTTTAGCTGTCACATTCTGTTTATCATCACGGCGCGGTACAGTTTCCACCTTCAACGAATCCATGCCTTGACTGTTCTTGATAGTATGCACGAGAATTTGAGACATTTTTATTTGTCTAACCACAGTACGTACCGAAATATCTGCCCTATTCTGCAATATTTGCTTCACCTTCACGTCCTTCTGGTATAATTTCTGAGTTCCGTTTTTGTTCCGCTTCCAGCCTTCCTGGCTCTTGTTAAACGTGTATCGAAAGATTTAAAAACTTTTTGGAATCCGGATTTTCACTGCGACCGCAAACTATTGCTTTTCGCGTTTGCATTTCTTTCGACGCCATCCTATATCTAGAAGTTTGTGGTATCGCCAGAACTTGATTTTGCACAATGAGAAGACATACGTCTGCGAAATATTTGATGTGTTGATGAAGTATTTCCATAGATATACGTATTTAGGAGTGTCCAGATTTTGTTACGAACAAGCCTTACCATCCAACAGCGGGAGCTCTATTTGGAAAGATCAGTCAAAAATTGGGTACATCACCTTCAACCCTAAATTTAATTAATAAAATTTATCCACTGACTAAATACAATTTAGCATTGAGTTTTTTTTATAATTTAAGGTAATGATTTTAGGCATTTCCCTTAAGGTTTATATATTTTTCATTTCACTACAGTTTAAACGATCATCTAATGTAAAATTTCCCAAATTTAGGCAAAATTATGACTAGTTAGGTTTTGTCATCAAAACTGTGTTTGACAATAAAGGGTGATTTTTTTGCTGGTATCTTTTTGACAACACTGTTTTTGACAGATCACGCGTGAATCGTGTCTTCTGTCATTGTCAAACTTGTTCAATGTGGTCTATAATTTAATCATGAGTCGACTAACAACGTCTAACATTTGGTGAATGGGTGCTGGCAAAGTTGAAGGAAGATCTACTTTTTTATAGAAAAATTGTGTTCAGCAAAGAATTTCATTTCTGGTTGAATGGATATATCGCAGCATTTGAAGTGAAGACCAACCAGAAGCATCGCAAGAGCTACCAATGCATCCCAAAAAAGTTACTGTTTGGTGTGGATTATGGGCCGGTGGCATTATCGGGCCGTACTTCTTCAGAGACAACAATGGGGCGGAACGTTACTGTGAAGGGCGAGCGCTACCGTGTGTGATGGTTGAAGATTTTTAGCACAAAATGAAACAATTGGACATGCCTGACATGTGGTTTCAACAAGACGGTGTAACATCCCACACTGAACGCGAAACAATGACAACGATTGACGCACTGGAAGCCAATATTGAAGCATGTATTCGAATCCCATGCTCCTTAAAAATCATCCTTTATATGTAGAAATAATTGAAGTTGGAAACACCATATCTCTCCGCTTCTTATTAAACAATTTCAGATTTCTTCAATAGAAAAAATCGAAGTTTTCGACAAGCTTTATCTTAGCTTTTTATTCAAAATTCAAAAAATAGATTTACCAAGTCTTCAAGCTGAATTTGAAATTAATTAATGAATTAATTTGAATCCAATCAGAGTAATCACCACGAGATTGGGTTATGGTGATTCTTTTGACTTATCCCATGTATTTAGAAAAATTTTGGACGAATTTTTCAATGTACTTGAGTTTGAACGAATGCAGATGGCAAAACCTTACAAATATGGGTAAAAAAAATGATTATTCACGTGTTGTCATCAAACATATGATTTAAAATTGTTCTGTACACTTGAAAATCTCGGATGAAATTTGAAATTTTCTGTTCACATACAGATTTGATTTAAATGGTAACACATGAGTGAATAGACGAGTAAAACAACTTTTGATAATAATTTATCAAATAATCTCAAAATCCAACTATAAAAACAAAGAATTTTGCAAATATGAAAACAGTACTTAACCTCACTTCTTCGAATTTGATAAATCATCTTACGATTTCTTCATGAATATCAATCAAACATATCACGGAAAGGTACTGAATCATTAATGATCGATTTTTTTACCAAATTTCCAAACGTTTTTGTATGTTACCCGGGATTTTTTTCGAATCTTCAAGCAAAATCTGAAAATTTTCACCATCGTTTAGTTTAAAGCTCCCCACTTGAGCAGCGCAGCGATTGCAGAAGAGTTGGATGAATTTTTCAATTTTCGGTTGATTTTTCAAAAGGGCATATAAGCAAGTGACAGTTTCTCTTTGTTTACTTTCTCTTCTATTAATTACCAAGCGGTTTCCACGTTTATTCCTCAACTCTTTGCATAAAATGATACCCGAAACATTCGACAGACAGACATGTTTTGCGCACAGAAAGAATATACAGTGAAACGAAACAACTCAAAATTAGCTTGATTTCCCAGCTCAGATGATCGATAATATAGAAACTAAAAATTTTTGCGGTTTGAAGTGTATTCCTAATAACTTATTTATAACAGATTTAATCAATGCCTCTCTGAATTATTAAACTAATTTTGTGTGTGAGTGTTCTTCGGATGACAGTTTCACTTACATCAAAATTTAAGGTACCTTTATTACACGTTTTTTCTGGGATATAGGATTTTTACTTTCATTATTTAAATGTAACTAGCATTAGGGAAAACTTGATGTCCATAATTTTGATGTTCTACCGAAACATTCACTTACATTAAAAAAAATAGAAAATGGAGGAAGTATGAAAGACTTTTAGAACTAATTTTCGGAACACTAGCACTACTTTGTATGCAACGAAGCTGATTTCTACCAAAAAGGTGATAAATCACCAAATTTTGTTTGTATATCATGCCTGACTTTGCAAAATCCGAAAAATTTCAAGTTGTTCAGAAATAATTCTTTTTTTCCCGCATACAATAAAAATAAGAGCACATAAACTTTTAACATTGAGCCTCAAAATAGTATATCAATCTAAGATATTCTTAATATGTAACCACATACATATTCCAAAAAATGCTTTCAACGAAACAGTTTATTCATTATGAAATTTTTATAAAAAGGATTATGTTTATCATAAAGCTGATTTTAAAACCTTCTTGAATTTGAAATCATTCCGAAATAGATTTGACATAGGTTTGATGCTTCGTTTTACTTCATAACGCTTATGAAAAATGGTCTACTAGGCTGGAATATAATCTCATAATGATTTTATTAGCATTTTAAGGAGTTTAAAGTTGTGACTACACAATTGGTTTATTGATGTATTGGATATTTATCGTTTATTATTACCACATGTGGATTCAAAATATGAATCAGTATGTATTCTAAATTAATTTACATGTTATTGAATAGAAAACAATAACTCTATAGTGCTGATTTAATGTACAAATATGAATATATTGTGTTCCTTATTTGTATTTAAAAATTTCACCAAATTTATGAACATTTCTTTGTTTGGCTGCTTTTTGGGAATAAGCTACAACGTTGATAAAGTGTAGTTTTATGCTGTTGGTTAGCATTTTACCGAGATTTTTTCAAAATAAAACAAAGGTTGTTTAATATTTGATACTCAGAAGAAGGAAATATTGTTTCGTGAGTTCACCATCGCTCGTCAATGGCGCTGGTAGCAGCAAACAGTGATGTGATTTTACACAGTACAACGACAAATGACCGAAGTACGAAAATCACCGTTGTATCATGATGCTCGCGTGATACCATCGTGATTTAGGGTGACAGACATGTGATTTCATGGTGTACAGTGATTCCGATATAACATGTCTGTCATATGCTTAAGCATAAAAGAATATCACCCGATGCACTGTTTTCCTTTCAAACGAGAGCTTTTGAAGTCATAACTCTTTTGTTGCGATTCCGCCATCTATGCGTCAGTTCCACAGATCACGATTTATCGGAGTACTGAGCTTTCGCTCACTCAACCCAATTTTCGAAAGCTTTCCGTATCATATGCATTATACATACAGCAATTTTATTTGATTTCTGAATGGTTTGTATTTTTGAAACATGTTTATACTTTTTATAGGGAAAATATTAGCACGGTCTGTTTAGCGATTTAAATTGAACTCCTAGGCGCAGATAGTAGTTTAATTTGAATTGCTTCAAACACTGATGAGCCGAAGGTGAAACGTGAAGAAATACGGAAACAAGTTAAAATTGGGTAAAAAAAAAACTCGCTCAATAATATTTCAATGACTTTCCGAGGGAAATGAGTTTGATTCATATTTATGGTGAAATCGGAGTCGTTTATTTTCATAAGGCAATAGACATTAGTTTTTCTTCGTAGAGAGCACTTTAAACCTAATATATTTCGAAAACAGTTACAATTGTTACTATTTAATAAAACTTATTACTACTAGTTCCCTTAAATATCATATAAGTATTTTGGTATTCATTAAAGCTTGCTTCAGATAGAATTGGAACAAAGGCAATTGCCTGTATTTCAGTTATTTATTATTGAATTCAAGATCTTTTTTTATACAAATGTAGCGTTTTCTTCATACTTTCAAGAAAAAATACGGATAAAATTATTCGTCACGGTTTCGAAGGAATTCTCGATTTTTTCCTGTAACACGGCTCAGTAGGCGGCGCACACCTTCTTCGTTCACGTCGTTTTTGCTATCTTATTCCACCAGGTCGTCATCTGATTGATGTCTTTGACAACCTTTCCCTTTGCCTTGAGTCTCATCTTCATGATTGCTCAGTATTTCTCAATAGGGCGGAACTGGGGGCAGTTGGGTGGGTTAAGGTTTTTCGGAACAAACTGGACTTCTCCTTTCTTTGCATACCATTCTTGAACGACTTTGCTGTGATGACAGCTTGCCAAATCTGGCCAAAACATTACGGGATGGTCGTGGAATCGAATGAACGGCAAAATTCGTTTTAGAGACACACTTTTTGGTATAGTTCCGATGTCATTGTCTTATTTGTAAAGAAAACTTTCGTTTTTTTGCCACAGCTGCTGGGATTTGCCCGAAGTCAGTCTTGACATAGGTATCATCGTCCAAGACACCCGCCGAACCTGGTCAGCACCTGGTCATATAGAGAGGCACTATAGAATTCGTTGAAATCAATCGGTCGCTCATAGATTTCACCTTCAAAAACACCACATTTGGCTAAATTATCGGCTCTTTCTTAGCCTGGAATGGAGCAATGAGCTGGGACCCAGATCATAGTGATTTGATAATTATTATTCAATATGTCGTTCAGGTACTGTTTTATTTTTCCCAAGAAAAACGGTTCATTCTTGCCAGTCATGTTTGAGCGAATGGCTTCAATTGCACTCCGACTATTGTTTTTAATTCGGTTCGTATGAAAATCATCTAACATAATTTACAAACTCCATTAGTTTTAGTCAAACGTTTGAGCCTCGCGCGCGAAGCAGGTAGTGACTATTTGGAAAGCGAATTGGACTGGCCGAAGAGCCTTAGCATTCAGTGTGTTAAGTTTGCTCTTGACCTTGATCGCAAGGTTTGATTAATAATTTAAGTAATTGATTCGGGAGATTAATTGGGATCGACAGTTGTTGATGGAATTGGGCTTGGCTCTGCTCATCCGCAGTCTCGTTACTCCATCGTAGCTGATGTGTGTAGCGATGAACTGGTCCGGCGGGAAGGGCCAGGTGAATTACTGTCTGATACTGGTAAAGATATCGGGTTCGATTCCTGATGTGATCAAGGATCTTCCCGGGTTGGAAATTTTCTTGATTAACCCTGGATAGTAAATCCGAAATATTTGAATGTTATTTTGTGGTCAGTCGTTCTTTCGAAGAAGAATCAATACCTGCTAGATTAATCAGATCGTTTTCTTTTGTTTACTGGTTAAGATATGTGCAAAAATATTAATTATCATTTAGATAACTCGTTCTGCTCACACCTTTGTAGGGGTATGAGGTGGGACCATCATCATCATCGTCATCAATTTTATAAGATTGTATATGACTTGGGCAACGCACTTTAAACGACGGCTCGAAGTTTTAAAAGATTCTAATCTGGAAATTTGGAAAAAATTGACAATTTAAACACTTGCATCCAAACAACATTCAGGAGTTTTGACTATAAGACCTTCCATTTGAACCGTAGTTTGTGAATATTGGCTCAGCTCTACGAAAAGAAAGTAAGTTCTATTTTTAAGAATATGACTACTATTTCCGGTGCTTCCAGAATCGGAAACTGGGAACCAGCAATAGCAGGAATTATTTTTTGACTATCTACTGGCAATGGCAATCGATTTGAATAGTTTCCAGCTCAGTTTAGACATTTTTTGCACATATTTTACCTCACTGGTTTAAGCGACGGTACACACCAAAAAATTTGAATTTTGTAGGTGACTTAATCCTAATGATAGAAAATTTCATTTGTAATGACTTAAGGGGACCAAAATAAACGAAACTGCTTGGCTGGTAGAAGGTGCATTTAAATTCATACAGTCTCACCCGCTAGCCGAATGCAAGTTATAAAGACTGTTCCAGAAAGTATGGACGCACTTTGATTTCGCTGTAAATAATTCACAAGTGTTAGATATTCAAATTTTATTCGATATACTGATAATATTAGACTACAACAACAGAATATTATTCTCAACATTTTCTACTTAGCCATTTTAGACTAGCTCGCGCACCTTCTTGCGAACGTTCCTCATTAAATTTCGTACAGACGACAAGTTTTGACACTTTTTTCCAATCTTTTTCGAACTGTTGAATGGTTTCGGCTGCCGAAACATGTTTCCTAAGATGTGCCTTCGTTAATGCCCAAAATTCTTCAATTGATCGAAGTTGTGGGCAATTTTGTGGATTCATGTCTTTTGGGACGAAAGTGACATTTTTGGTAGTATACCATTCTACCGTTGATTTCGAGTAGTGGCAAGATGCAAGATCTGGCCAGAAGACACTTCAATTAATCCTTCCATTTTTGCTATCTTTCTCAGTGACAGTCCGCGTTCTGTGCACCATTTGTACACAATTTTTCGACGTTGATCTGCTGAAAGTCCTCGCATTTCGAAACAAACTAATGAAAACGAATAAACAACTGCACAAGTGGTTAGAGAAGAGTGTAAACAACAGGACGCAGCCATAAAAATTGACAGATTCTGAACCATTACGAAATGGCAGCGGGTTTTGGTTGCGTCTATACTTTCTGGGACAGTTTTTAAAATATGATTGTTTTGAACCAATTTATACATTAAATATAAAATAATGCTCACTGCTTGATTTGAATTTAAACTTTGGTTTCACCAAACGAAAAAAATTATTTGCTCTCGATGAATTTTGTTGTTGGAATAAACTTATTATTTATTACATGCCAACCAAAGTTCAATTGACGTTATCGAATCTTCGAATTTCAAGAAAGAAATAGGTTCAATTTATCTATGATCTTATTTGTGTACTGATATAACGAATCTTTGGATGCTATAAAAATCATTTTATTCCTAAAATCAAACATGTATGGCTTTAACAATGAAAAGCGTTAGTTTAAATAACTAATTTCAAGGAAATTTATTGCAACTAAAAGGTTTTGTGAATTTAAAGCGTTACAATTATTGACTTTAACTAGAGTTCGTTTTATCCAAAACTAGTTTTCTCAAATTGAATTTACTATGAAATTGTTTGTCAAGAAATTGACAGGAACGCACAAGTAAAATATTTGTTATTCCTATCCATCTATTGATTGAAACAAACTAATCCACAGGGAAATATAACCGATCATGTTTTGTAGCTTCAAGTAGCAATATTTGCAATATCAAGCCAGATTTTCTTTTGTCACTATTTCACAAAAATATTCGTTGGGTGAAACCCAAACTTGGTTACTTTAACAATTTTTTTTTCTCTGCGTGTAAGTTTTAATCAAGTATGGTTAGTTATTCTCATAAGAATATTCGTTTGAAATTATTCTTTACAGAAAGTGAAAATTAGCATAAATGAAGACTACAATTATTTGACATTCATTTTAAACGACATAAAATTTGGAATGGAAATTTCTCGCCTACTCGGTTTTGATTCGAAATTTATTACAAACTCGACAAGTGAATTTTTGCTGTGTGTTTTCAGTTTGTTTTTTTTTTCAGGCAGAAACTCAGTCAATTTTAACAACACACATAAAAGTTACAAAACAAATGAGTGTCCCATTTATTGTCGATTACGGCTTTTCATCCGTCGCTATCCGATTTGATCAGAAACCATGAAATCTTGTGTACTTTCTACGTTCACCTTCGTCAAAGTAATCCCCTACTGATATCATGCATACCATGTCAGCTACCCTAATGATAATTTAATATCTTGCATAATCGCCGCTATTGTTCGGGAAAGCGGAATCGCATCGGATCACTGTGAAACAGGGGAAGAAAAAAAAGTGGGGCCATTACATAAAAGAGTGATAATTAAGTTATACTGTCAGGTTCGGTGTTTCTGCTGCTGCTGCTGCTGATGCTAATGCGGCTGCGATAGGTTTCGGGAGGACGTGGTTTTTCAATTTGCAAGCAACTCCGTTCAGCAGAACCCCGTCTCGTTTCGCCTTGGGCTCCCGGAATGAAAGGGTTGAGTGAAGGAACGATGACTTGCTTCCAACCTCAGTGCAGTCCTCACCGCGAAGAAAGATCAGCTCCAGCTTCAGTCCAGCAACTTGGTTAAGTGAGTCTATTCGAAAATAGCAAAATTTCCGACCACTTACACACTATTAAAAATAAACACCATCATCCAAGCGTTTGCTGTACATACCTATATATAACTATGAGTAGAATAGCTATAGAATGGAAACCCGGACGGGAACAGTAAAAGCAACAGCGCAGTGATTTCAGTTCAGTGGATGGGTAAGCTGCTGCTGCTACTTGGAAGTAGAGCCGAAAGCAGAAATTCCTAAAAGTCAATGCACTTGGCCGAGAGAAACTGCCGTGGCTGCAGTCCCCGAACCCGTCGTCGTCGTCGTCGTCGTCGTCGTCATCATTTTCGTCTTCGTATAGTCATGGAACAACCCGATCGACTATGTATGGCGTTGAAGCACGCGAAAGAAGGAAGAATGGCTGGCGATGTTTCGTCGGGCTGCTCCACAGAGGGGCAACCGGCTTCTTGCCTTCACGGTGGTTTGGTTGGTGGTACATCAACTAGAAGAAATAAGTACATACAACATTTTCAGGTTTGCTGCCTGTTGCCGGTTCAAGTCACTCAAATGTGCACCCGGAGAAATGGCCGGATTGACGGGTTACGGGTGATGCCACGGCAAAAATTTTATGTATCTTTTGCGGATGGTTGATGGGCGGTGCAGCTAATTGTTGCTAGATTAGATTCTATCTAGGAATTTTATGACCGGGTTTGAGCATCCAATTTTCGGCCACGTTCTGGGGCCTGTTCAATCTATTCGGGAGTTCCACGACTCGTTGGGTTTTAACTATGATATCAAGCTATTGTGAAATTCGGTAAACCTACACAGTTCATTTACGAACGGTAATTATAGCATCTTTGGACGGGTTTTCAACAGTCGACCTTTCTAATATTTCAAATTTATAGCATAGAAATCAAGGTGACGAAACGTCAATTTTAATAAAAATCTTACTTACTAGATTTCGTTTACTGAGAGTTTGACAGTTTAGATGTGAGGCAAGATGAGACAACTGGCTTCTCATTTGAGCTTTTAGTGGAAATAAGGCAGGTGGATAGTGTCAGAGACTTTACTGGATGACATGTTTCTTTCACACTTCCGAATATCGATACGTAATGGAATGTGTAAGACTTGCAAATTTTACTAATTCCCTTCCAGAAATGTAACGGTGCATTTATACTAAAGTACCAAAGATAAAACGTGACAAATGGGCTGGTTTTGCTACAATTTTATGTCACAATGTTCCAGTTCCTGGATTGGCTGATTTCGATCACGATGATAAATGGATAGGTGGCGAGATTTTTCTATGTGTGAGTTTGCTTGTCATTTTTTTTTGGAAAAACAAGAAGATGTAGGGAAGAAAATAGAAAACAACTGGCTCAAAAAAAATAGAGTGAATATGATTTATGCAAATTATAGTCGGGAACGACGAGAAATAGCATAATATTAGAAAAATAAGATGACACCATCTCGAGTAAACGGATAAGAAAGAATACTTTCGGGAAATCATGAATAGTTATTGAAATAAAAATTATTGATTTAATCAAGTGTTTTAATCCCCCTAGTGGTGTAATGATGCCAATGACTGTGGTATTCTATAAAATATTTATTTTTCGATTCTTGAAAGAATAACCGAAATCGGTTTGTTTGAGAAGATTTGAGGTCGACTTAGAAATTTTTTAACGGTTTTCGCCCTTTTCAGCGATGGTATGAAATTTTCAACACACTTTACCCTATATTTCCGGATCCGGAAGTCGGATTCGGATGAAGTTTGACAATTCCGTCACCGGACCTTTCATTTGAACCTAAGTTTGTGAAAATCGGTCGCTCCATCTATGAGAAAATCTAGAAAACATATTTTCATTTTTTTGAACAATTTACCCTCCGGAACCGGAAGTCAGATCAAAATGAAATTAAGGAATTTAGTATGGGACCTAAAGAGCTTTCATGAAAAAATCGGTCCAGCCATCTCCGAGAAAAGTGCAAAAAACGTTACATACACACACACACACACACACACACACATACATAACATGTTTTTAAAATTGACTGAGTTTCTGCCTGAAAAAATACAAACTGACAGCACACTAGAAAAACCCTTCGAGGTTCAGCAAAAATTTACTAATCGAGTTTGTAATAAATTTTGAATCAAAACCGAGTAGGCGAGAAATTCCCATTCCAAATTTTATGTCGGAAAAAGAATGTCAAATAATTGCAATCTAATTTTCACTTTCTGTAAAGAATAATATAATTTCAAATAATAAAGAATAACTAACCAAACTTCATTAAAACTTACACGCAGAGAAAAAAATTGTAGAAGTAAAGACTGTCCAAGAAAGTATGGACGCACTTTGATTTCGGTGTAAATAATTCACAAGTGTTAGATATTCAAATTTTATTCGATATACTGATAATATTAGACTACAACAACAGAATATTATTCTCAACATTTTCTACTTAGCCATTTTAGACTAGCTGGCGCACCTTCTTGCGAACGTTCCTCATTAAATTCCGTACAGACTTCTTGGCGACAAGTTTTGACACTTTTTTCCAATCTTTTTCGAACTGTTGAATGGTTTCGGCTGCCGAGATATGTTTCCTAAGATGTGCCTTCGTTAATGTCCAAAATTCCTCAATTGGTCGAAGTTGTGGGCAATTTGATGGATTCATGTCTGTTGGGACGAAAGTGACATTTTGGTAATATACCATTCTACCGTTGATTTCGAGTAGTGGCAAGAAGCAAGATCTGGCCAGAAGACAACAGGATCCTTGTGGCTTCGAATCATGGGTAGAAGTCTTTTTTGTAAACATTCCTTGATGTATATTTCGCCGTTCATTGAAGAAGTAGTGATGAAGGGTTTCGAAATCTTACCGCAGCTACAAATTGCTTGCCAGACCATAGCTTTCTTACTAAATTTTTCGACTTCAATTGATGTCTCGGACTGGTTTAACACTTGCCCTTCCCGCACCGTATAATATTGTGGTCCCGGCAAGAATTTGTAATCGAGTTTCACGTAGGTTTCGTCGTCCATGATTATGCAGTTCAAATTTCCAGCAAGTATCGTATTGTACAGCTTTCGAACCCTCGGTCTGATCGATGCTTCTTATTTCGGACTACGTTTTGGTTGTTTCTGCTTCTTATAGGTTCAAAGATTCAAACGTTCTTTAGCACGAAGAACATTTGATTTCGAAGTGTCCACTTTTTTGGCCACATCCTGAACTGAAACCTCCTTCTTTTGCTCGAACGCCTTCAGTATACGTTTATACAACTGGAGGGTAAGCAGGACTTTTTTTCGACCCGTTTTCGGCTTATCCTCAAAGGTGTTATACTCACCGAACTTCCTGATTGCATTTCGCACGGCGTTTTCACTTACTCCTTCCATTTTTGCTATCTTTCTCAGTGACAGTCCGCGTTCTGCGCACCATTTGTACACAATTTTTCGACGTTGTTCTGCTGAAAGTCCACGCATTTCGAAACAAACTAATAAAAACGAATAAACAACTGCACAAGTGGTTAGAGAAGAGTGTAAACAACAGAACGCAGCCATAAAATTTACAGATTCCGAACCGTTGCGAAATGGCAGCGGTTTTTGGTTGCGTCCATACTTTCTGGTACAGTCTTTAAATACAAACAGAAATTTTTTCCAATCTTGTCGGGCTGAGTCGAATGGCTTATAACACTATGGGTCTTCGGAGCTTCGATCAAAAGTATTAAATCAAAAGTTTCTTCAGCAATTCGTTTAACAGATTCTATCCTTTTCTAGTGAACCTCAGCCTCTTACTTCTCGCAACCAGAAATTTGGCTCTACATTAGGGTGGGACAAAAAATTGATATCAGATCCACCAAACTTTTCGTGTTCCTTTTGGGTCCCATAAACATCATGCAAAATTTTAGCTCGATCGGAGAAACTATATTTCCGCTCCCGAGGTTTCAAGTTTGTATGGGAGGTATTCACTTTTAACAAAAAAATCGGCTGGAGATCAATCTATAAACTCTAAAAGTCAGTGCATGTGATATTTTCGTAGGAAATTTAACGAGGAAGAAAACTTTAAAAGATCGCAAAACAATCCGACGCTTGTAGAAAAAGTTATTAAAGGAAAATCGGTACAAGGTCCGAAGAATGGCTCATTCCTTAATATATCTAGCACCACTGCTGCTAGTGGTGTTAATATGATTGTGCTTTTCTTCCTCGTTAAATTTCCTACGAAAATATCACATGCACTGATTTTTAGAGTTTATAGATTGATCTCCAGCCGATTTTTTTGTTGAAAGTGAATTTCTCCATACTAAATCCCATACAAACTTGAAACCTCGTGCGCGAAAATATAGTTTCTCCGATCGAGCTAAAATTTTGCATGATGTTTATGGGACCCAAAAGAAACACGAAAAGTTTGGTGGAGCGAGAAAATAATCCTTTTCATCTTTTTCCCATACAACCTTGTCCCACCCTACTCTACATACTCATCAATTTTATTATAAATATATGAAAAAATTCAATCGTATTTAATATATTTCATATGATCTGATAGAAAAAATTTGTTGTTTTTTTTTGACATTAACTGTGGCTGATTTTTCATAATTGATAAAGATAAATGCCAATTTTCGGTTTTGGCACGTTAAGGTAAGGCGAATTGTGGATGTGGGCCTTTTTTGCTCTCACTAAATTGAAAACTCCGGTCACCATTTTCTTGTACAAAGGTAGATTAAAGTTTTTGTGCCTGGTGCAGATTATTGGAAAAAAGTTCCTGGCTACTCTGGTTCTGATAGTATAGTAAGTTTGTCTAGCGCGGTAATGGACGTTTTTATTACAACCAGAACCATTCTATATTGGCTCTGTCTTAGCTGTCATAACTTAAATTATTATCGAAAGCGGAATTTTCTTTTTTACACCATTAAGGGGCAATTTAAAATATTATAAAAACGACCATTGTTGCAAAACGCAAAAGCAGTCGTTGAGCCAAAATTCAAAAGAGTAGTATCAGTTTGTTTGAAACATTTTTCTCAACAAACTGATGTTTTTTTCATGACGATTCATCAAGCAGTAGAGGAGGAAACTGCTGTACCGTTTTTCAACAATGGCTGGTTTCTTGAGTTTGTATGTAGAACCTTAAACTGAAAAAGGTGGATGGGTAATATCAGAAACATAACTGGATGAAGTGAAAAAAACTGGTATGCTTCTTTCCCAATTCGATAATCATACGTATTTGTTGATTGATTGTTTTCAATGCGTCACTAGCAAAATGTTAACGGTACATCAATACTAAATTTCACGACAAACACATTCTACCACACAATTAAATAAGATGAAACAAAGTAGGGCACAAAATTACGGGGTTTGTATACGAGATACGACCGATCACGTTGACATTAAAAGTGTAATCGTCAAACTCATTCATAAATTGATTCGAAAAATAAACAGATTCGTTTGTCATTATCTAGGACTTCTTAATCAAGCCTAGGAAATAATTTGACAATATTAATAACAAACGCAAAATATAGTTTTTGCGCACTTCCGCCTCTGTCCGGGAAGAGTACTCCAGTGTACACGACAAGCGCCATCGGTGATTTGTTCGCTATGTTTTGTGCTTTGTTATGGTGTAACGTTCAATGCGTTCAGTTGGGTGTTTTCGATTCACCAGATGTGAAACTTACCACCAACTACATGGATTTAGAGGTTTCTGTCTTCTCTCGTGATCTACCTCTTAATCGAATCTATCGAATTCGCATTATTTTTTCAGGAATTTGTGGGAAATGGTAAAATATTACACTGACATCTTATTTTAAGCGCACTGCACGAAAAATAAACGCGTTACTTTGGAAATCTACATGAAAAACGCGTAAAAAACCGCATTAAGAACTGTCTCAAAAAGACCAGTTCTTACTAGAATATCAGTGTAAACTGTTGAAATTCTATGACATTTATAATGTCACTGTCAATCGGGTTGATCGAGCACTCAGGAACGGGCAGTCGAGTAAGAATTCATTACTCAATCCGTCGTTGATGTAGCGGGTCAATAAAAGAACCTACCACTGTAGCTAATTAGTTCAGATTCCCAGTAGAAAGTCCAATAAAATTGTATCTTCCCAACACCATAGACGTTATTTTAACATTCAGTCAAAAGGTGATCAGGATGATTCTCTCCGAAATGGAGGATATCAGAACATATTCTGAATACATTCTAACCTAAAACTTAGCATATCATTTATATGCAACTGATGTTTACAAACAAAACACGCCGTAATTAAACCGTCCAAAAACCTTTCACACCGGAAGCCATTTCTCTGTGGCCTCGTTTCCTGCTGTCACCCGAAAATGAAGCGACAAAGTGTTTGCCGAAAAAAGGCAAACAATCGAATAACCAAAATCAATTTCCTGTCCGCTAATTAGTCAAAAGCTGGAGAGAGCAAAAAAAAAAGTTTTCTGTGCAGAACGCGTAGTAGCCGGCACCACGTTCTAGTGTCTTCCCGTGGCGTGCCGATTATCCAACATTACGGCATGGAAATCGTCGCGGCGACTTACCCTCATTCGAGAACACGAACCCACAAAATACCGCTAATGATGAAAATGAAAAGGTGTTCTGAAAGTCCGGTCCGGCGCGACCTCGTGGTTTTGTATTTTGGCTTCTCCTACCGTCTTGTCTTCCGTTCCTTTCCGTGCCGTGCCGTGCCGCTAGCAGTATTTCATATAATTTTTATTCCCGAGCTCCCGCGAAGAAGCGGACGCACAGCGGAATATAAATCCCACGAGGAAAAAAAGGTTCTTTCCGTCTGTTTCGCCTAATTTGTATGCCATTGGAAACCTATTTCTTTGTGCAAATTGATGATGTATTGGCTCTATATATATTTCAGTTTGGTGATCGCGGTTTCGGCTCAATCGGTGATTTACGAGTTCGAATCGACGTTTTCAAACTGACCTGACAACCAGCAGCCATTTTCTAAGATCTGTCACCAATAAAAATCAAAATCATGATTTGCAGTAAACACACCGAAATCTCTTCTCAGCTTCAATTTCACCAACCTGTCATCGAGTCGAGAGACGTGCATGGCCAACTCGATTGACAACTGTGTTTGCGAGTGTCCGCGAAATAAGCATCGAAAGAGGACATAAAAAAGCAATTCTGCAGAACTGGAAAGTTCTTCTAACCCACAAAGTGCAATAAAAAAAAATACTCTCCCAACCAACCAACGGCCGTTTCCTACCGCGACCGGGACCGACCTGCAGAATTGTTAGCGCGTTCATGTGTAGGTCAGCAGTGATAAATTTTTAGTCCCGGTTGGCCTGCGGGAACTACGCATTTTATGTTGGTTCTGAGACGGTGTGTTCGCACATGAAGAAGGACCGGAGACACAAGGCGACCGGCAGAGAGTTGGCATGTGTAGAGAGAAATACTTCTTGGTTTATGTTTCGTCGGTCATCGGTACTGTGAGGGGAATTCTTAATAGATCAACCACCCGCTTCCCCTCGACTTGTTTCTTTCGAATAAATGCCAGTAACAGAAAGAAAAAAAAACAATACAATGAGGCACAGGAAAGTTACTAAGCGGAAAGTAAATTAACAGCCAAGCCGCTCAATTCTATGTAGCATAAAATGTTTCGTTCGACGAACGCGACGGGATTTGAATACTGTGATTTGTAAAAGTCCGTACTTCGAAATTCGTCATGGTGGAGCCGCGGTAATACCGATCGAAGTAGGTCAACAATCGCGATGGCGACAACAGTCTCGCACTGGGTAACGATGAGCTTTGGTTTGGTTTGGTTTGGTTGGCGGAAACACGAGTGTTTGAATAAACAGATTCCATATAGTTTCGATGGAGTGGTTTCTTTGCTGAACTATAATAAAATGGCGTACCTATACCCCTTGGATTTCACAATCCTTACACGATGAGTGGTACAACAAAATGTTTTCGAAACTACTGAATTTTGAGCCCGAACAGTTCTCATGACGAACGATTTATTGTACGTTGCACCAGAGTTGGCAAATGCCAGATTATTCTCATTTCGACAGTTACTTAACCAAACCAGATATCTTTTGAATTTTCTTTACGTGATATTCAATCGATTAGTTTGAAACTACAGTAATCGAATAATTAATCGAGTAATCGAATAATCGCCCTTATTCTGAATAACGACGTATTAATTTTTGGATCGAATGTGGTTCGATCGAATCATAGCTACCTTTGATTTTGCTAGCGTTATGGGGAATACAAATGAAATACGAGGGAAAAAACGATACGACGTTATTCAGAATAAGGGCGAATAACCCAGATAATCGATTTAAATTTAATCGAATAGTTTGATAAATATAATCGATACTTCCGAATTGCACCGATTTCATTTTTTCAATTTCTGCATCTCTGTTTTCCACAGAAATAGTCAAGGATGGCTTTTATCGTATCAAAGAACGTTCAATCTTCACTCTTCACACGATTCAATCAGTGCCATCAAAGAGAAATGGGAAACATCGCAACAACAAACACCCGGCATAGCTCATTTAACATAGAATAGACACCAGTGCGAGAGTGAATTTCTCTCGATGACATTTCTGAGAATCAAAGGTTAGCACGCTGCTGTGGAGATCCTCTCTGAAGCAACAAACGGTCGCTTATTCTCGTTTCGCGATCCGATTCTGTATGGGCAGTGGATAATTGCGATAGAATCATTTCACTATTGCCGCTTATTCTAACTATGTGCTTATAACCTTTGTATAAGTTGTGTCTATGAAAATGTATGTGAATGCTCCACACAAGGGTTTTGAAATATTGCAACCTAGTATGAGAATGATCAAGTCGAAACATCCTTTCGATTTTCTGCGATAATTGTTAACTTGCGATCCTCTCTTGGGAAATTCCACACAGCAACGATCATTATCAGACTGTAATTTTTTTTAAGGGCCGTGAAATACTCAGAGTATGAAGTGGAGCGAAGAAATGTAGAAAAATTCTCTCGAGGTTCATGCATTGAGAGACTTGAGTTCTTGTAGCATCTTCTACCGGATTGAAAATGTTGTATACAATATAGATAGCAATATAGCAATATAGGAAATAGTTAAATACTGGTGCCATTCACAGATTCCAGATTTCAATTTCAAATATCTTCTGGCAGGATCAGAGAATTTTTAAAATTAAACAAAAGTCTGCGTACTTTAATTTCTCTGTAGAGAAAGATGCACAGTATTGGTTTAGTGAACAAAAAAAACGAGACGGTGAATTAAGAAGTCAGTAAATTTTGACGAATATCTGCGAAAGATATGATTTTCAAAAGTCTAGAAATCAGTACCTAAAACCAATGATGCACATATTCTTCGTGTAACTAATTCATGCATCCATCTTCGATGCGAATATGCTTGTATTACTTACGCCCGTCTCGAGCAACGTTGAACCATTCAGTGCACGAAAGAGAGAAGGGAGAAAATGGATATATTAATACATTCTTCGCTGCTGTTATACATCGTGTATGTTCGTTTTATACATTCGTTTACTTTACTCTTCGAATTAATTCGAAGAGCGTCACTGCGATGATCGTTGGATGCCATTCTTCGTAAAACATTTCTTCATCTAATAAATTCATCATATCTCGTGAGGTAGCAGAACATTCTGCACCAGTGCTGGGATATGGTTCATCACACACACATAAGACTATGACACTAATGCAGAGGAAAACGTCTCTATATGCTTGTTTCAAAGACATCACGAACGATCATCGCGAATTAGGTTTTGACGATGATCGCTACATGAATATTCGTTCGACATTCGTGTTAAGTCATTCGGGGGTATGTTCAATGTTCCGAATATCAGAGCGATTATCGAACAAAGGAAGGGAAGGCGCTCGTTGCATTTTTGATATTCAAGCGACACAGCCTGAAACATGTCTGCATCTTATATTATAAATCTGCCAATTTACAGACAAATCTGAAGACCTGGCAGCTCTAATCATATTGTATCCTACATTCCACACTCATAAAAAAAAATGTACGATCGATTCATATGTGAATGATACTTCAATTTAGGCTTTGAACCATTTCGTGGTTAATTTTAACTTTTAGTTGAAATCTGGCACTCGAGTGGTTATTTTGATAATGTCAAAAATAACTCTGCTCGAAAGCATGGTTATTTTTGACAGATCGATGGTTATTTTCCAACACTGCAAAAAAATCTTGCAAAGAAAATTCTAATATCAATTCTTTAATCAAAATTATTTCCAGTGCAAACTAAACTCAAAGAACTTTCCATCCGTCAAACTTTGAATGGGCCGCAGTTTTAGTTAAATTTAACTACTAGACACAAAATAATCACTCAAGTGTCAGATTTTAACCAAAAGTTAAAATTAACCGCGAAATGGTTCACAGTCTTAATGTGCTTTTTCATTTCAATACACTGAAAATAATTATGTGCAAAGCATTTGAACTATTCCTACTTGTAGAAAATTCATGAAAATATACACTTAACTCATAAAATGAGTAAAAACTGTTGATATTTAGTGGAAATCATGCTACAATTATCAGTTTGTTGGAACGGTTTGTTGTTTGTTTTTCTTCATATAAAAGAAAACGTGTTGATATTCTACGCAAAGTATTCTACTGGCTCAATAAAGGACCTCTGTCAGTCGAGTTTGTAAAAAAAAGTGGCGCGCGTTTCAATTATTTGTTTCTAAATCGGCAAACGAAATCGATCTCCCGTTGGGCGGTGGACTTTTTTTTTCTTATAGGGAACGTAAACTTCAACCCACATTATCGAAATGACGGAATGCGTAATGAATTCTTACTCTACTGCATGATTTTTCAGTGCTCGATCGGTTCAGTGTTAGAATTTTCGCCTGAGTTGGCAGCTCGATGACAGTGACATTATAAATGTCATTGAATATACGCTCATTTTATGAATTTGTTAGTGTAAAATTTAGGCGCCTTAAGCCATTTCACTACACTCCAACTAGAGGATGCTGATGCTGACTAAGGTAGGCCGTTTTGTTAATTTCCAGCGAATTTCAACAGTTTATGTTGGAATTCTAAAAAGCACTGGTTATTTACTAGTTCTGTATATCCGAAAAACATGAAGATTTAAATTTGTATATTTAGTTATATAATATTTTGGTTTAAAAATAAACTGTACGATTAATCGGACCTTCATCGAACCAACGGTTCAACGTATTGGACCAACAAAGGGCTTCCGTTGGACGTGTTTTTTTAGAGGGCTGCCCTCATTAAAAAAAACGCTCAACGGTTGTCCTTCGTTGGTCCAGTACATTGGATCGTTGGTCCGATAAACGTCCAATAAATCGTCCAACGGGAGGCCGACACAGAACTGTTGAACCGAGTGCCATTTTTTTCGTTCAACAAACCCGGCATACAGAGGCCCATTGTTAAGCCATTTTTTATATAAGGAGTTCGAGCCCCATTGGACTAGTATTACTGGAGCATTTCCGAAGTTTTTTTCACTTATTGTTTTTTAATAACACTACATACCTGTACAATACTTCTAATTCACGTAGAATTTTTCATGTAAAGCTAATGGAATGTTTTGAATTGTTGCCAACATTACGGATGAGAAGTCGTCACACTGGTTATAGGCACTCTAATCGAGATATATCCCTCGCGACCACTGTTGCCAGTAGACATTTGGACAAGCGTTGTCCTAATATAACATGCGGTTATTTATTATTTCAAAACAATTAACATATGTTATATCAGCTGAAAATATAGCTTTGAATTCATTTTAATCAGACGTATTTTTTAAAGAAATTGTTTAGTTGAAAAAGTTTGATAAGATTTTTCAAAAACACTTATTTTTGATCAGTTCATTTTTGCCGCTTTGTAACTAAAATATCTAAATTGTCAATTTGAAAAAAATACTAACGAAGAGAAGTATTTAAAAATCATAATCCACATTCTCGCCCATACCCTACTTCGTGATTTTAAGCTTTCTTATATTTAAATACAGTGATTGTTAAATGTACTCATATACTTTTCACATTGACAAGAATTTAAAACAAATTGAACTTAAATCCATTTGGAATGAATTATAGATGATTCATCAGAAAAGCAAAATATTCGTAAAAGTAAACACACTTTCGAATCAACACTAATTTAACGAATATTTTTTTGGTTTCACTTTGATTCACTAGAAAGAGAAATGATTTGATGCTGATTTTAAATAAACAGTGCTATTTCTATAAATATTTATTGCAGATAAGGTTGAAAAAAAAGTGAAACATTAAAAAAAAATTTTTTCTTAAAATTTTCATTTTCCTTGGTGAGCTAATAGGGTAAGGGCTCCCTATTTCATCTCATTTGTAAGGACGTCGCCTTCAAACCCCGATTTAGCCACTAAAATCACTGTAACTATTTCATATTACTGCTTCATTCACCTTGCTCCACGTTGAAAATTGATTCACATTTCTTGAAAATTAAACTAATAATTACAAAACAGCTAGAAACACTAATGATGTTTCCACTACTCTGCTCCTAATTTCATCTCAATGGATTTTTATCCATCCTATCGTTGATCTTTTATTCATCCTATAAATTAGCAATGGCGACAGCAATCAAAACAAAATATTCCACTATTACACTCTCACCCGCCTTCGCATGGCTGCCAGATGGCTGACTAAACGCTGTCAGCTGGAAAAATATGGCTTGCAGACATTCTGGTGACCGACTGCCTCACCGCTGCCAGATATACAACTCAAACGATACAACCGGGATTTTTCCACATTATTATTATTGGTAAAAAATTTACTCGTTGAATTATCTAATTAATGGGGCAATGACTTACGGAGATCGAAAGAACTATCTTTTAACATCATTTTATTAGTGAAAACAGATAGAAAAGATATAGACTTTCTATGCAAAGTAATACATATTTTCTATGAAAATATCTGGCATCTCTGTGCACAGCCGATGAAACACACACACACTTTACAGCGTTATGTTGGCGTATAGCGGAATGAAACCAGTGCTACTAGATTTGCCACAATGGTTATTCCATTAGTATTTAACACGTTCTTTCTGATAATATTCGAAGCTGAAACAGTTTTATTGAAATATTAATATCAATAATATAATTAAACTAATGTCACGGATACCAAAAACATACTTTTTGATGATAATTTGAAGATATAAACAATTTTTGTTTTGTAACATTATGAGAAAACCTGGCGAATCAAGTGAACGAAGTGAAAAACTTTCATCTCATATTTTTGAAGACTTTTATTGCTTGTCGGGTGATTTTTTAAGTTTTTAATCGTTAACTAAACAAGTGGCAAGTGAACATAACTAATTATGAAGTCATCCAGCATTCAATAGTAGTGTAATTGCGCGAAATAGTGATCATGTTTTGAGACGAATCGATTAGTAGATATTCAAAAACATGACGAACTGTAAATCTTGAGACGAAAATGTGTCCTAAATTGAAAAGTGAGTTTATTTTATATGAAAAAAAACGACCACCGAAGAATTTAAAACCATTTCTTTCAATAGGAAAGTGTGACAATAGCTTTTCTAATCATTTTAAAACATTTCACTGTTTGCTTCCGGTAGGTTGTAAAATATTATTCATGTTTGAAGTTATGAGGTGAAGAGATGAGATGGAAATAGGAGCTCAGATGAAATAGGGAGCCGTTGCCCTACATGGATTTCTAGTTTAAGTCATTCTTCTTTCTTTTAAATGGGAAGCGCGAAAAAGTGATTCAAAACCATTTCTTTTTGACCGGTTTGGAGTAAAAATTGAATAATCTTTATATCCTTATGTTAGAATGTGTAGTAACCCCTAGATATAATTGTGATTATTGGTTATGCTGTAAAATCAATGATTTATTTTTTTTACGGGTTACTCTAATGTATGAATATAAGCGAGAGAACTCATGGCCTGAGTAAATTTTACTCAAATCCATACTCAATTTTTGACACATTGTTCCAGTTTATGAATTTGACTAATCACAACTCAAACAATGAGTTATGTTCAAAGAGCGACAAAGAGCAATATTGACAACCGTTTACCCGCATAAGAGCAAATTCAGCAGCTAGAAGTTCTATATGGAAGATCTATAATAGAGATGAAACTGGAACAAACGTATCCCTAGCAAGCCGTTCTAGTTTTATTTATTCGACCAGTTCTTCTGTCAAATTTAAAATCTAGATTTAAATTTTGTAACTGACATAAATTATGCATCTAGAACTAGAACACTCCTGAACATGCCCTTAGGGCATAGATTTTATAACAAGAAAAACTGGCAGCCCCAGCAGTGTTTTACTCGTGTTTCAAATATACAAAAAATAGAACGCCATCGTAGACCAGTTTTAAATCTGACAGAAGAACTGGTCGAATAAATAAAACTAGAACGGCTTGCCGGGGACACGTTTGTTCCAGTTTCTGTTCTATTATAGATCTTCCATATAGAACTTTTAACTGCTGAATTTGCTCTAAGTGTGGTTTCCATGTCAGCAAAAAAAGTGTTGGCAGCTATTGCCACTTTGTCTCCCTACGATATTTTCTTCCATAAAAATCAGATAATCGGTATTGCGTGAACTAATCAAAGCTAAGAGTGGATTATTTTGTTGTAGTCAATTTATGACAAGCAGTAACAAGAGTAATGCAATATATGTTTTTTCGAGCATAATCAAGTCTTAAATAAACAGACAATGAATAGTCAGCCGCTCAAAATTAATCTGATTTTTTAGAGTCCTATCAGTTCAATAGCCGACAAATGAGTCATTCAAATTTCGAATGATCTCAATCACCTCCACCAGAATGCAGCTCAATTTTCTGTCCATTTTGTCAAGCAATTTCTTTTTCCTGTGCGTTAATTGGTTTGACTCGCGTGTATTACTTAATCCCTGCCTAACGGTACTTCTTGACCGCATCAGCGTCAGAACGATCGGAATCACTTTCCTTCTGACGAGCTGCACGAGGTCTGGTCCGAACCAGTTCGCCTGTCCGTCCGTCCGTCCGATTCAACTTGCGCTGTTGGGCCCCAATTACGTGATGCGCACAACCATCGAGTTGCGATCCATTAGCATCATCGCAGCGTGGCTTGGCGTTTGGTTTGGTCTCCGGTAAATATTAAAATCTGACACTTTTTCCCTTCTTCTCGAATGAATGAAGGTGGAGAGGGCCGCGTCCAAGTCCAAGCCACGACCAGAGCGCGAAGAAAGTAAATTGTGCATGAGATCACAACCGGCACGTTCCTCCTGCATGGACGGATCTTATAACTTTCCATCAACCGACGGACGCGCGGTAAAAAAATGTAGAAAACACTGGCCAGAATAATCGCGGAATCACGCATTGCGAAAACATAATTCAAGCCAGCCGAAAGAAGTGAAACAAGAAAGCCAAGCAAACAAAGTATGCCCTGCGCGATGAATATTCAAACATTTTTATTTCTCTTTCACCAGTCGTCAACACAACAAATAAGAACCGTCGTCCTCCGCACCGACACCCGTTGCTACAACAACAAAAAAAGCCGGACCGCTGTCTAAACCATTCACCACCCACTAAATGATCCAAACAGTTTTTACTCTTTCCTCCGGTAAAAAACACACTGCCTGACATTATATAGAAACATGTATATAAAATGAATATAAAATATCTCGCTGACCTAAATTTGAATTTCTGCGTACAAAACAAGTTACGCGAGCGGACATCGCCGTATGGCATCACCGTGTGTTCTTCACCCGCACTCGACAACAATTTCTTCCCGCTTACTGCTTCGACTTCGTTGTTGGATTCTTCTTTTCCAAGGTTTGTGGTGTCCCCGATAAATTGGCGCGAGCTGAAAAGCCTACGTTCGGATGTCTGTATTAGCTTTCCTGTGCTAATCGACGCTTGAAAAAAGGTGCCGACACACGCGCGGGAGGATCTCTCGTTGATGTCCGTGCTTGGCACGATTGGATAATCGCTGGATCCGTAATTCATGAGGTAATTCGCGGAATCCGTTACTACGAGTTGATCCAGTTTTACAGCCACAAGAATGATGACAGATCTTTCATCTGCATGTAATTTTGAAGCAAACCTGATTTCGGAATCCATCCATTCCAGAATGGTTTAACGGGGTACTCGGTTTCTGCCACTCACATTGTCTCAGCAAATGAGTAATGAGTATTTGCTCGACTGCTCATTTCTCACTGCTCGATCAACCCAATTGACAGTGACATTATAAATGTCATTTTAGTTTTTTCACCTTATGAGTGTGTTGGTGTAAAAGTCAGGCGACTTACATCATTTCATTACACTCCTTCGGGATGAACGGACAATGCCTACTAGGTACACTTTTTTTTGGTTGTCTGCAAATTTTAACAGTTTATGCTGGAATTCTAGGAATCCCAGCTCATTTAATAGTTCTAAATATTCGAAAAAATTGAATTTATGTGCACAGTTATGTAAAATTTTCATTGAATAAAATTCGGCACGAAAACGTGCAAAATCGGAGAAGGAGACAATTCAGTTCGCTATGTTTCACTCGATTCTGACAGATTTCCGAACCAATCGATTTGAGACGAGATTCGTTCGGAAACAGCTGTTTCACTGGAATTCTGAATAAACATTTTTCGCCCACTCGAATTTGATCCGTAACTCATTCCGAACGGATGATGTGGGCAGAACCGATTTAGTGACAGCTGTCATCGCCAAAATGATGATCACTTTTGGCAACTGTATGTTCTGCATCCGAATACAATTTACTGCAGAGATGCAAATTTCCAATAAAAGTGAATCTGCCTCCCAACCCAATGAAACAAAAAGTAGATCCACTGAGCGTATTGAAAAAGTTAGCTGTCAGTATTCAATCTCGTTTGCTCTCTAGCCACTTACATCATCATTTGAATAGTGCATGAAGTGGATCAAGCTGAATTCGAAATGAAACTGATCGTCATACTCGTGAACTCTCAATTTGAATATGGATTACTATTTTGTGTGGTGGTGGTGATCATACTTGCTAAAAGAACACAGAATGTTGGATAGAATTACACGACAGGAAGAGAAAACGGGGCAGTAGTGGTCTTCACAACCAGTGTATCAAAGCAGGTCTAACGATAGATCATTGATCAAAGCTTCAAAGTTTTTGGCTGTAATGGGACAGCTTCCTAAAAATAAGCATGGGAAAAAAGTCAAACCGATTTTTTAAATAAAATGTATACTAAAATTATTCTAGAGCTGTTTCTTTGTATTTTTTTTATAAGAGTGATCTTTTTACTGGTATCTTTTTGGTAACACTGTTTTTGACAGATCACGCGTCAATCGTGTTTTGTGTCATTGATAACTTGTTCAGTTTGGTCTATAATTTAATCATGAATTGACTTACAACGTCTAACATTTGGTGAATGGGGCAAAGTTGGAGGAAGTTCTACTTTTCTACCGAAAAATTATGTTCAGCGCCGAAGTTCATTTCTGGTTGAATGGATACGTCAAAAAGAGCTACCAATGCACCTAAAAAAGTCACTTTTTGATGTGGATTATGGGCCGGTGGCATTATTCGTGATATACCGGCCGATATGTTGAAGAGAGTGTGTCAAAATTGGACCTTGCGCATGGGTCATCTTTATTTTTAAACTTCATTGACATTGTATGAACCGTTTTTCAATGAATTGCTTGAAACTATAGTATATAATTTAGTCCCCATTTCGTCATGGAATTACTAATTTTTCGAACATTCAGCAAGAAATAATCTTTCAAGTTTTCAAGGAATCAAAAATTAGTTAACTTCAACTTAACGCATAGTTTCTTCTGTCGGTCACTTAAAAACTGTAACAAGATCTTTTGCAGGTTTTACAAATTTTACCTTAATTTTTCCCAGATTTTGTCAGATCTCATCAGGTTTCGGCTTGTATACGACTGGTGGTGAGACCTTTGTTTCTTTTTTGCTCACTGAAAATTAAGCCTGGGCAAAATTTCCTTGTACATAGTTAGACACAGACAAATCCAGATAATTTTCAGAGACAGAGTTTTGAAAAAATAGCATGGCAACTCTGGCTGCGATGGATATCTGATCTGAAATGACAGGCTGTCATATTGAACTGTAAAAGATAAAACTCAAGCTTGATGATCTCACGCGAAGATTTAAAATCTGTCCTACATTTGTCTGTTGATGTCAGTGCGGTAAAATTTCATTTTCAATCGAATAAAATAAGATGAAAATGAAATTTTTGGCCGCTGACAGTCAGCATATCCCTACTAATTCATTTGACTTTTGCTGCTATTTTCAAGTGAAGCTCCCGGAATTCATCGTCAGTTGAATAATCGTAGCTAGTCATTTGAAGTTTTGCTTGCTCAGTTTCGAGTGCCAAGTAGTCTACCTGCTTCAATGCCTTCGCTCTTGGTTGTAAGCAAATTCGAACGAATAGAATTATGAATGGAGTAAAGTATTAAAAATGAAAACTGAAGGAGGAAACAATTATTTTATGTGTATTCGGTGATTGATATTTCAGCTATCTGGTTTGTCTTTCATCTATTTTCTTGAACCAATTCGAATGTTTACATGAACCTCATTTGAAGGCCGCTCTCACACTATTGAAAGAGATATTTTGTCATTTCAAGAGATCAACTGACGGTGGTTAAACTGAGCCTCGAGTGGTTAAACTGAGAAACGAGTGATGAATTGAATGCTGCCCGTTCGGGCCGTCAGCAAACATTGTGTCAGAGAGTGAAGTTTACTGCATTAGAGAGATCGTCAATGTGTTCCACATTCAGTTGCAATTGAATTGAATGAAGTTTTACAGCACTGGTTGATGTATTGATGTTATGTCAACTCTCTGCGATGTTTCCAAACAGATACAAGCAAACAAAATAGATGATTTCGTAAACGATATAAATTTTTGTCACGAACTTCTAGAGAAAATGTCTCGATGATTATTTATTATTCAGTGCAAACCATTTCCTGCATATATTGGCAATTTCTGATATGTCATTCGACTCTTTGACATTTCGCCTGCGAGATCTCGCTACATACACTCACACAAGAAATTTAAATCAGAGTTCTATTCGTGGTTCAAATTTTCATTACTTTGAAACAAATTCGTAGATCAGATTTAAATCTGTTTCAAATTTGTGCTCGAAAATAGAACAGCGTTGCGATTGACATGGTTTAGTCGTAGATCTAAAATAGATCAATCCATACGTAATAAAACAGCATTGCGAACAACCTTAGACATTCGCAACGCTGCGATGAATATCTCGACAGTCCCACGACAAAAGGGCCTAACTGCAAATGAGAACCTCTCTTTGTTTACTTTCTCTTTTGATTATTACGGAGCCATTACTGCAACTTCTTGAAAGTTTTCAATATAAATCGAAAGCTTGTAGTTTTGCCTTGAAAGTTTTGCGAAGAGTAAGGCGTCAAATGTAAAATCAATTCTGTAATTCGTGAAAAAAAAACGGATCTTCGGCTCTTGAGGAGCGAGTTCTGAATGAGAAAAAATGTGTGCATGAGCTTTCGTTCGTTCTTCCAAATGTGCATCAATCCTTCTTTAACAGATTGAATGAGCCATTGTCAATAAGAAATCTTGCCTCTCACTAAGTAGGCTAGGGTACATTCAAGGATGCCACTTTTGCAGATATTCTACAAAGGTGACATAATAATAATTCGCAAATAAGTTAGTTCGCATAGCATTGTTTCTTGTGCATCGATGATCTCGATCATGCATGTGAAAGAAAAAATGGAGTAAGAAAAACGGCGCTCAAAACTAACCTCAATAGTTCAATCTAAATGAGCTGATGAGCTGATACATTGAATCAATTCACTTTAGTGAGCTGATCAGTTCGGAGCTGCTCACCGATATGAGCTGTTTCGCACATCTCTAATCTAGGAATTAGAGCGGCAGTTTAAGACACTTTTCTAAATAAGTTCTTTAAGTTGCTTTTGGGGTCCTGAAATGGACTATCTTGTTACGGATTATTACGTTTGTATTCCAGGAAGAAGGGCGCCAGTCAACATCATTTGTAAGTTTGAGCCTTGATCTAGAAAAAATCATTACATAAATATAATCGTAACACAAGTCGTCTTATATTTCATACATCTCAATATTTGTGTGAAAGAAACTATCAAAATGCTGTACGGAGCCCATTTCCGGCTTTCAGAAGGGTCAAATTGTGGAGTTCTCCACGATATGAAACATTTTTTGAACATTTTTCTCGAATGCTAAGCAGCCAAATGCTAGCTTTATTTGGGCTAGTTTTGTGCAAATTTTGCTCGGCGAAAATAACAAAAAGCTAATCAAATTATCCTAGATTTGCACTAAACTGATGGTTTTTACTTTAGGTAATCTTAATAGTTCTTTAGATAACATTTAGAACTGCCAGAATGGTTGATTATGCCGAATGTTCCCCATCGTTGTCTTTTTTTCGTTGTATTTTTCTCCAATTAAAACGACCAGCAGCTGGATGACGCAGTTGCTCTTGTTTGAAGTGAAACACACACTGCGAACCTCTCACAGCAGATATGCTCACAGAAGAATTAGTAGTTGTTTTTCTGCGTTTAGGCTTGACGAATCGGAACCCTTTATATTTGTCATTGACTGAAGCACCAGTTGAATAATGCTGGGTGTAGTAGCATAACACCTGATCTCGAATTTTCGGGAATTTTTGCAAACATTTGGCAACAACAAATTTTCTCTATAGTTTTACTGTTTTTTTAACCGATTTCCGAGGTTACGCCGACGACACGACCTGCCACTCGCTTTACAAAACTGTATCGCAAATTTAACTACCCCTGAGTAACTCGTAATGTCAAAATGAAGTTTTCTGAAAAATATTTTAAATTGGCAACCCAGACCGATAAGCTGTTGTTGTTTGAATAACAGTTACCGTAACCTTAGTTACGGCTTCTATAATTTAAAGATCTAGTAGAAGCGAATCCTGGTGTCATGTACAGGGAAAAATTATATTGACCTAACATGATTGAATGATTGAAGTGGTAAATCAATTGCAATAGTAAGCAAAACACTATAGCTCGCGCAGGAACTCTGGCAGAAAAATGACGACTTGCTGCTAATCAAGAGTGGTATATTACGAATGAAGCTGCCACTCTATTTTGGCTGGACTGCTACAAAAAAGGTGCTAAATCGTGGCGAAATCTTTGATGTGAAGAATGTATAAAATGCTGGAGAAATCTTTAAAGTGGAGAGTTCTTGAATAACTTTCGAGCCCACCAAAATTAATCATCCATACTGTTTCTGCCCGACTTTCGATAGTAAATTGAGATTTAGAACAGGAGCTAATATGCTAGGACTCTCATGGAAAAACTACTCGAAATGTTGGTTTTAGTTGCATCAATAATTTGGTAAGAAACACCTAGGAGTAAAAAATTCTTGATCTTTGACCTGCTTTCAACAGAAATAGCAATTGGAATAATGAATAGAACATGAATAAAAGGAAACCTATAAAACAAACCAGTGCAATGGAATAACATTGAAAATTACGTGACATCAACAAAAATTTCTATCTTTCTTACTTATCAATAATAATTTGGAGTTCAAATAACAGTTTACAGCAATACAACATTGAAACTATATTTCAGAGCTCAAAGCTATAATTTCATTATCTACTCAACATTACGGGTACTCATGTTAAGTTCCTTTATCAGGTACAATCGTATAGCTTGAATCAACGTCGGATCGCAATCATGTCTCATATCGTTCTTTTCATTCTGCATTGATTTCAAGACATCTTCGAAGGTTTTCATGATCATCTTATCTCTCTGTTATATGCATTTTGTTACCGTTAAATCAATCGTTGGGTCTGAATCGAGTCTTACGAAGATCAAAACAGTTGCATGTCCTGCTGAAGATGAGCCTTCAGTTCAGTTCAGTTATTCAAAAAGCTTTTTGAGATTGGTTGATGCATCGCCAGTTGTAGTTTCTTTATGCAGCCTAATTAAGTAATTGTAATTTGTACCAGTTTGACAAATAAGTTACTGAAATTAATGTCATATTGATTCCTAATTTAAATTTAGAAATCCTGGATGATCCCAAACGATTTGTTAAGATTTGATAACAATGCATTTTTATTGTCATTGTAATCGGTCTTGTACCCTGTATTTTTTTACTCTCGTGTGTTCCGCCGTTACAATTCTGCGAGTGAATCATTGAAATCGATATACGGAAGTGTGGAAAAAACGCGTCAGTTTTACTCGTAATCACGCCATATGTCTCTGACATTACCCACCCGCCTTTTTGCGATGGCCGATGTACGATGGATGTCACTTGAAAAATGCGATACGTTCGTCAGACAACGTATTGATAAATTTAATACAGTTCTACCCATTTTCAGCTAAAACACCATGTTGTGCAACTGATTAACTTGAGTAAGAGTGCTGATGCCATCTGACAGCCATTGATTAGTTGAATTCTACTAACCATGAAAGACTCCCAGTAATTGTTCGCAACAAAAGGTGCAAAATATTCCTCAAACCAAAAATTAAATAACTATTGGTCTGCTTTCTCGACTAATGACCAAGCCGGCTACAACTGTCTAGTGAAATAACTCTTGAAAAAAAAAATATAAAATTGAAAAGACATGTCGGCTGTATCTCACATTCTAATGATTTTTTTCTACGTTCAAGCCGTCATGGCGTGTGTGCAAATTTTAAATACAAATTTGACAGCTGCACACCTTTTCGGAACCGCTCACATCATAGCAGGCCGGGCCGAAGACGAAGACTGGTCAGGTTTGCTGCTGTGTTCCCATCAGTGTATATTATTAGCACCGCCGAAACGTACACCGCGGCTGATGGTTTCCCGAAACTCCAGGACCGGGGGAAGAACTCAATTCCATTATGTCTTATCTTGAACCGCGTGTTGCTTTTCCGCACTGTGAGGTGAGCGGCGTCCGGCTACAACAGCCGGCTGATTTCATCTGTTCGTCATCAGTGCCATTTTTGGGGAGGCCCAGCACCAGAAGATCGGGAGAGCTCCAAAGCTGGGATGAGGTACCGGTACAATTTCATTACTCAAATTATCGGCTTTCAACTGGTGGGTACCATATGGTTGATGGTATCACAAAAAGGAAACAGACGTTGATCATGACAGTAAGTAGATTTCGGTGAATTCGATAGAGAGGGAGCTGCTAACAATTTTTTTTTTAATAGAGTTTCAAATATGAAATACACCTTGTTAGGTTGACCGTAGAAGCAATTTGTGATCATTTAAATTTGACGATTATGCTGAGTGACGGACGAGAAACCATTAACCTACATTGGGGAAATTTCTTACATCATAAACATTGTTGCAAAATCCAGAAGTGATTTGTGTTTGCCTAGCTGCCGTGGAAAGGGAAATAATTTGCCGCTCACACATCTGAATATTGTGCACATTTTATCGTCGTAATATATTATGCAGCCTATTTCAATAACAAATTAAAGCACGGGAGAGAACTAGACAACAATGGGCAAGCGGGAAAGTGGAAATATTCCCGGTAAGAAAACCAGCAGTGGTTAATCTTCCAGTAGTTTTGATAATCAGTGATCAAACGCTCAACAAATAGCATGAGATCAAGTTTGCACCTCATTAAACTTTCTCACCACTACACCTGAATCAGTGAAAAACTTCAATTCAACAATCCCTTATGTTTCCAAGGTAACTCCCTCGCCATTCATCATCATTCGTTTCTACTCATGTTACAGAACTTAGATCCGATCGGGAATAGTTATTGTTTCGTTCTTTCTCTCTCCCTCTTTTTTTTCACTACACCTTTCTCGGGTTCGTACCCGGCCGTTTTTACTCAGACGCACCTGTGTTGAATTCCCACGCATCTTACAGCAGTCGGTTCCGATTATAACAAGACTGCAAAGACTGTGCAGAGCCATTCGGACGGACACGCACCTCAATGAAGTACCATTTCAGCCATTGGTGAGTTTTTCTTTCTTTCTATCGCCGGGTGAGTGAGTTTCAAACTAACTACTTTGGTTGGAAATTTCTGAAGTGCGAATGTATGCATATTTATAAACTGAACGAATCATTCTTGGAACGAATAGGGGTTTCGTGTCGATTGCTTTCGGATTCTGAAAGTATAATTTACGCATGTTTCAGGGTTTGGTCATTCAATTGCTTCGGTTTTTACACTTAACTTTTACAATACAAACGTTAATTAGCTTTCTAGGGCCTTGGCTGTAAAAAAACTGGTTTGAAACATACTATTTACTCACTTTTTGCAAAACTTCAACAATGGATTTCGCAGTGGATCACTGACAAGCTTAGTAAATCTTTAAAGGGCATTCTTAAGTTTCCAAATGGACACATTATTTTTTATATTTCGATTGGCACATTGACGGACTGATGAATGAGTTCTTAATCGACTGTCTGTTTCTTAGAGCTCGATCAAACCGATTTACAGTGACATTATAAATGTCATTGAATATTCGCTCATTTTATGAATGTGTTTGTGTAAAATTTAGGCGACTTAAGCCATTTCACTACACTCCAGCTAGAGGAATGTATGATGCTGACTAAGGTAGGCCGTTTTGTTAATTTCCAGCGAATTTCAACAGTTTATGTTGGAATTCTAAGAAGAACTGGTTATTTACTAGTTCTGTATATCCGAAAAACATGAAGATTTAGGTTTGTATATGCAGTTATAAAGGGTGATTTTTTAAGAGCTTGAGAACTTTTTTAAACAATAAAACGCATAAAATTTGCAAAATCTCATCGGTTCTTTATTTTAAACGTTAGATTGGTACATGACATTTACTTTTTGAAGATAATTTCATTTAAATGTTGACCGCGGCTGCGTCTTAGGTGGTCCATTCGGAAAATCCGCTTTTTTATCGACAAATTTTGTTCAGCGATGAGGCTCATTTCTGGTTGAATGGCTACGTAAATAAGCAAAATTGCCGCATTTGGAGTGAAGAGCAACCAGAAGCCGTTCAAGAACTGCCCATGCATCCCGAAAAATGCACTGTTTGGTGTGGTTTGTACGCTGGTGGAATCATTGGACCGTATTTTTTCAAAGATGCTGTTGGACGCAACGTTACAGTGAATGGCGATCGCTATCGTTCGAAGCTAACAAACTTTTTGTTGCCAAAAATGGAAGAACTGAACTTGGTAGACATGTGGTTTCAACAAGATGGCGCTACATGCCACACAGCTCGCGATTCTATGGCCATTTTGAGGGAAAACTTCGGAGAACAATTCATCTCAAGAAATGGACCGGTAAGTTGGCCACCAAGATCATGCGATTTGACGCCTTTAGACTATTTTTTGTGGGGCTACGTCAAGTCTAAAGTCTACAGAAATAAGCCAGTAACTATTCCAGCTTTGGAAGACAACATTTCCGAAGAAATTCGGGCTATTCCGGCCGAAATGCTCGAAAAAGTTGCCCAAAATTGGACTTTCCGAATGGACCACCTAAGACGCAGCCGCGGTCAACATTTAAATGAAATTATCTTCAAAAAGTAAATGTCATGTACCAATCTAACGTTTAAAATAAAGAACCGATGAGATTTTGCAAATTTTATGCGTTTTATTGTTTAAAAAAGTTCTCAAGCTCTTAAAAAATCACCCTTTATAATGTTTTCTTTTAAAAATAAACTGAAAATCAAAACGTGAAAAATCGGGGAAGAATAAAAAGAAGAAAACGAATTGACAATTCAGTCCGCATCTTCTCACTCTATTCCGACAGATTTCCGAATCAACCGGTTGTAGGCGAAATTCATTCGGAATCGGTTGTTGCACTGGAGATGGATTTTTTTCGGAATTCCACTCAATTTCCACATGGGATTCCGAATGAAAATTTCTCGCCGATTCGGAATTCATTCGGATCTGATAATGTGGGAAGTAGTGATATTTTGAATACTTTGCACATGATGCTAGCGTGCAAATTATTTTCAGTGTATGTGCATCTGTCACGTACATATTTACGGGTGTCCAGATTTTGTCGCAAACAAACGTTATTCGTTGATTGTGGCTAAAAATATTCCATTCTCTGGCTTCACGAGAGTTAATTAACTTATGGACAAAGCCGTTTGCCGAAGAGGTGGATGAGGTCCTTCCCATGAAAATCATTCCTAAATTGAGTACTCCGTGCAGATTGAACGGATAATAATCATCCGTCTAGGCGCCACATTGTTGAACCTAAATATCAGCAAAAACTGGCCAAAAAAATTTCGGACCGCTCTTTGAACCTGTAATAAACTTCGGAGGACTACAATCTGTTGGCATCCTACATCTTCATCATTATTTAGAGGATGATCCTTCAAAAGTCATTGTACTGGTGTCACACCTCTTGATACAACAGAGAAATTTCATTAATGACCGACAGGGAAAAGATCTGATGATCGAGCAATCAATAGCAGCATTACTTGCAAAAAAAATGTTAACGCAGCCCCGCAATTTTTGAGACGATAAAAAACGAACCTTCAACCCATTCACGTGATGCTAATGCCAATAATTCCCTAACCTCAAAATTGCTCCATCGCAAAGAAACAGAAGCACCCGTACCATGAAAACATATCAAATCACGTGCTAAAAAAAACCAAAGCATCCCAGAAAAAGCAGAAGAAGAAGCAAAAAAAATCCTAACCACAATCTAATCCAACAAATTCTAATTACAACTTTACCGCATCACCGCCCGAATGGCATTTTGATTGCGTTCGGTTCGGTTCGGTTTTCTTCGAGGTTTCTTCCCCGCAGATAGCTCGCAGTTCCCGATCGAATTTCGCTGATTCGTGCAGAGCACACCAATCATCGGCACCCAGCCGAACGATCGACCGACCAACCAACCAGCCCGAGCAGAGCTCGGAATGTTTCGATTTGGTAATCGGGATGGGTTCGGTGGCAAAACTAAAATAAGTATTCCTTATAAATAATAGAATTGGATTGTTATTCAATCTGTTTTTTTTTTTGGGTTGTTAACATTTTATTGCTTCTCTCACTTACTTCTCTTGCTGTTTTCACAGAAAGAAACGTGGCAACTCAACTCACTCGGTTCAGTAGCTCCACAAGTTGTTGTTTTGCTGTTGCGTTATTGGAACTCGAAAGAAGTTTTACAAGAACATGAAAACATCGTTTTCCGCCTGTAGATACACGGAACAAGCTTGCGGGAAACACACACGGGAAGGAAAAAAAACTTGATTGAAGAAATGACGCTAAAGGAAAATATCCCGGCAAAAGAAAGCATATTAAATACACATGATGATTACAAGCGGAATGAGCAATATGGTGTCACTATGAAAAATATTTGTTTATTTTTCAGTTTAACGTCGTTGACATGGAGATGAAACGTGGTTGGTCATTTTGACAGCTGAGGTTTGTGATTTTATTTTTTTTTCTGACAGAATGATCTATTTCGTATTTCAAACAATGAAAAAAGCTGAATTTTATATGTTATAGACGACAACAGATTGCGCAGCAACTGTCTAATGGATTATATAGCGTAATTGTTTTTTTTTTTTCAGCAATTACTGATAGCAACGTGACTTGCCAGATATTTTTCACTGTTCCTCCATCAAAGTCATCATCAGCAGCAACAGCAGCAGCAGTGAATACCGGGAACGAAGAAAGCTTTAAAAAGAAAGAAAGCTTCAACCATTTCCCACCTCGTTCCTCCCGGCAGTGTGAGCCCCTTGCCATGCCGCGCGCGTAGAATGTAATAAAACGCGATTTTACCGTTAGAAGAAGGAAAGGTATGTTTCTTTCTCTCTGCTTCGTCCACCTTTCGCCCCGGTTCTTCGTTCCCTTTCTTCAATCCACCACCATCACCATCGCCACCAGAGTCAGAGCCTGCTTTGCTTTTTTCATATAAAAGTAATGCTATTAATGTAATCATTCTATTCAGTCGGGAATCCAACCCCGAAGACTACCGGCAAACTGGAGGCCACTGCACATGACGGTCATGGCCAGCGAGTCGAATATATGTATGAGGACGCTCACGACACGCTCCGGAGGAGTCAAGTAGGGAGCAGGACAAGGGGAAGCAAAAAGGCACAATACCAAACCAAATGATGATCGGTGGAGTCATTGCATCATTTGGTTGGTGTTCCTAAATATGACTTTCTCGCGGATGAATCCGACCTTCTCCGTCGAATGCTTTCCGCATGAAAGTCTCCGGGCACTGGAGGTTGTTTTTTTGTTGTATTTTCTTATGCCATTCGTGCTGGCATTGCCTCACCGTCCAATTGCTGCTGTCTTTTGCGTGACTTTCTTCATGCCGATTGTGAAATTGTTATGCAATTGGTAGAGCTATAACTAGCTAGGTCGGGTTATGATGTAGCAAAAGAGATGTGAACAACTGGGTTTGGTCATACAGACACAGTGGAATTTGGCGAACTAAACATAAATACAGATGTTACTTTGATTCTGTACATAACATAATTGTAATGATGAAATAGGGAATTCTTTTCTAGACCGAAAAAATAAAAAAATACCTATTGTATTGTTTTTAAATTCTGACTTATCCGGAATCAGCTTAAAACTACTGACGTAAAAGTCTGTTTCGGACTGCGTTGCGAATCACAACGGGGAATGCAGTTCCCACTTCCGAATATGTTTTTATTTTCTTAATTGATCGATAAGAAATTTGGTTTCATTTAACTACAAATTCAAAAAGTTGTAGAATAAAATGACAGGTTTACGAGACACGACCGATCACGATGACATTAAAAATGCACAAGAAATTTTCTCTACAGAATTATTAAATCGCACCGAGTGCAAATCGGTTCGATACTGCACCAAAGATAAACTCTATATTACAATGCTTCTTACGATCCGTTGAAAAGCGTTGGGTGAGTAATCGTGAACTAGTAGGCTCAGTAAAAGCATCAATATGGATCAATGGGACATCACAGTAAAGTGCGGTGGCAGAAAAGGTTACTAATACACTACAAATTTTTGAATGCACATATGACAGTTTTCCCAATCAGTACACTGAACCAAACAATTCCAAATATATGGAATATTTCTCGGTATACACTGCACGAAAAAATAAGCTGTGGATACGGTCTAGAATTGCAATCTTATACTAACTTGGATGAGAACATTTTGTTTTATTAAAAGTCCCTCTTTATTTGAATATGTATGAAATGTGCACGCAGAACTAAACAAATTAATCTTAAGGGGTTACACCACTGTAGAAAAAAAAAAAACGTGTTTAATCCACCTAGCAGTGAGATGATACCTATTTTTATCAATCCGCATGTGTTTTTTGCATGAATATTCTTCGGTGTTTAAGTTTTCATGACATTATTTTAATGACCCTCGTTTTAAGCGACAATTTGAGATTTTAATCACTCATTACTCTGTAATGTCGAAACTGCAAATCGGATCGAATTTGAATCTAGAAGTGTGATAATCGATTAAACATGCCATGATATGTAAGTTCCACTCTAGAGTTTACGGTAATTTAAGGTACTTCCAGAGCCGGTATTCAGGAACCAGCATAACCCAAACCGATTCGTATGGCCATATGACGAATAAATTACAACAGTTTTGAGTTCAACTTTGAAGCTTTTCGGGATTGTAATCTTCTATATCGGTTTGAATTTTAAAAATTCATCATCATGTAATTCGAGAACCGGAAGTCATAATTGGATAAAATAATTAATTTTTGTATATAAGTTTGTTTTAATTAAAATTTTTGTTTCTGAAATTTGATTAGGCTTTTTTTGAGAAAACGATTGAGCTTTGAGAAACGATTTTATACTGGAACCGGAATTCTAAAAGCGGTATGGCCGAAGTCAGATAAATTCTTCTGAATAGCTGTATAGTTTACATTTGTTTCAAAACATTTGAAAATCAGTTAAGACATCTTTGAGAGATCATAGCACGAATTAAATTTTTTAGGTGCCTTCTGATCGACAACTGAATACCACTAAAACTGAAAAAAGTTAATTTTTTTATCGACTATCCAAATCTGCTAACCCGATAAACCTGATTAAATTATGTGGAATAGACATTTTTATACAATCCCCGAAACCGGAAGTTGGATCTGACTGAAAAGCAAGATGTTTTATAGAACTTTGAAACTTTTCATTTGAATCTTAGATGATTCTTAGATTTCATTTGCATCTTAGATCGGTTCAGCCATCTTCAAGAAAAATGAGTTACACAATTTTGATTTCGTTTCACATATCATCCTGTAGTTCCGAAACCAGAGGTCGGAACCAAACATAATGCAGGAACTTTGTTTGGGAGCATACGACTTTTCGTATGAATCTGAATTTGTAGAAAAGAAATTTTCCGAGAAAATTAATTGAAGTTATTTGTCACACACGCATTTGCTGATCTCGACGAACTGATTCGAATGGTATATGGATGTTATGTTGTTCCAGCATTTATTGCTGTAAGTAGTTTAAAACAAAATAATTAAAAAAAATTCTGCCATCATCTGGTTTATATATGTCATATTCGAACGATTATGTTGCCAAAAACGAGCCGTGCCAAAATCGGTCCGAGGCTAAATGTCATGAAAAAGAATGCTGTACACAATCCTTTTGGTTCTTAGAAACAATTGTATGTAACAGTATAAAAAATCGTGTTTTCCGTTGCTTCCAAGCATTTCTTTGTCATACAGCGCTCAAAACTCCTACTGCTGGAATAGGGGGAAAAGTCGCTTACAGAAAAATTTCGATATCTCCGTTAAAAATGGACGGATTTTAACAATCTATGGCTTGTTGGATAGGTATTACCGTGCGGAATCTAAGTCTGAAAACATATTCTGTTTTCAAGGTCAATTGTGACAGATACTGTCAAAAAACTGAAAATTTTGACATAAAACTTTGTATAACTCAAAAAGTAAACATCCGATCTCAAAACCATTCAATAGCGTTTTGGGTGACGGGGAGACCTTTCATTTGCGACTAGTTTGATGAAAATCGGTCCAGCCATCTCTGAGATCTCGACCTCTTAGTTGACAACACACATACGGGCACACACACATACACACACACACACACACACACACAGACATTTGCTCAGTTCGTCGAGCTGAATCGATTGGTATATGTCATTCGGCCCTCCGGGCCTCGGAAAAATTTTCGAAAGTTTGAGCGAATTCTATACCTATTTTATATATATATAAAAATAGGTAAAAGAGAAGGACTTATTTGGGGAATTATTTTGGGATCCAAAAAATGGAGTAATATGAATAATTATCTCCACATATGTACGTAGGGGTTTTATAATTAATTGACTTTCTGTAAAATGGCAGCCCTTTGAAAATATAACCGCATTTTTTCATCACAAAATTGTGCATAAAAATATATTCACAATTTTCAAAAACCCCTACGTACCTCTGTGGAGATAACTATCGAGAATATTCTGTAAAATTTTTCAATCGATTGGTCAAGATTTACGTGACTTATGTTTCCGACCGTCAAAATGCAGCACTTTCGCGGAAATGCCGCCATTTTGTTTTTCAATTTTTTAAACTGGTACTTAAATATACATATTAAAAAGTGCTTCATACAAAGTTCGGATTACTCCATTTTTTGGATCCCAAATTAATTCCCCAAAAAAGTCCTTCTCTTTTTTTTCTACAGTGGTCTAACCCCTTAATGTTCGTACCAGAATTTTACCAACATTTCCGAGTTATGTACTACAATTTCTTTATTTGAAAAATTATGGTAACGGGGATAGAAATATACAATATCAGGTTGTTTAATAAATAAATTAGGTGTATGAATAAACCAGAGGTGGAAATTAGCTAATTTTGCGCACGAAAATGTGAATCAAGATTTCCGATTGTGAATCATAAAAGCGAATACCGTGAATTAAAAAATTCAGTAACAAAACTAAAATCACGATTATTTCTTTAAATTGTAGGACCTTTATATAACACAGTAGCAGCAGACCTTATGCATACGCACTGTTTTTATTGCGCTGAGACAAACTTGTTCTCATTCTCAGTAGACTGTCAAGCGCAAGTGAAGAGCTTTAGCTGCCCTCACAAAAACTCGTTCGCGCAAAATCCTGCACTCCTGTTACTTTTGTGTATGACATTACAGCTAAATAGGATAATACTAATCAGCTGCATAGCACGCACAGCAATAGTGATTGAGCAAGTTTTTCTTATCATTATGATTATTATTCATCGCTGCATGTATGTTAATATTAATTGCTGTTTTTATTGATATGACTCCACCACGACGGTATCACTGAATAAATTTCAAATTCATCACGAAACATGGAATTTCGATGCGACCGACGAAATACACTCACCTAACGAGCTTAAAATTATTGATATCGGATAATCCATATCCGAGGAAAATTTATATCAATATCCATTGGCTTTCGCGTGTTCAAATAAAGGAATTACTAAAGGAAGGTAAGTAAATTTTTGTTTCGCAATAATTTCTGCAAGAGAGAATCCACATAGAAATGTGTGCGTTGCTAATCAAATGTGTTAGCGGAAACAAGCTGAAACTGAAATAATTTTTCTCGAGCAGTTTTTAGAAAAAACAGAAGAGTTTTAGACTAAGATTTTCGCTTTTCTTGAATTTCAATTCTAAGCAAAATGAATTGATTTGTTTATTTTTCAACCAAATGGAAGATTTATTGATTAAAATCATGAGAAGAAGCGCAGGAGTTTGTTTTTACGCACACATTGTTGACATTACTCATACGCTTGCAAAGTGTCTTGCTCCTAAATGAACACATAATAACATTAAAACAATCCTAACTTTGATATGTTTACGTTTCGTCTTCGACTCATCAGTGCATTAGCAGTTCAAATTGAACTGCTTTATGCAAAACTCGGCAGTTCAATTTGAACCGCTAAGCAGACGTAAAGTTTCTGCTATTTACAGAGCACTATTTTTCTTTGCATCGAAATGCAATGGCTATACTGACGTGCCGAACGAAAACGTGTTTTCGATGCAGGTGGTCATTCAGGGGTTAGCCAAATTTTGTGCGATACAAAGAAAAAAAGTGTTCTGTAAATAGCAGAAACTTTACGTCTCCTTAGCGGTTCAAATTGAACTGCCGAGTTTTGCATAAAGCAGTTCAATTTGAACTGCTATGCGCTGATGAGTCTAAGACGAAACGTAAACATATCAAAATCGGTTATGTGCCCTAGCTCAAAATTTGGCTAACTTTTGAATGAATCCTAACTTCGTTGAAATTTTGATTCAGAATCAGACAGTGATACTAATAGCGATAAAGACATTTTTAAATTCTATGTAAAACCAAAATTTATCTTATCAAAATTCATTCATTTCAAAATTCATTATAATATCTACAATAAATATGTGATATGAAAAGATAATGCTGATTATTTTTACTTACTGTGAATCAAACAATTATCTTATTTCCACCCCTGGAATAAACCGTAACTCGCCTTAACGAGAGCTATTAATTGAAGTAGAAATAATAAGTATAACTTGTTCTCATGCTTACTACTGTATTGCACTTAACAGATCGGCTGAAAAGTTCGTATCGTTTCTATGTGAGGGCGCCACTAGAATTAAATCCATACCATTTTCAGTCAGTACCAGAGATGCCAGATATTTTCATAGAAAATCTGTATTGCTTTGTATAAAAAATCTGTATTAATCTGTATTCACTAATAAAATGAAATTCTTACAACAAAATGACGCTAAAAGATATTATTCCAATAGATTGTGGTTGTAGGATGATAGATTCAATCAGTCATTGCCGCGCTCACAATTGAATTTGTATTTCTATATATTTATTTTTATTTCCATATCTAGTATGAAAATGTTGACTTCATAATTTGACATGGAATTTCAACGCCCAAAATGCAACGTCCAGTCGGGTCATACAACTCTCAGTTTGACAGTGAAGTTTCATGTTGCCATTACTTCCTTTAAAATCAGTTCAAATTGGTTTCAAATTATAATATAAATAGATTTCCCAACAGATTTTCATATTGTGATTTGTCCGTTGATTGATAGACTTTTATCTCGTCACTGGAATCAAATACTAAAAGATTGCTCGGACAGAAAAGTTTATTTTATTCTTTTTGCGATATTCACCTAACCATTTTTGTAGAAACAGAAAATGAAAATTATAGAATCATAGTACTTAAGGCAGAGTAAGGATGTGAATATATAGAACGGAAAGGTGAGACATGACAGAGGGTCTTTTACCAGTTCGGATATTAAATGGTAAAAGACCTTTATCACTACTTTCCGACATACCAGAGCCTCGAGCGATTCGCATTGTTCGGATGCCTAAGACCGATTCCTCTGGTAGAAGGTAAAAGATCAGTTACTAAAAAGATTTCTTCTTGCTTCAATGACGCTCTGTCACGTCTCACCTTTCCGTTCTATATATTCACATCCTTGCTCCCCCTTGAGTACTATCATTATATAATTTCTGTTCTGTTTCTACAAAAATGGTCTCTGGTTAGGTGAGTATCGCAAAAAGAAAAAAGAAATATTGACTACTATACTTAGTCTTTAATAAAGAAAATGTTTTCTTTCTTACTTTTTGTGAGATCTGTATAAATCTGTATTAAATTGAGGAAATCTGTATAATATCTGTACTCTGTATTAAATCTGTATGAGCATGTAAAAATCTGTATAATACAGATATATCTGTATAAATGGCATCTCTGGTCAGTACCAACCTTCAAAAGATACGCGTATAAATTTGACAGCTGTCTGATTATTAGTTTGTGAGATATTGCATTTTGAGTGAAGCTACTTTTGTTATTGTGAAAAAAATGGAAAAAAAGGAATTTCGTGTGTTGATGAAACACTACTTTTTGATGAAAAAAAGTGCCGCCGATACCAAAAAATGGCTTGATGAGTGTTATCCAGACTCTGCACCGGGCGAAGCAACAATTCGTAAGTGGTTTGCAAAATTTCGTACTGGTCATATGAGCACCGAAGACGATGAACGCAGTGGACGTCCAAAAGAGGCTGTTACCATGCTGAAATTGAACGAATTGGGCTTCGAATTGCTCCCTCATCCACCGTATTCTCCAGATTTGGCCCCCAGTGACTTTTTCCTGTTCTCAGACCTCAAGGGAATGCTCGCTGGTAAAAAATTTAGAAGCAATGAAGAGGTAATCGCTGAAACTGAGGCCTATTTTGAGGCAAAGGACAAATCGTACTACAAAAATGGTATCGAAAAGTTGGAAGATCGCTATAATCGCTGTATCGCCTCTGATGGCAATTATGTTGAATAATAAAAACGAATTTTGGCAAAAAAATGTGTGTTTCTATTAAACGATACGAACTTTTCAGCCGAACCGTTATCATACTATGTATTACCATTTTTTCAGTGCTAAACAAACTTTCTATTTGTCGAATTTTTGAATGGTTCGTCTGTTGAGTGAAATTCAACTACTTTTTAGATAATAAATATCGAAATTTCAAATTTTGACTACAAGTTTAAACTAATCTCAAAACAGTTCACAGCAAGAGGCAGATCGCTTAGTATATAAACTTCTAATTCAGAGACAATTTATGAAAACGATAATTTTCTTTTACATTCTAACTTTCTCTAAGGCAGTGAACCATTTCGCGGTTTATTTGTTTGTTTAATTATTTTTTATTTAATTAACGGTTAATTTTAACTTTCGGTTGAGATCTGACACTCGAACAGTTAATTTGATGTTGTCAAAAATAACCCTGCTCGAGAGAATGGTTTTTTTTGACAGATCGATAGTTATTTTTCGACACTGAAAAAAATCTTGCAATGAACATTCTAATATTAATTCTTTAGTTGAAATTATTTCCAGTGCAAAATAAACCCGAATAAATTTCCGTCCGTCAAATTTTGAAATGGGCCGCAGTTTCAGTTAAATTTTACTACTCGACACAAAATAACCACTCAGTGTCAGATTTTAATCAAAAGTTAAAATTAACCGCGAAATGGTTCACAGCCTAAGAGAATAGATAATGTGCAGTTAATTTAAGTTCAATGTCAAGAACGCAATGAAAAGAATATCGCAATCAAATTATCTTGTAACACACCGTTAATTTCATTTTATTTTGTTCTATATATCAAAAGTGATCTACCAAACATTGCCCTCGCAGCCTATAGGTTTCATCTTTTCAGCACTATTCATAACATTCATGAGCAAAGTTAAATACTACTTCATAACTCTTGAAAGTGAAGACGATAGGTCTAAAAGAGCGTAATTCTACGTTCTTTATATGCTCAATTATATTTGACATTTCACTTCTGGATGCACGCCAAACGCAAACTGCTGAACATGACTGAACTAATAGCCTTTTTCGTTTGAAGATGGTGTTACTGTGATGTCTTTTTCGATTTGTATTGAATTCGTCGAAATGGGTTCCATATTGACATATAATATATTTGGTTTGGTGTCATCAGTTTTTTTTTGTAAGATGATATGTTGACCAATATCGAGATCCGGAATTAGTTCGGTTCTGTTGAGGTTATTTTGAATGCTACACTCAGAAAATTATTCACGTTACTTCTACCTGAAAACATATATAATTCTCATCCACAGAAGTTTTCACGTACATTCTATTGGATAGGTAGATAGAATGAACCGAATTATGCATATAACACATGGATCAATAAGTCCCGAGACTAACAATGGAAACAACATTTTTTTTGCAAAATTTTTTTCTTTTCATCAACATAATCACCTTTTAGGGTGATACAATGGTTCCAACGTTTTTCCAATTTTTCAATACCATGTTTATAAAAAAAATTATCTTTCGCTTCAAAATAAGCTTCAGTTTCAGCGATGACCTCCTCATTTGAGCCAAATCTTTTTCCCTGGAGCATTTTTTTAAAATCAGCAAAGAGCCAGTAGTCACTGGGGGCTAAATCTGGCGAGTATGGGAGGTGGGGAATCAGATCAAAGCCCAATTTGTTCAATTTAAACTGCTTTCTGAATCATCGACTCGTTGCTGTTTTTGTTCCATCGAAAGCAATCGCGGCACCCACTTGGAAAAAATCTTTTTCATGCTCAATTTTTCATGACGGATAGTAAATACACTTCCATATGATATCTGTGTCATCTCAGCAATCTCACGGAGCTTCACTTTACGATCTTTCAGTATAATTTTTGTCACTTCACTTACATTTTCCGGTGTAACGGCTTCCACAGGTCTACCCGAGCGTTCCGCGTCATTTGTGTTGGTACGACCACGTTTAAACTGGGCGAACCACCGACAAATCATTGCTTTTGATGGACAAGAGTCCGGATAGCATTTTTCAATCCATCGTTTCGCTTGCACGGTGTTTTTACCCATTAAAAACATTGTTTTATCAAAACACGAAACTCGGTTTTTTTCATTTTTTAAACAAACTACAAAACGACTTTACTCCAACCTCGATAACTCAGCTGTTTCTGGTCGGATCGACTTAAAATTTTGACCCGTTTCAAACAAAGGTTAGTACTCTAGAAAGACGTGGTTACTGGTTTACTACGAGCGCCATCTCTGCTTTAGTCTCGGGACTTATTGATCCATGTGTTATCATGCATCTTATTCAACAAGTAAATAATATATTACTTGTAAGGTACAGGTTACGTGCTTTCATGTAATTTTCTACTGATTCTCACGTAATGATTACATGAGGCGAATATCTATTTTGAACATAGGAAATTCACATAATATTCACATGAAAATGACACATTAATAGTAAACCTTTTAATCCAATATGAATAAAAAGAGCTATGCATTGGTAATGTATTTACTTAGATTTACTCTCCCAACACAATTGAACGTAATCTAAGGTCGATATTTCTGGTTGGCCTTACCATTCCTAATAACGTCTGAATTGGCATCCTTTTGATAATAATAAAATTTTCCTTAGCCTTGGTCGATTCGCTGAGCTCGATGTTTGATTAATGGTAATCCTCGTCCATGCCATCTTCTGCTTTTTTTCTATTTATTTATTTCCTGAAAGTGCTCTTAATTGTCCAGAAAATATCCTGTAGCAAACATTAGCAGTTTGAATTAGCTAATGTTCTTTCACTAAAGAGGGAAACGTAAAATTACATATATATTTAAATGTTCTACTTTCGTTTAAAATCTTCCAACAAGAGAAGCAGAATATTCAATTCGGCAAGCAGAATGTCAGCCATTTTGATTTTGATTTTTTTCATACAAGAAAATTCACTTAACTTCCCAGTATGTGTTTCACCACATATAAATTATGGGCAAATCATATAACCTGCACATGAATTCCATTTGTTATATATAGGAATCACGTAAAGTAGCAAAAATAAGTCAAACAATGCATTCACGTGAATAATCCCATGAAACTCAAGTGATTTATTTTTTGAGTGTAGAGGAATGAATCCAAAGTGCGGAAGAAAACTATTTCTCATCATAATATCGCATATTCGGTTAAGAATTCCAAATAGTCATGCTAATTATCGACCGCACGCGCTCATGTGTAATGACCTAGGAAATTTCTGGAAATCGAAGTGGTAAATAGATGATGGAGATTGATTGGATTCTCGTGTCCATACAGCTTCACTTCTGTGTCCATTGCACTTCATGGTTAGACATCAGAAACCACAAAAGATACCGGTTGGGAAGATGAATTAAATTTTATTGTTATTATTTTTCACTCGTTGCTGTATGTGTGCGAGCACGAATGACTGGATTGACGTTCTGTGAATTCGTTCTTTCTGAAGTGTATGTATGTACGTGGCCTAATTCGAATTTTTTAGCACTTGCTTCACCGTATTCTTCATCTTCCCGGTGTTCGCTCATCGTTGAATCACCGAGCGCTGCGTGCTGCCGAGCTTGTTGCGTTGCTTATGAATATATGGCTTCCTCTGACAGCCATCGCTGTCACAAAGCTGGCCGTCCAGTTTTGAAAATGAAATCATCTACCGTTAGTTCAACACAGGTACGCCGTGTGTTTTTGTGTGCTTCTTGGTGCGCAAACGGGCGTTCTCAATAACTTGTCAATCAGGATTCTTTCGAAGATGAAATGTCCCATTCTCGCGGCCCGCAAGGTAGAGATCGTGTAAACAAACAAACAAACAACCACCAAAAATGTGCTTCGTTGTGATGAGATTTAATGGGTGACTTTGATTGCCGACCAAAATCCCGACAGGTGAAGGCGTATCGTACGAAAGCGACATTTTCGGGATGATATCATGTGGCCTACTGCGTTTGTTCGTTAGACTGGAATCTTTGGCGTGTTTTTGTTTACACTATCTGGTGGAAAGTAGCACAGCACGATGGCGCAATATTTTGCATTATTCATTCCCGCTTTCTATTCTTTGTAGACGTTGGAAAAATTCCTTTCTAGGAAGTCTCAGGTGAATCTGTTGTTGACATCAGCTCCATTTTCTGGTGTGAGCTTTTTTTTACGTAGCATTTATAGCAAGAATTTTTGAGTGTGTATATTTTAAGACGGTAAGGTTCTACAAAAACTAATTCCACTGAATAAATCAGCGCTTTATTCGCTTCATCTCAACCGCTTTTAGAAACGGTTGTTACATTGAATCTGACATTTATTCAACTATTACGTACTCCCGGGTATGCCAAGTGCTGTAAAATTTTTGCAAAAACGGAAAGCGTTCATGTTACCAAAACCATGTTTGTTTGTTTATTTCGGTTTCGGCTTCGACTCGACAGTGCAAAAGTTGAATTAGAATTCAAACACATACACACAGCTAAACATCTTACCTGGACTAATCTCACCTAATTCCGCACAATCCCTTCTAGACTTTTCTAGTAGGGTTGCAACTTCCTATAAAGACTGTCCCAGAAAGTATGGACGCAACCAAAAACCGCTGCCATTTCGCAATGGCTCAGAATCTGTCCATTTTTATGGCTGCGTCCTGTTGTTTACACTCTTCTCTAACCACTTGTGCAGTTGTTTATTCGTTTTCATTAGTTTGTTTCGAAATGCGTGGACTTTCAGCTGAACAACGTCGAAAAATTGTGTACAAATGGTGCACAGAACGCGGACTGTCACTTTAGAAAGATAGCAAAAATGGAAGGAGTAAGAGAAAAAGCCGTGCGAAATGCAATCAGGAAGTTCGGTGAGGATAACACCATTGAGGATAAACCGAAAACGGGTCGAAAAAAAGGTCCTGCTTACCCTCCAGTTGGATAAACGTATACTGAAGGCGTTCGAGCAAAAGAAGGAGGTTTCAGTTCGGGATGTGGCAAAAAAGTGGGCACTTCGAAGTCAAATATTCTTCGTGCTAAAGAACGGTTGAATCTTTGAACCTATAAGAAGCAGAAACAACCAAAACGTAGTCCGAAACAAGAAGCATCGATCAGACCGAGGGTTCGAAAGCTGTACAATACGATTCTTGCTGAAAATTTGAACTGCATAATCATGGACGACGAAACCTACGTGAAACTCGATTACAAAACCTTGCCGGGACCACAATATTATACGGTGCGAGAAGGGCAAGTGTTAAACCAGTCCGAGACATCGATTGAAGTCGAGAAATTTGGTAAGAAAGCTATGGTTTGGGAAACAAATTTGTAGCTACGGTAAGATTTCGAAACCCTTCATCACCACTGCTTCAATGAACAGCGAAATATACATCAAGGAATGTTTACAAAAACGACTTCTACCCATGATTCGAAGCCACAAGGATCCTGTTGTCTTCTGGCCAGATTTTGCTTCTTGCCACTACTTGAAATCAACGGTAGCATGGTATACTACCAAAAATGTCACTTTCGTCCCAAAAGACATGAATCCATCAAATTGCCCACAACTTCGACCAATTGTGGAATTTTGGACATCACGAAGGCACATCTTAGGAAAAATATCTCGGCAGCCGAAACCATTCAACAGTTTGAAAAAGATTGGAAAAAAGTCTCAAAAATTGTCGCCAAGAAGTCTGTACGTAATTTAACGAGGAACGTTCGCAAGAAGGTGCGCCAGCTAGTCTACAATGGCTAAATAGCAAATGTTGAGAATAATATTCTGTTGTTGTAGTCTAATATTATCAGTATATCGAATAAAATTTGAATATCTAACACTTGTGAATTATTTACAGCGAAATCAAAGTGCGTTCATACTTTCTGGGACAGTCTTTAATGTTCCCCGTCGTTGTTCACTTTTCGTTGTATTTTTCTCCAATGCAAACGACCAACAGCAGGAAGACACAATCGCTTTTATTTGAAGCGAAACTGACTCGTCGAACGTCCCGCAGTGCCGATTGATTCCATACTGAACCAATTTTGGATAAAAAATTTCTTTTCACGTGATTTCGTCTGTAGCTTTCGGTTGGTATAGAATTTTGATGTCGATCATTTCATTTCGGATGTGCATATTACTCTGAAAGAAACTATCAAAATGCTGTACGGGATTCATTTCTGGCAATCAGAAGGGTCAAATTGTGAAATTATCTACGATAATAAACTGGCTTTATTCGCACTCGTTTAGTGCGAATTTCGCACTGCTAAAAGTTCACAAAGATAATTATATTGTTCTAGATTTGCACAAAATTGATGAGTTTTATCTCCGATTTTCAGAAGCAAATCTTTATTATTCATTAGATAACATTTGAAGCCAATAGAATTAGCTGATTTTGTGTAACATTTCCCATCGTTGTACGAGAAAGGCATCATGAGTTTTCTTCTTTGATATTTGCTGATACCAAATATTTCAGAAAACTTTAATTTTGAATTATCTGTAATTATGTCATACAACTGAAAATGTTATCATAAACTGATGGCATGTAGCAAAAATTATGTTGATTCGTTAGATACAACAAAGGGTATTTACGATCAAAAATTTATCACTCTCTCAAAGGGTAAGTTTTGAAAAGGCGTCCCATAATAAAGTAAGTCGTCGATAGCGAGTGATGAAACTAACGCTTGCTTCATATAGAAATGAAACAAAGATAATTGCCTGTATTTCAGTTATCTATTATTGAATTCAAGATTTTTTTTATACAAATGTAACGTTTTCTTCATACTTTTAAGAAAAAATACGAATAAAACTATTCGTCATTAACTCTTCATGATTGCCCAGTATTTCTTAATAGGGTGGAACTGGGGGCAGTTGGGTGGGTTATACCGACGACACGACCAGGCACTCCGAAGGAAAATCTGAATAAAAAGTGTTCGTGAGCGATTTACCGCCAGTTACCAAAAATGTAGCGACCCCTTGATAATGATAAAAATAATTTTCTTGAGCAACACTGTTTAAGTTGGTACGAATTTGTTACCAAGGAGCCCTATAATAAATAAACAAACCTTTTGAAACAGTTATATTATTTTAAATTGTGTGCCATCAGTGCCAAATTAATAAAAACAAAAGATTATTCTAAAGAAATCGAGAATGTACGTAGCTGTACAAGGTGCCGGAGCCATCGGCCGGGGACTCGTCCCTCTGGGAACGTTCAACGTAACTGGTGACAGATTCAGAAACTTTCACAACCTACAAGTTTAACTTTTTGGATTTGCACCAACCGAACTGGGACTGGAACTGGGTGCCCAATATGCAAATTTGACATTACAGACATGCGTCATCTTATAACATCATCATTGCTATCCAGTAGCTCTACCTGTAATGTAGTTTTATCAAGCTCATTCATGATGCTGGTCATTCTTTTCAGGAATATCCAATCGAGTTTCCGAAACATCACTATAGATTAATGTATTGTCATCAAACTAGGAATTTCTTGCCAGTCTGCACGGAACAAACGAAGAAATTTATTGTTTGAATGTATTCGAAATGACATTTGACTACTTCAACAGGTTCCAGACGCCTTACGGGAAACCGTAGTTACTGACTATTTTCAGCTTGAGAATAAATTATAAAATTATTTGAAGCAAACTTGTTTTTATGGGTGGTTTACAATGTGCACTTAAGAACCTATAATTTTGATCAGATCCTAAGAAGCTTGATTCCCGCACTTTTCAAGTGTCTTACATCTTCATCAAATTTTACACATGTTTTGCGAAGGTATCCAAATAACAGAGAAGAAGTAGAGGAGTTTCTCGAATGTCTGAAATATGACAGCGTATTGTTTTACAACATGTACACTGATCAGCAACGAGGGTTGAACGATTTGGAACAAACTCAGATGTGCCAATATACAAAGATTTGTGGAACAATTGAAATAGTTTTACTTTCAAAAGTCGTTAGAAAGAGCAAATATGAATTCGGTTTATATGTGAATTCGTACCTGTATACGAAGTGCGATTCTGGAATGGATTGAAAAATAAAGCTCAAATATTTGAGTATCTTTGATTTGCTGCACTCGAGTTTCATGCATCTCGTAGAATAGTACGAATATACCGGATCGACTCAGTTTTATCGTTTCTATTTCGATACTTAATACAAAAGATCTTGCTCACATACAGCAACCTGATTTCGCTGGTCTTACAAGAAATTTTTCATATGTTCGAGCCCCAGCTGAACTAATCGATCCACTGCCCTGACGTCTAATGTTGCTGCAGAACTTGCAACTTGCCGCGAAATAAGGATTTTCCATTCGAGGCAGTTAGTTTTGTTTACATTCCTCAAGTCTTCAATAAGCGGTAACCAAGGTTTCGTTAATTGTTATTTAAAATCAATAATTTATCAGCATGTGTTGCCAGTTTTAATAATTTTCCAGGTGATTTCGTTTTGACATTACCAGTTACTGAGGGGTACTTAAATTTGCGATACAGTTTCGATAGACGAGTTGCAGGTCGTGTCGTCGGTTACACCCTCATTGAACATAACTCAAAATTGAGTGACACATCACTCAAATTCATAAAAAGTGCACGTACTCTAAACTTGAGTTACCACCTATCTACTCATTGTTGCGTTAAGGGACGAAATTGTCAAAACTTTAGTAATTTTTATTTAAAATAAGAAAAAAAATATTTTGTTCAAAATTTGAGTTCCTTACTCTCAAAATGAAGAAACTTCTTCGTTATTTTCACATACAAAGTAATTCTTCTTTCTTTTGAATGCGCAAAATAGTGATTCAAAACCGTTTTCCTTTGAACGGTTTGGAGTCAAAATTGAATTATTTTGATATCCTTAGGGCATATTCAGGAGTGTTCTAGTTCTAGATGCATAATTCATGTCAGTTTTAGAATCTAAATCTAGAAATTATAACAAAATAAACTGGCAGCCCCAACAGCGTTTTATCTGTGTTTCAAATATAGAAAAAATAGAACGGCAATGTATACCAGTTTTAAATTTGACAGTAGAACTGGTCGAATAAATAAAACTAAAACGGATTGCTGGGGATACGTTTGTTCCAGTTTCATTTACATTATAGACCACCCATATGAATCTTGCAGCTGCTGAATTTGCTCTTATGTTGGGCTTTTCACTAAACATAATTGAAACCACAAAACAACGAAGATTGACGTTGATTCATGTTTCCAAAACCGGATCTAGAAACGGCAATGGAAAACGACGTATTCTTGCATTCTTCATGTCGATAAAAATATTCCAAAAATGAAAACGCTCTGAACTGCAAGAAGTATTTTTTTCACTCAAATGTTTAAAAACTCTACGCTTACTCTAATGTATGAATAAATGCGAGAGGACTCATGACAATGAGTTTACTTTACTCAAATTAATACTCAAATTTTGACATATTGTTCCAGTTTATGCATTTGAGTAATCGCAACTCAAACCATGAGTTATGTTCAAAGAGCGTATAAGGTTTTTCGGAACAAACTGGACCCCTTTCTCTGCATACCTTTCTTGAACGACTTTGCTGTAATGACAGTTTGCCAAATTTGGCCAAAACATTACGGGATGGTCGTGGGATCGAATGAACGGCAAAGTTGGAGACGACGTTTTTGGAGCCACTCTTTTTGGTATAGTTCCGATGTCATTGTCTTATTTGTAACGAAAACTTTCGTTTTTTTTGCCACAGCTGCAAATGCCCTGCCAAATCATAAATTTTCTTGCAAATTTGTCGGCAAAAAGAAATTTAAATTTGGCTGGAACATCCCCCCGAGGCGTTCCCTAGTAAAATTTTTGACCTGAGATTTGCCCGAAGTCAGCCTTGACATAGGTTTCATCGTCCAGCAGAAGACACCCGTCGAACTTGGTCAGCACCTGGTCGTATAGTTTCCGAGCACGAATTTTGACCACACTATTCGGTTTTATGGTCCGATTTGGCTGTTTGCTAGCTCGATACGAGTTGATTCCTTCCCGGAGTCGAGTTCTCCTCACGGTACTATGGGCAGCACCGAATTTTCTGGCCGAATCACGGTCCGACCGATTAGGATTCCTCTTAATTTTACAAATAACTGTGCACAATTTTTTCCCTTCTTTCGGCTTCCATGTTGATTGTTTACAAAGTACAGTCGATTTGCGGAATGTCGAAAATCATACGTGAAGCTGACAAAATTCCCGACACGTGGGCGCTAGGAACTTCCAAATCCGTCCACCAGAAGCGCCACTATATGAGCAAAAGTTTGTTTCTATTCTAAATGAAGCAAGCTTTAGTGAAATTTGTATGTTAAGAACCTATATGAATCGTTGATTTAGGTAAGTCGAAATTTCCATATATGCATGTAGAACTGGCATAGTAACTTGACCTGAATTATGAGTGATCGAGTGAACCGCAACACCTGCTGGAACGGCAATGATAAAAAAAAACATTTTGCACAAATGAACCAACGGTTTCAATCGGATCAACCGGAAAACATATCTCTAAACAAGTTGGCTTCTAATGACCTTTTTTTTTTTGGTTATACCTAATTACCAGCTTTCCAAGCACGCCTACAGAAACCAAATTTCGTGTGCTACACTAGAAAAAAAGAAACCTGGCCAAATCCGTTTAGCAACAAGTACCAAACACTTCATCAGAAACAAATTATGCAAGGTGAAGAGTTCATCCTAGGGGCTGCCTCGGCCTAGAAAAAAAAAGAATAAAGCTAGAGTTTAAAGCTTACTTTCAAGTGGGAACCGTTCCTTCTTTTTTTTTGTGGTTGTTGTTGCTGTTGTTAGGGGCATATCCGTCGATTTCGGAACGTCAATCACTAAAAACGATTCCACGAAAGATACAGTAAGAGCAACCTGCTGACCACAATATGGTGCGCCGGAGTTGTCCGTCTGTCCGCCGCCCGTTCCATTCATTGTTCTATCTTGCGATGGGTTCGTTCGAATTCTTCGTAGCAGATTCGGTTTGACCCGGGTGTGGAGCAGCAAGTGCTTCCCATCATCGTTCGGTAATTATCTCCACATGGTTCATTATGGTCGGATGTGCGGTTCGATTGAAACGCTTACCGAATTTTGCTTCTGCTATTAGAAAGATGTAATCATGCCTAATACTCAGCTTCCAGCTCAGAAATTTTAGGAATCATTGTTTTTTGTTTTCCGCAGATTGCAACCTCAGACTGTGCTTTACAGTAAACCCCATACCTTCAGGGCACATTCCTTTAAACCTTTTAACCATTTTCGGAATAACGGTCATAAATCAGCAGTGTTATGTTTGCAAAAATATGTACAATAAGGCAACCCTGTTTTTATGACCGCTGAACGAACGAACGAACGAACTCAGGGAAGAAAAACGGCAAGGATTCTAAACTCTTTTCAGTCTATCCCAATTTATTACGATAATGCACAGTTTTGCGAAAAATTACTCTTTCGTTAATAAAAAAAAAAGTCTCAACCTTTTCCCAGTTCCCAATTATGCATACCCAAAAAACCGTTTGCAAGGGGACGTAATGACCCTGTCTGAGATGGCGAAAACGGATAAAAATGTCTGAGATTGGGCAACTTTTTAAGATGATTTTCTTTTGCAAATTTTGCATAAATTAGACTGCTGCTAGCGTTTTAGGACCTAAAAGGGTTTTTTTGTTTATTTGCTTTTTTACTGGCCCACCTCCGTTCTCATTCCGTTCGACTCACTCGTGGCATAGCAAATTTGCCGACTGAAAGAAGAATTATGTAGGGAATTGCTTTGCGTGCAAAATCAGTAAACTTCCGATAAAACATTAATAGGGTACTCTGTCCTTGGGGTGATTCGACAAATCACGTAGACTTGCAACGGGAAGAAAGGACTTCTGTCACGCATTTTTAAAATAAAAAAAGAAATGATAATACATTTTAATCACTCATTATAACGACACATGTAATTTGATACACTGAAAATTAAGCTATTTGGAAACACATAGGAAATAAAAATTTTCATAATCTAAAAAAAATCCTATGGTCTTTTTGAAAAAAAAAATCCAATGGGGAACAATGGAAGGCATCGTTGTTCGAACATTGAAAATACATGTTCGATAACAAGCAGAGATGTCGAAAGAAAAAAATCTACTGATTTCAAGTTCTCTATGAAGAATTAAGCACGAAATTGATTTAGCGAACAAAAACAAAAAAGATCGCGGTGGTTTCAAAAGCCTTTAAATTTTGACAAATGTCTGCGATGATTGATTTCCATGTGATTTTCAAGTTTGTAAATTAAAACATGTCTGCAGCTTATTTTAGAAATATGCGCAGATTTACAAACAAATCTGCAGACCTGGCATCTCTGACAACAAAACAGGGGTTCGGCTGCGTGTCATGCATTGAAGTCTCCGATTGCTAGGTTGTATTTACGTCACCCATCTGACACCGGTATGTGAGCACCAGCCATTTGAGTTTCGAGCCCCAAACACTGCGATGTTTTGATACTCATCACGACTCTCAAATTGTGAAAATTATCTCCACTTGATGTCCCAAAACACTGTCTGCTGTATTTTAGGTAAACCGACCAGTTATTGTGAGAGAGTCGACCCAAAATTCACTAATTTTCGTGCACTAAACAAGGTAAACGCGTAAAACAAATGTATTACTGTTTGTTTGTTTACGTTGCAATCAGCTGATTTTGAAGTTCCGATTTTGATCTCATCAAGATGGCGTCGTGACAGGAGGCCGATTTACGTACTATTGGGCTCTCTGACAGCTCACTTACAACCACAAATGCAAATGAGATTGGTTTGTTTTCATCAGGAAACGAATGCATTAAACACAGTTCAGACGATCAATCAACTTCGGTCGGCGTCCAGATTGGTTTATTAATTTTATTTAGTCGAATATTGCTCACGTATCCGACTTTAAAAAGTCCCGTGAACTTGACGTACTGTCCTTCCATATGAATTGCTTTCAATTAATGTTGTTGTTCCGTAATCGTTCCATTCAGGTGATAGACGCGTGATGCTGCGTGTGAATCGCTTTTACATATTGTTTTGTTTTCATCAGGAAACGTGTTGGCCACTCATTTTTCAGTAGGGCCACCGTTAATTTTTCACCGGGCATAGAAACCTCAATTTTTGCTTGATTGTGACACGAAAAGTGGAATACACTAAAGTCTTTTTTACACGGAGGGTATGTACCGCACAAAAAAAACGCGTGAAAAATCACAAAACTTTAGGAAAAAAATTTTGGTGCCAATTGTCTTCAAAAATTCATAAAACATCGAGATCAAAAATTTGTTAGAAAAAAAACGACTTCAGGACTTCAGGAACTTTGAGATTTCCGAAATCGAATTCGTTTTATGCCATATGACTTAGAAATGCATGCAACGTCAAGATCTGGTAATACAAAAAAAAAGTTTTTGAATAAAAATCAGAAAATTTTCAGAGTTGACTTAAAACAAATTTAATTATTTAATAAATGGAAGTTACTATTGCATTCGAGTAATGCTCAAGGCTCGGCTCTACAACCTACATTTACACAACAATCGATATAATTTCGTAGATAGAAGTCCAATGCTTAAATATGCTCAAATTCCTCGAATAATGAACATTATTTTTCGTAACTTTCAAAAGAGCCTATCGCACGATATGCCCTAATCAGATGTTACTACCGAATATTTAATATTAAAACGGTTTTGAACCTTATAATCTTTCTTCTTTTTTCTAATGATTCCAAATACGATATTGAGACAATTACACGATTCGGCGAAATTGCTTTCTGCGAAACAGCTTTCGGTGAAATGATCCTGATCCAGAAGTGAGAATGCCACAACAGAAAAATTTTCTTAGACCAGGGCAAAAACTCCAAAACGGAGCTCACTTAGATTTCTTAGAGATAACTAGGACAATTGTTACAAATGTAAGCATGGATTCAAATTACAGGTCTTACGGTTTCATACATTTACATATTTGCAGTTTCATCCAAATCCGACCTTCGGCTCCGGAGCAGAATGGTGAATGCCAGTGTTTTTACCTTATTCGAGGTAGTCCACGAAAAATGGATCAGGGTCATTTCGCCGAAAGCCATTTCGCCGAAAGGGTTACCTCGCCGAATGAAATTTCACCGAATGGGTCACTTCGCCGAATGCCATTTCGCCGAAAGGGTCATTTGGCCGAATCCTGAAAACGTCTTGAAATCGTAATTAGAATTGATTTAAATTAAAGACAAACGAAAGATGATAGCGTTAACCCCCGTTTTGTTGACCTACCATTGTACTTCTTGAATAATGATTGATTCACGAACCTCAGAAAGTAGTTCCCAAGAAAACTTGTTGACTATTAGCTACTAAGCATCAAAGCAATTGCATAGGTGTATCTACCTGGCAAATGTAGGTGGTATTTTCCGTTTATTAAGTGAAAATGAAAAAATATCTAATGTAGCCCCATTGTTTTGGTTCATGTGCTGTCCGACCTCGCTATCGCTCGTTCGGACCTAAATAAAGCAAAGAAACCTAGCTTTGAGTAGACCGGGCTAACGAGGCAGTTACAGGTTTGTATGCAAGAGCCCGTCGCTTCCGACGGCGGGTCGGTGGCCGACTCAGCTGGCGTCGGCTCGACGGCTTTGTGCCGCCGAGCCATCTTGGCTTCGGTTATGTGGCTGCACCACATTAGTTATACAGGAGACATAACATGCAGGAGATATGACCCTTTCGGCGAAATTACCCTTTCGGCGAAACGACTTTCGACGAAATGACCCTTTCGGCGAAACGACTTTCGACGAAATGACCCTTTCGGCGAAACGATCGCTCCCATCCAAATCCGACCTTCGGCTTCGGAGCAGAATGGTGAATGCCAGTGTTTTTACCTTATTCGAGGTAGTCCACGAAAAATATACCATGACAATCCCAGATAACCGACTTCAAGACTTTTCCGCCCCATTAAGCTTTCCTAGGCCGCTTTGGAACACTCGTTCCGGCCTCAGCCTATTCTCGAGTAATCATTATTCTGTTCTCTTGCGTATGATAAGGAGTGTATCGAAAATAAGCTATCCACATACATTTGTGATGGTTTCTTATGCTACGATCACAGCATGCTGTGCGTTTGGCTGTCAGCTTCCGTTTGTTTACTTGTTTGTGCGGTTGAAATTCTGTGTTTCCAAGATGTCGCGTGTTGATAAGGAAGTGAAAATTAAGTTTCTGGACACATGGCTAAGTGAGAAGGGTATTACCGACGGCACGACCAGGCACTCCGAAGAAAAATCGGCACTAAAATTGTCTGTTAACGATTTACCGCCAGTTACCACAAATATAGTGACCCCTTAATAATGATAAAAATAATCTTCTCCAGCAACACTGTTTGAGTTACTATGAACTTTTGTTACCAAGAATCCCAAAATAAATAAACAAACAGCTTAAAGAAAGAGGTATTTTCAGAGAGCTATAAAAGATTTTGGGTTCGATTGAAGCTGGATATAATCTAAAATATGTCTGTAAATTCAAATGTCGAATGTGGACTCTAATGATCGGAAAAGTGTTATATTATGTGCTGTTAAAAACGACTTCTTCGTTGTGTCGGACGGGAATGCAGGCATTTTTTATTTCGAAGAAAACAAAATATTTATTGGAAGTATGTTTATAACGTCTGGATAGTATATTGAATTTTGAATGCATCTGAATTATGTTGGACAAATCGAAAACTTTATGTCAGACGGATTGAGATTCAGCGAAACGATTTCGTTCAAAGCTCAAAGTATTCAAGCAAAACAAAATTCCATCGTAACTTTAACCAATATTTAATTGAATATTCCATTACACTCAATACTTTGGTTTTATAGGATTACTCTACCGTTGATGTAGATTCTACTTTTTGTCTCAGCTCAGCTGTCTTTCGTTCCGCGCAATTGGATAGCGTCAATATAACCTATAAAGTGGATAACATTCTGTTAAATTTTTCATTTCATTATTTTTACTTTGTAACTAACCTGATTCACTTCTGATTCTGTTTTAGCGAAAGCGGTTCGTTGACAAACTCTGTTAATGGTTTGGGAATGTTCAGAGTGAGTGGCCACTACCGTTTTCCATATGAACCGACTAAGATAAGCGCCCGCATTGTGTCAGCAGTACCAATTCTCTTTGAATTACAATCCCGCTAAATCTGGATTGATGGAAATTGGGCTAAGAAAAAGATTAGAATAATTCACTGATTTGCCCCTACCATACAACTACAAAAATTGTTTTGTGTTTCAAACTCATTTTCATTGCACGATTTTCACCGAAACTTCGTTTGTGGATCCCAATTCAGTCAAAATGAGCAGGATCCGAAATGTTGTATATTTTTAAAAAAATAAAAACAAACAAAGTGATAAAACACGCGACTGGTCTATCGATTCGGAGTTGGTTTTGTTTATCTTCATGAACATGGCTTTGAAAAACAGTATCCAAGGTTTCTGATATTCGAAGTCAATAATTTATCAAATCGAGTTGCCAGTTCTAGCAAATTTTCAAGCAATTTCGTTTTGACGTTACGAGTTACTGAGGGGTAGTCAGATTTGCGATACAGTTTTAATAGACGAGTGGCAGGTCGTGTCGTCGGTATTACTATGCGAAAATTGGCGAAGCGGTTTGGAATTCAGCATGCCAGTGTTAAAACCATCATTAATAAGTTTGGGGAACACTATTCTTTGGATGAGCAACCAGGAAGAGGCAGAAAACCCGGTTCTTCCAACCCGAAACTGGACCAGAAAGTGGTATCTCTAATCATGAAGAACAAATCAATGTCAATACGTGATTTGGCCAAAAAAGCAGGAACGAGTGTCGGAATGATCCAGCGTATCAAAAGGTGAAATCACCTGAATACCGACAAGAAGCAGAACATCTCGGAATAAAGTGTAGAACAGAAGAAGACGAGCAGCAACAAGGGGCCGGAAATTGGATTCGCGTCTTTTGCAGTGTCCGGATGCATGCGTTTTGATGGACGATGAGACTTATGTAAAGGAGGACTCAAAAACCCTTCCAGGTCCACAATACTTTACTGTCGTCTTTGGGGAGGATGTGAGCGATGTTGACAGGTCGATTCAAGTGGAGAAATTCGGTCGAAAGATACTGGTATGGCAAGCAATATGTTTCTGTGGATTGAAGTCAACCATTGTTGCTTTTCTCATATAGAAAGGTTATGCAATCACTTGAAAAACCGACTAGTGAACATTGGCCTGTAGGGCCAAGTGTCATATACCATCGAGCTGAGCAATGTGTGTGTGTGTGTGTGTGTGTGTGTGTGTGTGTGTGTGTGTGTGTGTGTGTGTGTGTGTGTGTGTGTGTGTGTGTGTGTGTGTGTGTGTGTGTGTGTGTGTGTGTGTGTGTATGTGTGTGTATGTGTTAAATAATCTCACTAGATTTTCTCGGAGATGGCTGAACCGATTTTGACAAACTTAGATTCAAATGAAAGGTCTCATGGTCCTACCAAAATTTACTGCATATTTTCGGATTTTCAGATGTAAACATGTAAATCGTCATTTAGAGTGCGATGCGATGGCAAAATTGAGAGATGACGAGTTGGCATCACTGGGAGTGCGATGCGGTGTCCTGGCGCTGCTCTCAAAAAAAGTATAATTTAATTGTGTGGTTTGATACGTACAGTGAAAATGATTTGCTTCTCCCAAGCTTCATTTTCTTGGTTCATTGTACATTTCCACTCATTCGGTCAATCACAAAGTGCAACTACGGGCGATCTACTTCAGCTCAGTTCAGCTCATTTAGAGTGCGATGGTAAAATTGTATAAAATCTTCAAAATTTGAATGAAAACTAGTAGAGTCTTGTAAGTTGGTGGCCGTGCGAACCGACTTTGATTATACCGGTTCTCGGGTTCCGGTGCCTTGGTTTTTTTCAAAAATCGAAGAGAAATTTTTTAACTAGAATACCACAATATTATACATGAGAAAGGCATCATTACACCACTAGGCGGATTAAAACAGGTTTTTATACTACCGGAACTATAAATGTAGAAATCTAGCGATCTGGGTGTCTCCAGTAGACTGTTTTGGCCGGATTTAGCGTCGGCTCACTATGCCAAAACCACTCTGAATTGGCTTGCGGAAAGCGGTATAAATTTCGTTGAGAAAAATATCAATCCACCAAATTGCCCTCAGCTTCGACCCATCAAACGTTACTGGGCAATCATGAAGAGGGTCTTCAAGAAGGGCTCAAGCGTCCATAAAATGCGATGCAACACCTTGTCCGGAACTTGATGAAGTGCGTTCAATCAAAAGTTCGAAAATTCGTGAAGGAATAACGTAATTTTCATCCGGTTTTCATTATGCTCAAGTTTAACCTCGTACAATAAAGGATCAATTTTTAGTTTGAATAAAATATCTTTTTTTTAATAATTTGAAAGGAAAAATTGAGGATAGCTTATTTTCGGTACACTCCCTAATGCATTCAGTTTTTGTCAAAAGTCCAAACGAATCTGCGTCAGCATAGAACATACTATAATATGTATAAATATTAATGTAAAAATATATGTATTTGCATCAAACCAATCGAAGATAATATTCGATTTCGAGAGAGGCCAAGGCCCCGTGGCCCTCCTCCCTGGGTCCGTACCTGGCAGTATTGATCGGGTCCGATCAGTTTTGTGAAATTGATCTGGTGTTCACAGCTGTTGAGTACTTTTATTTACTAGTTAAGTTAAGGGAGTTCATTCCAAACTGATAAAGTGGAGTCGATCGCTCCAAAACCAAACTTGACTAGTTTTATCATCCTAAGTCCGTTGTCGTTGGTGACATTTTTCACCTTAACTCGACAATATAAAAACCCTTCTTAATCCACCTAGTGGTGTGATAATGCCTTTCTCTTCTTTCATAACAGTCTCATGAAAATATGTTTCATACTTTTATTAAATAAATTTGGATACTAATTTTGACACCAATAGATTCAGATTGATTCGAGTAGTTCACAAAAGCATGCTTCAGTGTTTATGTCACACAGTCAGCATCATTTTTTCGAACTAGTGCTTGACATTTGCGTTGCCTATTTGTATGAGAACAGTGATGCTAATCTAAAAAAAGCCTTCTTAGTCCACTTAGTGAAATTTTCATATATCTTGAAAAATCACCATAGGGGGGAGTACATGAAATTTTCGAAATCGAAAAAAAATTTTTGATGCCAAAAGGCTTAGAATTGCATGAAACGTCGAGATTTAGTGTCATCTCGAAAAAAATTTTTTTGAAAAAATCGACTTTTTGGGACTTAGAAAAAATATGAAAATTTTTCTAAGTCCCAGAAAGTTGATTTTTTCAAAAAAAAAATTTTTTTTTAGATGACACTAAATTTCGATGTTTTATGCAGTTTTAAGAGTTTTGGCATCAAAAAAAATTTTCGATTTTGGAAATTTCATGTACTCCTCCCTATGGTGCTTTTTCAAGATCGAAAATTGTCAAACCTTTACCAACGGCCAGCACCCCTTAAGCATGTCCGATTTAGGTCAAATTTTGCATGAAGTCTTTCTTCGAGGTGCTTAAACTTTTGAGCACTAGAACTTAACGAAAATAGAGGTGATCCCAAAATGTTGGCACCCTTATATATATAAGAGCGGTAAAAATCAACGTGTTTTGTCGGTTACATCACTTATACAATTATATATCTGGAACCAAAAGTCACAACCATTTGATCTTCGAACTAGATCAATGGCCCGACAGTAGCTTTCAAACGAGCCCAAGTTTGTTAAAATCGGTTCAGCCATCTCTGAGAAAATTGAGCGCGTTCAAATATCTTCGAAAAGTGCACACACATACACACACACACACACACACACACACACACACACACACACACACACACACACACACACACACACACACACACACACACACACACACACACAGACATTTTCCGATCTCGACGAACTGAGTCGAATGGTATATAACACTATGGGTCTCCGAGGCTCCGTTCGAGAGTCGGTTTTTCCAGCAATTCTAATACCTTTCTATAGAGAAAGGCAAAACGGTCTGTTCACATTCCCGGTTAAGAAAAGAAAGAACTCAAACTCGCATCAACCTTCGAGATTGTCGTTATGCGTAGATCAAGCTATAGTTGAAGAGCTTGACCTTCGTATTCGCCACGTATAAACGATCACAGATCGGCCTTCGGTCTGATGATCCATTGCACGCACAGTAAGCGGTATTTTTCCCCCTTGCGACTTCTATGTAAAGTAATCCATGTTCCCTCGTGGTAGGAACGTTAAAAGCAACTGAATCTTGGTAAGCAATTAACGTACGTATTGACAAAAAAATGCATAAAATTTCATTTCTTCAACTTCTAGCGTGAACTCATTTCACAATGGACGAATCTTGGATGAAATTCCCTGATCGAAAATACTGGATACCGAAATCTTTTCCAATTGCTTCTGATTGTTCCATTGCAATCCAGACACAATCAAAGCTGATAGCTAGTGCTAGTGAAAACAATTACTGTCTAAAGACGCCCGATTGGTGGCGCTCATGCTCGCTTCACTCCAGAACTCGAAAAAAAAGAAAAGAAACGAACAAAAAGGCTATTACCAACAATTAAAAACCCATGAAAAAACAATAAAACATCAGTACTAGTGCGGCTATCTATAGGAACCCGAAGATTGGTGGAAAATGCATAGCTTGCTGCGATGCCAAACACAATAAGTTTAATTTGAGCTGTTATTGGGTTTTTTCGTTTGTTCGTTTGTTTGTTTGTGTTGTTCTTACTTCAGCAGAAAATACAACAGCAAAAATCCACAGGCCAGCCGATTGGCCATGAAGCAGGTGTGTGTGCGTGTGTGTGTTCGTGCCAGATCTGTTTCGCTTGCTTGCCCTCACGGGAAGAGTTTAATTACCTGCTGGATCAAGATCCGTGAAAATAATTAATACACCATCAAACTCACGTTGAAACTTTGCTACTAAAGTCAACAGCAGATGGTAAAGCACCATCCGCTCTTCGGATGGTGGCCGGGGGTTGTTCGGTGGGAAGCCGGGAAGCATGCAGTAATAGACCACTATCGTCATCATCATCATCATCAGCAACAGCAGCAGCAACAGTAGAAGTAGAAGCAGTACTACAACATCATATCGCCATAAGCAGGCAACTTCGTCTTGAACCACCATCATAAATATGAACATCTCCTGACCGACCATAAGCAAACACGTGTACTTGTGCTGGGGGGGGCAGTCTAGAGAGAGAGAGAAAAACATAGATCCAAACAATCCGAGTGATTTCAACTTGACGGCTGCTAGAAGCGCGAAAAACACTCACTGAACCGCGATCAACTAACGGGATTTAATTGTCTTAAGTACTTGTTTTTGGTGGTTGCTTCTTGGATAATGGGTTTGGTTTGCTTTCGTGGTGTTTTTTATTCTCTTCCTCCTGTACTTTTCCTAGAGAGTTATTTATGATCGCATAAATCGCAGAGTGGTCTAGAATCTTTCGGAAGGTCGGCATCCACGTGGCCGTGGCCGTGGTTCCGACAGAACAATAATTAACTTCATATTTTTGGCTCTGACTGTTGCGAATATACTCTAGCATGCTCGGAAATTGATTTAACGTGTAACAACTGAATGTCATCGATGAAGCGAAGTAACCAGCCTCCTGCTATGACGTCATGAAACTGTGGCCAGCATCATTCTGCAAAAACCAAAACAATGAAGAAGAATGGCTAACAAAAATCTGGATATTACAAACTACTTGTTTATTCAGTACCCTTTAAAACACTTCCCCGCAAATTATCGATCAGAATATCATCACTACGATAAGGAAATTAAGATTTTACTCGAATTGAAATGCTCGAATGTTTGTTTACCGTACTTTGAGCGCTCTGATTGCCCACCAAATGCCCCAGATGTTGGCCACGCTAGCACTTGCTGGAGCGCCCTATCTTTGCCACCGGGCTGGAAGTAACCTAATAGTCATTGCACTGCGTCTAATGTTTATGATGCCTTCAATGCGAAATGAAATGTCCATTCGTTACAGAACCGACTTGACCCATTAGGTTTCGTTCCGGGACGGTTAGTCGGAATGCATTTCGGCAACGTACCGTTGTTTTTCGACCATAAACAACACCACCAAATGACAGTTTGCTAATTTTTTTTTATTTTTGCGGTCATTCCGAGTCCATTTCACGCTCACTAACCATCAATAAATTAATTCAGCGGTCAGTCAACGCGCCAAATAAATATTGTTCATTCGGTGGGGTAGCGACGACGGTTTCGCCGGTGGGTCGCATAAAAATTCCCATTCCCGGAAGTTCAGTTGCGCGCTGTCATTTTCGCGTTCGGTGTGACGTGCGAAGCGAAGAAGAAGAAGAAGAAGAAGAACATGCGGGATGCACGGGCCGAACCAGCGGAAGAAAAAGAATAATAATAGAGTAACAGATGACGACGATGGAAGAGTTAAGCCCCAACTGAAAAGAAAAAGAATACCGAGGCAAAACAACAAAAAAACCAGCTCACAATTTGCGATTATGAGTTTATTGAACTTTGCAGTTTCGGGCATCCTAACGTGAAGGAAAAGATCCGAAGCAGGTGATGAAGAATGGCGCGTACGCACAATGTTTACCAGTATTGAAGGGGAAAATGGAGTGAAATTATGACAAGTGCTAGAGCTGGCGATAACGGGGCGGTTGCTGCAATGCAAAGCCTACTGAATTTTCTATGAATTGTTGCGTAATCATGTTAAATATATTTAAAAAAAATCATGCTAAATAGATTTAAAAAAATGTTCCGGTTCACAGCTTAAAAATATCATGTAAATTTACGTATTCTGAGACCGATATATTCGAGTGTCGAAAATGACTTCATTTCTATTTATTGCATTCTGACATATTTTTAAGTGCTAAAACTTGTACTTGAAACTTATGCTTGAAAAGTGGATTGTGTTTGACACATATTTAAACCAATCGGGTAGAATTCAACCATTTTATGAGTTCCCGATCAGATGCACCTAACAAAATCATAACACAAGTGTACCTTATGATCAAAAAAGAACCGGAATTTTCATTTTAAAATTCCCGCGCTTGTCCAATCGGTAAACTTTTATTCTCTCAACGTTGGCAACACTTTTATACACATTCTGTCAAATTTTGACGCATATCGTACGATTAGTTTTTGTTTGGCGTCTATACAAAGAAGTTGAAAAATTTTCGTGTGGCGATTTTTATAATGGATGAAAATTTAGAACAACGTGCGTGCATCAAATTTTGTGTTACAAATGGATTTAAGTGTTCCGAAACGTTGAAAAGGCCTTTGGTGAATCGTGTCTAGGAAAAACACAGGCATACGAGTGGTATAAACGCTTCAAAGGTGGTCGTACAAGCTTGGATCATGATGAGATCCCTGGCCGCCCAACAACATCTGTTACTGAATAAAACATTGAATCGGCGAAGCAAAACGTGTTTCAAAATCGTTCTGTACCGATTAGAGAGATTGCTGTGCTGTTGGGCATCTCTTATGGATCAGCCGAACACATTTTAACTGATGTTTTGGGTTTGAAACGCGTCGCTTCTCGGATGGTGACAAAAAAGCTGAATTTCATTCAAAAACAGCGTCGTGTTGATGTGGCCAAAGAGATGATTTCCAATGCAGATAGTGACCCCACATTCATCGAATGCATCATAACTGGTGATGAGGTGTGGATCTATGAATATGACGTCGAAACCGCACAACAATCGGCCGAATGGCTCTTCGAAGGCGAGCCGAAACCATCCATTATAAAAATCGCCACACGAAAATTTTTCGACTTCTTTGTATAGACGCCAAACAAAAACTAATCGTACGATATGCGTCAAAATTTGACAGAATGTGTATAAAAGTGTTGCCAATGTTGAGAGAATAAAAGTTCACCGATTGGACAAGCGCGGGAATTTTAAAATGAATATTCCGATTCTTTTTTGATCATAAGGTATGTTTGGTCATCCTTGGGGATTTACCCTTCGTATTTCGCAAGAGCCTCATTGTTCAGCTCCCGGGTACGTCTTGAGGCCACTACATTCTGTTTCTGAGTTCTAGTTAACAGTTCGGCTGAAAAGTTCGTATCGTTTAATAGAAACATTTTTTTGCCAAAATTCGTTTTTATTATTCAACATAATTGCTATCAGAGGCGATACAGCGTTTATAGCCATCATCCAACTTTTCGTTACCATTTCTGTAGTACGATTTGTCCTTTGCCTCAAAATAGGCCTCAGTTTCAGCGATTACCTCTTCATTGCTTCTAAATTTTTTATCAGCGAGCATTCTCTTGAGGTCTGAGAACAGGAAAAAGTCACTGGGGGCCAAATCTGGAGAATACGGTGGATGAGGGAGCAATTCGAAGCCCAATTCGTTCAATTTCAGTATGGTTTTCATCGACTTGTGACACGGTGCATTGTCTTGATGAAACAAACCTTTTTTCTTTTTCAAATGAGGCCGTTTTTTTGAAATTTTGTCCTTCAAACGCTCTAATAACGCTATATAATAGTCACTGTTGATGGTTTTTCCCTTTTCAAGGTAGTCGATGAAATTATACATTGCGAATCCCAAAATACATAACAATACGCCATAACCTTACCGGCAGATTGTTGAGTCTTTCCACGCGTTCATCGGTTCATCGCGTGCAGTCCACTCAGCTGACTGTCGATTGGACTCCGGAGTGAAGTGATGGAGCCATGTTTCGTCCATTGTTATATATCGACGAAAAAAATCGGGTTTATTTCGATATAACAGCTCCAAACACTGCTCAGAATCATCAATTCGTTGTTGTTTTTGATCGATTGTGAGCTCACGCGGCACCCATTTTGCACAAAGCATTCTCATATCCAAATATTCGTGAATAATATGCCCAACACGTTCCTTTGATATCTTTAGGGTGTCAGCTATCTCCATCAACTTCACTTTACGGTCATTGAAAATCATTTTGTGGATTTTTTTTCACGTTTTCATCGGTAACAGCCTCTTTTGGACGTCCACTGCGTTCATCGTCTTCGGTGCTCATATGACCAGTACGAAATTTTGCAAACCACTTACGAATTGTTGCTTCGCCCGGCGCAGAGTCTGGAAAACACTCATCAAGCCATTTTTTGGTATCGGCGGCACTTTTTTTCATCAAAAAGTAGTGTTTCATCAACACACGAAATTCCTTTTTTTCCATTTTTTTCACAATAACAAAAGTAGCTTCACTCAAAATGCAATATCTCACAAACTAATAATCAGACAGCTGTCAAATTTATACACGTATCTTTTGAAGGTTGGTACTAACTGAAAATGGTATGGATTTATTTCTAGTGGCGCCCTCTCATAGAAACGATACGAACTTTTCAGCCGATCTGTTAGATGCTTACTGACTAAAAAATAAAATAAATGAAATACTTCTGGCGGGGCTATAAATTGAATTGAATCTCTCGGCGGCATCATAAAGACCAGATTTGTCCTAATCGTTCTCAACGCCGTCAAATGCGGCGTCCGATGCTTAGTTCAACAGCGCTTGCTGCGATCCTGCCGATCGATAGTTTTTTGCTCTCGGAAATGTATGAGAATACTGTCCACAATTGATTTTACCGATGTCAACGACTGAAGCGGGTGTGCAAAATTAATTCTCGATTTGTGGCTTCCGCCAAGTAATATTTCTCTAAATCGAAACAAATCGAGACGGAATTTGCAGAACTGGAACTTTTCAAAGTAAACCGCTGCCAAAACATTCCAGATTCGAGAGCTAGGAACGCTATAGCAGCGTTACCAGATTTATCTGGCAAATGGCAGCCTTTTCTCGCTTCGCCAGACTCTCAAACTAACCAAATCCTTTGCCAGATTTTATAAATTTTCCCAGATTTTCTTAGATTTTGTCATATCTCGCCAGATCTTTGCGGTTTTGGCCTCTATACGGTAGGTGGTGAAACCTTTTTTTCTAATTTTTTTTTTGTTTTTTTACTCACTGAAAATAGAGCCCGGTAAAAATTTCTAGACAAATCCAGATAAATTTTTGAGTTTTGACAGATTTTTGAAAAAATAACCTGGCAACCCTGCTCTATAGTAAAAAAAAAAGTGTTTCCAGATACTAAATTTCGCAAGCTTCGCAGTAACAACAGAAGTAGGGTAAAGTCTCCCTATCTCATCTCAGCTCCAATTTCCATCTCATTCCTTCACCTCATAACTTTGAACATTTATCATATCTTTAAACGTACCTGAACAAAACTGTGGAACGTTTTAAAATATTTATTCTAGGTTTTGCCACACTTTCCAATTGAAAAAAAAAATAGTTAGAAAACCTTCAATGATCGGTTTTTTCATTTAAAATAAACTCACTTTTTGATTTAGGAACCACTTTCGTCTGAAGTTTTACAATTCATCATGTTTCTGAATATTTACTAATCGATTCGTCTCAAAACATGATTTCACATAATTACACCACTATTCAATGTTGGATGACTTTATAGTTAGTAATGTTCACTTTCCACTTGATTTTTCGACGATTAAAGGCTTCTGAAATTACCTGATAAGCAATGAAAAATATGAGATGAAAATTTGCACTTAATTCACTTGATTGCGCTTTGCTTTCATCTCATTTCGTATCGCAAGGTTGCCAAGTTTTCTCATAATGTTAAATAAAAAAAATATTTTTTCTTCTTTAAATTATCATCAACAAGTATTTTTTGGTATCCGTGACATTAGTTTAAATTTATCATTGATAATTATATATAAATAAAACTGTTTCGGATTCTAATATTACCAAATAGAGCGTGTTAAATACTAAGCAAATAGCCATTGTGGCAAATCTAGTAGCACTGGTTTCTTTCCGCTATACGTCACCATAACACTGTTAAATGTGTGTGTTTCATCGGCTGTGCACAGAGATGCCAGATATTTTCATAAAGAATATGTATCTGCTCTATCTATTTTCTCTAATAAAATGAATCAGTTCAAATTGGTTTAAAATTTTAATATAAATGTTTATCAGTGTCCATCGTCAAATATTTGCACAAAAGATTTCCATTTTAACATGTGATTTGTCCGTTGATTAATAAACTTTTAAAGAAGTACTGCAATGAAATACTAATAGATACTCAGAGAGAAAAGTCTAACATTTTACTTCTCACTTTTTATGAACCTTTACAAATCTGTATTAAATTTAAAAAATCTGTAATCTGATTTAACGAACGCGAACGCAAAAATCTATACAATACAGATAAATCTGTATGAATGGCATCTCTGGTTCTACATTTTGTTTTTAGAAGGGCTAATGCCTAAATAGTAACAATACTTTTTTTGTTTTTTTTTCTAAGTTCTCCTAATTAATTTCAGAGTAAAATTTTAAATTTAAAACGAAAGGTAATAAAAACGATCCAATAAATTTTAAACGTCGAAATGATTCCAAACTGATTTTTTTAAATATCGTGTGTTGTGTCATAGTTGGCATTAGGCCCTTTTTAAGGAAAATTCTGACGTTTTGAACCTGAGAGTGTAATAGTGCAATATTTTGGTTTTGATTGCTGTCGCCATTGCTAATTTATGGGATGAATAAAGGACCAACGATAGGATGAATACAAAAACTTTGAGATGAAATTAGGAGCACAGTAGTGAACATATCAGAAGTGTTTTTAGATGATTTTTTAATCATTATTTTAATTTCCAAGGAATGTGAATCAATTCCCAATGTGGAGCAAGGCGAATTAAGCAGAAATATGAAAAAATCGTAGTGATTTTGATGGCTAAATCCGGTTTTTAAGGCTACGTTCTTACAAATGAGATGAAGTAGGGAGCCCTTACCATACATAGTTTTCGGTTACCATTCGATCTAAGATCTCACGAAAAACCACTTGCCATGCACTTTCGACAAACTGAGCACAGTTAGCAATTTTATCGCATTTTTTCCCTACATTCTCGAGCCGCCTGGAAAAAAAGCGTATCCCGAATCAATGGGGTCTAATTTAATCCATATCTCGCTCGATAAGCCGATTGTTCCGATTTATTAGGACCCGATTGTGACGGAACTCGTTAGCGTCCCTTGATTACAATATCTATTCACGGCTTGGCACTATTCACCGGAGATTTGAGCTTTTGTTAGTTTTTGTGTCTCAATCCCGATCGTAAGAATTAGGTACGTTTGTGCGTGTGCGTGTCTTTTTTTAGTACAATGACGGTAAATTATAGCTGTTACAGTTTTTAATTGCAATGAAATTGATTCTTATCTTAATTAAGTTAGTATGGGAAAGGAAGCACCGAACGATAGGAAGAGATAGGATCAGCAATGAGATCATCTCATACATATTTAACTGTAATGAAACTATTTGCCGAATTCGTTGATTTTGTGAACTCTTTTCTACGCATTGAGTGATTATTTTATGGTCATGCGAGTACACGCTTTGGATTGTATAACAGTTCCTTCGATTTTCTTTGAAATTGATTGCTAAACTTATAATTTCAGAAACATGCAAAAATTTCACTTTAAATTAGACATTTATTCTGCTCTGTTTCAGCTCCGATCGTTTGCACCGGAGAATAGATTCTAAAGCAAGAATCTAAGAGGAAAAAAATCACTATTGGCAACGTCGGGGGGAAAAACATAACCTCAGTTGAATGGACACTCGTGTAAGAAGAGCTAAACCACGGCGGATGTTCCACTCAGCGAGCGCACAACTTCTTTTGCCTCGGCGGAACTAAATTACACATTCTATGCTCCGCTCCAAAACGATCTTTTCCTTTGCTGCTGCTGCTAGCGTGGAAGTTCCTGGGAAGTTTTTTTTATTCCTATATTTTCCTTCGTGCAGAACTAGAACCCGCACCTCGATTCTCCACTCTCTCTCTCGTTTAGTTCAACTTGCTAGCGTTTGGCCGGACGGCGAAGAAGTCGGAATTCTTCATGCTAGAAGAAAATAGTATAATAATAAAACAATTTACTGTACCGTGGAAAGCCCTGAGCCGTGAAGAAAGAAGCGTAATCTACCTTGGCGAAGAACACCTTTCCTCCCCTTAATTTCCTGGACCGCGTGGTTTTTGAACGGGGGGAGTGAACGAAAGGAATAAACCTCGAACTCATCATCATCAGCAATAGCAGCAGAACCGACCCGGTGATGATGAGGACCGACGATACGGTTCTGGTCCCTTGCGCTACCAGATTGCGCAACTCAGCGGCACCGCACCGCGAACCGGTATGGCACAGGTGGAACATTAAGGTTCTTCAGGTGCGCTGGTTTTCGTTTGCCGTTGCCGTTGCCGTCGCCGCACGCAGCCTGTCGATTAGATCCGATCACTCCCGGGAACCGTTCCAAGGAAACCATGTGTTCAGGTTGGGGAGGGGGGAAATTTTCCAGCTCGGAAGCAACGCACGATTGACGTTACCGTTGGTGCCGCATGTTGGTGAGATTTTAATTGTTCGGGAAGTCAAACAGGAAGAACTCAGCAGGCTGGAAATAACTGACAGTGGGTTGGTGTTTTTGTTTGACTTTTCCTATGCGAACCTTCGGGTCTCGCGTTATGAAAATCAGGTATGACGTGGTTTGTCAAATATGTTATTTATTGTTAAAGGAAAAGAAACTGACCTAAGGGCGTATTCGGTAGTGTTCTAACTCTAGATGCATAATTTATGTCAGTTTTAAAATTTAAATCTGGATTTTATAACAAGACAAACTGGCAGCCCCAGCAGTGTTTTACTCGTGTTTCAAATATACAAAAAATAGAACGGCATCGTAGACCCGTTTAAAATTTGACAGTAGAACTGTTCGAATAAATAAAACTAGAACGGCTTGCTGGGGATACGTTTGTTTCAGTTTCAGTTATATTATAGACCACCCATATGAATCTTGCAGCTGCTGAATTTGCTCTAATAGATGTTTGGTAGTGAGAAAGCAATGTTATTGGCAATAACATTTTCCATAATTTGTATATATGAAGGGAAATAACTTATTGCCTTTCATAAGTGTTTTTATTGAAAAAATAAAACCAAGACGCTAAAAATGTAGAACCGATTTAAATCGGTTCTGCCAATCTTATATGGCAAGAATCCAACAAAAACAGAACCTTTAATAACCGCTAGGCGAAATTCTCTGGCGGAAACGGTTGTTGCATTGTTTTTTTTCTTTTCATAAATACGTTTATTTCATAGGCAATATACATAAGTTTTTCTTCGCCGTGGCATCCACAATACATAGTAGTTTAAACCTAATACATTTCGAATATCATATTAGTATGTTGGTACTCATTAGTTAATCTAAACACTGTTTTTATCAAGCGAGTTGCTATTTTAAATTACATTAAATAAAATACATTTATTTTGTACATGATCTTATAACTATTTCAGGATTGTTTGTATCAGTTCACCACTTATATTCAATATCCTATAGTTGGCTATTGGTTGAACTCATGGAAGAGAAAACAGTCTAACATAAAATAAAATTTAAATTGGAACTCCAATGGATTTAATGAAATGATAAAGAAGTTTCATGTATGGAAGGTCACGACAAGCAAGAATGTCGCGAACTGGGACATTGGATAGTCTACCTTGGGTACGCAAGGAATTTATTAGTTGAGATCTGACATCACGAAACTCCACGCATGTCCAAACAACATGGTCAATATCGCGGTAACCTTCGCCGCAAGCACAATGATTAGTCTCGGAAAGTCCAATTCGAAGGAGATGTGCATCTAACGTGTAGTGATTGGACATGAGTCTGGACATCACACGAATGAAATCTCTACTCACATCCAGTCCCCTGAACCATGCCTTTGTCGATATTTTAGGAATAATTGAGTGCATCCACCGACCCAGATCATCTTTATCCCAAGAAGCTTGCCAGCTGGCAAGTGTTCTTTGGCGAGACGCGCTATAGAATTCGTTGAAAGCAATCGGTCTCTCATAAATTTCACCCTCAATAGCACCACGTTTGGCTAAAATATCGGCTCTTTCATTGCCTGGAATGGAGCAATGAGCCGGAACCCAAACTATTGTGATTAGATAATTATTATTCAATATGTCGTTCAGACACTGTTTTATTTTACCCAAGAAAAACGGTTCATTTTTGCCAGCAGCGTTTGAGCGAATGGCTTCAATTGCACTCAGACTATCTGTGAAGAGGAAATAATGGTTTGGAGATAATGTGACGATTACATTCAAGCTATAATGAACTGCTGCTAACTCTGCTATATAAACAGATGCAGGTTCTTGAAGCTTGAATGAGGCCGAAACATTATTGTTGAACATACCAAACCCTGTCGCTTCTTCCATTCGCGATCCGTCCGTGTAAAACATTTTCTCAGAGTTAATATGCCTGAACTTACTTGAAAATATTTTTGGGATTTCCATAGAGCGTAGGTGGTCCGGGATTCCACGCACTTCGCGCTGCATGGATGTGTCGAAAAATAAAGTTGAGTCAGGTACATTTAGGAGGCTGACACGGATAGGAATATATCTTGAAGGGTTGATTTCCTGTGACATATGGTTAAAATATACTGTCATGAATTTTGTTTGAGATCGAAGCTCGACTAGTCGTTCGAAATTATTAATTACCATGGGATTCAGCACATCACATCTTATTAGCAGGCGTGATGAAAGCTCCCAAAATCGATCTTTTAATGGAAGAACTCCCGCCAGAACTTCAAGACTCATTGTAGGTGTCGAATGCATGCAGCCTAAAGCAATTCGCAAACAACGGTACTGAATTCGCTCAAGTTTGATAATATGAGAATTTGCAGCGGAACGAAAACAAACGCATCCATATTCCATCACTGAAAGTATCGTTGTCTGATACAATTTTATTAGATCTTCCGGATGAGCACCCCACCAAGACCCTGTTATTGTTCGAAGAAAATTTACTCTTTGTTGGCATTTCGTTATCAGATACCTAATGTGTCCTCCCCACGTGCATTTGGAATCAAACCACACCCCGAGGTATTTGAAAGTCAAAACCTGTTCGATTATTCTTCCCATCATATGAAGCTGAAGTTGCGCGGGATCATGCTTTTTTGAAAAGACGACCAGCTCTGTTTTCTCCGCAGAGAATTCGATACCAAGATGAACAGCTCAAACGGACAATTTATCTAAGGTATCTTGCAATGGTTTTTGCAGATCAATAGCTTTGGATCCAGTAACTGAAACCACGCCATCATCTGCCAATTGTCTTAGTGTACATGGGGTTACTAGACAGCTGTCAATGTCATTCACGTAAAAATTATACAGGAGCGGACTGAGGCATGAGCCTTGCGGGAGACCCATGTAGCTAATTCTGATTGTTGCCAAATCGCCATGTGAAAAATGCATGCGTTTCTCTGACAAAAGGTTGTGCAAATAATTATTTATAACCGCTGGGAGTCCATGTTGGTGGAGCTTGTCTGAAAGAACATCAATGGAAACTGAATCAAATGCTCCTTTAATGTCTAAAAATACAGATGCCATTTGTTGCTTTTGAGCGAAGGCAATTTGGATGTCAGACGAAAGTAATGCAAGGCAATCATTCGTCCCTTTATTTCTACGGAAGCCAAACTGAGTATCTGACAACAAACCGTTCGTCTCGACCCAAGTGTCGAGACGTCGTAGAATAATTTTTTCGAACAATTTTCTGATGCAGGACAACATCGCAATGGGTCTATATGAGTTGTGATTGGAAGCTGGTTTCCCCGGCTTTTGAATGGCGATAACTTTCACTTGTCTCCAGTCAGGTGGAACAATATTTTGCTCAAGAAACTTGTTGAACAATTCCAACAAACGTCTTTTTGCGAGGTCGGGCAGATTCTTCACCAAGTTGAATTTAATTCTGTCCAATCCAGGAGCGTTATTGTTACAAGACATGAGTGCTATGGAAAATTCCATCATTGAAAAGGGGCTATCAATGGAATCATCATTTGAAGAAGACTCCCTAACAATGCTATGCGTAGGAACGGAATCTGGACAAACTTTCCTCGCAAAATCAAATATCCATCGATTCGAGTACTCCTCACTCTCATTTCCTACGTTACGATTCCTCATTCGTCTGGCCGTGTTCCAAAGAGTGCTCATTGAGGTTTCTCTTGACAAACCTTCCACAAAATGTCTCCAATAGCTGCATTTCTTAACCCGAAGTATGTTCTTGTACTTGGTTTCTAAAACCAAGAATTTTTCAAAATTCTGAGGAGTTCCTCCTCCTCGTTTTAAAAACGTCTTGAAAGCATTTTGTTTCGCGTGTTTAGCATCTGAGCACTCTTTGTCCCACCAAGGATTTGGAGGTCTTCTGTTAGACGATGGACCAAGAAATCGTTTGGTTTGGGCTTGTTCTGCGGCCTCCAGAATCGAACAAACGAGGAAGTCATATTCTTCAAGTGGGGGAAGCTCTTCCATTGAAGTTAAGACACTTGAAATATTACTTTGGTATTTAATCCAGTCAATATTTTTTGTCAAATCATATGGAATATTAACTGAATTAGCAATGTCTTTGTTACTGCTAATTGAGATGATGATTGGTAAATGATCGCTACCATGTAAATCAGGAAATACTTTCCAGGTGCAATCTAGTCGAATTGAAGTCGAACAAAGAGATAAATCTAATGCACTTGGACGTGCAGGAGGTCTTGGGATCCGTGTCATGCTACCCATATTTAGTACCGTCATGCTAAAATTGTCGCAAATATTATATATTAGAGATGATCTGCTATCATTGTAAACGGAACCCCACATCATTCCGTGCGAATTGAAATCTCCTAAAATCAAACGTGGAGCAGGAAGGTTGTTGCATTGTTGTTAGACTTTTGCCGGAATTCTGCCAGAATTCCGGCAAAAATGGCTGGCAGCCGTCTGGGATTTAATCATGATTTGCCGGATCATCAGTGAAAGAGTTTGTAAAGAATTTTGTTTTATTATTGTAAAAAAACATCATAAATAATAATAAATTTTTAAAAGCTCCTCAATGCCTCTTTCTGAAAAAAAAAACCTGTTGTAATCCACCTAGTGGTGTAATGATGCCTTTCTTATATCAGTCATACAATCATATATAATACTGTGGTATTCTTTAAAATAATTCCTTCGATTCTTGAAGCAATAACCGGAATCGCTTTGTTTGGCCGTCTACTGATAATAACTAGAGTAACGGCTCCCCATTTCATCTGAGCTCCTATTTCCATCTCATCCCTTCACCTCATCACTTTGAACATGAATAATATTTTAAAACCTACCTGAACCAAACTGTGAAACGTTTTAAAATGATTAGAAAAGCTATTGTCACACTGTCCTATTGAAAGAAATGGTTTTAAGTTCTTCGGTTATCGTTTTTTTCATTTCAAATAAACTCACTTTTCAATTTAGGACACATTTTCGTCTCAAGATTTACAGTTCGTCATGTTTCTGATTATCTACTAATCGATTCGTCTCAAAACATGATCACTTTTTCACACAATTACACTACCATTGAATGCTAGATGACTTCATAATTAGTAATGTAGTAATTAGTAACGATTTAATACTTCAAAAACTACCCGACAAACAATAAAAGTCTTTAAAAATATGAGATGAAAATTTTTCACTTAGTTCACTTGATTGCGCTTTGTTTCCATCTCATTTGGTTTCGCAAAGTTGCCAAGTTATCTCATAATGTTACAAAACAAAAATTGGTTTTCTTCTTCAAAATCTCATCAAAAAGTCTGTTTTTTGGTATCCGTGACATTAGTTTAATTATATTATTGATATTAATATTTCAATAAAACTGTTTTGGCTTCGAATATTACCAGGAAGAGCATGTAAAATACTAATGAAATAACCATTGTGGCAAATCTAGTAGCACTGGTTTCATTCCGCTGTACGCCAACATAACGCTGTGAAGTGTGTGTGTGTGTGTTTCATCGGCTGTGCACAGAGATGCCAGATATTTTCATAGGAAATATGTATTACGTTGCATAGAAACTCTATATCTGGTCTACCTGTTTTCACTAATAAAATGATGTTAAATCTGTTTTCACTAATAAAATCTGTTAACATCATTTTATTAGTGAAAACAGATAGACCAGATATAGAGTTTCTATGCAACGTAATACATATTCTATGAAAATATCTGGCTTCAAATAGTTCAAATTGGTTCCAAATTTTAATATAAATGTTTGTCAGTGTTCATAATCAATTATCTACATAAAAGATTTCCACTTTAACATGTGATTTGTCCGTTGATTAATGAACTTTTAAAGAATCACTGCAATCAAATACTAATAGATACTCAGAGAGAAAAGTCTAATTTTTTACTTCTTTCTTTCTATGAACCTGTACAAATCTGTATTAAATTTAGGAAATCTTTACAAAATCGGTACTTTGATTTAAACCAGTATGCGAACGCAAAAATCTATACAATACATATAAATCTGTATAAATGGCATCTCTGGCTCTACACTTTGTTTTAAGAAAGGCTAATGAATAAATAGTAACAATCACAGTTTTGTTTTTATTTAAATTAACTTTTCAGTAAAATTTTAAATTTAAAGCGAATGGTAACGGAAACGACTGAAAAATTTTTAAACGTTGAAATGATTTCAAACTGGTTCTAAAAATATCGTATATTGTCTCATAGTTAGCATTAGGCCGTTTTTAAGAAGAATTCTGACATTTTGAACCTGCGAGTGTAATAGTGGAATATTTCGTTTTGATTGCTGTCGCCATTGCTAATTTATAGGATGAATAAAGGATCAACGATAGGATGGATAAAAATCCATTGAAATGGAATTAGGAGCAGAGTAGTGAACATTTGTGTTTTTAGCTGTTTTATGAACATTATTTTAATTTCCAAGGAATGTGAATCAAATCTCAATGTGGAGCAAGGCGAATGAAGTAGTAATTTGAAATAGTTATAGTGATTTTAGTGGCTAAATCGAGGTTTGAAGGCGACGTCCTTACAAATGAGATGAAATAGGGAGCCCTTACCCTACATATTGGAGCAGTTTTGATGTTGGTTTAAATTTTTTTTTACGTTTTATGTTTCGCTCATTTAAGTGATGGTATAAAATTTTTAACACATTTTTTAATTCCGAAATCGGAAGTTAGAACACATATATTCACTTTTTTGCACATTTTCCCCCATAACTCCGGAACCAGATGGGTCTAAACTTGTGAAAATCTTATCAGCCATCTCCAAGAAAAGATAGTGCAAAAAAACGTTACATACACACTTACACCCACAGGCATGTTGCTACTCGACGAACTGAGTCGAAGAGTGTATAACACTCGGCCGTACGGGCCGCTGTTTAAAAGTCGGTTTTCACAATGATTGCATAACTTCATTATATTAGAAAGGCAAAAATTTTATATTATAAATGCAAACAAGAGATATTCACTATCGAATATTTAACACTCTTGCAGAGGGTATTTTGATATTTTTGCACATTTTACCATGTTACTCCCGAGCCGAAAGTTCGATCTGGATAATATTCAATAACAGGCTATTGGACCAAGAGACTTTGCATTCAAACCTAAGATTATGAAAACCGGTTCAGCCGTTTCTAGGAAATTGGAGTGATTTCCGATTTGAAGTACACAATCACATATTTTTCGATACTTCCGGAATCTGGAACGAAGATCCGGCATACCTAAAATTCAATGTATTTGGTCAGTCATCAACTAAACAAGTCTGTCCAATCAAAGAATTATACGGCTATTGAAATGTATTTGATTGAATTTTCCGTGTCATGTATAAAAACACGTCCCTGAAAATTAAATTTTCATACCTATTAATCTGTAATTCTGGAACCGGAAATCGTATCCCGATGAAATTTAGTAGGATTATATGGGTTGTAAGACCTACGCTTGCGAAAATTGGATGGATGGTCTCTAAGAAAATCGATTGCACATTTTACCCCGTAACTCCCGAACCGGAAATCGGATCCGGGTAAAATTCAATAGCACCCTATGGGACCACGAGCTCTATCATTTGAATCTAAGTTTGTGAAAATCGGTCCGGCTATCTTCGAGAAAATCGAGTGCACGGCCACGATTAAGCATTCGGTTTTCAAAGTGACTGCATAATCATTCTATAACAATGAGAAAAGCAAAAAACAAATATTTTAAAGAATTTTTGGAACGGAGATAGTTTTTGATTTCACGTATATTTTCACGCAATATCAAAATCTATTTCTTTTGCCATTATGTACTTTTGTACTTTCTTCAGCTCCATGAGAAATGACGACGTGGTGCTATGCAAAATCGGCTGGTGGCATTAGATGACCACTGTCTCACCAAATTTCAGTAAAACTAAGTCACTGCTCGAATTCTCGGCCAAAGAATTTGATGATTTCGGTATTTTCGTTGTCAGAAAAAAATATTATGCCGAATTTTGGAATCAAAATTTACTGCTTTACCGGGAAATCAGATTTTTACTTTAACGAATTTCGGAAAAGAGCATGTGGATTATTGATGTGATTCATTCAGAGCTGCAAATTGTCAGTCATGTCAAATGACCTTGACAGACTGACTAAAATCATCGTCAACTGTAATCGGTACGGTCAAAGTGTCTGTCAAATGAGATACTCAATATTTCAATGACGAAGTAGAAGTATACTCAGTCAAAGACAGATGACGCATTTTGTTCTCTCTCTCATTCTCCTATTCCCTGTTGACGTACAAAAATTCCATGAGAGTACTAACATAAACATAAATTGATAAAGTTCATTGTTCTTTGTAAAAAGTCATTGGATTTCGTAGTTTATTGGTGTACATGAATTTAATTCAATGTTTATGCTGCTTGAGTAATATTTAGTCACATCGTAATGAAGCAGTGACAGGAGAAATGAAGATAATATCAATCGCATCGGCAATCAATGAGCGTCCTGGTGAGTATAATATCAAGAGAATTTAAGTTATGACAGATCGGCTCTCAGACACTCAATATATGACGATTGGTCACAGACTAACAGACAGGACACTCAAATTAGATTCTTCAATCATTTTAACGGTCATTTCGAATATTCCTTTATTTGGGACAGTACTCACATGTGTCATGATGGCGCCACGTTACCCTATCAAAAACATCCTGTCTGTCATCTAGACTGTGTTTATTTTTTTCATTTACCAACAGAGTTGCCATTCATACAGAATTACCTGTAATGTATTGATTTGTATACGTCCATGCGAATTTCATGCAGGATACAGATTTAATACATATTGCCAAAACTATATACATAATTGTGCCTACTTCTCATCCTCCAACGCAATACAAAATCGAACCCGTTTTGTTACAATATTTACTTGCTTCTGGTCTGCCGCCACTTAATTTCGGGTGAAAACTACCAACACAATAAAAAATAGTCTAGATGAACAACGTTGAGTCAAATAAATGGTTACCTTCCAACATCGCGAAAAAGTTAAATATATTATTAACGTAATCCAATAATTTATTGTGACGATTCATTTTCAAATATTTTGATGAAATCAGGCATCCCTGCAAACAGCTGATCGGTGTTGACAAACGAGGGGAAACCAACTAGTAAAAAAATTTGTACATAACACAAGGGGTGTACAGATAGTAAATAGTTCGCGCAGTACAATATAGGTGGAACTAGTGCATCACGAAAAATTATTTTTATAAGAATTTACTCATACTGTCATGTCTGTTAGTCTGTGGATTGGTAGAGCCTGGTTGGCAGCAGTCCAGTGACATAAACTTTCCAATCTCCGTCGTGCAAAGTTGCTCGTTAATAGTGACATTTAGCAGCTCTGGATTCATTAAGCTGAACTTAACAATCGATAGAATTATATGTATACATTACAAAAATCAGTACTAAATCATTAGTACATCATATAATTTGAAAACGATAATTTAGCTCAGTGTTCAGTTGTGGGAATGAAGCGAAAAGTGTGGCCGCATTTTCCTTACAATAATTATGATTGGTTCCAAATTATTCGGAACTGATAGATCGTTTTGTTCGTTGAAGATGGGGAATTTCAAAAGAGGCTTCCCAAACTCTGTGACAGCACATGTTAACAGACTTAATTGACTAATACGGACCAGTAGGTATGAGCCATCAAAGAGAGAGAGAGGGAGACACAATTTCGTTGGAGCCCAATGTAATTATTCATGGCCTACCTGACGGAAGCAAGAATTGACAAGCTTCGTTCTCTTCTGCCGTTCATAAATAGTAAAAGTAATACCGAAAAACTCAATAACACTTTGTAACATTGATTGTTCCCAAGCATAAAAGCACATTTTTTAGCAAAATGCAGTTTTTTATCGTTTATAACTTTCAAGCTGTAAAAAAGGGGGAAACGGTTAAAAAAATAACAAAACAAAAAAAACCGGGATCCTACCTCGAGTACGAATATCTCCCAACTACCCGTTCGCATCCAGGTACGCCAGGACGAAATTAACAGTTCGACTACGACTGTTTGGCCGCCAAGGATCGACATCAGCAAAAAAAAAAAGAAACAAAGGATCGGTGGGCGTTTTGTTTTGGAAAATAATCCCAAAAGTTTATTGGATTCCTTTGTACCGGTAAATCGCTCCCCCACCCCGTAAATATTTTCAGTCAGAACCCAACGGCAGTAATAGTGGTTGGTAATTAGTAGGCGTTGTCGGTTGTCGGTCCTTTTGTTCGGTGTGATCACTGCAGGAAATTTTGCACTGGAAGAATTGTCAACTGTTTTGTGCCGTTGCAATTTTTGTGAAGCCTTTTCTGGCGGAACGGTTAAAGGATTGGATGTTCAGAATGAGTCTTTTTTTTATGGGGCTCCGATGTTTATGTATAATAATTTTCTGTATTTTATTCGGCTGAACAAAGCCTATTAAACTGAATTGCACATTCGATGACTAGCAAATATTTGCATTTACAATTTCTAGGTAAATTTCGAATATAAAACAGGAAAAAGGATCAGCGAAATGCGTCCCTCGAATTGCTCGAAGTTTGTATCCCGTCGAAAAAACCCCGGGCAGACCGTTGGCCACGTGATCTTGTTTCCAGCGGATCTCTGTTAGCTTGCTTGGATGCCTTCTGCTGCCTTCTTTCACGGTCGGACGAGTTCAATGCCCTCGCGATTGGGGGCCTCTGCTTTTCCGCCTCACAGAACAGCGCTGAAAATTGCACAAAACTCCTAGATACGAATTGCAGATCCCCTCCGAACTGACTGAAGCAGAAAACGAAATCAACAACATCTTTAGACAAATTGGGCGTACGGTTTTTTTTTCAAGCTGATAAAAATAAAATTAGAAGCAAACCAGAAATATAATACCGAAGCAAAAGTTGAATTTGTTCCCGAGCATCATCTCAATTCATAGCTACATCTTTCTATCCTCCCCGGCTCCAAGTCGGCCGATCCGGGGGAGTGGGATGTGCACCCGAAACGCCGAAGAAAGCAATCAAAGAATAGTTTTCATGTTTTGTTTAGGCTTTTGCTTAAAGTTTTTTCTTACTATTTGCTTGGAACAGTCATGCAGTTCGAATGAGAAAAAATTCGCTTATTTTCCCTAAAGTTACCTCATCAATGATAAGGGAAAAGAGTGAATGATAAAGCTTCACCCACTTTACGGAAGGACGCTGACTTGTCGATGACGATGTCTTTCGTTTGGGATCGCGGAAACGTTGATTCAGACGAATATGCGGCTCTGGATTCAATCTAAGCAAGCGATGTGACTAGAGAACCATAGAATAAACCCGAAAAAGTTTTAAATTGGTTCGAAAATGTATCACAGTGCAGTTTGTGTAAAGAATACTGGATGATATTGAACGATTTTGGAATTAAATCTCCATTATTTCAATAGGGAACCAATCGTCAAGTTGTAAAAACATCCGTGATGGAGAAACACCTTTTCCTTTTCTCTGAAAAATCTTCCTAGATTTTAACAACCAGTAACTTGTTGAATCAATGTGATGACTAATTACAATGAGGTCTTTTTTACGAGAAGTTACGCCGTTTTTCTTACACGAGTTTTAAAGTTCTCCGGTTTTAGTTTTTTTTTGGCACGAAACGTCGAAATCTGGTGTTATCCTGAAACATTTTTCAAAGTCAATGTGCGGAATCTTAGAAAATTTTCGGTTTTTTATTCGAAATAATATATTTTTTATACTACATCAGATTTAGACGTTCCATGCATTTTTAGGTCATTTAGAATAAAATAAATTTCTTCAGATTTTCGGTTTTTTACGCAGATTTCCGAAGTTACGCAGTTTTTTTACGCGGCTACTTCTAAGATAATGGTTATTATGAGTAAATTTAAATTTATTTTTCGATATCATTTTGAATCTGAGGAAATACCTTAAACTTGTTTCAGCTGTAACTTCTTTAACATTGAATTGACAGCAATCAAATTAACAACAAATGTTTTAGTTTTAGTTTTTAGTTTTTAGTTTTTAGTTTTTAGTTTTTAGTTTTTAGTTTTTAGTTTTTAGTTTTTAGTTTTTAGTTTTTAGTTTTTAGTTTTTAGTTTTTAGTTTTTAGTTTTTAGTTTTTAGTTTTTAGTTTTTAGTTTTTAGTTTTTAGTTTTTAGTTTTTAGTTTTTAGTTTTTAGTTTTTAGTTTTTAGTTTTTAGTTTTTAGTTTTTAGTTTTTAGTTTTTAGTTTTTAGTTTTTAGTTTTTAGTTTTTAGTTTTTAGTTTTTAGTTTTTAGTTTTTAGTTTTTAGTTTTTAGTTTTTAGTTTTTAGTTTTTAGTTTTTAGTTTTTAGTTTTTAGTTTTTAGTTTTTAGTTTTTAGTTTTTAGTTTTTAGTTTTTAGTTTTTAGTTTTTAGTTTTTAGTTTTTAGTTTTTAGTTTTTAGTTTTTAGTTTTTAGTTTTTAGTTTTTAGTTTTTAGTTTTTAGTTTTTAGTTTTTAGTTTTTAGTTTTTAGTTTTTAGTTTTTAGTTTTTAGTTTTTAGTTTTTAGTTTTTAGTTTTTAGTTTTTAGTTTTTAGTTTTTAGTTTTTAGTTTTTAGTTTTTAGTTTTTAGTTTTTAGTTTTTAGTTTTTAGTTTTTAGTTTTTAGTTTTTAGTTTTTAGTTTTTAGTTTTTAGTTTTTAGTTTTTAGTTTTTAGTTTTTAGTTTTTAGTTTTTAGTTTTTAGTTTTTAGTTTTTAGTTTTTAGTTTTTAGTTTTTAGTTTTTAGTTTTTAGTTTTTAGTTTTTAGTTTTTAGTTTTTAGTTTTTAGTTTTTAGTTTTTAGTTTTTAGTTTTTAGTTTTTAGTTTTTAGTTTTTAGTTTTTAGTTTTTAGTTTTTAGTTTTTAGTTTTTAGTTTTTAGTTTTTAGTTTTTAGTTTTTAGTTTTTAGTTTTTAGTTTTTAGTTTTTAGTTTTTAGTTTTTAGTTTTTAGTTTTTAGTTTTTAGTTTTTAGTTTTTAGTTTTTAGTTTTTAGTTTTTAGTTTTTAGTTTTTAGTTTTTAGTTTTTAGTTTTTAGTTTTTAGTTTTTAGTTTTTAGTTTTTAGTTTTTAGTTTTTAGTTTTTAGTTTTTAGTTTTTAGTTTTTAGTTTTTAGTTTTTAGTTTTTAGTTTTTAGTTTTTAGTTTTTAGTTTTTAGTTTTTAGTTTTTAGTTTTTAGTTTTTAGTTTTTAGTTTTTAGTTTTTAGTTTTTAGTTTTTAGTTTTTAGTTTTTAGTTTTTAGTTTTTAGTTTTTAGTTTTTAGTTTTTAGTTTTTAGTTTTTAGTTTTTAGTTTTTAGTTTTTAGTTTTTAGTCCGATATAGCTGAGCCGATTTCAACCAACTTAGACTCATTTAAAAGTTATTCTAGGGCTGCGCATTAAGTTCGAAGATCAATTGGCTGGCCGTTCTGAAGATATAATGGTATAAGTGACGTAATCGACAAACGCAAATAATTTTTCATATCCGCTCAACTTTTTCGGAGATGGTCGAACCAATTTCCACCAGCTTAGGCTCGCTTGAAAGCTAGTCTTAGAATTTGAATCAAGTTCGAAAATCGAACTCCAGACACTTCCTGTTTGGGAGATATGATAGTAAAAGTAATGTAACCGACAAATCACTTTTTTCTCAGAAAGTGACTGATTATGAAGCTCAAATGTAGTATTTTTGATACTTTTTGGCTAATGAAAATAAACCTGATTAAAAATTTAACCTGGCATCCCTGATGTGCACTGATAAATGCCCTATTTATACTAATATTAGTGTGTGAGTAAAAGGTGCCTGTCAAAATTTTTAGCTCTGGAGTCTGAGAATTCATAACATTGGCAAAATAATTCCCAGATTTATATTTTAATACTGTCACAAATTGTGAATTCAGGACTAGAACACTCCTGAACATGATTTAACAGAGCAGAGCTGCCATTTTAAAATTCTGTTCTTACAGATTATAGTGGAAAACGTTCTAAAAATCTGTCAATTGTGAGAAATATTGCTAAAAATCTGCGATCATAGAAAAAATGTGTGAACTGCGAAGCAGATCTGTTCAGCAAAATAGATGAGAAATCTGTGGTTTTTAGAGACAAATCTGTCAATAGGGTTGCCCTGTTTCCGAGCAACACATTTCTGCAACTGCTCAAAAAGATCTTTCACAGGTGCAAGAAGATTTTACTGCAGCATTGACACAATCGACATCAAAAGCCATGTCCGAAAATTTGGGTTTGTTACAAAAAAAAATCCCTATTAGGTGGATTGCCCAGCGACTGCTTGCTTCGCATATCGTACTCTACACTCTCCACAATGTTTCTTCTATTTTCGGGGGGCCTTCTGCCTTGGGTGTTAATCACCATTCGGCCTCCTGTCCGTTTCTGTTTCTGAACAACACTTCGTAACATGTATTATGATGCTTTCAAAAATCGCGATCCCCCGCGATTCCGCCCATCCCGGAGATTGCACCAATCATCACCAGTCATATCTGGCAGAATCCGAACCATCACCTGCCTCTTGTTTACAGAGGAGAAGGAAGGAGGGGGGAAATATTTCATCATAATTATCACTTCCGATCGGTATCACCGCTCTCTGGCTGATGGTGGTTGCTCGCTAATGACCCCTCAGCCAGATAGGAACCATTATCGGGAAATTATGCCGGACGAAAAGCAACGGAACTCGTGGCAGATTGTGTACACTCCAGGTACTGATGGGGTGAATGAACCTTGCAGGAGCAGGTTCGATCCCACTCCATCCCGAGGCGGGAAGCCCGGGGCGGGTTCAGGTGATCGATTCGGCGGTGACCGGGAAAGAAAGCGAAGAAAGTTTTCGCTGACTACTTTCTTCCGATTCCAGGGGGTTTTCCATGTTTGCCTGCGTTGGTTCAAAATAAAACAACCAAACTAACAAACGCTTCGCTAATGTGGGGAATTCGGGGAAGAAAGTTTCACGTTCCCGGAGCGCCCCGGAACGGGATCAAATCACCTCACCAATTAAGCAAATGTATGTTTGGATATGGAAATCATGTGCGGCTGCCTTCAGCTTATTAGAAATGGATTGTTTGTTTTTCTCCGAACATCTTGTTTGGGAGGAAAAATCGTGTTCCTGAAAAAAAAAGAAATATATTGTTGCTTTAAGATGTTGGATAGCGGAATCCGTGTTGGGTGCCAAGTAGATTTCACTAATTGATTGGGTTGAGTAATTTGGCCTTACTGCCTCTACAATTGAATAGAGAGTTTTTGGAGCTACATTCAAAAAAAGAACATAGCTCTGATTAGTTTGAATTGTCTTTCCCCTAGTCATTCGGTTTAAAATAAGCAAATTGTAAAATTACATTTTTTTTCAACATGGCAAACATTTCAAGTCACAAAACATTCAAATTACAAACAAAAAACAATTCTGATCGAACAATCCATAAGGTACGCTATGGATGTTTCTTGAATTATCAAAAAAAAATCGAATGATTTTTTTCCAATTTAATTTTTTTGGATCATTTTGAAATTATTGAAAAAAATCAATTTTTTTTCAGTGTATATATTTTTTAGAGTGCCCTATTGATTCCCTACAATTTCTTCCTGGACGCCATTTTTGTACGATGAACGGTTTCCGAATTACAACGAGACCCGCAAACTGTTTTAGCTGTAATTTCTTCATTTTTCAAAAGGCACGGATGGGATAGCCATCAATCTGTAGGTTTTAATAACAGCTTTAAAATAAAAATTATCAAAACAAATTAAAACCATGCTTTGTTTTTATTTAACTTTTTCGGATTATTTTGTAATTATTGACATTAAAAATCATAAATTTTTTTCAGTTTATATATTTTTTGAAGTGCCCAATCGATTTCCTACAACTTCTTCCTGGACGCCATTTTTGTACAATTAACGGTTTCCAAGTTACAACGATTTGAAAAAGGCACGTTTTGTGAAATGCAAAAATACATACGCCCTTTTTGAAAATCAGTCGTGAGTCGGATTGACCTCTCAATCGGTTCAAAAACTTATGGTTTGCCATACTGAAGCCATGTGCAAAATTTCATCCAAATCGGAGAAGGTCGAATCTGGTGATCTGCTAAGCATTTCTGGAATTGCTCTCCTGCGTGTAAATCGGGAATTCATAGTCTTGTTCGAACTAGTTTTTTTTAAGCACAGCTGTAAATCATAAGCTTGCTTGAGACTTTATCGCTAAATACAAATTCGAGCCTCTACACACTTTAAACCAATTCTCGAGTTCGGAATAGTGAAAACACGATTTTGTACTGATTGTTCAGTGTTCAGTGTTCCAAGCAGAACAAAACAAAAAATGAACATAAACTTATCGAGGCACCTCTCGTCGGCCGATAGTTGCAGTAATATTGAATTGTATTGTAATTGTAATTGTAATTGAAAGTACATATGAAGTTAACGAAGCACTTCTCCTAAATAAGCCTGGAAGCAAACCGAAATTCAGTGGATAGTTTGTTGCTAAAAAGTGGCTTCTTAGTAACGGTAATTTTGAATTTATTGTTTAATATTCTTTATTTGTTTTTGAGTACTTCGCTAAGTTCATATAGAGTTATAAACCTCTTCAATTTTTGAGAAAAAAAATTTAAACGCGTTTTTCTGAGAACATTTTACATTAATTTTTTGCGGCATTTCCGCTCGAAAAATTCTCCACAGCAGCCGATGTCTGACAACTATATCAACACTTAGTCTTGGATTAGCCGCATGCTTTATATATGATGGTATTAGTAAGGTAGGCTTTTTTCGTATCAAAGAACGCTCTTTACCAACTCTTCACACGATTCAATCAGTGCCATCAAAGAGAGACGGATATCATCGCACCAACAAAAAACCGGCATGGTTCATTTAACATAGAATCGACACCAGTGCGAGAGCGAATTTCTCTCGATGACCTGTCTGAGCATCACGGGTTAGCTCGCTGCTGTGGGGATCCTCTCTGAAGCAACAAACGGTCGCTTATTCTCGTTTCGCGATCCGATTCTATACAGGCAGTTGATAATTGCGGAAGAATCATTTTACTATTGCCGCTTATTCTAATTATGTGCATATAATCTTTGTATAAGTTGTGTCTATGAAAATGTCTGTGAATGCTCCACACAAGGGTTTTGAAATATTGCAACCTAGTATGAGAATCATCAAGTTGAATCATCGATTCGATTTTCTGCGATAATTGTCAACTTGCGATTCTCTCTTGGGCAATTCCACACGGCAACGATCATTATCAGACTGTAAATTTTTTCAAGGGCCGTGAAATACTCAGAGTATGAAGTGGAGCGAAGAAATGTAGAAAAATTCTCTCACGGTTCATGCAATGAGAGACTCGAGTTCTTGTAGCATCTTCTACCGGATTGAAAATGTTGTATACAATATAGATAGCAATATAGCAGCTTCTGTCAAATTTTCGGCAATCACCAACACTGAAATTAACAAAAAAAAAAACAAATTTATAAATTGCCTCTTCCTATGTTTTTAGAACAATTTTCTGTTGCCAGATAAACTAGGGACAACAGATCATCGGCAGCAACTACTATCCCTTGATAATACGATGTGGTGAGGTAATTCTGTAAGAAAACACCTGATATTTTCGTGAAAGAGAATTGTAACATAACTCGAGACTAAAAACAAAAAATTCAACTCATCTTTTCGTCAGAGTATCGATTATATAGTAGAAACAATTAATTCACATTTTATTGTATTTTAATGGGTATAATGTTTTTTCAACAAAACAATATATTGTTCTTTCATAATGTACAATCTAGGGTAACGGCTCCCTATTTCATCTGAGCTCCTATTTCCATCTCATCCCTTCACCTCATAACTTTAAACATGAATAATATTTAACAACCTACCTGAACCCAACTGTGAAATGTTTTAAAATGATTAGAAAAGCTATTGCCACACTTTCCTATTGAAAGAAATGGTTTTAAGTTCTTCGGTTATCGTTTTTTTTTTTCATTTAAAATAAACTCACTTTTCAATTTAGGATACATTTTCGTCTCAAGATTTTCAGTTCGTCATGTTTCTGAATATCTACTAATCGATTCGTCTCAAAACATGATCACTACTTCGCAAAATTACACTACCATTGAATGCTGGATGGCTTCATAATTAGTAATGTTCACTTGCCACTTGTTTAATTAACGATTTAAAACTTCAAAAATTACCCGACAAGCAATAAAAAGCTTCAAAAATATGAGATGAAAGTTTTTCACTTAGTTCACTTGATTGCGCTTTGTTTTCATCTCATTTGGTTTCGCAAAGTAGCCAAGTTATCTCATATTGTTACAAAAAATAAATTGTTTTTCTTCTTCAAATTATTATCAAAAAGTATGTTTTTGGTATCCGTGACATTAGTTGAATTATATTTTTGATATTAATATTTAAATAAAACTGGGTTGGCTTCAAATATTACCAGAAAGAGCGTGTTAAATACTAATGAAATAACATTTGTGGCAAATCTAGTAGCACTGGTTTCATTCCGCTATACGTCAACCAGAGATGCCATTTATACAGATTTATCTGTATTATACAGATTTTTACATGCGCATACAGATTTAATACAGAGTACAGATTTTATACAGATTTCCCAAATTTAATACAGATTTATGCAGATACCACAAAAAGTAAGAAAGGAATAATGAAACTTTTACGTCTGAACTATCTATTAGTGTTTGATTTCCGATAATAAATTGGAAATTTTGCTTGCAGCTATTTGATGATGAACGCTGAAATACATTTATATTATAATTTGAAACCAATTTGAACTGAAGTTCAAGGAAGTCATGGCATCATGAAACTTTATTGTCAGACTGAGAAGTATGACCTGACTTGACGTTGCGTATTGGGCGTTGTAATTCCATGTTTGAATTCCAAGTCAACATAGTATATGAATATACAATTCAATTGTGGTTGATAACAAAAACTATTAAATTTCATCGTTGAATGTTCCTGTCAGTGCGGCAATGACTTACGATATAGAAAAATGCTCATTGAATCTGCAATTTTATAACAACACGCAGAGAAAAAAATTGTTAAGCCGGAGCAAATATATTTTTCGTTTGATTATACCAAAATTTTGATTCAAATTAAACAGAGATTATTGTTGATGTTGAAGGGAGAAATTGGTTTGTAACAATCATGATCTAGCTTGAAATGAACAGAAATCAAGTTCAAAAATCTACTAACTGTTTTGTTGTTTTAAACACGCTACACGCGAAACATTAATAATCTATTGGAATAACATCTTTAAACATCATTTTATTGCAGATATTAAAATTCCTTAGTGAATACAGATAAATACAGATTTTTTATACAAAGGAATACAGATTTTTTATGAAAATATCTGGCATCTCTGACGTCAACATAACGCTGTGAAGTGTGTGTGTTTCATCGGCTGTGCACAGAGATGCCAGATATTTTCACAGAAAATATGTATTACGTTGCATAGAAAGTTTATATCTGCTCTATCTGTTTTCACTAATAAAATGTTGTTAATCATAATCAATTATCTGCATAAAAGATTTCCACTTCAACATGTGATTTGTCCGTTGATTGATAAACTTTTAAAGAATCACTGCAATCAAATACCAATAGGTACTCAGAGAGAAAAGTCTAATTTTTTACTTCTCACTTTCTATGAATCTGTACAAATCTGTATTAAATTAAGGAAATCTGTATAAAATCTGTACTCTGATTTAAATCAACGGAAAAATCAATACAATACAGATACATCTGTATAAATCTACACTTTGTTTTAAGAAGGGCTAATGACAAAATAAAAACAATTACTTTTTAGTTTTTATTTAAAGTTCACCAAATTAACTTTACAGTAAAATTTGAAACTTTACAGTAAATTTGAAACTGTAAACGTTGAAATGATTTCAAACTGGTTCTAAAAATATTGTATTGTGTAAAATTTGCCTAATCACCGTGGCGAATACTTGCAGATGTCACCGCGATCGCCACTATTTTGGGGTGCAGCATTCACATGGCGTCACTAATTGGGTGCTGCATTCATTTCACGCCAAATTTTTCTGTTTTGCTGTTGGTTAAACTCACAAGTTTAGTTTTGGTTTTTTTTATCGATCGAATTCACGTGTGATTTAAAAGACATGGGAATAAAGTTAACCTTGACACTCGAGGGAAGGAAGTGTGAGAAGTGTTCAAATCGTGGAAGTTGTAATATTTCTATAAGAGGCAGGAAGATGTTGTTCTTTCCAAAGTATAGCAAATTTGAGATATAAACAGGATTTCGAAAAACTTTGTTCGAAGCTGTTCCTTTTATCTGTGCTATTATCCGTTTACTGGAGGTTCCACATACCAGTAATATATAGATCGAATAATTACACTGAGGTCTTTTTTCATGCGGTCTTTTTATGCGGTCTTTTTTATGCGGTTTTTTATGCGTTATGCGTTATGCGGTTTTTCATGCGAAGTTTCAGAGTTATGCGGTTATTTTTTATGCGAGTTTTTAGGGTTATGCGGTTTCCCTTCTGCGGTCTTTTTTTATGCGAAGTTTCAGAAATATGCAGTTTTTTTTATGCGAATTTTCAGAGTTATGCGGTTTTTAAGGCGAATTTTCAGAGTTATGCGGTATGTAAATTCGCATAAAAAAAAAGACTTCAGTGTACTCTTGAAATCAACCAGTTATGCGAATATGCTATATTGTTAAAAACGATGGGCTTATTATAACTTATTCCTGGAAACTGGAAGAAAATTTTTAAATTTTTTAAATTAAATTTTTATCGCGTAACGAATAATAATTTCCCTTTTTTCTAAATGAAATTGCCATCTACAAAATAAACGAGTGAATAGGATTTAGAAAAACGTGCTTAATACACCTAGCAGTGAGATGATACCTTTTTTTTTATCAATCCACATGTGTTTTTTGCATGAAAATTCTTCGGTGTTTCAGTTCTCGTGACATTATTTTAATGACCGTCGATTTAAGCGGCAATTTGAGATTTTAATCACTCATTACTCTGTAATATCGAAACAGCAAATCGGATAGAATTTGAATCTGAAAGTGTGACAATCGATTGAACATTCCATGATATGTCGGAGTAAGTTCCACTATACATTATTTTTACGTTTCGTCTTTGACTCATCAGTGCAGAGCAGTTCAAATTGAACTGCTTAGTGCTAAACTCGGCAGTTCAATTTGAACCGCTAAGCAGACGTAAAGTTTCTGCTACTTACATAACACTTTTTTGTTTTGCAACGAAGTGCAATGTCTTTTCTGACGTGCCGAACGAAAACGTGTTTTCGACTATTTCTGGCCGATGCAGGTATGGTCATTTAGGGGTTAGCCAAATTTTGTGCTAGGGCACATAACCGTTTTCATTATTTTTACGTTTCGTCTTTGACTCATCAGTGCAGAGCAGTTCAAATTGAACTGCTTAGTGCTAAACTCGGCAGTTCAATTTGAACCGCTAAGCAGACGTAAAGTTTCTGCTACTTACAGAACACTTTTTTGTTTTGCAACGAAGTGCAATGTCTTTTCTGACGTGCCGAACGAAAACGTGTTTTCGACTATTTCTGGCCGATGCAGGTATGGTCATTTAGGGGTTAGCCAAATTTTGTGCTAGGGCACATAACCGTTTTCATTATTTTTACGTTTCGTCTTTGACTCATCAGTGCAGATGAGTCAAAGACGAAACGTAAAAATAATGAAAACGGTTATGTGCCCTAGCACAAAATTTGGCTAACCCCTAAATGAAGTTCCACTATACAGTTTACGCAAATTTAATTTACTTCCAGGGCCGGTTTGAATTTTAAAAATTCATCATTCTGTAATTCCAGAATCGGAAGTCAGAATTGGATAATATTAATTAATTTTGTCTTCGTAGGTCTGGCTTTTTTTAGAAATCGATTGAGCTTTGAGAAACGATTCGATACTGGAACCGGAATTCGAAAATCGGTTTAGCCGAAGTCAGATAAATTCACCTGAGTAGCCGTTTAGTCTACATTTGTTTCAAAATGTTTAAAATCAGTATAAACATCTTTGAGAAATCGTAGTGCGAATTAAATCCGAATCGAAAACTGAAAACCACTAAAACTGAAATAAGTTTATTTGGTTATCGACTATCCAAATCTGTAAACCCGATAAACCTGATTAATTTATGTGAAATAGACATTTTTATACTAGTCATCCTGTATCCCCTAAACCGGAAGTTGGATCTGATTAAAAACCAAGATGTTTCACAGGATCTTAAAACTTTTCATTTGAATTTTAGATCGGTTCAGCCATTTACGAGAAAAATGGGTCCACAATTTTCATTTCGTTTCACATATCATCCTGTAGCTCCGGAACCAGAAATCGGATCCATACATAATTCAGGAACCTTGTTTAGGAGAATACGACTTTTCGTATGAATCTGAGTTTGTAGAAAACGGTTGAGTCATCTCCGAAGAAAATTGAGTGAAATTATTGGTCACACACGCATTTGCCGATCTCGACGAACTGATTCGAATGGTACATGGTTGTTATGTTCTTCCAGCATTTATTGCTGTAAGTAGTTTAAATCAATATAATCATAGAATTGCTTTCAACTGGAAAATACTGCCATCATTTGGTTTACATATGTCATATTCGAACAATTATGTTGCCAAAAACGAACCGTGCCAAAATCGGTCCGAGGCAAAATGTCATGAAAAAGGATACTGTACACAGTTTTTTTTTGTACTTAGAAACAATTGTATGTAACAGTAAAAAAAATCGTGTCTTACGTTGCTCCCAAGCATTGCTTGGTCATACAGCGCTCAAAACTTCTACTGCTGGAATAGGGGGAAAAGTCGCTTACACAAAAATATCGATATCTCCGTTAAAAATGGACGAATTTTAACAATATATGGCTTGTTGGATAGCTATTACCGTTTGGAATCCAAGTCTGGAAACATATTCTGTTTTCAATGTCAAATGTGACAGATACTGTCAGAAAACTGAAAATTTTGACATAAAACTTGATATAACTCATTTTATTTATTTAATTATTTATTTCAATGGTTGATTGGTTATATTGGTTGATCTAGGCAGCCGGCTACCGAGAAAAAAAATACTTTACTAGCCAAAAAGTATTTTCCTACGATATTTTCAACATTCCGATCTATATAAGTTACTTGATTTCTACTATTCAATCTCATTATTATCTTGAAAGACAAGCAATCACTCGGAAGAAGAAAAAAATCCAATAAAGCTTTTCTCACAAGCTAGCCGGAAATAGACAAGAGATAATACTGTCGAGAAATGATGGGAAAATATTTTTGAAACGAAAACTGTTTTTTGAAAAAAGAGATAATTTAGTAAAATGAAGATGTGAAACTTTGAAAAAAAATCTGATAACTGAAGGAAAAAAGAAACTCCTGCAATTGTCACCTTTTGAGACATGGAAGCAGGAACCCAGTAGATTTATTCCTGGTTAAGTTCTTTTTCCGTCGGATCCTACATGGCATCTGAGCTGGTACTGTCCGAAGAAAGATAATAGGTACTATCAATCTCCTAGTGGACCCCAGCGCTTAGAACCTACGTTCTATCCAGTGAGTATAATAACTACAAATTATTGTTGATTATTCATAGAGAGCACCTTCCAGATTCTGTTTTCACTGTCGGGCAGTCACTATAGGATATGTCGAAGAACTTCAACGACATGTCAACCAACATATTTGGCGTTTAGTTCGAATCGGATGTTTTACAATTGTACGTCCCAGCAAAATAAGTAATGTAATGTATTTTTCTGTATGTTCATAAGGGAATAAAATGAAATCTTAATCCCCAAATAATTTTTACAATAAAAAAAACGAATTCTTTGCTTACTTTTAATTGCTTAGATTATGCCGAACAGACAATACACTTTTTACTGATAATTTCGGTAATAACTGACGTTTGTCAAATATGAAATTGCCGATACGATTTTATTTTTTACCGTGTATTCGGCGGTGCAAATTTCGACAATTATTTTGCCGAGATTCAGCGGAAAAAAGAGTGTATAGAATGCCTAAAACATAGCTGTCATTCCAAAAGAGCAGCTGTCAATATTAGGTACTCTAGTCAACAGTAAATTTCATTTACTCAATAATTGTGTTTATTTGTATCAACTTGAGGTTGAATGTGGTTTCAACTTCCCGCATGGAGTTTCCACATTCGAAAAGACGATTGAAAAGTCCAAATCTAGTAAAAAAAAACTCAAAAATAGTTAACAAAACTCAACCATTGAGTACTATTTCCTCTCCGTGTATCGTTAAAAACTTATTATGTAATGTACACTGTAAGCTGAATTTCAACAATAAAAAAAAAGCTTTTATTACACGAGTACCCAAGCGTCTGCTCCACCGTCTGTTCATCAAAAGTAAATCTGTTCCCGAAAAAAAAAGCGTTGGCAGGTTCGTTGGCCTCTGGCGCAACTGCGGCGGCGCCATGTGAGGAATAAGCACACACCGAAATAAAACCAAAAGCAGATGAGCAAGCTCCACATCTTGCCTGTAGGCTCTAGGCCTAGCGCTTCCATTTGCGGTTCTGCCTGAGAAGTAATAGTTTCAGGTGTAGCAAATTGCGCCGGAAAGCGGAAAAAACAACAAAATGCCTCGATGCGCGAATTGCCCGGCCGATCGACGGGAAGACGATTCAGGAAGATAGCAAATTCTTGAACAACAAAATTTTAAAAAAAACCGGACCAATCGGTGGCGATGATGCAAACCAAGACCATCGGTTCGATCGAACGAACGAGTGAGGAATTTGGAACTGCTCGAGAGTGTGGCCCAAATCCCAATTTCTCCGAACAGCGAAAATATAAATACGCAATAGCTTCCCCCCTCATAGAAATCAGGTGTGTATCGATCGATTCGAAGGGGCATTCACCTTTCCGGAATTGGAAGCATACCAATTCGACTGCGAAGTTAGTGTGCTTTACCCAGAAAGAAATCATTTCGAGTTACTCAGAAGTACGAATTCGCACTGATGGGATTGATGAGAACTTGACATAACCTCACACTAGGTGAACTGAGAGAGCATAGTTTGACAGCTATCGGTGGTTGGTTTACATGTTGATACCAATTTTAATGCGTGTAATTTTGTGTGGTTATGTCAAATTCTAGTTATTTTGAGGCCTCGTTTCGAATGCACTTGACCGTTCAGTCGACGACACGACCAGGCACTCCGAAGAAGAATCGAAATAAAACGTGTCTGTTAGCGATTTACCACCAGTTACCACAAATATAGCGACCCCTTGATAATGATAAAAATATTCTTCTCGAGCAACACTGTTTAAGTTGCTACGAACTAGTTACCTAGGAACCTCGAATAAATGAACAAAACTAAGTTGAGGAACAGTTAAAATAATTTAACTTTTGGTCCCTCATTACCACTTTATAAGAGTAACTTAAGAAAGTAGAACGTGCAAATGTTACAGCCATCATGTGTGCAAGCTGTAATAAAAGTGAGTGCTTGAAATTTTATTTGCGAGTTTTCAATATAGGTATGTTGTGGTATATAAACATACCATGATTACGTTCCAAAAAGTATTTTGATATTACATCATTTTCATTCAGCTAACACAGATTTTACTCTTTGCAGCTCATCGTATTCGGAAATGATCTTAGAGTTGGACATGTACGGCCTACAAGGGCTAGAAAAGGGCGATATTCCCTAGGAAAACATTTGCCAAAGTTCATTTGTCTGATAAAATTTTGCCAATACAATGAATAAATGAGAATTGAAGGATTCGCTTAAAAATCATTCACTAATTTTATTTCATACTATTACGTACATTAAACTATCTGAGGAGAATGACAACAAAATGACGAATAAAAACAAGAAGATTTTCCCTAGTGAGTCCAAGCTTCTGCAAAACATTCGATCATTTCAAGATCAGTTTAGTTTTTGGTATGTCCGTTTCCTTCAAGTAGATTTTATTACAGGTATCATTATTTATTCTTAGTAGCATGGCATAATTATTTTGAATGCCGAATCCGTGTATTCTTTTCAAATACAGTAGTACTTCGTAGTCCTACCCATAGGCTAATTTCAAACCACAAATGTGGCTAAAATTACTACACCAAGACCGACTAATTGATCCACTGCTCTAACAGTAATTGCATAAAACGGATCTTCCACTTGAACCGATGAATCCATTCTAATTTTTTCGTAGAAATATACACGTTTTGTAGTTTCATTTGTTTACATTTCATAAGTCTTTAATATACAGTGACCAAGGTTATGGTAACTGTTATTCAAAATCAATAAAATATCAACTCATGTTGCCAGTTTGAATATTTTTCCAAGCGATTTCGTTTTGACATTACGAGTTACTGAGGGGTAGTTAAATTTTCGATACAGTTTTAATAGACGAGTGTCAGGTCGTGTCGTCGGTTCAGTTATTGAATCGAATTTCCGTACTGAATTGTCCAAAATGACGAAGTTGGCTGTGTCGATATAATTCTAGGCTTGTATCAATGACAACGAAAAAAGTATCACATCAGATACGTCAAGGCCACCTTTAATTTCGTGAATTTGATCCAAGACAACTGCAGGAGAGTGTTGTCAATTTTACAGCTGGAAATGGTAAACATTGCATTAGGAAAACTGCAAACGAATCCGTTTGCTGATCGAAACGAGAGCAAACTGTCACTGTTCTACGAAGTACACTGATTCCTCAGTTCCATGGAAAGAGTGCCGGTAGCATTTGAAAACAAGCTTTTCAAGTACAAACTTTCAAACTGTCGACAACAGGAAAGCAGAAGAAAGCACTCTCTGCTAAACGAATCAGTAAGTGATCTTCGATCCGGTTCTGTTCTGCACCTCGAGAGAAGAAAAAAACAACACAAAAAATCAAGAACTGCCCCCACCGTCACCGGTGTCATTCTTTCGTTGCCGTTTGCATTCCTCCGAGCGCAGTCCGATGCACAGGCCGGAGGCAATGAAATCCGGGAAGACTTGTTTGTCTTTGACAAACAGGTCCCAGCTGTTTCCTTCCTTATTCACCGGGTTTCGAGTCGATTCGTTTTATTGAAATTCTATCAATCCCACAGTTTCGAGATGTATGCAACCGCGCAATCGAAATTGAGGTTATGTTAATTGGTTAGGCTAACAGAGCCCCGGGGCGGCTGACGGTGTGTGGTGTGCGAAGGATGCAACATTTCTTCCCGTAGACAGAGAGAGAGGTTCAGTTTTGGACCGGACAGAATCTCATCATCATCTTCAGCGTTTGAGCGTTCTTCCCCGTTCGACCCGTTGCCTGCCGAACCGAGGGGTCCCTCCAGGTTGCGAGAGATTAATGCCACTGCAACATGAAACCTTGAAGAAATGTTGTCTCCAACACGATCCGCGGACGGCTGGAAACAGGTCCTTTCCCAGAATAAATGATGCACTTGCGTTCCATCATCGGATGTGGGTCCGTGCAGCGGATTTTTCCTCCTCCGGATTGGTGCACGTAGAATGCAGCTTCGAAAACAAAAAGAAAAATGAAAGATAAATTAGCAACGGACTGACGGTTGCGGCAGTAAAAAAAAACTTAAATGCAACGAGGAAGACGAATGCATCGGCTAAGACCGCACTAACCTCCTTTTAGAGGCAAAACAGTTCGACGGGAATGTGTGGTATTCTTACTGACTCCCAGCTCAGCGAGAACTGCTTACGTCAACAATGCGTGCAGTTCCCGATTCTTGATAAATACGAGCAGACTCGATTGGAATTGTGACATGGAACATGTTTATTTTGAGCACCGAGATGTTTTTGTATCAAAACGATTTTTTCCTTGTTTTAAAACTATTCAAATATGACAACGATTCGATGCTCACACAAGTTCCTATCGCATGCCTCCCTGTGTGATTATGGTGTCATTTGATCGATAGGTCATCTCGTCCTTGATGAATTAGACGTATGATACACTCCAGAAAATAATCATATAATTATGTGGAAAATAATGTAAATATTTTCCACCCTACTTTTCACGTAGGTTTTAATGACACTTTTACGCCCGGGTTGGCGGTTCAATGCGTAGGGCGCTGATCTTACAAGCCAATGGTCGTATGTTCGAGTCCCGACCTGGTAGGATTCTTGGTGCCAGTAGGATCGTAGTACCAGCCATGCAATGATCCTGTACGCTATGAATCGGCTGCGAAGTCTGTTCAAACAGAAAGACCAAATTCCACAAAAGGAATGTAATGCCAAGACTTTACTTTTAACAACACTTACACACACTTTCTAGTAATATTCGAAACCGAAACAGCTTTATTGCAATGTAAATATCAATAATATAATGAAACTGATGTTGTTTGTCATAACATTATAAGAAGATTTGACAACCTTGAGATACAAAATGAGAAGAAAAGTGAATTAAGTGCAAATTTTCATCCCATATTTTCGAAGATTTTTATTGTTTAGCGTGTAATTTTAGAAGTTTTGGATCGTTGAAATGTGAAAAAGAGAACATTACTACACAGAAAAAAATTATCAATTTTACAGGTAACAGATTTCTACAAACGATACAATTCACAACTACTTAATTTTTCAAATGACGCAATATTCCACTTGCACATAATTTTGAACGCTCCGAGTGTAATTTGTACTCGGCTACCAAGTGCCACTGTATGGATTTATATGTATCAATTATTCAATGAATATATATATATATATATATATATATATATATATATATATATATATGTATATATATATATATATATATATATATATATATATATATATATATATATATATATATATATATATATATATATATTTATATATATATATATATATATATATATATATATATATATATATATATATATATATATATATATATATTATATATATATATATATATATATATATATATATATATATATATATATATATATATATATATATATATATATATATATATATATATATATATATATATATATATATATATATATATATATATATATATATATATATATATATATATATATATATATATGAGCTATGTGGTTCAATCGAGTAACCGATGTGCTTGTGATCTAATGTTTCTCGATTCAAGTCGCGCTGCTGCTATCGATCTTTTGTTTTTTATTTTGCTCGAATTTAAGCCATGTAATTTTCAAATCACACAATTTTACATGTTCTTGAATAAAAATTTGTGTGAAATATGACGCTCCATTTATGTGCATCTTATAAGATGTAAAATCACAAGAATTTTTCGAACTGTGTACTTATGAAGTCATTCATTTTGGAATTATTTTGTAATCATGTGAAATAGTGGTCATGTTTTGAGATGAATCAATTAGTAAAAATTAAGAAACATGACAAACTGTAGACTGTAGAACTTAAGACGAAAATATTGCCTTGATTCAAAAGTGAATCTATTTTTAAATAGAAAAAACTCGAGTTAGAAAACAACTTTTCCGAAGTTGGTGCAACACAATGTTGTGTACAACATAATTATTTTGATATGTTTTTTTTAGTTCAGTGTACGAATCAAAATTAGATCTCTTTCGAGAACTGACTGTAGAGAGAAATATAGTCCAAGGATTTCGGATGCTGGCATTCCCAGTTTGATCGCTAAGTCGTACAAACTTTTTTACAAAAGTGATTATTCCGAAAGCCTGCTGGTGTTCTTACCGTTTTTCCTGCTGTTGGATCTTTAGAAGCTTACTCATTTGGAAACGCCTGTCGGTCTTCTTACCTTTTCCTGCTATTGGATTCATTGGAATTGGGCCGGTTGACGTTCCTGCTGGAGTACTTACCTTTTAACCGCTGTTGGACCTTTCTCGAGTTTCTTCCGTTGGAAGCTGAACCGAGAGGATCAAGTTTTATACGACGTGCCTATAGGTGAGTTGGAATCATAGTAGGTGACTGTGATATATAACATGCAAGAAATAAATTTCTCAACGTGATTATTACAGTGTGAACCCAATTGGAGGTTCACACTGAAATAATCCTCTTTATATTCATTAGATTTGCCATAAGGAGTGTATCGATAAGTAGTTAGCAACATTCAAACAGTTATTACTCTGATATGGCTTAATTTTTTGCAGCGTATTTTGCGGTGACATGTTTGTTTACATGTCAATAACAGCTGCGCAATCGATTGGTTTCGGTACGGTTGATCGTTTCAATGATGAGTCGAATTGATCCGGAAACGCGAAAGAAAATTCTGCACACTTGGTGCTCAGAAAGTGGTGTCACGTACAATGAAGTTGCAAAACGGGTGAAAGTGCACCACACCAGTGTCAAAAATATTATCGAGAAGTCCGGTAAGACCCTTTCCATGAAGGATTTGCCCCGATCCGGTCACCGGCCCTGGCCATTCGTAGCACTTTCCTCTAGCACAGCCTCCCTTATCTCTCTTATACTTCTGCAGTACTCAGAAAATTATTAGAAAACTTGGAGAGATTCATTGATAAATAAGAGCAAATTTCCATCTTTTTAATCTTGTCTACCCATAATTAAAGACTGTCCCAGAAAGTATGGACGCAACCAAAAACCGCTGCCATTTCGCAATGGTTCAGAATCTGTCAATTTTTATGGCTGCGTCCTGTTGTTTACACTCTTCTCTAACCACATGTGAAGTTGTTTATTTGTTTTCATTAGTTTGTTTCGAAATGCGTGGACTTTCAGCAGAACAACGTCAAAAAATTGTGTACAAATAGTGCACAGAACGCGGACTGTCACTGAGAAAAATAGCAAAAATGGAAGGAGTAAGTGAAAAAACCGTGCGAAATGCAATCAGGAAGTTCGGTGAGGATAACACCTTTGAGGATAAACCGAAAAAGGTTCTGCTAACCCTCAGTTGGATAAACGTATACTGAAGGCGTTCAAGCAAAAGAAGGAGGTTTCAGTTCGGGATGTGGCCAAAAAAGTGGGCACTTCGAAGTCAAATGTTCTTCGTGCTAAAGAACGTTTGAATCTTCGAACCTATAAGAAGCAGAAACAACCAAAACGTAGTCCGAAACAAGAAGCATCGATCAAGCCGAGGGTTCGAAAGCTGTACAATACGATTCTTGCTGGAAATTTGAACTGCACAATCATGTACGACGAAACCTACGTGAAACTCGATTACAAATCCTTGCCGGGACCACAATATTATACGGTGCGAGAAGGGCAAGTGTTAAACCAATACGAGACATCGATTGAAGTCGAAAAGTTTGGTAAGAGGGCTATGGTCTGGCAAGCAATTTGTAGCTACGGTGAGATTTCGAAACCCTTCATCACCACTGCTTCAATGAACAGCGAAATATACATCAAGGAATGTTTACAAAAATGACTTCTACCCATGATTCGAAGCCACAAGGATCCTGTTGTCTTCTGGCTAGATCTTGCTTCTTGCCACTACTCGAAATCAACGGTAGAATGGTATTCTACCAAAAATGTCGCTTTCGTCCCAAAAGACATGAATCCTCCAAATTGCCCACAACTTCGACCAATTGAGGAATTGTGGGCATTAACGAAGGCACATCTTAGGAAACATGTCTCGGCAGCCGAAACCATTCAACAGCTCGAAAAAGATTGGAAAAAAGTGTCAAAACTTGTCGCCAAGAAGTCTGTACGGAATTTAATGAGGAACGTTCGCAAGAAGGTACGCTAGCTAGTCTACAATGACTAAGTAGCAAATGTTGGGAATACTATTCTGTTGTTGTAGTCTAATATTATCAGTATATCGAATAAAATTTGAATATCGAACACTTAAAAATTATTTATAGCGAAATCAAAGCGCGTCCATACTTTCTAGGACAGTCTTTAGTCAAAAAATATCTCAATAAATGACCTAGAGTCTGAGTTTGTGCCTTTTCATTCGATTTTAAGTAGAATGCTCCCAGATTGTAAGAAAAGTGCACAAACTTTGGCTGTTGAGTGGTTTTGCTCTGTGTATTTTGACAACAATGGAAGGAGCGAATGAAAGAAAAGATTCAAACAAACTCAAAATTTAGTAAAAAGAAGTCAAATAATAGGTTGTTTCTATTTTCTGTGTAGAGCGACTGAAGCAATCGCCCACCACTCTCAGCAGGCCGTTCAATTTTGTTGGTCTTTGAGCGCTTGCTGGACGAAATATTCGTTCAATTTGCTGGAACGGTTTGTTGTTGTATTTTCTCTTGCAAAAATAGTGTGAAAATTAAGTGTTACCTTCGCATAGAAAGAAAATTTGTTATTATTCTACGTGAAGTAGAAGTATTGTTCAGGTATGTATTGTTAGTTTAAACAAATAAGTGGAAAAAACTTCAGAAATTCTGCAGTAAAACTAGTCCAACGGGGCTCCAACTCCTCATGTTAAAAATGGCTCAACAATGGACCTCTGTCTGCCGAGTTTGTTGAACGGAAAAAAAAATTGCATTCGGTTGAACGGTCTGTTTCAAATTCGGCAAACGAAGATCCCGTGTTGGCCTCCCGTTGAACGATTGATTGGACTTTTATTGGACCAATGATCCAACGTATTGGACCAATGAAGAACCACCGATGAACGTTTTTTTTCTAAGAGGGACATTATCGAAATGACATTCAGTAATAGCCGTTCAACCGAGAAGGTTGTGTATAGAAGCGTACAGTTTAATAACGCTGGTTAGTTTACACGCGTTAAATAAGACAACGGTTGAACTACAGGTAGAGACCTGTTGGCAACAGCCGTTAAAACGTAAAATCGTGCTGCATAAGAGAGCCCTAGTGCTGGGCCAAGCTGGTGAAGGAAACAACAAAGGGCGTTTCCCAAGCTCTACCCAGGCCACAATATACAGCCACAAGTGCTGAGCAGGAGAGTGCAAAGGCACATTGAAGAAGAAGAGTGCAAAGGCACACCGGTGCGAAGGCACTTCGGTGCAGAAGCATATCGGTGCGGAGCACAAGGAAGAAGGAGACAAGACAACTCGGTCTTTCCACTGCCATACAACACGCAGGTATACACCGGTGACCTGCGCTGGTTACAGCTGGCGAAGACGAAAGCAAATCAGAATTCGAGTGGTGCTGGATGTCAGGTAGCAGTAGCATCACATCATATTCTATCGCTACAGTGAGCTTCAGCATTGTATCAACGTCCAGATACATCCAACAAGAACATCTAGAGCAACGAGGATCTACACGGCAGTGCAACGGAGATAGACAACAATTTCAAGGTAGAAGTTTTTTCTTTTCCTTTTGATTGAGTACTGTGTAGTGTTGGTTTCATTTTTTATTTTAAAGTTTGATTAAAAAAATTTTAATGTGATGGATGAATCCATGGACGTAAATCCTAGCATGAATCCGATACCCCCACGAACGAAAAAATATCAGGAGAGCTCTTCTGGGCCTTGGATAGTCTTTTTTAGACGTATATCAAAGCCATTAAACATTTACCAAATTTCTAAAGGTTTGACATCACGATACTCTTCAATCAAAGAGATCATAAAAGTAAATAACGATAAAATTCGTGTTGTGGTAAATAATTTGAAACACGCGAATGATATTGTCTCTTCGGAACATTTCATTAAAGAGTATAAAGTTTACATACCCTCCAAAGATGTCGAAATTGACGGTGTTGTTACCGAAGCGAGTCTTTCGGTAGATGATTTACTAAAGCATGGTGTTGGTCGTTTCAAGAACTCTATGCTTGAGGGTGTGCAAACAACTGTACTCAGTAGTTTATGAAGAGGGAAAAAAAGTTTATCGCCCATCAGACTCGTTTCGAGTGACATTTGCCGGATCTGCGTTGCCGTCCCATGTCTATGTCGATAAAATTCGCCTCCCTGTTCGGCTTTTTGTTCCAAATGTAATGAATTGTACGAACTGCAAAAAATTCGGACACACAGCTACTTACTGTAGCAATAAACCAAAATGTATTAAGTGTGAAGGACCTCATAAAGATAATGATTGCAACAAGGAAATTGAAAAATGTATTTATTGTGGGAATAGTCCTCATGATGATATTTCAGTATGCACTGCATTTAAAGTGCACAAAGACAAAATTAAGCTTTCTTTAAAAGCACGGTCTAAGCGCACATATGCAGAAATGCTTAAAACGGTCATTGATGTCCCCCCTTTGGAAACCGAAAACGGGTTTTCAAATCTAGAGGAAACAGAGGACTCTGACTCTGACGAAAATAGTGAAGGTAATTCGATTATCACTACCCAAGGGTCAGTTAAGAGAAAGAAGTCTTCTTCCAAATTACCAAAAAAGACACCTAAAGTTTCATCTTCAAAAAAAGATCCCCGTGTTAAACAAAAAAAGTCAAAACCAAAGACTGTGCCTCCTGGTTTGTCAAATTCACAAACCAATCCAGGATCTAGCACAGAAAAAGATAATAATCCAGTGGGCTCCATTTCACAGCCACCAACAGGATTACTGAAGTTTTCGGAAATTGTTGAATGGATTTTCTCAGCATTCAATATATCTGAACCCTTAAAGACCCTCATAATGGCATTCCTTCCAATAGCTAGAAATTTTTTGAAGCAGTTATCAGCTCAATGGCCAATTGTCTCAGGTTTTGTATCTTTTGATGGATAATTTATCACCCGCCGCCAATGATACAATCACTGTCCTGCAGTGGAATTGTCGAAGCATCATGCCAAAACTTGATTCATTTAAAATATTATTGCATAGTCAAAAATGTGATGTATTTGCTTTATGCGAAACATGGCTTACTTCAAACATAGCTTTAAATTTTAATGATTTTAACATTATACGTCTCGATAGAGACTCTCCGTATGGTGGAGTGCTTTTGGGAATTAAGAAATGCTGTTCCTTTTATAGATTAAACATCCCTTCAACTTCTAGTATAGAAGTTGTTGCTTGCCAAATAAACATTAAAGGCAAAGATATTTGCATAGCTTCGGTTTATATTCCTCCAAAAGCACAAGTTGGACAGCGACAGCTTAATGAAATGGTTGAAGCCCTTCCTGCTCCACGATTGATTCTGGGGGATTTAAATTCGCACGGTATTATGTGGGGTTCCGTTTACAATGATAGCAGATCATCTTTAATACAAAATATTTGTGACAATTTTAACATGACGGTATTAAATATGGGTAGCATGACACGGATCCCAAGACCTCCTGCACGGCCAAGTGCATTAGATCTATCTCTTTGCTCAACATCAATTCGACTAGATTGCACCTGGAAAATATTGCCTGATTTACACGGTAGCGATCATTTACCAATCATCATATCAATTAGCAGTAGCAATTGCATTGCTACTTCAGCTAGTATTCCATATGATTTGACAAAAAATATCGACTGGATTAAATACCAAAGTAGTATATCTAGTATTTTGAATTCAATGGAAGAGCTCCCTCCACTTGAAGAATATAACTTCCTCGTTTGTTCGATTCTGGAGGCCGCAGAACAATCCCAAACTAAATGCTTTCCTGGGCCAACGACTAACAGAAGGCCTCCCAACCCCTGGTGGGACAAAGAGTGCTCAGAGGCTAAACTCGCAAAACAAAATGCTTGCAAGACGTTTCTAAAACGGGGAGGAGGAACTCCTCAGAATTTTGAAAAACTTATGGTGTTAGAAACCAAGTACAAGAGCATACTTCGAGCCAAAAAATGTAGCTATTGGAGACATTTTGTCGAAGGTTTGTCAAGAGAAACCTCAATGAGCACTCTTTGGAACACGGCCAGACGAATGAGGAATCGTAACGTGGGCAATGAGAATGATGAATACTCGAACCGATGGATATTTGACTTTGCTAGGAAAGTTTGCCCAGATTCTGTTCCTACGCAGAGCATTATACGGGAATCTCCTCCAAATAATGGTTTTATTAATAACCCATTTTCAATGATAGAATTTTCTATAGCACTCTTGTCTTGTAACAATAACGCTCCTGGGTTGGACAGAATTAAATTCAACTTGGTGAAGAATCTGCCCGACCTCGCAAAAAAACGTTTGTTGGAATTGTTCAACAAGTTTCTTGAGCAAAATATTGTTCCACCTGACTGGAGACAAGTGAAAGTTATCGCCATTCAAAAGCCGGGGAAACCAGCTTCCAATCACAACTCATATAGACCCATTGCGATGTTGTCCTGCATCAGAAAATTGTTCGAAAAAATTATTCTGCGACGTCTCGACACTTGGGTCGAGACGAACGGTTTGTTGTCAGATACTCAGTTTGGCTTCCGTAGAAATAAAGGGACGAATGATTGCCTTGCATTACTTTCGTCTGACATCCAAATTGCCTTCGCTCAAAAGCAACAAATGGCATCTGTATTTTTAGACATTAAAGGAGCATTTGATTCAGTTTCCATTGATGTTCTTTCAGACAAGCTTCACCAAAATGGACTCCCAGCGGTTATAAATAATTATTTGCACAACCTTTTGTCAGAGAAGTGCATGTATTTTTCACATGGCGATTTGGCAACATTCAGAATTAGCTACATGGGTCTCCCGCAAGGCTCATGCCTCAGTCCGCTCCTCTATAATTTTTACGTGAATGACATTGACAGCTGTCTTGTAACCCCATGTACACTAAGACAATTGGCAGATGATGGCGTGGTTTCTGTTACTGGATCCAAAGCTATTGATCTGCAAAAACCATTGCAAGATACCTTAGATAACTTGTCCGTTTGGGCTGTTCATCTTGGTATCGAATTCTCTGCGGAGAAAACAGAGCTGGTCGTCTTTTCAAGAAAGCATGATCCCGCGCAACTTCAGCTTCATATGATGGGAAGAATAATCGAACAGGTTTTGACTTTCAAATACCTCGGGGTGTGGTTTGATTCCAAATGCACGTGGGGAGGACACATTAGGTTTCTGATAACAAAATGCCAACAAAGAGTAAATTTTCTTCGAACAATAACAGGATCTTGGTGGGGTGCTCATCCGGAAGATCTTATAAAATTGTATCAGACAACGATACTTTCAGTGATGGAATATGGATGCGTTTGTTTTCGTTCCGCTGCAAACTCTCATATTATCAAACTTGAGCGAATTCAGTACCGTTGTTTGCGAATTGCTTTAGGCTGCATGCATTCGACACATACAATGAGTCTTGAAGTTCTGGCGGGAGTTCTTCCATTGAAAGATCGTTTTTGGGAGCTTTCATCACGCCTGCTAATAAGATGTGAGGTGCTTAATCCCATGGTAATTAATAATTTTGAACGACTAGTCGAGCTTCGTTCTCAAACAAAATTCATGACAGTATATTTTAATCACTTGTCACAGGAAATCAACCCTTCAAGATATATTCCTATCCGTGTCAGCCTCCTAAATGTCCCTGACTCAACTTTATTTTTCGATACATCCATGCAGCGTGAAGTGCGTGGAATCCCGGATCATCTACGCTCGACGGAAATCCCAAAAATATTTTCAAGTAAGTTCAGGCATATTGACTCTGAGAAAATGTTTTACACGGACGGATCGCGAATTGAAGAAGCGACAGGGTTTGGTATGTTCAACAATAATGCCTCATTTAGGCTTCAAGAACCTGCATCTGTTTATATAGCAGAGCTAGCAGCAGTTCATTATAGTTTGAGTGTAATCGTCACATTATCTCCAAACCATTATTTCCTCTTCACAGATAGTCTGAGTGCAATTGAAGCCATTCGCTCAAACATGACTGGCAAGACTGAACCGTTTTTCCTGGGCAAAATAAAACAGTGCCTGAACGACATATTGAACAATAATTATCTAATCACTATAGTCTGGGTCCCGGCTCATTGCTCCATTCCTGGCAATGAAAGAGCCGATATTTTAGCCAAACGTGGTGCTATTGAGGGTGAAATTTATGAGCGACCGATTGCTTTCAACGAATTCTATAGCTCGTCTCGCCAAAGAACACTTGCCAGCTGGCAAGCTTCTTGGGATAGAGATGATCTGGGTCGGTGGATGCACTCTATTATTCCGAAAATATCGACAAAGGCATGGTTCAGGGGACTGGATGTGAGTATGGATTTCATTCGTGTGATGTCCAGACTCATGTCCAATCACTACACGTTAGATGCACATCTCCTTCGAATTGGACTCTCCGAGACTAGTCATTGTGCTTGCGGAGAAGGTTATCGGGATATTGATCATGTCGTTTGGACATGCGTGGAGTATCGTGATGTCAGATCTCAACTAATAAATTCTTTGCGTACCCAAGGTAAACTATCCAATATCCCAGTTCGAGACATTCTTGCTTGTCGTGACCTTTCATACATGAAACTCATTTATCATTTCATAAAGAAAATTGAAGTTTCAATTTAATAAAGGCCCCTTTTAAGACTTAGTTCTGATCCCAGCTGCGTCCATGAGTTCAACCAATAGCTAAATTAGAATAAAAATTATGTAATGATACAAACAAACTCGAAACATTTTATGAAATTATCAACAAAATGTCTGAAAATAACAGCTTATTTTATAATTTATAGAAGTTAATCGTTTGGTTCAAATAATATTTCCGAGTAGATCTCATAATTAATGACGAGTTACCTAAGATGATATTTAAGCTATAAGAGAATATGTTTTAATAAATTCAAAACGTTGTGACTATGTTAGAATTAAATTAGGATAAGAATATTATGTAAAAGTGATGCTACGGCGAAGAAAAACTTATGTAAACTGCCTTAAGAAATAAACGTATTTATGGAAAAAAAAATTATCGAAATGACGGAATGCGCAATGAATTCTTACTCGACTGCATGATTTTTCAGTGCTCGATCGGTTCAGTGCTAGAATTTTCGCCCGAATTGGCTGCTCGATCAACCCGATTGACAGTGACATTATAAATGTCATTGAATATTCGCTCATTTTTTGAACGTGTTAGTGTAAAATTTAGGCGACTTTCCGAAAAACATGAAGATTTGAATGTGTATATTCATTTATGTAATGTTTTCATTTAAAAATAAACTGAAAATCAGCACGAAAACGTGCAAAATCGGGAAGATAGAAGAAGAAGAAGACAAATTGACAATTCAGTCCGCATCTTCTCACTCAATTCCGACAGATTTTCGAATCAACCGGTTGTAGGCGAAATTCATTCGGAATCGGTTGTTGCACTGGAGTTGGAATTGATTCGGAATTCCACATGATTTCCACATGGAATTCCGAATGAAAATTTCTCGTCGATTCGGAAACGATTCGGATCTGATAATGTGGGATACGCGAACCCACTTGGACGCGGCGGGTAGGTTCCCCCCCAGACGGCCGGCAGAGAATTTTGCCTAGCGGTTATTAACGGTTCTTTTTCTGTCGGATTCATGCCACACAAGATTGGCAGAACCGTTTTCAATCGGTTCTACATTTTAAGCGTCTTGGTTTTATTTCTCAATAAAAAGTACATATGAAAGGCAATAAGTTATTGTCCTTCATATATACTAATCATGGAGAATGTTATTTCCAATAACATTGCTTCTCACTACCAAACATACCCATATTTCAATCTCATTTACCTCGTCTCAAGATTCGTTCATTGTATGTACATGCGGGATTCACGAATATAAAATGAAGTCGATTAAAAAAAAAAAAGAAAAAAGAAGGTGGAGGGAAATAAACAAGACACGTACGGCGAGAGAATGACGCAATTTCGCCTGGACAATTTTGACAGCAGCCGAAATGCAGCCAGCCTTTTAACGGTTGCCAGAATTCCTCACAAGCGGGAAGATTCTCGAGGCAGCGTTGCCAGACGGGGCGGGCTCGATGTGGCTCCCCTAGAGTACAATAGAAGTAGCTACAAATGACAAAGCCGAGTGCACTGTAGCATTTATTGACGACAAATAAACTTCAAACTGGATCATACGATTGACTTTTATCAAAGACATATTAACAAGAAATCAGCTCAAATTCGTGCGCGCGAAAATAGCAGCACTACGCACTGAACTTGCTGAACTGAAGATTGATTTCGCTCCAAGCTGACAGGGTCTGCTATTATGTTTCATTTTCAGAACTCCTGACGAAATGACGATGAATCACAAAAAAATATAAATCGTGACGAATTTTACAAGAAGCGCATTTATTTCAAGGCAGTTAAATTTTTTTTATCTTCACATTCACGATGAAAATAAAAGCGCATAATGTTTCTGAATTCAGGGAAAGCTGGAAAGTCAAATAAAATCTAAGACATTGTTTCTATGGAATCAGGAACGATGTGACACACATGCGATATATTCTGGAGAAATAGTATCCAAATAACAGTTTATTCATTACGAAATTAATTCATCCGCATAAATTAAATGTTGATCGAAAAGCTGAGTTTTGAAATAGGTTTAACGCAGGTTCACTGTGGTTTTTCATTTTACTTTGTAAACCTTAAAAAGAATGGTCCACTTGGCTGAAATGTGAATTTGAAATGGTTTTCAGAAGATTTCTGTGAAGTTTACAGTTTTAATGCAAGAATCATGATGTAATACACAAGACTGCTACAAGTATTTATTGAAATTCAAAATATTACTCGGGATAACATAAAATTAAAATAATCTGTGTTCGTCTACATGGTGTTTGTTGAAAAATTGGAATATTTTTGTGGTTCACTTCTGGTACCAGAAACACTCACTACGGTTGTGACAGAAATTACAGTACTTCTATTAAATTTTACACTTTTGACTGCTGATTTTTTGTGATTTTCTAAATTGTAAGAACAAATTCAGCAGCTAGAAGTTCTATATGGAAGATCTATATTAGAGCAGAAACTGGAACAAAAGTATCGCCAGCAAACCGTTCTAGTTTTATTTATTCGACTAGTTCTTCTGTCAAATATAAAACTGGTCTACGATACCGCTCTATTTTTTGTATATTTGAAACACGAGTAAGGGCATGTTCAGTAGTGTTCTAGTTCTAGATGCATAAATTATGTCAGTTACAAAATTTAAATCTGGATTTGAATATGCCCTACACACTTAAATTGAATTACCGACCTCAGCTGTTCAAATCTCGGTAGGTGATTTTATCGGTAAAAAGAGTCAAGAATTCCCGAACGAAATTAAGTGTGTAACAAGAAAAACTGGCAGCCCCAGCAGTGTTTTACTCGTGTTTCAAATATACAAAAAATAGAATGGCATCGTAAACCAGTTTTAAATTTGACTGAAGAACTGTTCGAATAAATCTGTATAAAATGTTCAGAACGACGTATGTAACAATGAGAGATTCTCTTTGTTTACCTTCTCTTTTGATTATTACGGCACTCTTCGCAATCCTTCTCTCCAATTATTTACCGATAATAATAACTAAAGCCATCATCTTTTAATCTGCTCTCGAGAAATTACCGATAAAAGAAGGAATATTTCGCAATAATCGAAAGAGAAAGTAAACAAAGAGAATCTCTTAATGTTACATACGTCGTTTTGAACATTTTATACAGAAATAAAACTAGAACGGCTTGCTGGGGACAAGTTTGTTCCAGTTTCTGTTCTATTATAGATTTTCCATATAGAACTTTTAATTGCTGAATTCTCGGTTGATTTTTTGTTAGGGCGTATAAGCAAGTGACAGTTTCTCTTTTATCACTCTTTCTTTCGATCATTGTGATGTGATTAAAAAGATTTTCTTTGATATCACTATTCTGTTTGAAAGTCGAAAGTTTCGGGTATCATTTCATGCAAAGAGTTGAGTGATAAACGTGGAAACCGCTTGGTAATTCGACCGTCCCACGACAAAAGGGCCTAACTGCAAATGACAGTTTCTCTTTGTTCACTTTTTCTTTCACGATTTACCAAACTGTTTTTATATTTGACGCTTTACCCTTCGCAAAACTTTCAAGGTAAAACTACAATCTTTCGATTTATATTGGAAACTTTAGAGAATTTTCAATAATGGCTCCGTAATAATCAAAAGCGAAAGTAAACAAAGAGAGGCTCTCATTTGCAGTTAGGCCCTTTTGTCGTGGGGCTATCGAGTTAATAGAAGAGAAAGTAAACAAAGAGAAGTTGTCACTTGCTTATACGCTCTTTTGAAAAATTAACCGAGAATTTGCTCTAAAACACTGCTGGGGCTGCCAGTTTTTCTTGTTATAAAATTCCGGTTTGCCAGTTTTTCTTGTTATAAATAAAGATTTAAATTTTGTAACTGACATAAACTGCCCATACTCGCATATCAGTCCCATATCGATTTTCATCAATTTTGAGTTAGCTTGAGGAATGAAATCTATCCTCAATATACTCTTAGAAATTGCAATAAAAGTTGAGGGTTTGTTCAGTAAAATGTGAAAAAAATATCAACTCTTGTCTGTCCCATATGCAAAATACTCGCATATCAGTCCCATTCAGTGCAAATTTCAATAATTTCATTTGTTGCAATATTCGAATAGTAAAGGTGTATTACCGATATTTCAAGTAATAATACCATGATTTAACAATAGGTAGCACAATAAATCAAAAAAATCGGGAATAAAATTTTAATCGTCTTTTTCTCGACATGAAGATTTTCCATATGGGACTGATATGCAAGTATGGGCAGTAAATTATGCATATAAAACTAGAACACTACTGAATATGCCCTAAGGTTAATCAACGCCACAGCCAACCTCAATGTTTAGGACAATCCAGTAGGATGTGTTTCCAGCCATCCTGGTGAGGCAACTTGGTTCAACATTAAGCAAACCCGTTGCAAAATCTATGTAAGCCGTCCTGTCGATACTGTCATTGAGAAATCTGAGTTCATTTGTGAAGCCACGAGGGAAAACGCCACGGAATCTCTAACAACGCCTACTAAGTCGGGCAACTTTTTGAAAAAATGAAATTTTGAAAATCGAGAAATTTCGAAGAATGTGCAATTTCGATATTATTATTATTATTTTCATTATTGGTTAGCCAAAGATCCACGAAATTCTTGGCCAATCAGGAAACGGTAACGCGAATGAAGTACGCGAGGAAGTATCCCTGGAAAGGTTCCGCTCTGTATCGATCATACGGCGGAGCTCACGGATAATAATTTGCACCTGTCGATGTGCAGTGTCGTTTTGCGATGTCGATAATTTATATAGTGACTAAGGCTTTTCGCCATTTATCCCCTCCCGTTGCTCCTGTCGGTGCCTCTCTCACGTGGCTATCACCAGTCGGCCGAACTAGTTAGTCGATGGGGTTGGCATTCGGTTCATTGCGCGATATATATTTTTTTTTGCATAATATGCAAACTAAGGCGACACGCGTAAGTTAGCCAGCCGGGTCTGCGTACGTTGCGCTGCTGAGTTAGATGTCTACTACTCCGGAACTCCGGCTTCCGGAACCGATCCAATGTCACGAGATGTACGCGGATGTTCGAAGCGGTCGTTAATTATGGGTCCTTAATTGAGCTACTGTTGATGCCTGTTTTCGTGGTGTGAAGACCAGATGTCGAGGAAGCGAAGGTAAAATTTCCCACGCCTGCAAACGAAATAGAGAATAGGAAAAAGAATCCTATCGGCTGCATTCTTTGCTATTTTGGATAATCCCTTTTTTTACCGAGCGGCCATCAATCGACTGCTTGTCATTTTTCCATTCTTCTGCAAATCCACGATCCAATTCCACCTACGAGTCTACCCATATTTGTATTGGCAGCCAAACGAGATCGTTTCCCATCGATATCCCGTAATGAATTTATGATATCCGATCCTGATCGGGAGTCGATCTTGCTTCACATCTCTTCCCACACCCCTGCTGTGGTTTTGAGTTGATCCTTTTCTTTCCCTACATTCGCTACTGTGTTCCGTTGTTTGAATAAAATATGCGTGCAAGTCAATTCAGGATCCGGAAATCAGGAATAATCGATAGAACTGCGGTCTGCGTCACGGCCTGCTTCGATCGGTCAAAATTCATAGACACGAGTAAAAAAAACTGATGCAAAAAATAGTCTAGTTCAATTTTTTACACTGTAAACAATAAACTCGTTCACACATGAGTTTTTGCATTTCGCTTCTCGATCGATTCGAACTGATCGGAAATGATGAAGCAGTTTGCAGCTTCCTTAAAAGAAAAAAAAACACTCGTTTCAAACTACAGATGGGGTAAGCATGCCCTTTCCCGATTCGACTAATCGAATACTGTCGAATAGTCTCAAGCATCCAATTACGTGTCATTTGGGCACAGATTTGCTTCCGTTCCGAAGTTTGGACCCACGAGTAATCGATCGATCCACCCGAAAGGTTCTTATGTTTCCTGTCTGAAAGAAGAGAAGATTGTTGATTGTGTTTCGTTCTTGATACGGATGCCTGAATTTGGGTGTAGCGTGTCTGCTTTCTGGGTCTCTCCGGGATCCGAACGAGGATGAGATTTTGTGCGGCGAGGTGAATGCTTCTTCGAGTCTTTTGCGGACTAGAACAAATCCATATTTTGTGGTTTTCGATCTCCATTTCGATTCGAGAATTGTGAATAGTGCAAAGCGGTAATAAGCTATCGGTGGGAATTTTCGGCAAACTTCATCTGCCAGGTTGCTGTACGGGCATTCAAGTTGTTTGTTTGGTTCTGTGTTTTTTCTGCCTTTCATGCTATCGAGAGCATGGGAAAATTTCGAGTGGGTGATGTTCAAAGCATTGCAAAAAACGTGCTTCGATATAGAAGTGATGTGATTGATTTTGCTACTCCTGTTCGACTCTTTCCGGAAGAAAGGAAGTAGTCGGTATTTTGTTTCCGCTCCTTTTATTCGATTATGTCGGTCAATAAATTATTGGTTTTGCTGGCTGTTCAAATCCGAAGAACTACTCGTTTTCGGCATTGGAAAAAATTGCTCGCAGTACCGTTCGAAGAATTCATTTGCGAACAGGATATCGTTTTTATCGAGCCAGCAAGCAACCAAACAAAACGTTGAAGAAAAGTTTCGTCACCAAAACTCGGGCTCAGATATTGTACCGGCAGGTTTTGACCGAGTACCAAGGATGCCTGCTCATCGACGATGAAACCAGCGTCAGAATGATTTTCAAATTTGCCATAAAACACATAATTTGGCAAGGGATGTGCAGCTGCGGAGCAAAACCCAAAGTGTTCATGACGAATAAGACGATGATCTCGACGCTGTATAATAAAGAATGCCTCAACAACCGCGTAACACCTTTCATTAAAACCAATAAAGGTCCCGTGAAGTTTTGGCAGGATTTGGCGAGTTGCCACTACAGCCGGGAAATCATCCAGTAGTACCGCGATAATAACGTAGATTTCATCGATAAGAACATAAATCCACCCAACTGCTCGCAGTTCCAGCCCGTCAATAATTATTCGGAACCTTGAAGAAAATTGAAAAACCGGTTCGGGACCAAAATGTGAAACAAATGTACCCAAAAAGTTGACTCCAGAGATGTGCAGCGTTTGATGGGAGGAATCAAGAAGAACGTGCGAATTTTCATTAGAAATGAAAAGAATTTTTCGATGCAATAGAAGATGGCATAGATTTGTCATATTCAACTTATACTATATGGAATGAAAAGCCTCGGGCCTAACAAGGAAAAAGTCGATATTTTACTATGAAAACTTTTTTAATCTTAAGTATAATCTCTATCTAGAGCGATACACTTGACCCATCGATTCTCCAACACTTTGATGCCCTTTAAAGAAAATATGACCTCAGCATTCGACGAAAATTTCTTTCCCTGCAGAAATTTTCTCAGGTTTGGGAATAGATAATAGTCGCTGGGGGCCAGTTCTGGAGAATACGGTGGATGGTGGACCAATCCGTACCTCAAATCATTCAATTTCACCGTTGCTTGTTTCATCAGGACACGAGACTCGTCTTTTTCCATAGCTTGATGAAAACTAGAACATTTTAACATCTTCAGTTTTCTCATGTCTTCTGGGACATCAAATTTATGATGAGCAGTGAAAAGCAGCAGTTCCGGAAGTCTGCCTTCACGTACATCTCGTCATCCATAATGAGACGATGCGGTTTTGTCAACATCTGGGTGAAGCGCTTCCGTGAACAAAATTCTGCCATCGTATTCTGCACAGATCGAAAAAAAACTGTAGCAATTCACACAAGTAAATTGTAATTGAAAAATCACATCTCTTACTGTTTGGATTCCTGCTCGAAAACTTGAACTTCCCGCATTTTCACTATACGGAGATCAGTGTTGGCTTTCGATCAACAATAAAAAGTTCATTGTACCGACTTCAAACACTAGATATCGTAGTTTGTACAATTTCCAGCTTCCTGCCGATGATATGTTGGGAGAAAGCCAGATTTTTACAAATTATGAATCTTCCGACGCCATATTAGCAACGATTGCAAACTACTACTAACGTTGCCAGGTTGCCAGATTTGTCTGGCAAATGCCAGATTTTTTTCGTTTCGCCAGACACTTAAACTAACCAGATCTTTTGCCAGATTTTCCTTAATTTTGTATACAGTAAACCCAGACAATTTTTTTAGTTTTGACAGATTTTTGGAAAAATTACCTGGCAACTACTTACCACACTGATAAAAATCGACACATTGGGCTTGAGTGTTTCACACTCAATCTTGCCGCAATTGATTAGACACTTCAATTGCAAGTATAACTCACTTCAAACCTTTTTTTTTAAATGAAATCACAATAAATTCTTCCATTCCATCAACCAAACCGCAGATTGAACCTAAATGTATGATACTTAATATTCAATTGGCTTGGCCATTACAGTCGTATTGTCAGACAGGTACATATAAACTAATCGAAATACATAAATTTCAACAAATTTTGCACATAATTCTCATGAAGGACACTTTTTCATATTGAAATGTCATCAATTGGATATAAAGATTAAAAATTTGTAAATATTGTTTATTCCATTGAAATTCTAATTTAATTTTATGATTTTGGTTTTGCAAAAATATGTCTTCCGTTTCGGTTGGCAGACTCAAATCTCCTGAATAAAGCATCAGCAAACGACAGTTTTTCTCTGTGTGGTGCGATTATAATCATTTCGTTTCACACGAAGAATTGGGCTGAGGAAATAAACAAAGAGAAACTGTCACTTGTTGGTATGTTTTATAAAAAAAACCACTGGGGATTTTATGAATGTACCTACGGTATAATAAATTTCTAAGCTGTGATGGAGAACTTGACTCAAATTTCGTAGCAAAGATTGTTGCAACTATTTTTTTTCTATTTCAACAAGTCCACACACATTTACTTAAGCCATATGATGACACACATTTAGAATTTATGCACTAAACTTTTGAAACACGAATGGAACGAGTTTTATTGATGAGTTGGTCAGAAAATTAAAATGTGTTTAGAGAAAAACATTTTTAAAAAGTGTCGATTTTTAGCAGTGGCAATACAACCAATACACATTGAACTAGTTTCACCAAAATTTTATTGAAAAATACCCAATGGGTACAAAGTTACAACCTTTTGAAAGTGCATTATTTTAAATTATCATACATCGGTTTTATTTAAAAAATAACGAAAGACAGTCTATAAATGATAAATGAAACAGCGAAAATGCAAAAGAAATGATTACACCGGATTGGCGCAGGTTGCGGGTTCGTGTCCTGTCTCTGGGACAATTGGTTCGCAAGTGTGTCTTCTGACTTCGTTGAAAAATGGTACCGTTCGCAGCGAATTAAGTCGCACTGAGAAATTGAGGTCATTTGATGGACTGCAAATATAATAATCCCTAGTTGGCCTCCCCGAGACTTCATAAGTGTAACAAACGATAGACTTTGTCTTGCTGTCGTCGATTTGCACCAGAATCTTCACTGGTCGAATAACTGTTATAATGTACTGATAGTGGAACCAAATACAATACTACAAAATTGGTTGAACATACATCACTGAACGTACCGTTCTTCCAAATGAGCTAAAAAACAGAAAAATGACATCTTATATCCAAATACTACAAAGTTTGGCTTACCTAGTATGGATGACTGTAGTAAGTGCCAACATTTTTCTTACAAACCGCTATTTATTAGAATAATAAATATTATCTATGGTAATTTTGGTGTTCTACTTTCAGCATTGCCAGTAGTACAGAAAATTTGCAAAAGTACACTGTCGCTCTGCACACCTAGAAAAAATCGTGTAAATTTATGTCTTCAGAGACCGACATTATATGAGCGTCAAAAATGACTCAATTTCACAGCAAAGCTAGCTTATATTTAATGCATTCTGACATATTTTTAATTGCTATAACATGTAAATTTACATGTTTGCTTGAAAGGCGAGGTATGTTTGACGTATATTTATATTATTCTTGTAAAATACAGTCGTTTCACAAATTACGTTCTTATGAATTGCGTCATCTGTAAATTTCATAATTTTTTGCTGTGTGACAATGTACCCTTACAGTGTACCGCATAGCGAAAAACGACTCCTCGAAAATTTGTCGGAGTATTCCGTTTTTTAATTTGTATTTGGTTGAACTGCTGATGATACAAACAAGGCTACTTCGCCCACATGAACTTAAACAAAAGTTGATTACATCCTTCTTAATAATACTAAAGCGTCGAGAGGTTAGTGAATATAACTGTTGACAAATTGAGTATGGATCAGGTTTCTTTTGTCAACAAACCTTGCTGTAATTTTATGGTTTTTCCGATTCAAATTGAATAATTTAATGGTTCAAATTTGATAGCACAATCGACCTAAACTAGATAGCAAAATCCGAATTCGGGTCCCCTTTTGCAACAGACCATATTTGCGGGAAACTAATTTCGACTGGATTCACACGAAGTTTCATCAAATTCGGTCGTATAAAAGCAATAAATTCGCCGAGTATACACTAAATCTACACTACCTTAACAGGCCTCCAGCAGTTATGACACATGACGGACAATCCCGATCCCGCTAAACAACCCAATTAGTGACAATAGAATTGGTCCGCAATAAAAGGAACAAAAAAAAAGAAGTGAAAGGAAGCCCATATCAGTGATATCTTTCATCGTCACATTCGGAACTTCTCGACAGTGGAAACAGCGAGAAAAAAAAAACAATCTCGCTCTGAACCAAGCAACCGTTCAATAATTTAATTTGCCTCTTCCCTGAGCTTTACGGCAACGCTTGCTGCGTTTCCGCTCGTAACACTCCAAGTGAGTCCACAGTAAATAAAGAAAAAAAACAGTAACATCAAGGCGAACAGCAGCAGCAGCAGCAGTAGCATCAACAGTGGAAGAAGAAAACAAAAACTGTTCCTTCAAGGCTAAGGTTACCAACCCAGTCATGAGCAGCGGTCGCCACGTTTTTGTGCCTTGCCTCCGTCACGAATGTTTTATTTTTTCACCTCTTCGCCGTCCTGACCAGTGCCTATACTAGAATGACTAAAATGTGTATAAACCGATGCACACGCTAGTTAATTTGACACCATCTTCGTTCGACCGCGATCGTGTATTTTGGCAAAACTTACACACGCTAATCTAATGCTACGCATTATTGAGTTTTAAGTGACAAGTGCTCAGTTCTGCCGAAATCAAATTTATTTTAAACGACTTCTGTTCAATCAAAGCTCAAATGTCATTGAGTTTCGCACGTGTGTGTTGTGTCGGTCTATCGATTTGCTAAATGTGCAAACTTAACGTGCGTAATTCTTCCAAGTACTCAACCTGGACGGCTAGCTTGGCTAACTATAATTTGATACATGTTGTCCATTAAAATTTAATACTCGAATCAATATGCGTGTGTGTGAGCACCTAATTTTCGTCTCCGAGCGTACGTACGAACCATTCTGGGACACGTTTTGCATTCACTTCCGAACGTAACCAAACCAAACGAAACGAAACGATATGTGCAGTACAGTTGCTCCGCCCAATTTGATGGACCTAATTAATTACCTTGCTCATTAGGTATTCGGTTGTTAAAATTACCTCCACATTAGATGCCCCTCGTTCGCATTTTTTGACAGCTTGCTAAATTGTGTCGTTCTCCGCATAGGAAACACCGAAAAGAAAAACTGATTCCCATATAAATTGAATATGATCACGCTTTTGACAGCTCGAAATATTGCTGCACCTGCCAAACGCAGGTTCTTTTCGTTGGTGCACGGTGTGCAATTCTCGATGGGATATGCTGATTATGCACCTTTCGGTTTCATATTGACTTTTGGGTGGCGGCTAGCCGTTCTACGACGAAGGAGCAGCTTGTGTTGTCCGTACTTTTGAACAGCGGCTAATGGATGGGAAGAATGGATAATTAGAATTCATACGCGAACAGCCAGCCAGGATCAGCAAGGCTCAGTGAGCTTCTATTGTTGGGGCTCTTGGATACGTCACCAGGACTGTTCCAATACATGTTTTTTTTATGCCGATGTAGAAGTACAGATCTTTTGCATCTATTTTAAACAACAAACGAGTTATTGCAATATTCTGACAGACCTAGAGTACTCGGTAACTGTTTCGGAAAATGATAAAATCACAGACTAACAGACAGGACACTCAAATTAGATTCTTCAATCATTTTAACGGTCATTTCGAATATTCCTTTATTTGGGACAGTACTCACATGTGTCATGATGGCGCCACATTACCCTATCAAAAACATCCTGTCTGTCATCTAGACTGTGTTTATTTTTTTCATTTACCAACAGAGTGGCCATTCATACAGAATTACCTGTAATGTATTGATTTGTATACGTCCATGCGAATTTCATGCAGGATACAGATTTAATACATATTGCCAAAACTATTTACATAATTGTGCCTACATCTCATCATCCAACGCAAGACATAATCGAACCCGTTTTGTTACATTATTTACTTGCTTCTGGTCTGCCGCCACTTAATTTCAATGAAAACTACCAACACAATAAAAAATAGTCTAAATGAACAACGTTGAGTCAAATAAATGGTTACCTTCCAACATCGCGAAAAAGTTAAATATATTATCAACGTAATCCAATAATTTATTGTGACGATTCATTTTCAAATATTTTGATGAAATCAGGCATCCCTGCAAGCAGCTGATCGGTGTTGACAAACGAGGGGAAACCAACTAGTAAAAAAACTTTTACATAACACAAGGGGTGTACAGATAGTAAATAGTTCGCGCAGTACAATATAGGTGGAGCTAGTGCATCACGAAAAAATTTTTTTATAAGAATTTACTCATATTGTCATGTCTGTTAGTCTGTGGTATTACTGCAAATAATATTATCTCACAAGTTAGTGTTTTTATTCTACTACAGTGACTGATCACAGATAACTGATATACAGGCTCACATATGAACTGTGTGTAAAATTTGCTCAGTCAGCGTGGCGAACACTTGCAGATGTCATAACGATCGACACGAAGTGTCACCACGATTTGGGTGTCGCTTTCACATGAGCCACAATTTTGGGTGCAACATTCACTTCTTGCTAGATTTTTGCTTTGCTGTTGGATAAAATGACAATTTTATTATTGTTTTATTCCGATCGAATTCTCGTGTAATTTATGCGACATGGAAATAAATTTGTCTATAACACTTAGGAAAATCACAGACTAACAGACAGGACACTCAAATTAGATTCTTCAATCATTTTAACGGTCATTTCGAATATTCCTTTATTTGGGACAGTACTCACATGTGTCATGATGGCGCCACGTTACCCTATCAAAAACATCCTGTCTGTCATCTAGACTGTGTTTATTTTTTCATTTACCAACAGAGTTGCCATTCATACAGAATTACCTGTAATGTATTGATTTGTTTACGTCCATGCGAATTTCATGCAGGATACAGATTTAATACATATTGCCAAAACTATATACATAATTGTGCCTACTTCTCATCCTCCAACGGAATACAAAATCGAACCCGTTTTGTTACAATATTTACTTGCTTCTGGTGTGCCGCCACTTAATTTCGGGTGAAAACTACCAACACAATAAAAAATTGTCTTGATGAACAACGTTGAGTCAAATAAATGGTTATCTTCGCGAAAAAGTTAAATGTAGATAATAATCCAATAATTTATTGTGTCGATTCATTCTCGTATATGTTGATGAAATCAGGCATCCCTGCAAGCAGCTGATCGGTGTTGACAAACGAGGGGAAACCAACTAGTAAAAAAACTTGTACATAACACAAGGGGTGTACAGATAGTAAATAGTTCGCGCAGTACAATATAGGTGGAACTAGTGCATCACGAAAAATTATTTTTATAAGAATTTACTCATACTGTCATGTCTGTTAGTCTGTGGGAAAATCGTGTGATAAGTGTTAAAATTGTTATAGTTCAAATATTTATGTAACAGGCAGGAGGATTTTGTTATCGTTCCGGAATGTAGTGGAACGTTTTGAAAGATCACGGCGAATAGTAGAGTAGGTGGCAGTAGTGTTTCCAACGTATAGCAAATTTGAAATTTACACAGGATTTTGAAAATGGTTTCTCGAGCCTGTATATCTGCTATTTGTGGACTGATCAAAACAGGCTTAGTGGTCATTCAACAAAACAATGTCATTGTCAATACAAAAAGACAAAACTATTGAGCGTGCAATGGAAACTTCATCGAATAGACAAACGATTGTCAAAAATTCTAGAAACTTCTCAAATATTTCCGTTCTAGAGAGGAAACTGTTTAATATGAGTTCTGAAAGTTGTAAGCGTACACATTTAATAATTAAAGCTAGAAAAGGCTTGATTTTTTTCGAAATAAATGCGGACAATTATCATGACAATTGCATAGATGTATTGAAATCGTAATGAAAATATTTTGGATTGACAATACCTTGGGTTGCCAATAAATGCCACTGTTGGAATACAAAGTACCATGTGTCATGTGCCAAAACATGACAGTACTGTTTATCGTGTTTTAAGAAAACTGTCACATCTGATTGACTTAATTGTTGTCAACAATTGCGTATTCTTAATAGAAACTGCTTCCCGTGTTTTGTGTGAAATTATTTCTTGTCACCTCATCTCAATCTTGATAACAAGACATGGAGCTGTATACGTGAGCTTAATCTTTTCGATGACGATTCGATTCAATATAAAGTTTGCACAATAGTTTTTGTTTGCCTTGAGCTCGTCAATAGTTTTAAGGATGGTCGGCGTAAACCTTGCTTTTCAAAAAACCTTATCAAAAGTCCAGGGTATTGTCAAATGGTGCCTTTTTACCGCGATTGAAAAGCAAAAGAAGTTACTTAACTTAGATTTCTTTCTCCGAATCTCGGCAAAAACATCACCGAGATTTGAACAGCCGAGTGCTCGATCGAACTTCTTCGATTTATTTTTCGCGTGAAAGTTTTGCTTTACCATAGGGGCCTTTTCAAAATTCATCGTTTGGAGGAGTGATAAGATTTTGTTCGCGAGTCCATCTAATTTTACTCATCAGGAGCTTCTTGACCTGTCTGATTTGGGCGCCGTTCGGACTGAGTATGTGTCAATATACAGCAGCAGAAGCTTCACTTCCAAGAGAAATTTATATGAACTTATTAAACATGGAAAAAATGCAAAAAATTGGTTCTACTGAGAACTAGAAATCGATTCCAAACAATTATTTGATATCTACTTCCATTGAAAAGCCAATATCAGTGTTAACGTAATGTTAATGGTATTTCCCCAAGTAGCACGTTAAGTTGCTGTTGTGGATTTTTCTACAGATTGTGCAATTCAAAAATTTAGTTCATAATACTATTGTAGTAACTGTTGTGTTATGGAAAAAAGCGCATTTTTCCTGTAAACATGTAAATATTGAAAAGAGATTTTTTTTATTTTTATCTAAATAGTTGTTTCTATTTTTATCAAACTAGTTATCTTAAACAACAAGTGTCAAGTTTAGTCATTCATCTTTGTAAACCCGACATTTGTGATACGCACTGTAGGTATTATTCTGGTGAGCCCATGTGCTCTAGTTGCAAAAACCAATTCAAGTTGCTCAAGCGGTAATATATAATTATGAGAGTAACAGTCATTTGAAATTTGTTTGATAAGTTGAACAATTGTTTTAGTTACTTCCTTTCTTCATGACGATGTGAAAATTTTGACAGAGTTTCTATAACTACTAATGCAACGTGGGCAAGTTCGTGATTTGCTGCACAATTGTTTTAGATGTACTTAAAATTGTTCTATAGTGATTTTTTTTCGGTATTATCTTAAAACTTAACAGGTATAAGTTGCACAACCGATTTTAATATATTTACAAATCTTTTTGAACATATCTAACATAAAAAACAATTCTAAAACAATTGTAGAACCTCTTAAAATTTCAAGAAGTTACATTTGCTACTTGGGTCGTTAGGGCCACCTCATTGTAAACGTATGACAACGACGCAGTATTTAAAGAGAGCCGTTTCATTTAGATTTGCTTTGTATGCCGTATTCGTCGAAGAAGTGGCAATAATTCTCACCGTGAAGCTTTGCATTCATTGAAAATGCACTTAAATTTGTTGCATATGAAAGAAATTCAACAATTCTGTTTTTATTAAAACCTAAAAATGATCCAAAATTCAAAGATATTCTATTTAAGTAAAATTATAATTCTTTAACCGGGTATAAATAAACGGTATATATAAAAAAAGGATAATTTTACTGAAATAAAATATCTTTTAATTTTTGATCATTATTATAATTCTAATTAACAAACTGGGTTCGTTTCGCAACTCTGAACATAGGGTTAGAAAGTTTTCCAGGCCCGAAGAGAAGAACCTTAAAGTTAAAACCTCTATAATAGAAACAAAAAAGTGCCCGATGCTCTTTAGCACACTATCGGGGTGACGTCGGCTCGACAATGCTTTGTTTTGGTATCTCTTTACTATTTCGCGCTAGCGATACACAATGTAAACGTCAATCTTGTTCGAAACGTAATCATAAGCTTTTACACGCAGAGAAATGAAGCTATATCGAAATAACAAAGCTGTGAGTGGATGTTTAAATTTGATTTATGATGATTTCTAGCTAGTTTGTTTTGAACTAGTTTCTCCCTTCAAAATAAACAATGTACTCTGCTTGATGTGAATCAATGTTTTTGTCTAGTCATATGTAAAAAATATTTGTTCCGGTTAATTTTTTGACTAATTATTTATTACATGTCAACCAAAGTTGGGTTGGTGTTATCGGCAATGATTCAATCTTGCTATACTTTTATATCAAGAGAAAAATTGATTGAATTAATCTATGATCTTACTTGTGTAGTGTTACAACTAAGTTTGCTATTTAAACCAGAACATTTTCTTCTTCCGCGGATACAGTTTGTTCGCGTTTTATAAGTAAAAGTTTTTCCATTTCGCATGGAAGTTGCAACAATTCAAGCGTACGTATTGATCATTAATCATAATTTTGAAAATTGTATAATACATAACAAATTTTTTGTACTAAAAAAAATTTGATGCAGGGATCTTGGCCGAATTGATGAAGCACCGAATCATTTTATTCTAATTGAAATACCAGGTCTTGATTGTGGTATGTGAATAACTCGATCCTGAAAGTTGGTAGGCAGGGTTTTAGGAAATTGAGAACGAATATACATTGAAATAAAAGTAGTATTTAAAAATTACGTTGCAAATTAATTTGAAAGATATCATTGATTAATTTACATTGTTTATTTTTATTAGTTGCGGTCGTTCGCCGGGTTTGAAGTAATCATTTTATTCGTAAAAACAAAATGAAATATAAGATTATAACAAACAAACAAACTTTTCAACCAAAAAATATTACTATTATTAACTTGATCTAAATTTAGTTAATTTAAAACTAATTTTTCAAATTGAATTTACTTTGAAATTGTTTGTTGAGAAATTCACAGAAACGCACAAGTAAAATATTTGTTATTTTTTATTAAAATATTGATTGAAACAAACTAATCCACTAATAAAAATTAAAAATTATGTTTTATAGTTTCAAGCAACAATATTTGCAATATCAAACTAAATTTTCTTTTGTCACTATTTCAAAAAAATAAGTTATAGCGTGAAATCAAAATTTAGTTACTTTTACAATATTTTTCTCTGCGTGTAGATTGACGCGGTCGATGCTAATGGTGGAGAATTGCTCGATGATGGCCCGATCGCAGCGCCGTCCGACGATCGAATCGATGCAGCTCGACAAAATTCACTGAGACTTTAAAATTCTGTAAGAGAAAAAATGAAGACTTGCACAATTTTCATCCCGTGTTCGTTTGGATTCTCTTTTGGCATTCTTGTCGCGAACAACCGCCAAGCTACAAAACAAGATACTTGATTTTTGTCAGTGGATTAGTTTGCTTCAAGAAATATTTTAATAAAAAATAACCAATACTTTACTTTTTGCGTTTCTGTCAATATCAATGATATAAACCTAAATTGATTAGTATTATTAGATACACTTTTGTTTGTTGGTAAAATTATATATTTTGTTTTCAAAAGCAAAATGATTTCTTTCAAAATAATTTGGAGAGTTGTTCTCGATATTTTTTACGATTTATATTTATTTTAGCAATTCCAACTACTGACATTTAAAAAGTTCCTATTATTTTCATACCACAATCAAGTTCTGGTATATTACTTTCTATAGTATCCAATGATTCGGTGCATTCCGGTCAATATAGAGGTATCCTGCATCAAAAAGTTTTTCGTACAGAAAACGTGTTATGTAATGTTATGAAGTTTCAAATAATATTATTTATCAATACTTATGCTTGGAATGTTGAAATGCCCATAAAAAATATAACCAGATAGAATTTCACTTATGAAACGCGTACAAACTTTTCTGTTAATTTATGGGTGAAAAAATTGCTCAGGTTTATGAGAAAGAAAACTAATACGATTTATCTGAACATTAAACTTTGTTGAAGAATTGCTGTTTTTCAAAGAAAGGCGTGTTGATAGAATTCCGAAGAATGATGAATGTTTCATTCAGAATTACAAAAAAAAATAAGTAAACTTGAAAGATTCTTATGTAAGTTTAGTTATATTATTTATATTGCCCAAACCGACAAGAATCTCGACAATTCAACACTCGTACGAAATCGAAAATTTTGGCACATGCAAATGATCTCTAATGGTTTACCGAAATCATTACCGAGCACTTCAACGCTGTTCAAATGTCGGCAAAATTGTGCGACATTTGGGAGAAAATGTTTGTGCGTCAAGTTTTACCGAGCAAATAGTAAGCCGTTTGGTAACGATATCGGAAATAAATAACATTTGTCGAAAAAAGAATCAATGAGACTATCTGCAATTTTATCACAGACTAACAGACATGACAGTATGAGTAAATTCTTATAAAAAAAATTTTTCGTGATGCACTAGCTCCACCTATATTGTACTGCGCGAACTATTTACTATCTGTACACCCCTTGTGTTATGTAAAAGTTTTTTTACTAGTTGGTTTCCCCTCGTTTGTCAACACCGATCAGCTGCTTGCAGGGATGCCTGATTTCATCAAAATATTTGAAAATGAATCGTCACAATAAATTATTGGATTACGTTGATAATATATTTAACTTTTTCGCGATGTTGGAAGGTAACCATTTATTTGACTCAACGTTGTTCATTTAGACTATTTTTTATTGTGTTGGTAGTTTTCATTGAAATTAAGTGGCGGCAGACCAGAAGCAAGTAAATAATGTAACAAAACGGGTTCGATTATGTCTTGCGTTGGATGATGAGATGTAGGCACAATTATGTAAATAGTTTTGGCAATATGTATTAAATCTGTATCCTGCATGAAATTCGCATGGACGTATACAAATCAATACATTACAGGTAATTCTGTATGAATGGCCACTCTGTTGGTAAATGAAAAAAATAAACACAGTCTAGATGACAGACAGGATGTTTTTGATAGGGTAACGTGGCGCCATCATGACACATGTGAGTACTGTCCCAAATAAAGGAATATTCGAAATGACCGTTAAAATGATTGAAGAATCTAATTTGAGTGTCCTGTCTGTTAGTCTGTGGTAATACTTCGAAAAATGTTATTGCCAATAAAAATTTTTATTCTATCAATTAAAAGCTACTGATGTGAGAACGCAAGTACAAGTCACAAAAATTCTGAGAATCAACCCATGAAACACCAAATCTAACCTCATTGACAGTAATGACAGGTAGCGGAATAATGCAGTCATGAGTCCAGTTCACAGATCCTTCGGAATAATCCAATTTGTCTGATTTCGAAAATCTCAGCCAGGAGCAGGAGGAAAAAACAACTTCTGTAGGTAGAGAGTGGTTTCCCACTGACAAAACTCCAATAACCGTAATTCGATTTAATAAAAGAAGACAATAAAATCCGCACAACAGTGATAATGGGCGACCTGCCCCTCGTCGGTTGCCGAACCGGATTTGGAACCTGGGCAGCAAGCAGAGCTCAGTCTCAGTCAGTCAGGCAGACCCGGGCAGGTTTTTTTTTGTTGTTTCCTTGCTTCCCTTCGGGTCACTTGTGGAAGCCCATCCGATGATGTTAAGTGTTGTTGACCATCCTTCCTTCCCGCCATTTGATTGTCGTCTTTGCTCGTGTTGTTGTTGTTGTTGCTGTCGTAGAAGATTTTTCATTGTTCCTCGTTATTCTTTGTGTCTTAGCAACCAACTTCTCAACTACATGCATTCTACCTACTATGTATTGACATCCATACAACGCCGCCGGTGGCTGGATCTGGATATGCTTCAGTTGATATTGTGTGTCTCTCTGTCACATATCAGCATTCAGCAGTCATGAATGAAGGGTGGAACGAATGGGGAAGTGGCAGTGCTTTGTCACTATGATTCTTTTTCGTCTTTTTTTTTTCTTAGTCCACCTTCCTCCTCACGTCTTCCGTACGAACACAAAAGAAGACGATCCGCGAAGAAACGGTGCTTGAGCATACCTGTGCCTGTGCTGCTGACGATAGCTGAGCCCATTGCCTTGCACACATTCCACATTCAAACAATCGCACACAGCAGCAGTAGGCTTTGATCGAAGCAGAAGATCGACGAATGTTAATCTCTATCTCCTTCTAGCAACCCTGCATGTGAGTGTGTTACGTGTTACCGCTGTTCTACGATAGAATAATCGGTAAAAGGTGGCATTCGATAGAACGAAATAAAAAAAAAACCGATCGAAGTGATGCGGGGCGACGGCGAAAAGTAGAAGCGAAGAAAGAAGAAAGAGATCGCACAGTGCGCATCGATCGGCTGAGCGATCCGTTCTCCAGCGATGGGCCACGGCGATGCGTATGTATGCGCTCGTAAGTAACTGGTTTACCTGTGCACTTTAGGTGGCACACACTCGCACGAGCACGAATACAACGAAAACGATCTGCCGGCTTATTGCCGATCGATGATCGGAAAGCTCACCCATTTCAGTGTGTGTGGAAGGTGTACGGCACAGTGAGATTTGCGTATCGTTCTTTGTTAAGTTTAATCTAATAGAATCAAACAGCGATAGTTTGCTACTTGTGAGTTCACCTGAATGATTTGGTGATAAGATTATCAGAACCAAGGGAAATTCGATAGCACGCATTATTACATTACAGTTGACTTTTCAAAGGGAAATCTTGACCAATCAATAATAAAATCGAATTTCCTCATATAATATTAAATAGAGGTTTCCATTACACAGAATCAAAATATACTTCAAGTAATAATAACGTCTCGTGCACTCAGCGAAGAATATTGTGAATACACTAAGGTCTTTTTTTATGCGGTCTTTTTTGGTTTTTTTTATGAAACTTTTTTATGCGAGTTTTCAGAGTTATGCGGTTTTTTTTATGCGAAGTTTCCGAGCTATGTGGTTTTTATGCGAATTTTCAAAGTTATGCGATTTTCTTTCTGCGGTTTTTTATGCGAAGTTTCAGAGTTATGCGGGTTATTTAATGCGAATTTTCAGAGTTATGCGGTTTTTTATGTGGTACGTAAACTCGCCTAAAAAAGACTTCAGTGTATAACTAAACTTGGGTTCCACGTAACGATTTAGTGACAACACATAGAAAATTTGGTTTAAAATAGCAAGTATTGTTGCTAAAAACTGCAAAACTAGATGTTTGGTTTTTTTTTTCGGTGGATTAGTTTGTTTCAATAAATATTCTGATAAAAATAACTCATACTTTAGCGTTCACATCAATTTCCTGACATGCAATTTCATAGTAAATTTAACTTGCAAATTCTGTTAAAAAGTGAAGTGAAGTGCTTTGAATTTATAAATTTTGCAGTTGAAATAAATGATAAGATATTTTTACTTAAAAATATTAGTATTTCAACTTACACTCTTGTTTGTTAATGTTTCATACATAATTTGGAGGGATGTTTTAGATACATTTGCTTCGATTTTAATAAATTTTAAGCAATTCCAATTACTCACATTTATAGAATTGCAAATATTTACAAACCACAATGAAGCGCTGGAATAATACTTTTCATAGTATATAATAATTTGATGCTCTTTCAGTCTGGTCAAGATAGAGATATCCTGCATCAAATATTTTTTGCGAAGAAAACGTGTTATGTAATGTTAAGTCCATTTGAATTGTTAAAAAGCCCAAAGAAAAAGAAATAACCAGATAATATTTCACTGATGAAACGCGTACAAACTTTTCATCGGGATTCAAGTCGCGGGTCAAGAATTGCTCTGGTTTTTAAGAAATGGACTTGATATGATTCATTCGAACAACATTCAACTTTGTTGTATCATTACACAAATAAGATCATAGATAAAATAAATTAATTTTTTTATCATGAAGATAAAGCAAAATTGAATCAAAATGGATATTATCAGTAAAAATAGCTCAACTTTTGTTGATAAGCAATAAATAGGTGATTTATTTCAACAATAAAATCAGCTGGAACCAAATTCTTCGTAATCAGCGACTTTTCAGGTTTACGGTAGGAAATCGGTTATTTCTGATGTTTGCCTAAACGTTTCATTAGTCGATTGATGCATAAATTTCGCACAGATTACACTCTTTCAAACCTTAAACCATCGTGCATGATGAAGCCGCTATCACTGCAGTTAGCAAGAGTTTTTCGAATGACCCGAATTTATCTATTGTTGTTTACTGACTCAGCGTAAATTATTTACTTTGTAAATTGTAATCCATTGTGGTAGATTGGCCGAATTTCGCGTGGAGTTGGTTGGCCGAGTTGTATATTTAGCGTATAATAATGTGCACTTCAACATTCGTGGTATGTTAACCCTTTTGAACGATATTGTATATTATGCTACTATTGATGATTATAAGGAAAAATACACATGAGAAATAAATAGTGAAAATAAATTAATATTATTAACAAGTTGAAATAAGAGATTAGAATTATTGAAAGTTAGAAATTGTTGAGAAAAATGATTTCAATACCTCACTTATTTTCTCAGCATTATTTGTGTGGTAGAATATGTTTATCATCAAATAGATGCACTGTTACAGTTCTGAATAAGAAGTAGTAAAAGTTGCAGTCGAAACGCTAACTATTCTTCATTAATGCAAACTAGAAATGGTATATCCGCTTGCACACCTATACTGATGGCACACATCTTAATCAAAAGAAATGATTTGACCGCTCCGCTACAAAATTTGATCAAATTTTACTTATGAAGAAGAATTTAGCCGAATCTTGTTGATGAAGAAGAATTTGCTGATATATCCCGGACATTCAATATCAGTACACATTGTTTTCCGTGACGAACATTTATGAATATTTGGAATAAAACATTATTTTATTTTAAAAAATTGTTCAACGGCCATACTCATCGAATAAGTAGTAATTGTAGTTTGCAGTTTCTGGAGTTTTACAGTAGATTACATAAAAATTTCGTTGAACATTGACATTGAGTGATAAAACGCTAAGAAAATGTTCACAGAATGATTTTCAAAGCAGTTCTGTCGACCATTAATGGAATGGAACTTTTATTGAATTGACTACCAAACATTCAGTGTTTCGAAAGCCATTGCAAATTTGATCAAACATCTTTATTGTCATTCAGGGGTTAGCCTATGTTTGTGCTTAGGGCACATAACCGGTTTTACTGTTCTTTACGTTTCGTCTTAGACTCGTCAGTGCAGAGCAGTTCAAATTGAACTGCCTATTGCAAACTTAAACAGTTCAATTTGAACCGCTGAGCAGACGTAAAGTTAATGCTATTTGCAAAACACTTATATACTTGGTACCGACGAGTCTAAGACGAAACGTAAAGAACAGTAAAAACGGTTATGTGCTCCTAAATGACCATACCTGCATCGGCCAGAATAAGCCGAAAACAACGCTTTCGTTCGGCACGTCAGGAAAGACGTGGTAGTTTGATACCAAATATATGAGTTTTGCAAATAGCATAAACTTTACGTCTGCTCAGCGGTTCAAATTGAACTGTTTAAGTTTGCAATAAGCAGTTCAATTTGAACTACTCTGCACTGACGAGTCTAAGACGAAACGTAAAGAACATCTTTATTGGTTTAAAACTGAAGACGAGAAAATTAACGCGTTATAAAGGCATGCAGTGCAGTAAAGTTTCATTCAATTCAATTGAAAATGAATGTAGAACACATTGACGATTTCTCCACTGCAGTAAACTTCACACTCTGACACACAACGTTTGCTGACGGCCTGAACGGGCAGCAGTCAGCTCATCACTCGTTTCTCTTGAAGTAACACCATATCTCTTTCAATAGTCTGAGAGCAGCCTTCAAATGAGGTTCATCTAAACATTCGAATTAGTTCAAGATAATAGATGAAAGACAAACCAGATAGCTGAAATATTAATTACAGAATTGACATAAATTAATTGTTTCCACCTTCAGTTTTCATTTTTAATACTTTACTCCATTTATAATTCTATACATTCGAACTTGCTTACTACCAAGAGCGAAGACAATGAAGCAGCAAGACTACTTGGCACTTGAATCGGAGCAAGAAAAACTTCAAACGACTAGGTACGATTATTCAGCTGACGATTAATTCTGGAAGCTTCACTTGAAAATGGCAGCAAAAGTCAAATGAATTAGTAGGGATATGCTAACGGTCAGCGGTCATAAATTTCATTTTCATTTATATTTTTCGATTGAAATGAAATTTTACCGCACTGAAGGCATGTTTAGGAGTGTTTTAGTTCTAAATGTATAATTTGTAACAGTTTTATAATTGAAATCTAGAAAATTTAAATAAAATTAACTGATAATCGCAGCAGCGTTTCACTCGTGTTTCAAATATAGAAAAAAAAATTAAACGACAGCGTGTACCAGTTTCAAAGTTGACAGTAGAAATGTTCGAATAAGTAAAACTTCAAAGGATTGCTAGGGATGAGTTCGTTTCAGTTTCAGTTCTGTTTTTAATCTACCACGTAGAATTTCCAACTACTGAACTTGCGCTAACAATTCAAATGTCAAATTTCTAGATAGTATTGTGGTTTTCAGCGCCCTAAGCATGCAGTGGAATCGCCGTAGAATTATGAAATAACAAGCGTCGGAACCACATATGCCAGGCTGCCGATTTGTATATAAATTTATCGATTTCTTTTGAAAGTAGACTAAGTTTTTTTGCAAACTCTTTAGAGGTTTTCGAAGTGTTTTTTTTTTGACAATTCAGACAGTTCAATTTACAGACTTTCAAAATTGTGTTGAGGTTTTTGTTTGTTTTTTCGCGTCATACTTAGTTTAGATTAGCCGATTTACATTTTTTTTTAATAGTAGTACATTTTTATAGTTCGAATCGATAATGTTTCGAGTGAAGCAGGAGGTTTTGTAAACAAAGACTTCGATTAATACAAAGTAGCTTTGTATAATCATTCTGGTTATGAAAAACTGTCATTGTAACGGTTAATTTAAAAATATCTCGAAGGGAATCGATGAGAATGACAGTTTTGCTATCTTGTCGCATCGCAGTCTTTGCTAACCGCCAATGTAAGTTACAATATTGATTTATTTTCCGTTTATACATTAGCGTTGATTACTGGTTGTAGTGTGTGAAATTTTAAAAATTTAGGAAGAATTTAAATTCACTTTTGTTATATAGAACATAAAATTATATTTCCTTCACAAAATCTTCACATCAAACCCACTGTTCACTGGAGCCGGCTTAAATTGCATGCATGGCTGTGTTGGTGCTTCAGCAACAAAGCATCGAAAAAGCTCCGTTGTATACCCGCACGAAAGCCCCGCTTGCTAGAATCTGAGTTTATGTGTGTGCGTACGTTTTCAATGTAGTTCGTTCTCACCTGTGCGCGTACAAGAAGCGGGCGAATTGTGCTACGACGAGCAGCGGAACAAACCGTAAACATCTTGCGTTGTCAAGATCGCTTTGTCAACACACTCGCAGCGAAATGCTCGCACACCGACGAAGGTACGGATGATATATCGGAAAGAATAACAACAAACAGAACTCGGTCGCTCGTACCACACACCACCAGCAACGGCACGACAGTAGCAGCAACACAACACAACAGGTATCTTCGGCGCACGGCTTAGCTGTCCCGTTCACATTCCGTCCCGTTTCAGCAACCGCACCGGGACCAGCAAAGTTCTGCAGCCCATCTCACACACCGTGCACAAGATTGGAGCTTTGTTACTGTGTTGGTGTTGCGTTCCGAATCTAGCTGTAATTCTGTTTTTTTTTGCACCGCTTAGCTGCTGGAGCGGTTCAGCCAGCTAGCTAGGCTCTCGGAACTTGGGAACTGTGGAACACGGAGTACAGTAAGTGAAAGAACGCCGCCAAGAACGAACGTGTGTCGTTGGCGAAGTCGCGTGTGTTACACTTTTCTACACATTTTTTTTTTCACTGTGCCCATACAACACAGTGGCCAAGGCCTACTGCCTAAACCCGAGTAGCACCCATTCATTCCAGCGGACAGTGGCGACAATCAGTTCCGTGGGCGGAAGCAAAACCTTCCGGTATATCAACGAGTTGACCCTACCCTACGAGTCGCCCTGAACAAGAAAAAACGGTGTGTTTTGATCGTGGATAATTGCAGTAGCAGCAGCAAGTGGAATCGATCTGTTTCAATGGCAAGCGACAATGTGAAGATGTGAAACCTTTCCCGTGAAGGATATATAACTACTCAAAGTGCAATATTTTCTAAGATATTTCGGTAAAGTGATTTGTTTTAAGGATTGCGTGGTTAGGCAGCTGCAAGTGCAAACGGATCTCGGTTTGTGTGTTTGACCAAGTGGTACTGCAATCAAGTGATGAATAAGGCCTGTACTGAATACCGAAGCTGGATTGTGGAATACCGAAGTTCGATTCTGTTTAGCGTGAAAAAATCAATCGACTGACATGAGCATTCTACGAATCGCATTCGACTGACAAGTGCAAAAAAAAAAAGTGTGTGACAGCGAAGAAAACAAAAAAAAAAAGAAACGAAATTCTATTTTCTGGATTACATTTCCCGCAAGTGTGTGTCGTTAGAATTTTCCCCCTGTTTTTTGCTCTGACTGAACAAAGTTCACCACAATGCCGAAGCCAAAACGGTTAATCAAGGACTGGATTCACCTGGAGCGGCTGCTGGAGCCGATGCCACTGAAGGAACGTTGGCTCTGGTTGCTCGAATCGCAGGAACATGCCAACGGTGCCAATGGTCCGGGTGATGTGGTCGGTGGACACGGTGGCGGCGGTGGAGCTGGCACCGGATCCGGCAGTGAACCACTGTCACTGGTTTCCCGGGACAAGGAACCCAAGGAAGCAACAGGTGAGTTGGAGGATTTTTGTTGTTGTTGAAGGAAACTAGAATTGGATATTAATTGTTCAAATAAGTCAAAATGTAAATGAAACTCTTGAAGATCGTAGAATTTGCGAAGAAAAATTTCCGAAATAGGCGTTTCTTTAACTGCCAGCTCATTTCGATTTAAGGATCACTACTCGTGACTTTTGAAATGCTCAAACAGCATCTGAACAGTGTCAAGAACTGAAAAAAATTATGAACAATCAGAATGCTAATTGTAAGCGAAGAAAAATTCGAACACTTAACAAGAACTACAATGCTGTTCGGGAAGAAAATTTTACCAATTTGAATATCACTGAAAATTAGAAGATTCTGCTAAGTTTCTTCTCTAGCATATTTGTTCTGAACTTTCGAGCTTCGAATGAATTCTTGGAAAAGTTCAAAATATAAGTAAAACTATTCAAAAATACTGAAAGAGTTCGTGAACTTTTTGAATAAGCAAATTCATACAATATTGAGCTTGATCTGAACTGCCTGATTATCGAAAATACTCGATTCAAATAAGTCTCAATTTTTTTTTCATTTTTATAAGCATATAAAGTGAATAAATAGTTTGGTATCGATAGAATCTATAGAATTAATTAGGAAATGTCACTCAGATATGTGTTTTTTTAATTACCAGCTTAATTGGAATTCAAAAGATCACTACTCGTTAAATTTTAAATGCTCACATAGTTTCTAAATTTTGTCCAGGAGTGATAATCTTTCTGAACAATTAAAATGCTAATTGTAAACGAAGGTAACTTGGAACACTAATACTGAAAATTAGAAGATTCTGCTAAGTTTCTTCTCTAGCATATTTGTTCTGGAGTTGTGAGCTTCGAATGAATTCTTGGAAAAGTTAAAAATATAAGTAAAATTCTTCAAAAATACTGAAAGAGTTTGTGAACTTTTCGAATAAGCATGAATGATTATCGAAAATATTCGATTCAAATTAGTTTCAATTTTTTTTCCATTTCCATAAGCATGTAAAGTGAATAAATTGTTTGGTGCCGATGGGATCCAAATAATTAATCAAGAAATGTCACTCAGACATGAGTTTTTTAATTACCAGCTTAAATGAAATTCAAAAGATCACTACTCGTTATATTTTAAATGCTTAAATAGTTTCTGAATAATGTCCAGAAGTGATACAATTTCTAAACAGTTAAAATGCTAATTATAAGCGAAGGTAATTTCGAACACAGCGAAAACTACGATGTTGTTCGGGAACGAAATTTTCCATATTTCAAAAATACTGGAAATTAGAAGATTCTGCTAAGTTTCATCACTATCATATTCGTTCAGGACCGATGCATATCGAGAGGTCCCTGCATGTTTGTTCTGGACTATTGAGCTACTAGGGCATGCAAATTAACAATATTTTCAACCCGGGCTAAAATTCCTGGTTATCATGAAAATACTCAATTTAAATTGTATTCATTTTTCTCATTTCCATAAACTTTCAAAGTGACTAATACCGTATGGTACCGAAGAGGTTCTTAGAAGAAATCGAGAAATATCTCAGCTTATTTGCAATAGAAAAGATCACTGCGATGTTGTCCTGCATCAGGAAATTGTTCGAAAAAATTATTCTACGACGTCTCGACACTTGGGTCGAGACGAACGGGTTGTTGTCTGATACTCAGTTTGGCTTCCGTAGAAATTAAGGGACGAATGATTGCCTTGCATTACTTTCGTCTGACATCCAAATTGCCCTCGCTCAAAAGCAACAAATGGCATCTGTATTTTTAGACTTTAAAGAAGCATTTGATTCAGTTTCCATTGATGTTCTTTCAGACAAGCTCCACCAACATGGACTTCCATCGGTTATAAATAATTATTTGCACAACCTTTTGTCAGAGAAACGCATGTATTTTTCACATGGCGATTTGGCAACATTCAGAATTAGCTACATGGGTCTACCGCAAGGATCATGCCTCAGTCCGCTCCTTTATAATTTTTACGTGAATGACATTGACAGCTGTCTAGTAACTCCATGTACACTAAGACAATTGGCAGATGATGGCGTAGTTTCAGTTACTGGACCCAAAGCTATTGATCTGCAAAAACTATTGCAAGATACCTTAGATAACTTGTCCGTTTGGGCTGTTCATCTGGGTATCGAATTCTCTGCGGAGAAAACAGAGCTGGTCGTTTTTTCACGAAAGCATGATCCCGCGCAGCTTCAGCTTCATATGATGGGAAGAATGATCCAACAGGTTTTGACTTTCAAATACCTTGGGGTGTGGTTTGATTCCAAATGCACGTGGGGAGGACACATTAGGTTTCTGATAACAAAATGCCAACAAAGAGTAAATTTTTTTCGAACAATAACAGGATCTTGGTGGGGTGCTAATCCGGAAGATCTAATAAAATTGTATCAGACAACGATACTTTCAGTGATGGAATATGGATGCGTTTGCTTTCGTTCCGCTGCAAACTCTCATATTATCAAACTGGAGCGAATTCAATATCGTTGTTTGCGAATTGCTTTAGGCTGCATGCATTCGACGCATACAATGAGTCTTGAAGTTCTGGCGGGAGTTCTTCTATTGAAAGATCGTTTTTGGGAGCTTTCATCGCGACTGCTAATAAGATGTGAGGTACTGAATCCCCTGGTTATTAATAACTTCGAAATGTTAGTTGACCTTCAATCTCAAACAAGATTCATGACAGTATATTTTAACCATACGTCACAGGAAATCAACCCTTCAAGATATATTCCTATCCGTGTCAGCCTCCTAAATGTCCCTGACTCAACTTTATTTTTCGACACATCCATGCAGCGCGAAGTGCGTGGAATCCCGGAACACCTACGCTCGATGGAAATCCCAAAAATAATCACAAGTAAGTTCAGGCATATTGACTCTGAGAAAATATTTTACACGGACGGATCACGAATTGAAGAGGCTACTGGGTTTGGTATATTCAACAATAATGTTTCGGTCTCATTTAAGCTTCAAGAACCTGCATCTGTTTATATAGCAGAGTTAGCATCAGTTCATTATAGTTTGAGTGTAATCGTCACATTATCTCCAAACCATTATTTCCTCTTCACAGATAGTCTGAGTGCAATTGAAGCCATTCGCTCAAACGCAGCTGGCAAAAATGAACCCTTTTTCTTGGGCAAAATAAAACAGTGCCTGAACGTCATATTGAATAATAATTATCAAATCACAATAGTTTGGGTCCCGGCTCATTGCTCCATTCCAGGCAATGAAAGAGCCGATATTTTAGCCAACCGTGGTGCTATTGAGGGTGAAATTTATGAGAGACCGATTTCAATTGATGATCTGGGTTGGTGGATGAACTCAATTATTCCGAAAATATCGACAAAGGCATGGTTCAGGGGACTGGATGAGAGTAGGGATTTCATTCGTGTGATGTCCAGACTCATGTCCAATCACTACACGTTAGATGCACATCTCCTTCGAATTGGACTTTCCGAGACTAATCATTGTGCTTGTGGCGAAGGTTATTTATGGAAAAAAAAATCAAAAGTTGAATATTATAGCAAATTACTAACTGCCTGCTGCTAGGTGGCATAACCGTTCAACACAAACTGTCATGCACTGACGAGTCTAAGACGAACGAATCGTAAATATAAAAAAAAACTTCCAGAAGTTTTGCGTGATGCTGTACGGAGTCGCTAGCACAATTTCTGTTCTCGACCGAACGTGCAAAGATATCGAAATTTTCCACTCCACACTTGAAACAAAATCACTGGAAATCAAATTTTGATCTGCATATGCAGAGAGGATGCGAACCCGCGTCGTCGTCGTCGTCGTCTTCGTCAGCGACAGAACTTTCCAGACGGTTCTTCTTCTGCACCGTATTCGAAATGCATTTAGAGCATCTGTCCCCTTCCCCGTGGTCCCGCGCGATGGCAGATAAAAAAAAAGTTAAAGCTCTTGTGACTTTCAACCCGTCTGTCGCGTCGCGTCGCGCCTGTACCTGCCTGATTGACGGCATTCGCCACCACCACCACAAACCACCGGCAACGGAACGCTGGCCGCGTGAGCGATCTTTGAAATATTTCAATTATTCATAGATCGATTGGTTCGTTCGTTTGTTTGTTTGTTTGCGTGCTGGCCCGCACGGATCCACTGTCAACGCGCACCAGCCCTGTTCGTGCTCGATCGATCGCACATCGATGCTAACCAGGAGAACAGTTAGAGGTCGAGAATCCCAGGCCGGGAAGCCCCCACCGTGCAGCCGTGCTTTTGTTTCGGGTGACTTAGCCGCACGTCATTTGAATGCACGTGGTTCGCCGGCCTCGAAAGCGAGCATCCGAAACCGAAAGGACAGTACACCGTGAGCGCGGATCCGATTTTTGCAAGTCCGATGCGCAGCGGCGACGGCGGCGGCTGCAAATTTGAATTGCCGACCAATCGGCCGGAATCCACCCCAGAGCAGCACGGTTGGTTGCAACTGGATCAAACTGCAGTCGAATCGGACCCGCAAACGTGCGGCGGTCGCTTGAACCGTCGTCGTCGTCGTCGTCGTCACGTTTCGGATCCTGTGTTGAGGGCGTCGTGTTCGGTAACGTGAATGACGTACCAGAAATGTCAGTTCCAACGGTACCGAAACCCTATTACATTTCGATTTTCTTCGGACAAAGGAAAAAGTGATGGCGTGCTTCAGTGGTGAAATCAATTCCCAAAAAAAAAAAAAAAGAATAACAACTAGGTTTTGAACAAACCAAGTCCACCAAAACACCAACAGAAAAGAAAGCAAACCGAAAAAACAGCACGCTTCTTTGTTCGGGCACCGAACGAAAAAACAGAAAACATGGAACCACCACCGAAAAGTGTCATCCGTCGCAAACAATCCGTGTTCTGTCGTGGCATCATTTTCATTGCAAATTTTCGGTTGTTTACCGACGCTTCACGCGCAATCGCAGCAGGCACGGACCGAGCGGGGCTAGGAACTGTGTGCTCTTCTAACGGCACGGCAATCAAACGAAGTTGTCGAAGTCCTACGGAAAACGCATTTCGCGCAGTTGGGTGGCAACCTTGAAAATGGGCTCCAATCGGCGGTAGTTGAACTCTGGCAGCCAATCGAAAAATCAAATCAAATCAAATTTGGCACGGTGTGGTTGCTACTTTTGGACGCGCGGACCGGATCAGCAGAAAAATTCGACCGCCCGAATGCCACCGCGTGCGGTTCGTTCTGCTTGCCTGCGCACTTTGTGCGGCGCGACGACGACGACGGCACCGGCGATGGCGATTGAAAGCTAGATTTTCTGGGTTTTTGCTGTTGGTTTTTGATATTCCACCAACATGCAAACGAATCTTAACCGTACGATAGTTTAAGGAGCGGGTAGGGGCTAACACTTTTGAAAACCCAAGAAAAACATGAAACATTTCAAGAATATTTTGTCAAACTGACTTTCGGCTCCATGACTCTGTTCATTCGTACATCGCCTACTTATGCTAACATGCAGTTCTATTGTTGAGAATTGAAAACATTCGATTGAGTAATTGAGATATTTTTTGATCAATTTGAGAATGAATCTCGCTCGCTGTCGTTACTACCTTTGGAGAACGATTTATCTTTTGCCTCAAAACAGTCCTCAGTTTCATCGATAACCTCTTCATTCGTGCGAAATTTCTTACCGGCGAGCAATTTTTTCAGGTCCGCAAATAGCCTGTGGTCGCTGGGAGCCAAATCTGGCGAATACGATGGATGTGGGAGCAAGTCGATAAATATTACACCACGCACATCCCAAAATACCGAGGCCATGCCCTTTCCAGCCGATTGTTGTGCTTTCGGGTGCTTTGGACGAGGTTCGCCAGTATCTGTCCACTAGGATGACAATCGTTTTGATTCCGGAGTGATGTGCCGCATCCATGTTTCATCCATTGTCACATATCGACGAAAAAATTCCGGTTTGTTACTTTTAAACATGACCAAACACTGCTCAGAATCATCAACACGTTCTCGTTTTTGGTCAACAGTGAACAAACGCGGCACCCACTTTGAACAGAGCTTTCTCATTGTCAAATGCTCATGCAATGTAAAGCAAACTCACGATAATTCAAAACTATTTTGTGGAATTTTTTTAATGTTTTCTGGTGTTATCGCCTCATTCGGACGTCCACTGAGTTCTGCATCATCGGTGCCTCTACGATCATGTTGGAAGTCAGCAAACCAACGTTTTATGGTTTTTTTTCTGATAGAGCAGAGTCTCCATAACACTTTTGATATGAACATGAACTTAGCGAGGCACCTCTCGCCTATGATAATACAAATAAATGAATAATTGCTGCTAATTAGTTACGGTAATTTTGAATATGTTGCTTAATTTAATATTTTTTTGAGTACTTCGTTTAATTAATCTAAAGTTAAATAAGCCTGAAAACAAATCGAAACTCAGTGGATGAGTGGTTACTTATAAGTTGCTAATTAGTTACGGTGGTTTCGAATTTGTTACTCACTTTTTTTAGTATTTGTCTAAGTTCATATCAAGTCAACGAAGCACCCCTTATAAATAAGTCTGGAAACAAACCGAAACTTAGTGAATAAGTAGTTGCTAATTAGTTACGGTAATTTTGAATTTGTTGCTCAATTTAGTTTTTAGTTTTCTGAGTACGGCCCTAAGTGCATATGAAGTTAACATACCCCTCCTAGATAAGTTTGAAAACAAATCAAAACCCAGTGGATAATTTGTTTCTTATTAGTTGCTAATTTGTTACCTTGGTATTACATTCCTGTAGTGGAATTTTACCTTCTGTTTCAACAGACTTCGCAGCCGATTCAGAGTGTACAGAACCAGTGCATGAGATAAATTTTAAAACAAATCAAAACCCAGAGAATAGGTTGTTGCTTATTAGTTGCTAATTAGTTACGGTAGTTTTGCATTAGTTGCTTAATTTTTTTAAATTTCTTTTCAGTACTTTGCTAAGCTTGTGGTTACCGAAGCACCTCTCCTAAACAAGCTTGAAAACAAATCGAAACTCAGTGGATAATAGGTTGCTTTTATTTTCTAATTAGTTACAGGGGTTTTGAATTTGCGGGTTCAATTTTTTTAATTTTTTTAGTACTTTGCTAAGTTCATATGAAATTAACGAAGCAGTCCTCTCGAATTAGCTTAAAAACAACTCTAAACCCAGAGAATATTTTGTTGCCTGTTAGTTGCTAATTAGTTACGGTGGTTTTAAATTTGTTGCTCATATTTTTTAATTTTTTTCTCTGTGCTTTGTTAAGGTCATATAAACTTAACGAAGCACCCCTCCTAGATAAGGTTGAAAACAAATCAAATCAAAGTGCATAATTGGTTGCTTGTTAGTTGCTAATTAGTTACGGTAGTTTTGAATTTGTTGCACAATTTTATAATTTTTTTTAGTTCATGTGAGGTTAAAGAAGCACCCCTCCTAAATATACTTAAAAACAAATTGAAATCTAGTTAGATAATTTGTTGGCTGTAAGTCGCCAATAAGTTACGGTAATTCTGAATTTGCTGCTCATGTTTTTATGAGTGCATCGCTGAGCTTGTATGAAGTTAACGAAGCGCCCCTCCTAAATAAGCTTGGAAACAATTCGAAACTCAGTATTTTGCTATGTTAATATAAAGGTAACGAAGCAGCCCTCTCGAATTAGCTTAAAAACATCTAGAAACTCAGCGAATAATTCGTTGTTTATTAGTTGCTAATTAGTTACGGTGGTTTTGAATTTGTTGCTTTTTTTTTTTAAATTTTGTGTACTTCGTCAAGTTCATATGAAGTTAACGAAGCAACCCTCTCGAATTAACTTGAAAACAACTCGAAACCCAGTGGATAATTAGTTGCTTGTTAGTTGCCAATTAGTTACGGTGGTTTTAATTTGTTGCTCATTTTTTAAATTTTTTATAGTACTTTGCTAAATTAATATGAAGGTAATTAAGCACCCCTCTTAAATTAGTCTGAAAACAATCCGAAACCCAGTGAATGAGTAGTTATGGTAATTTTTAATTTGTTGCTCAATTTAGTTTTTAGTTTTTTGAGTACTTCGCTAAGTGCATATGAAGTTAACGAAGTACCCCTCCTAGATAAGCTTGAAAACAACTTAAATCACAGTGGGTAATTTGTTGCTTATTAGTTGCTAATTAGTTACGGTAACTTAACATAAACTTAACGAAGTACACGTAAATATAAAACAAAATTGTGCTACAATTTTTTTTTAAATTAGCAACTTATAAGCAACAAAGTATCCACTGGGTTTCGATTTGTTTTCAAGCTTATTTTGGAGGGGTGCTTCATTAACTTCATATTACCTTAACACAGCGTTAAAAAAAATATCAGAAAATTGAGCATCAAATGCAAAATAACCGTAACTAATTTGCAACTAATTAGCAACAAATTATTCACATATTTTCGTTAGCATCGGTGAGAGGTGCCTCGCTACTAAGTTCATGTTCATGGTTTTTGGTGAATCGAGAGTGACCAGTTTGTGCAAAGCGCGCATAACTAAGCTCAAATTCTTACATTTCGTCTATGAATTCATCACCTTCAATTGAAATCCACGCCAGGAAAGACATTAAAAAGTGTTCTGAAAATAGCTATACCTTTACGTCTGCTTAGCTGTTTATGTTGAAACGCGAGGTGGCATTGGTAGATCAATATAAATTGCCTGTGTACCGTTGAGTCGAAGATTTTTTCAATCTTATTTTAGAATATTTTTTACTCGCATTAAAGGAACTCCTGTTGTTGAATATCCAATTAAAAAAAATATATATTATTTAACATTGACTTAAAATTCGTAAGATAAAATCCCAACAATCCTACACTGATAAAAATCGACACTTTGGATCGAATTTGTCTCGACACTTTATTTGTAAGAAATTCTATTGGTAATACACTTAAGAAGTGTATCGAAAAGTAGTTAGCAACATTGATTATTGAATAAAACTGCGAAAAAAAACATATTTTGACATCAGTTTTCGATATATTGTAGAAAAATTACTTTTTTATGCATTTCACTGATTATATTGAAGAAAGTCCTAGTTTCTGTAAAACGCTCGCACTGTGGACTTGACATTCTTCATTAAATTCTGCACAGTTACTTTTGTGACTTTCCTGGTGGCAGCAGTCCAGTTTTTTTTCGAACTCCTGCATGCTTAGGAACACTGTACCTTCCGTCCGAAAGTGCCGCTTGACAATTGCCCAAAACCTTTCAATTGGCCGGAGATCCGGCAGTTCGGTAGGTTGATGTCATTTTCCTCGAATTGTACATTATTTTTTGACAACCACTGTAGAACGGAGTTGGTGTAGTGGGCTGAAGCCAAATCCGGCCAGAAGAGAGGAGGAGCCTTATGCTTTCGGTACAGTGGCAGCATTCTCTTCTTGAAACATTCTTCCTCGTACACCTTGGCGTTAATTGTGCCTTTCGTGAAGAAAATCGACGACCGCAAACCACAGGTACAAATTGCTTGCCAGACCAACACCTTCTGCCCAAACTTTTCCATCGCCACCGTGGTGTCAGCGTCGTCCAGTTTTTGCGCTCTTGTTTTGGCCTGAACTGGCTGTACCAGGGACTTTTACGCGCTCCTTCTGTTTCTTGTACGTTTTCAGGGAGTTCCGAACTTTGATCCGTTGAATCATCCCGATGCTGGTGTTGAACTGCTTGGCCAAATCCTGCGTCGACGCCGATGGGTTTTTTTCTGATGCACTCAACCACTTTTAAGTCCCGGCTGGGCTGGCTGGGACCCGTTTTCCTACCGGATCGGGGCAAATCCTTCATGGAAAGGGTCTTACCGAACTTCCCGATAGTATTTTTTGATACTGGTGTGGTGCACTTTCACCCGTTTTGCAATTTCGTTGTACGTGACACCACTTTCTGAGCACCAAGTGTGCAGAATTTTCTTTCGCGTTTCCGGATCAATTCGACTCATCATTGAAACGATAAACCGTACCGAAATCAATCGATTGCGCAGCTGTTAGTGACATGTAAACAAACATGTCACCGCAAAACACGCTGCAAAAAATTTAGCCATTTCAGAGTAATAACTGTTTGAATGTTGCTAACTACTTATCGATACACTCCTTAAACTTCACCCACCAAACAGCAAATAAATTCCAAATGTTCAACATTTAGTATTCGTTTCGCTTGACACTTACAGTCGAATCGTCATACAAGTGCCTATAAACTGATGAAAAAGTTTAGATTTTGACAGATTTATACTTAGTTCTCACGTAGATTACATTTTCATATGAGGTGCATAGAAATTTGTAACTGAAATGTCATCATTTTGAAACACATTTTAAAAAAAATGTGTCGATTTTAGCAGTGTACCTTTCAATTTAACTATTCATTCCGAATACTCTGGACAGATCCGTAATTCGTCTACTACTTCTTAGCCTACGTCAGTGTCAGAATCAAAATTCATTATACTTAAATCCCTCATTTGCTATTAACGAAAAAAAACAAAAAACAGCTTCAGAATTCAGAATCCGCTGCGATTCCCGAACCGAACACTTCTCGACAATCGATCAACAATATCGCGTAGAAAAAAAAATCATACAGCAAAACGTTCGGGCGATGATATTAGCATTGCTTGGAAGCTTCCATTCCTTTCCATTATCCCCCCCGTCTGCCCACGCTTTGTGCGATCCGGTCCGGCATTATACCGTTACCAATTTCATCTGACCGTCGTCGTCCGGCCGTCAGTCGTCGGTCGTCGTGGTGACAAATGTTTTGCGGTGTGCACAGGCGCGAAACAAAGCAGGCTAGCGCAAATTTGTGTTCTGCCGATTCCTGCCGAGACGTGTGTGTGTGTGTGTTTGTGTTGAAATTACCTCACCTCCAGAGTCTTCAACATTCAGCCATAATAAGCCAAGCAAGCGATCGCCATCGACGACAACGACGACGTTCATGGGTCTCACCTTGGCAGTGTGTCAACCGTTGGTCAGGCGGTTGGCGGTTGACGACGGGGACGGGGTAGGGTTTCAGTATTTTTTTCGCGATCACGAAATTTGACACTGTGCATGACGCGCGCGGTTTTGCATACCAACTCGATCGCGGCTTTGGTAAGGCGATCAGGCAGGTGAAAATTTTCGGTTGTCAGCTCGAAGTTTTGCTGATTGGTTCGCTATTTTGTGTAGCAAAACTGCGCGTCGGATCTCCAGTTACACCGGGCTTGGTCCAGTTACTCGAATTTCGTCTGTGAGGAACACTGTGTGTCACACTGGCTGGCACTCGGTCGATGACGTCAGCCATCTCCAGAACAATTGGGCACCCTTCTTCCTTAACCATTATGATGGCGATCGCTTCGCGGTGACATTGAGATCCGTGGGTGTGGGCGGACGTAAACTCTAAGAGCTCTCTCTCTCGCTCTGGCTTTGGTTTAAGTTCAAACTTGACCCAGATTTCGGCACTCGTCGCGAACCGGTATTTTGCTACGTCGATGAGGGAAGCGGCTAAGTCGAGCCCCGGCGCTCTGGGATCAGATCTTGACTTCCGAAGGATATCTACCTAAGTGCAGGCCTTTCATTTGATCGCGGTGATCTGAGGGGTAACAACAACAAAAAAAAGTTCATTATCACACACCGCGCACAGGTTTGTGTCAAGTGCGCAGCTCTCCGCTGTATAGAGCGACAACGGCGTCGTTGTCGTCGTCGCGGCTGCTGCCGTCACCATATAAGCACCGGTCGAGCCGACGACATGTCGTCAACCCTGACCTAAAAGTTGTATTTACTTGGTGTGTGAGTTCTTGTTTCTCATTATTATTATTATTCGTTGCTAGCTAGACTAGCGGAGCAGGCTCTCGCGTACGAGTTAAGGTAGTCACTGTACGAGAGCCGGTTGCCTTCGTCCTTCCACAGTTCCATGGATGTGTTAGGATGAAACGGGCGGTTCGCGATAATAACGGCCTGAACCGACCCGTTGATTGTCGCGCGGGGTAAAACCCGGGGCGAAGTAACGCGACCGAGCACGAATTGTTTCTTGCCATGTCGGAGTACAATAAGGAGTTGACCTCCACGGAGCAGTTACTGGCGGTTGTACTATTAAATTTACTCCGTTGTCAGTTTCTCTGGAATCTCTCTCGCTGTTTGATCAAAGTAGCCATGGATTCCGTTTTTAGTTCGCTAATGGATCTAACGACCATGCGTCGCACAGAAGCGTTGTTCTGAAATTGAAAAAGCGGGTGGGTAACGCTAGAGACATAACTGGAGGACGTGAATCCGAGTAAAATTGAAATGCTTCACACTTTCGTTCGTATTAGTTGATTAATTGTACCGCATAACTCTGAAACTTTGCATGAAAAAAAAACCGCATAACTCTGAAACTCCGCATAAAAAAACCGCATAACTCTGAAACTCCGCATAAAAACAGTCGCATAAAAAAGACCTCGGTGTACTAAATTATGACTTATTGTTGGCAAATATTTTCTACCACATAAATAACGCTGAATAAACGAGGGTAAAAAGGTTTACATAGTCAGTGGAGGAAAACTTTGCACAATTCTTTGGGAATTTTCACACGGTTCTAAAATAACAGAACAAAGGAGTTTATTCGATGTTTACAACTGTTGAGTACTATTTGGCATAATTTATTCAGGAACTGGAACTGGATTCAAGACCTAAACATGGAACCAGGAACTAAATTGGGACTGGTTCAAAATTCAGTTGCTAAATTCAGGATCGGAATCCAGGTCTACAATTCTTCAGTTCATGAATTTAGTTTTGGATTTCTGGAACTGAACTTATTTTCAGAACTCAAACTCCAAATTTATTTCTTGAACTGAATTCTGTTTCAAAGTATATTTCCAGAATCCAAGTTTCAGGAAATGAATTCTAAAATTGAATTGAGGAATTAAATTTCCATTCCGAAGTCAGGCTCAAAGTCAAGATTTAAAATTTTGTTATAAAATCCAGATCGAGAATATCAGGTTTACAACTTTGCTTCCGCCGTTTTCCGATTGGTGGCTGTACCGGCTGAGGCTGGTCAAAACACATAGATGATAATTCCTTTAAAGTGAGTGTGCACAGTGCCTAACGAATTGTCATCGCCGTTTCAGTGACAGTTGTTTTTGTTTTCGTATCATTCACGCTCGAAAATGTCTGTCCCAATTTTCGCCATTTGCGGAAAGTTTTACTGTAACTGTGACAATTCGAAAAAAAAAATGCAGCTGAAGTGCATCGAATGCTCTCAGAAACTTACGGTGATGCTGCTCTGAGTATAAGAACGGGTCGAGAGCGGTTTCAACGTTTTAAAAATGGTGATTTCGATGTCGAAGACAAACCTGGTGGTGGAAGTGAAAAAACCTTCAAAGATGGACAACTTGAAGCATTGCTTGATGAAGATTCGTGCCAAACCCAAGAAGAGCTTGCCGAATCGTTGGGAGTGAGTCAGCAAGCAATTGCAAAACGTCTCAAGGCCCTGGGCATGATTCAGAAAGAAGGAAACTGGGTGCCGTACGAGTTGGAACCGAGGGACATCAAGCGCCGTCTATTTGTATGTGAGCAACTGCTTCAAAGACAAAATCGTAAGGGGTTTTTACATCGAATCGTAACCGGTGATGAAAAGTGAGTTCGATACTATAATCCTAAACGCAGAAAATCATGGGGAAAGCCCGGCCATGCTACTTCGTCGAAGGCAAAACCGAATATTCACGGTGCTAAGGTTATGATTTGTATTTGGTGGGATCATCTCGGTGTGATTTACTACAAGCTCTTAAAACCGGGTGAAACCGTCACAGGAGATCGCTACCGAACGCAACTGATGCGCCTTAGTCGCGCCCTAAAAGAAAAGCGGCCACAATATCAAGAGCGGCATGACAAAGTCATCCTCCAACACGACAATGCTCGGCCTCACGTTGCACACGGAACCACCCGCGATCCCATTTCAACCAGAATATTAGTTGATTTTCTGAATTCGATTGGTTAAAATTTGGTACAACTAATCGATTGTTGTTTTAACTAAACTGTCATTTTTGTTATTCGATTAGCAGAAACGATGGTTGAAAAAACTAATTTAACTGTTTGAAAAAAAATGCTGTCAATTAGTGAGGACACATACCTTTCAATTTCAACAAATATTTTAGTTGAACGAACTGGTGTTGTTATTGAAACAAAATTCTGTAAGTTGAAAAATAAATCGGTTTTATTTGTTTTAGACATGAGTATTGAAAGTGAAAAAAAAAATGAGTATTGAAAGATGATGCCTTCAAACGGTTGAACTAAAGTTATGCACTGATAATTTTAGTCAATTTATATGAGCTTGGGTGCACCGCTGGGAATTGGAATTTTGCGACGGCAATTCGATCGCAGCGCCTCTGTGTGTTTGAAACCCTTCTATCCTGTTACTTTTATAAATTAAATTCATGTCAAAAAGCGTTTTATTGCTAATGCATGAACATCATCATCGGTATCAAACAGCTGGAAGTAAAACAGTCTGCTGGAAGTTAATCAATGATCGAATTTGAAGCATAAAATTTTTGCGCATACCTGAAAGATTACGAGATGATCATTCATTAAAATTTTCTAATTTGTCACTAAATCTTTTTCATCTTAAACAAGGTTAACTTTATCACAACACCGCTGTTAGATAAACACTTCTTATCATAAATTTCTCAAATCGAATGAACACAATTTCACCAAACGCTTTAACCATCGATGTTGTTTTCATTGACATTTTGAAGCGACGCGAACAGATTTCAACTGGAAAAGTTGTTGATTTTGCATTGCGATTATTGTTTTGCTTTCATTTGACAGCATTCAAAACAACATATTTTTCAACTACTTGAATATATGCAAATCAAAAAAACCATTTTGGTTGAATCAAAAAGAAATTAGTTAAATCAACTATCGCAAAAATCAAAAACTGCGATATCGCAATTTTATGATCGAAGGGTTCTCCGTGCAGATGCGGTCAAAAAGTACCTGGAAACGCTTAAATGGGAAGTCTTGCCCCACCCGCCGTATTCCTCAGATGTCGCCCCTTCTGACTTCCACCTATTCCGTTCGGTGGCACACGGCTTGGCAGATCAATATTTTCAATCCTTCGAAGAGTTGGAAAAATGGATTGCTTCACGGATAGCGTCAAAAAAGGGCTCCTTTTTTCGAGCCGGGATCCGAAAATTGCCGGAAAGATGGGAGAAAGTTGTCGCTAGCGACGGACAATACTTTGAATAATACATCTGTAAGCACTTTTTCGCAATAAAGCTTTTAATTTTGGAAAAAACGGCGGAAGCAAAGTTGTACACCTGATATTATATTTTTTTCCAGACTATTGAAGTGAATTCTTGAATACGAATGAACGTTGAACGAGTTGAGTGCGAAAATGGCTCTAATTTCTGGAAACAATGAGGAAAACTCACCACGCTTGATGAGTTTTCCTCATTGTTTCCAAAATTCGAGAAAACTAAAATTTTAAGCTGTTTATGGTTATCTCACACTGTTGAAAATTTGATCATAAATTGCTGATCATATTTCTGAAGACATGGAGGAAGTAATTTCTGGTTGTGTTTGATACAACTCGAGATATTCACGATTAAGTTCTACTCATTCTTTCACAGAGCGAATTTTGAAAAGGTGCTCCATAGTAAAGTAGGACGTATTCACGTCAAAATCTCTTTCTGATCCACCTTGTATTGTGACAGTGTTTTTCTACTGTCATTCGAACAGGGCTGATTAACACACATTTTTGCATTAGGATAATTTCTGACACGAATTTGGGTTGATTTTTGAACACAAATTCATTCAGATTGACTTTGGTAATTTCCAAAAAGCGTGCTTCCGGGCTCACATCGGTTATTCGGCAACAGTTTCGAATCCCAAAATATCAGCATTGATACATTTGAGCTTGATTATTGATCATTTTATAAAAAAAAAAACAATTTGTCGGTTACGTCACTCTAGCTATAATATCTTCGGAACCGAAAGTGTCTGCAATTCGAACTTGTGCAATGATTCAAAGGTAGCTTTCAAACGAGTCTAGGAATGTTGAAATCTACTCAGCTATCTCCGAGAAAATCGAACGAATGACAAAAAATGCGTTTTGTCGGTTACGTCACTTATATCATTATATCGCTAGAACCAGAAAATGGCAGCAATTTGATCTCTAAAGTTCTCAACCTAAAAGTAGTAACTTCGATTTCCAACCCAAACGAGCCTAAGCTTGTAGAAATGAGTTCCGCTATCTTCGAGAGAACTGAGCAGAGAGATACAATTTGTCGGTTACGTCACTTAAACGATTCTATCCTCGAACCCGATATTTTCAGCTATATGATCTTCGAACTTGATCAATGACCCAATAGAGGTTCTCAAACGAGTCTTGAATTGTTGAAATCTGCTCAGCCATCTCCGAGAAAATCGAACGAAGGAAAAAAATGCATTTTCGTCGGTTTCGTCACTTATACTACCATGCTCATTTGATCTTCGAACTTATTTCACATCTCAGGAATAGCTTTCGAACGGGCTTGTGAAAATCGGTTCAGTCATCTCCTAGAAAATCGAGCGAAGGGAGAAGCATTTTGTCGGTTACGTCACTTATACCATTATATCTCCAGAACCAGAAAATGGCAGCAATTTGATCTCTAAACTTAGTTCTCAACCTAAAAGTAGCGCCCAACCCAAACGAGCCTGTGGAAAAATAGCGGTCCCATCTTCTAGAAGACTGAGCGGAGAGATGCAATTTGTCGGTTATGTCACTTAAGTGATCCTATACTTGAAACTGAAACTTTCAGCTATATGATCTTCGGAACTAATCAATGGCCCAATGGCTTTCAAACGAGTCTAGGATTGTTGAAATCTGCTCAACCATCGAGCGAAGGCAAAACATGCGTTTTGTCGGTTACGTCACTTATACTATCATATTCATTTGATCTTCGAACTTAATTCGCATCTCAGGATTAGCTTTCGAACGGGTCTTTAAAGAGCTAACTGCAAAATTCAGGTTCGGAATCCTTATCAAGAATTCAGTTCATGAAGTTAGTTCTGGAATTCTGGAACTAAACTCATTTTCACAATCCAGGTTTCAAATCTATCTCTAGAACTAAATTTCATACTTTGATTCCGAATCTGAATTAGGAAATTGCTCCCGAATCTAGATCCAGAACCCAAGCTCCAAATTCAATTCTACTATACAGGTTCTGAATTCTGGAAATTAATCCAGAAGCTAAATTTAGAAATTTAAATCTAAACTTAATTCGGAAGTTAATTCGAATTCTAATTTTTTTTTTCTAGAATCCAGATCTAGAATTCATATCATGAATTTTGTTCAAAAATTCTGAAGTTAGATTCTTGAATCAGAATTCTGGAATCGAATTCCGAGCTTGAATTTAGAAAGCTTCCACAATCTAGTAAAGGAAAACAGAGCGGAGAGATGCAATTTGTTGGTTACGTCGCTTAAGCGATTCTATCCTCGAACCCGAAATTTTCAGCTATATGATATTCGAACTTGATCAATGATCTAATAGTAGCTTTCAAATGAGCCTAGGATTGTGGAAATCTGTCCAGACACTCCTAGAAAATTGAGCGAAGGAAAAAATGCGTTTTGTCGGTTACGTCACTTTTACTATCATATTCATTTGATTTTTGGACTTAATTCACATCTCAGAGTTAGCTTTTCAATGAACCTCAGTGTGTGAAAACCGTTTCAGTCATCTCCGAGAGAATCGAGCGAAGGTAAAAAATGCGTTTTGTCGGTTACGTCATTTATATCATTATATTTCTAGAACCAGAAATGGCAGCAATTTGATATTTAATCTTTGTTCTCAACCTAAAAATAGCCTTTAGATTTCCAACCCAAACGAGCCTAAGCTTGTAGAAATGGGTTCCGCTAATCTCCGAGAAAACAGAGCGGAGAAATGCAATTTGTCGGTTACGTCACTTATACCATAACTCGCAACCAGAATATAATCGGCCATATGATCTTCGAAATAGATTCGCAAAAAAAAATATTTATCTCGAACAAGTCTAGAATTCTTCATTCTTTCATATCCGAGAAAATTGAACGGAAAAAAGTACGTTCTGTCGCTTACGTTCATTATACCTTTATATCTCCGGAAATGGTGTGACAGTTTTTCGAGCTACGAACTTGTTCATCGAACCTGAAGTAGTTTTCAAGCGAGTCGGAGTTTGTTGAAATCGGTTGAGCCATTTCCGACAAAAAAAGGAGCGGAGGGGAAAATACGTTTTGTCGTATTACAAAATACGTCACTATTGTCATAATCCAGAACGGGAAGTGTTTGAACTTCGTATTTGAATCCCAATTCAAAAGTAGGTTTTATTTTATTTCCAAGAGAATTGAGCGGAGCGAAAAATCTTTGAAACGAGCCCACACACAAACATTTTTCGATCTCGTCGGGTTGATATAGGGGTCTCGAGACTCCGATCAAAGTCGTTTTTTTCAACAATTCTATATCCTTTCAATAGAGAAAGATAAAAAGGCGGGTGGGTATAACTGAATGACGTCAATGGACACGCTTCCTCCATACTCCCAATTCGTGAGAAATGTTCAAGTTTTTCCTTCTTTGTTTTCCGAATCGTAACGGTGCATCTATACTGAAGTAAGATTTATTCGCGTCAAACTACTGTGACATAGAATGAAATAAAATAAGACGGAATTCAATACTGACGGTTATCTGAAATAAAAGGCTATCTTTAAATATTTGCGTCATCACACGTTTTCGGCCAATAAGGCGGCCCCAACGAGAATGCCGGGCCTTACTCAGGTTACTCGTACTAGACTGTTCTGATTTTCTTCAAATTTTAATTTCTTGCGATCGGTCCCATACAAAGAATCTCAATTTCATCCGGGTCCGACTTCCGATTCTATAGATAAATGATAAAAAAAAAAGTAAATTATCGAAGATTGATTATTCGAGTTTACTAACATTTATTCAAATGGCAGCTTTTATGTTATGGTCCCATACAAAGAATTTTGGCTGAATCCGAATACTAGTTTCGGAAATTCAGAGTAATATGTAAAAATTTCAAATTACATGAAATGCTCAAAAAATGCTCACTTCCTAGTCATATTTGTTTCCAGTTTCCGGTTTCAGAAGATCCGGAAATAGTGATCAAATACCTTAAAATGGAACGCATTTCGCATTTCTCAAAGATGGCTTCACTGATTTTCACTGTGTTATAAGATTCAAATGATGTTCCGAATTTTATTCGGATCCGACTTTCGGTTTCGGGAATAACAGCGTGATGAGTGTTTGAAATTTCAAACTAAAATTAAGCTCAAATTTTTCATTTTTTTTTTTCTAAATTAGGCTCAAAACTATTCCATTTCACTGGTCATAGTGTCACACGAACCGTTTTCGGCTATGCCGACTATCCCGAATTCCGGTTCCGCAAGGAACGTGGAAATAGTGTTAGAAACTTAGAACAAATCGGCTCAAGTGGCACGTTCCCCGGATTATTTGGAAAAGGGGCGGTCTTATGGCCCCATACAAAACTCCTGATTGTGTGTTGGACTACCGTTTTCTGAATAACAAGGCTGTCGTGATTTGACCGTCTGTTATGCCATTAATTTCTGGAATTGCTCAGCTCATTTTAAGTTCGTAGCTACTTCTGTTTATTAATCATACAGAAAAATTATATGAAAAGCAGATTCACGACTCAAAATTCCGATTCGGTATTTGACCTTCTATCTTAATGTACAGAAAAATTCCATAACTATTCCGGTGACTACAGAAAAAGATGATTCTTTGAGTTCAAAATCATTCAAAGTAGCAAATCGCTTTGTTCTGCTTAAAGCAATGCTTTTTCTTCACAGCTCGATTTACTGAAAACGGCTATACTTGAAGCTGTGTTTTTTTTTTCAACAATGAAAGTTCTCCACCAGAAGTCCGCTCCTTCGTCTGTCTCACCCCTTCTCTTGTGGCATTCCGTTCCATCATTCCAAGGCTCAGGCAAAAAAAATGAAAAGATGGGCACCGCGGATTGCTCTCAGTTATTCGTTCTTACACTTTTTTGTTATTTTTTTTCTTCCTTCTCTCAATTCCTCTTCACCCGAACGACGAAGGACCACTTGGAAGCAGAAATACCCGTTTTCGATTAGTGCTTTTTCTCCGGATTCGTTCGTTCGTTCGTTCGTTCTGTCTGTTGCGGGATCCTGTGAAGGAACGGGGTAAGAAAAAAATAGGTAGACCGATTTGCCTGCCTGAATGCCTTCCAGTTAGCAAGTCTGTTATACCGGCTAGGCAAAAGCCTATTAATTCATTATTGCGCCATGATCATAAAGAAATAAGATGGGCAGTAAAATCATAAAAAAAACCATGCGGAGGTAATCTTTCCAAAGCCCAAAGCAATCGAACGGCGACAATGAAATAGCATCTTCCGACTACCTTTTTTTCCGAACGCCCCCCAACCGAAGGAAGAAAAGCGCTGTAATGTCACGTGAGGTGAAAGCCACTTTCGAACAACCTTCCGCACGGCGGATGATGCGTTTTCTATACGGACAAGGAAACCGAACCGGGTGGTCCTTGCTTTCCGCCCGGGCCGGGAGGTGCCAAATTTCACCCTAATTAGCGAGGAGCCGAACCATCGAAACAATAGCGGAAACATCCTTCGATTCGCACCGAGCAAAATCTCGTTGACCGTCATCACGCCAATCAGTCAGTCAGTCAGTCAGTCGGCGAGTCACAGCCTGCTTCGGTTCCTGCACCTCCACGACTTCAATGTTCTCAAAGCTGTTCACCTCGGCGCGGGCGCTCGGCGGCTGCTGCTGCTGCTGCGAGTACCCTTGATCTTTGTTTTCCAGCCACCAACCAACCGCCGCCGTTGCCGCCAAAGTCTCTCCGTCTCCGCCTCCGCCAAACGATCCGCACTCGATCGTGTCGCACTCGATCAGATCGAGAAACGGAGATTTCTCTCGCTCCCAACGCGTTCGTGCTGTGTTTTGTGGTGTCTCGTCTCCTCCTCCTCCTCCTCCTTAGCCGCCCGCGACATCAACGCCGCCGTCTACACTTTGCTCAGTCATAAGAGTAACCTTGGTCTTGGCATACATTTTCCTTTCCCAGCGGTACAAGGAGGGTGTGTGTGCGTGTTTTTGGAATAACTGAGGTGCTGGCGGCGGCGGCGGCGGCGGCGGCGATTGAATTGTTAGCTAATTTAGGAAGGTACAGCGGCGCAGGGCAAGCTAGCTAGCATGAATCAAGTAATGACACGATCGAGTCGCGTCGAATCGATCGGTTTGCTGTGAACAGTTAGTAGCTCGCAGCTCTTGGTGTTGGGTTTGCGGTGGGTGGGGGTAGGAGATTTCCGATCGAGCGGGGTAGCGAAGGGTGTCACGTCGTCGATCGTGATTCTCGAAGGTTTGCTTCAATCAATTCCAGCACAACGCAACTGTTTGACGCATGGGAAAACTGAAACAGTTCCAGAATTCAAAAGTTATAAAAGTTCTAATTTGGATGACTCTTTGCAAACGTCTTCAGTATGACAAACCATTGGTTGTGCACGGATGAAGAGTCCACTTCGACTCAAGACTAGTTTTCAGAAAAGACGCTTGTGGGTTTTTTTTTGTTGCACGCACTTTCTTCAAATCGGAAATCGATTGACCTCTCCTAACAATAAACAACCAGAAATTAAGCTTCGCCGCTGAACACAATTTTCCGATAAAAAAGTGGATCTCTTAATCTCCCAACCGAGCATGAATTTTGATAGTAAAATTCCATAATTTGTAAACGTTGTTCGTTCGTAAGTCGACTCATGACTAAATTGTAGACCAAATTGAACTAGTTTGGCAACGACAGAAGACACGATTCACGCGTGATCTGTCAAAAACAGTGTTGCCAAAAAGATACCAGCAAAAAATCACCCTTTCGAATGGAATTTTGGTTTGAAGCGAAACAACCAACATTGACACAATTTTCACACATTTTTCTACTGTCAAGAAACGGAACGGCGATTAGGAGCATTTTCCAACGGAGAAAAAGGTCAAGTTTCTCAAAAAAAAACCCTTGGTTTAGCAGGCAATATGCAGCTGCGGTCAAGCAAATCAAAGCTTCATCACTACCGAAACGGTAAACAAGAGAAAAAAAAGACGGTGAATGCCTTCTAGAGATGGGCCATTTGCTCCTGAGCTGTTCCAGTGAATTGAATCTTTAAAGTGAGCTGAGAGAGCTCACAGCTCTTTTTTAAAGGAACCGCAGCTCACCAGCTCACCGCAGCACTGGTAAGGTGGAAACGAGCTACTAGCTGAATGGATCTTCGACTCTTGAAGAGCGAGTTCTAAATGAGATGAAATGTGTGCATGAGCTTCCAAATGTGCATCTTCTTTAATAGATTGAATGAGCCATTTTTTTTTTAATAAATACGTTTATTTCTTAAGGCAGTTTACATAAGTTTTTCTTCGCCGTAGCATCACTTTTACATAAAATTCTTATCCTAATTTAATAGTCAAAACGATTTGAATTTATTAAAACATTTCTAAAAATTATAAAATAAGCTGTTATTTTCAGACATTTGTTGATAATTTCATTAACTATTTCGAGTTTGTTTGTATCATTACATAATTTCGATTCTAATTTAGCTATTTGGTTTAACTCATGGACGCAGCTGGAATCAGAACTACGTCTTAACAGGGGCCTCCACGCAAGTCCAAACGACATGATCAATATCCCGATAACCTTCTCCACAAGCACAATGATTAGTCTCGGAGAGCCCAATTCGGAGCTGTCCCACCGGTATGAGCTGTTTCGCACATCTCTAATGCCTTCAGAAGCGACTGTCACCATTTCTACGCAGCCATGGCACTCCCTTGCTATTCCGGGCTGTTTTGGCATCTTGTCACTACGCCAAACATGTTTCGGAATGGTATAACACGAATGGAGTCCAAGCCTCGACCTATCGAGCGGTATTGGGCTTCTGTGAGGAGAAAGATTCTCTTATTATAAACAGCAAGCTAAAAAAAATTCGATAATCTTGGACAAAAGCAGTTTAAACGGTTGCACAGAAGTCTGCACAGTTCCTAATGTCTGGAATATACTCAAACGTTCGTAGTTTCATCATAATAAACTCTAATTAGTTTAGAGATGATTAGTAATGCCCAATTGAATGAATAAAAATCTGTTTTAATCCACCAAGTGGTGTAATGATGCCTTTCTCATATTACTTATACTTTCAGAAATATCACCAGAAGATTTTGTGAAGAAAATTTTTTTTTTCAATCTTGAATAAAATAAGAAACTTTCTTTGGGTATAAACTAACATAACCTTTTCAAATTGTAAACAGTAATGTCAAGTTGATAAGAATTTTTCTTTATTTTGCATCGTCGCACTAAATGATTAAAATACACTTTACCATATAGTTCTGGAACCGGAAATCGGACCCGGATGAAATTGAACAGCAACTTTTATTTGAGTCTGTTTGTGGAAATCGATCAAATCATCTCTGTGAAAATTGAGTGAGTGTCGTTTTAACTTTTTGACTACTACTTCTGGTACTTCTGGAACCAGTAACTTGGAACCTGTATAACCAAAGTCGGTTCTTTTAGTAAGTAACTAATATAGCCTACAAATTGAATCAGTTTTAAGCTAAATCTAGAAGAATTTTACCCTTCGTCGCTTTAAATGACGGTGTGAAATTCAATAGCAACCTACAGGACTACGAAATTTTTTTATGAGTGACATTTTTAGACGCATACCCACACACCCACATACACTGTTCAGCTCGATGAAATGTGTCGAATTATGTAGAACACTTGGCACTTCGGGTCAATTTCCACTGGTCAATTTTTCAAGTGATTGTATGAACTTTCTTTATGAGAAAGGCAATAAGTGCACTTTTATTGAAAAGCATCTTCATCATGAGCTTGTAATAACACTAACAAGTAGGTACAAATTGAATAAAAGGATTAGAAATTAACATATTTTTCACCTGAAAAATATAAATTTTAATGTGGCAACCCTGCACGCTATACGAAATTAAACAAAGCACGCTGTGAATAGAGCAAAGCCGCACGTACCGTCGCGCCCCAGTTTTGCATGGTCTTTTTTTTTTCGATTATAGAGGTTTTATCATTGTTTTCATTCACCCCTTCGGGTCAGAAAAGTTTTCTGACCCTATGTGCGGGGTTGGGAATCGAACCCAGGTGGGCAGCGTGAAAGGCATCGACTTACCCATCACGCTATACCCGTTCCGCTGCATCATCATTTTGAATTTGAATGTTTTGACACTCATCGCCCTATAATTTCGGAACCGGAAGCCGGATCAGGATGAAATTGCACAGTATGTTTAAAGACAATGAGAACTTTAATTTGAATAATGAATCGTGAAAAACGGCTTAACCGTTGCTGAGAAATCGACGGGAGTTCCGTTTTTGGAGATTTTCTTTGCTATTATCGGTGCTTTCGGAAGCGGAAACCGGGCACTAGTAGTTTCAAAGAAGTTTTATAAAATGACTAACTAATAAGATCCGTCAACTAGATCAATTTAGCAGTAAGTTTTATAAAAATGTGCACTTCGTTTCGCCATTGCTTGTTAAAAAGTACTCATGAAATTGAAAATTTTCACCAATCGCACTGTAATACCGGAACCGGAAGTTGGATCTGGATCAACTTTTCGGGGACTTTTTTTTAAAAATTTCAAGACCTTTTGTTTGCTTCTTAGTTTGTGAAAATTAGTCAAGAAATTTCCGAGAAAATTTTTCATAAATTTCTACATATTTCCTAGTAATTCCGGAACAGGAAGTGGGATCCAAAGAAAACTCAGGAAAATTGTATAAGGCTATAAGACCCTTCATTTGAATCCAAGTTTGTGAAAATCGGTTCAGCCATCTGCTCGACTATTCACCGCGATCTTTCAAAACGTTCCACTACGTTCCGGAACGATCTTGCCTGTTAAACCATACTGCCTGTTATAGAAATATTCCAACTACAACAACTTTTCACACTTTTCGCACGATTTCCCTAAGCTCCTTTTTTCCATGTCGCATAAATCACACGAGAATCCATTCGGAATAAACAAAAACAAACTTGTCATTTTTAACCAACAGAAAAAAGAACTCTCTAGTGTGAAGTGAATGTTGCACCCAACATTTTGTCTCATGTGAAAACGGCACCCAAATCGTTGTGGTTCCTCGTGTCGATCGTGGTGACATCTGCAAGTGTTCGCCATGCAGATTGAACAAATTTTACACACAGTTCCTATGTGAGCCTTTTCATCTGTTTTCTGTGTCTGAACTGACTCCAAATTTGTCAACTGAATTTAGGAGCCAGTTTCAGTTTTCGAATTGATTTTTATTAATTCAGTTCCAGTTCCTGGATGTTCAGAATTTAGGTTCTGGTGTAGATGAAAAGTGGTGGAAAATTGAGTGACATTATTTGTCAGACACACACACACACACACACACACACACACACACAGAGAGAGAGAGAGAGAGAGAGAGAGAGAGAGAGAGAGAGAGAGAGAGAGAGAGAGAGAGAGAGAGAGAGAGAGAGAGAGACATTTTGTGATCTCGACGAGCTGAGTCGAATGGTATATGACACTCGGCCCTCCGGACCTCGGTTCAAAAGTCGGTTTTCACAGTTTTTTTTGGGTTGAAACAACAACAAATTTGTTTTATTCTGAATCTAATCTGTCCAGATTTTGTCACAAACAAGTTTTATCGAACAACAAATCCAGGAACGAGTTATCAGATGGATCGATTTGATTTATGTAATCCCATTTCACAGCCCCTGCGAAGGATTAAATCATGAAGGATCTGAAATGTCTGCTTCGCCTAACCAACGCTTCCATCATCCTTGCTCGACTACCTGCTGCTCAACAGATCCCTTGGTAGAGTAAACAAACAAATCGTAGAAAAAGGAAACTAGAGAGAGAGAACAGCGTGACGAAGGAACAGGAAACTGCGTTGCAAATCCCTGAACCCAGAAGGTGGATGGATTCATCCGGGGGTACCAGAAAAAAAAAATAAAAACGAATAACAGAAAGGGTGTGTCATGTGAGTGCTGGAAAAGGTTCAGAATTGTCTCGCGATACTCGTGGAATCGTGGGAGAATTTGTTTGGTGCGTATTTTTCCATGCTCGGAACGAGGAACGGCTAGAGCAAAGACCCGATTGTCTGTTGAAATAGGACTCGCTGAAACGCTTCGTGACGGGCGACAACAGAAGAGAGGGAGATGCGCTGGGGTTGAGGAAGATGACTATCAGGTTTCGGTTCGGTGGGTGCTCGCGTGATCATCGAGGAAGGGGATGGAAATTGATCGACATAAATCATTTTTCCAATGTATGTTCCTGTGCGAGGGATGGAAAAATTCAGGATGTTTGATTTGTTGCGGCCTTTTCGAAATCTTTTGGCGTCAGGTGGCGTACGGAGATTTTTCACCAAAAACCAAACCGTGGCTTGGGAATTTTTGTTCGATGAAACGGATCAACTAAACATATTATTTCGCCAGATGTTGAGTTCCGGTTGATTGCTGCTATCCGGTGCAATAAAAGTCACTTTTAATCGAAAGACGAACGACACCACGATAAATTCCCGTAGTGCAGCTGCAGTCAGTCGGTTCGTCCGGTGGACCTAAATAAGTTCCAAGAATCGATAATCGGTTAAATTGACACCCCCGAGCTCTTCAAGTGGGCAGCGAAAAACGAAAAAAAAACAGAATGATCGTTGCGGTCTGTCTGGGGTTTGGTTCTTCCGATGCTCCTCCGTGTGTGCCCCTGGCGGCCTGATCCTGATCCAGATTCTGCGGCTCGAGGGCAACCAGCAATTGTGGTAATTTATTTCTCGTTCGTCCTCATCCACAGTCCACACCAAGAAACAACAGTGTATCGTCGAACGGACCAAAGGCCGGAGGAAAATATCGAACCACTTCACCAGTCTCGAAAAAAAAGGAGGCACAAACAAAAAAATTCCGAAACCAGATATAACCGTTTCTGCCACCACCGTGGATTCTAGCTGTTTTGGTTAAATGTTTTCCGCTCCTTCCGTCTTTTCCGTGATCCTCGCTGATGGACTCGCTGGGTCCGGCAAAGTCAGCAAGGTCAATATCTTCTAAAAGTTTGACCTTGATAAAACCTGATTTCGCTTGGTTCGCTCGCTGGCTTTGGTTGGTGCTCGCTCGCGGTTCACAGACATGTTCAAGCGACTCGCAACGCTAGAATTATTTTTTTGTTGTTGTTCCTTCCTTTTATGTTGTGTTGCTCGTGTTATTACAAAGACCAAACCTGGTTCCCTCTCTCTCTCTCTCTCTCCTTCCTTCCTTCGTTCGACGAGTGCAAGTTCTTCTTCATTGGACCGACCCAGAAAGATAGCAGGAAATTGTATTCCTCAGCCAGCCAGCCAGCCAGCACTCTATAAAAGCACCGGTTGTTGTTGTACACCACCAGAACCGCTGGGGATGACGACGCATCAGGGGGGCGGGGGGGATCAGGGAGGCCCATTATAGAGACGAACACTCCTCCTTCTATCTACACCACACTTGAGAAATAACTATGGAAATAAAAAAAAACCGGCACAGAGTAAAAAAAACATGCAACAGAAAAGTGCTCCATCGGGAACGAATTCTGCTGTGTTCCTCCTTCACGGTTCTTGATCACAGCAAACTGAGACGAGGTTCGTTGCCTAGTGCCTCGCTAGAATACCAATCTAGCAATCCACGACGAATGGCGAACGAACGAATGAACGAGCGAACGCACGAACGAACGAGCGAACGACCGATCTGCGAACGGATGTCTTCTATTTGCGCGTTGAAGTCTTTTGTCTTTAGCCTCTCTACTCTAGCAGTCGCCGGGTCTCCTAGTAGTAGGCCGCTGTTATACGGATTGGGAAGAGATGAGCAGGCGGCGAAGAGAATTTTTTTTAGAGTGAGGCCTTCGAATCGACAGACGTTGGCCTTTTTGAGAATTACCCGGAATTGATGAGCAAAATTGGCTAAATTTCTGATTGATTCCCGATTTCTGTATTAAACATTGAGGTTGAGGTTTAAAAATACTTTTTTTTTACGTTTCGTCCTCGGCTTATGTAAAACCGCGAGGTGGCATTGGTAGCTCAGCATGAACTGCTACTGCACTGATAAATCAAGGGACGGTTATCCACATGGTACCAAAAATCCCTAAAAAGATCTTTACAAATGTTAACACTAAAGTAGTTCATTAAAAAGAAAAAAAAAATGGGAGAATTATTCTTTTTTAGGTTCCGTCTTCGATTCATCAGTACGCCGGCAGTTCACATCGAACTTCTAACGAGACTCGACAGTTCAATTTGAAACATGTTTCGGCTTACTGGTTTGCTCATCCGAAGGGTCAGTTTAGACATATCAATAGCGAATTTTATTTAACTGCAGAGTCTTGATAACATTTCTCGCTATGAACTGCTATCGCACTGATGAGTAGAAGACGAAACGTAAAAACGAAAAAAAAACAGTGGTTACGTGGCATTTAGCAGAAACTTCACAGATAAAAATATTTTATGAATTTACATCTATTTTCATGCATATATTTAGAGCAGGTAATTAAACATAAATTTACTTTACAATTCTGTAGGTTTCAATAGAATTTAATTGCAAACTAAGCGTTAATTGAAAGATACAGTTATATTCATTGAAAATTCAATGCAATCCAATTTAGTATTGCATCGATGAAGGTTTTCAATAAAAATCTCGATTCAACCCATGTCTATTACATGTTACTATTGATTTACATGTCATGTAAATTTCATTATTTCTTTCTGTGTTGGAGGTAAATTTTAACCCTAAAAATTAGCAGAGGAGTCGGAAAATTGCATGTGCAAATTTTCTCCTACCAAAAATTTGCATAACATTTTGCATACTTTACGGAGAAATCTAAAAAAACCAACGAACACGCGGATTTTCAAAAATTACACTGAAGTCTGTTTTTGTACGGAGAATGCGTAACGCAAAAACAGAAACCGCGCAAAATAAAAACGCGTAACTTCGGTTATCCGCGTAACATGGGAAATTCGCTTTAAAAAAGCCGCGTAAAAACCCGCAATAAAATAACACTTTTTCAAGCGATTAGTGGAATTAAATTACAATTCATTCCAATTAATTCCACTATATTTTAAATACTTCGAACTAATGCACTGGTGAAGGTTGCAAATAGCACTCCAGAATACTACTATTTCGTGACGTTAGTGGGGAATTGTATTAATGACTTTTAAATATAGTGAAATAAAATGGAATTTATTTTCATCTCAGAGCGCTCCGGTTTTGCTTCATAACTGGTTTGACACAAGACATATTAGTAGCCTACTTTTACACTGTGAAGTTTTTTACTTCAGACAAATTTTCAGACGTGCACTTCGCAGCTTAAAAAGCAAAAGTGAAACAAATCTTTTAGGACATAAACGCCGTATATTTTATAGCTGATTTTTGCTCTGTTAACTTTCTATCCGCTTCTACCACGCGGAACATCGTAAAGCGTCTCTGGAGCTGAACAATTGTGATCCGAATGTGTTGCTGTTGTAGTTCCCATCTGACAAAATTTATCGACAACTTGTGCAAAATTAGAATTACTAATCGAAGGTGAAAGTAGCAATTTTTCAAACACATTTTTGCACAGTAATTTTTCTATCCGACTTTTTCAATGCAGGGTTATGAAAAAAAAGCCGGAATCTACTTTTTTTCGCAATTCTAAATCTGACTGAAAAGTAATTGACGTAAAAACTGACCTTGTTTTTTTTTCTTCAATTTTGCACTATAAATGTTTTGTCCGATTTTTTCGTTGTAAATATTCGAAAATGTTTATTCAGCTTGAAAATGATTTGAAATTATCAAAACGAAGTTGAAATGTTTGAATCGATATATTTTATCCGATTTGATCATCGTCTAATACAGCTATTCCCAGTCTCGGGATCTGCGAAGTATTTTGTCGGTGGCCGAGAATTATTTTTTTAAAAACTTTTTTTGCATCAGAAATTGTTTCTAGCAGTAGGTGCTTTTGTGTTGCTTTAAATTTAATATAATGGTTTTTGTAAAAATAATAATCAAGTGGTCAACTTTAAAAATTTTGTGTGTCCTTTTTTAGGGTGAAATATATTTCCAGCGAAAAAAAAAACAACTTTAAATATTACAGGTTTGCGAAATAAAAAGTTTGGGATTAGTGCTCCGAAAATGTAGAGAAAAAATTCAACAAACTTGAAATCGAATCTCACTCGCGATTGCCTGTTAAATTGTAGTCCAACTCCACGGTGGTTTATTGAAGTGGAAGTAATTTTTTTTTGACACTTTTGCCGTAAAATCTTTTTATCCGAGAGTTTTTTGAGGCAAGCGGTAAAAGCCGCAATCAATTGCTGGCTTTGAGCATTGCGAAACCGAAAAAAAAATCTTGTTTATAACAATAATTTCTGTACGACTTTGTAGAGATATACACACGACTATGATCGGTCATTTGTAGTCTAAAATTATTTAGTAAATATTGAAAGAGACAGTCAAAAATTTTCAGTTGAAAAAAATTGTTTGATTGACTTTCTCACAATTTCTCTCCCAAATTTGACTGATAACACTTCGACGCGAAAAGTCCGATATTTTTTTTTTTTTGTACTGTAAACATTTTATCCGATTATTTCACTGGAGATATTTGAAATCGTTCTTTTTAACGAAAAATTTAAAATCGAGTTTAGCGACCATTGTTTTGTTTTCATTTGATTTGATTGAACCGGTGCGAATCACAGTATTTTTTCACTCTTCGAAGGGCGTCAAAAATGAACATTGTGCTAAGCAAAATTGATGTGCTGAGAAGAAACATGGAGAGTGAACAATGGTCGTGTTTGTAGATATGAATCTCGAAATCAAACAGCTAAATTAAAATCGATTTTAGATTATGATTGTTGGATAAAATGCTTCTGATTCTAACTGGAACTGACCAACTGTTGCGCTTTTCTTGTTCAACTTTGCAGCTACAGATTGCTTGCCATGTACGATATTTTTATCAACTATTTTTTGTTCATTCGTTTAATGAACCAATTTTCAATTTCGCAATAGAAGAATTGACAAAAAGGTTGATTTTGATGCATGGATAAACAAATCGAAAATCATTTTCAGGTATTACTTCAGTTTTGTGCTGTACTGGAGACACTGAAAAGAGGATTTAGTATGAAACAATATTATACTTTCCCCAGTGAAATACCTTAAAACTTAAGGCGAAGGTTAAATAAAAGCGATATTATGAAGATATTAATTTTTATATATTTTTTTATTTATCCAAAAAAATCTAATTTTAGACATAAATTCGCAGATTGTTGATGTTGATATCGTAATTTAAAATATAGGAAATATTTAGTGCTGATAGAAACTCAACTGCAAAGCTGAAGTAGAAATCGGTAGAACGGAAATGCAATGTTTTCTGAGTACCTAGTTTTGGTCAATCATAATTTCCGTTTTCTGTTATGAAAACAGACAACTTATCACAGATTTTTTTATAAATTTATGCAAGGACAAAAAATTCGAAACTAAATGTTGACAACCACTCAGTACAAGTACAGTTGAATCCCATTTACTTAACAATCTGCAATTCCTTGCCAATTCATATAATATTTGTTTGTTTTCCATTCCGATTTCTGAATTTCTATCATGTGCGAAGAGAGATTCTGCGGTATCCAGTTTCTTTTCTCGTTGCATGGCTGAAATTTTCTAGCTTTAATTCAATCTCAGCCCACGGTTGCAGATTGCTTCCCACATATATTTTTTTTGTTCCATAATATCCTGTAGTACAGGAAGCGAAATACTGTTTTTCACTATTTAGAGAAACGTAATTTGAATAAATCATGAAGTCAACAATTGAACTACCCTTACACTGGATACACTCTGCTCAAACTGTAGCTGAAAACTGCTTGCCGAATAAAAAGTTGTTTGATTCTGAATCTTCTTTCAATTTTACAAACCACCGGATTACACTGGATGTGAGGGCCAATTGGTTTTCGAACTTGATTCATAATCCAAAAGTAGCTTTCATTCGAGCTTAAGTTTGTTAAAATTGGTTCAGCCATCTCCGAGCCAATTTTAGACACAGACCTTTTTCCGATCCTGCCGACCTGGGTCGAATGGTATTTAATACTAGGGTTGTCCAAAATTCCGATCAAAAGTCGGATTTTCCCAGCTATTCTGTTACCTTTCGATAGATAAGGGCAAAATTGAAATAGACTTGGTATAGTGGAAAGATGGTTTAGCAACAGAAAAAAAAATTTCTTATTCGGCAAGCAATCTTTAGCTATGACCTGAGGTTCAATTTGACGAATTTGAAATTTGATTCGATCTTTCATTGAAATTCGTTTTTCAGCTGTATATTATCGGATGCGAAATACATAACAGTTGATAATTAATTTCCAGTTACAAATTACTTGCCAAAATTCGTTTCTATAATTTTTATGGGATCTCAGATAAGTTACGATAAATTACAGCACTGATTGCCCTTGTGAACAGTGAGTTTCTATTCTAGCTTTGGCCATTATAACTAGATAATACGTGAAAATGTATTGGCGAATGGAGGGAAAGCAACGCGTTTTGTCGGATACGTCACTTATGAGATCATATGTCCGGTGCCGAAACTATTTAACGTTTGATCTTCGAACTTGGTTAATACATTAGCTTTTAAACGAGCCTAGTACGGTTGTTGAAATCGGCTCGGTCATTTCCGAGAAAAAATTGAGCGATGGGAAAAAAAATTGCGTTTTATCGCTTGTGTCACTGTGGCTTGTGTTTTATCGCTAAAGGAGTCCGGAACTCCCCGATCGGATTTTCAGCAATTCTAGTAAAAAAAAAAGAAATTCGTTTTTCAGACATGTATTATAAGATACAAAAGGGCAACCTAGTTGAATTTTAGTTTGCAATTACAAATGGCTTGCTAAAATTTGTTTTTCAAATTTTTATTGGATCCTATTCATATGTCCGGAACCGAGACTATTTGCCCTTTGGATCTTCAAACTTCGTTGTTCCAATACTAGCTTTCAAACGAGCCTAAGATTGTTGAAATCGGGTCAGGCGTTTGCGTCACTTATACTATTACATTTCCTGAACCGGATGTGACAGCCAATTGGTCTTCGAATTTGAGTCACAATCCACAAGTAGCTTTCAAATGAGCTTAAATTTGTAAAAATTGGTTCAGCCATCTCCGAGTAAATTTAGAAGAGAGGATTTTTAAAAAAGCACACTCAAACGTTTTCCGATCTCGTCGACCTGAGTCGAACGATATAAAATATAAGTGGTCGCAGGAGCTCCGATCAAATGTCGGATTTTCCTAACAATTCTATTACCTTTCTATAGAGAAAGGCAAAAATTGAATTCGACTTATATAATAGAAAAAGATTTAGTAACAGAAAAAAAAACTTCTCATTCGGCAAGCAATCTTCAGCTACGATCTGAGGTGAAGGTGAAGTTTCCCTAGTTTGTAATGTGACATTGCAAGGTTCATCACAGTTGAAGTTTAGTTCGCAGCTACAAATTGCTTGCCAAAATTTGTTTTTTTTTTAAATTTTCATGGGAGTATAAATTACTTCACTATAAAAACTAGATGTTAAGTAAAAATGCTCGTGATAAATGTATTAAAACTGTTTCCTTTTCTCTTTTATTCTAGGTAAGAACAAAATTCCATTAAAACGAGAATCGAGAGTATAATTTTCGATGCCACAAAGTGCACCAATTTGGACCGATGGGGCACTTGAAACCGGACGCCGTTATCGCCTTCGATCGAGAATGATAGTCAGCGAAAGAACCTCCCCATGGCTTCGATCATATCGCGTTCTAATTGGGGCCCTAAAAGGCGTCATCTTATTTCCATCACAAACGCGGCTGCATCTTAAAACAGGAAGCGATAAATCCCGGGCGATCGTGAAAAAAAAAACGTCTTGTAATAATCGCATCTAACAGCGGTGAAAGTTCATTAACCTTGGAGCGCCATCTATTGCCATCTGTTTCAACGCCGGTGGTCATCTCATCCGACGGAACAAGAACAAGCGAAGAGTGACTGACGGTGGTGGCGATGATGAGCTCCAATTGCTTGACTAGAACGCCGTCCAGCCGTCGTCATTCTAATTTAATATCTCATTTCCTTTCTCCGCCATTTTAAAAGCCGCAAGCAAACCGAAAAGCTTTCCACGGCCAGGAATGGTGGTGGCAGCAGAAGCAGAAGCAGCAACGGCCTCAGCTCCAGCAGCGCACAAAACTTCAAGTCCAAGATCATCGTCGTCGTCGTCGTCGTCGTCGAGCAAACACAAACACAAAACGGTGCGCAATGGCAGTTTCCCGCTTAGTGCTTCACGGCCACGGCACTGAGTGTCATGATCAAAGTCACGGTGAAATGGTGGTCTTCTATGCCACAGTGCCAAGAAGCATCAGAAGGAGAGAAGAACGAAAAAAAAAATGCCAACACAAAAATCCAAACTCCGAGCTTAGAGTTGCGCGCGACTTGTCTTAGAGATCTTGAACGACTTCGTTTGAAAGAAAGAAAGAAAAAAAAGCGAGATCCCCCCCCATTCGGTTCTGCTGCTGCTCCCCGGCAGCGCGGAACGCGAACATGAGAAATAAAAAAGAAAACCAACAAGCAGAAGAAGCAAAAAAAAAAACGCGACTAAATGAAGGTGAAGAACGCCGAGTCAGCACCACCAACACAGACAGACCACATTACCTGTGAGCTCTTGGAAGAAGTAACAGCACCGTGCTGCTGCTAACTGTACTTCTGCTGCTGCTGCTATTACTACTCATGGTGGGGTCACCGCGGGGTGGAGATCCGCGCTGGGGACCGCGGGTTTGGTGGGCTAACAGCAAGCACACACTACGCTACGCGTCGAATTGTTCCTGTGGGCTGAGCAAGTGCCGTTTTTTGGTATTGGTTTGCACCGCTACCACGATCGTGACGATCGTCGTAGTACTAGTGATGGTGATGATGATCATGGTAGTAGTAGATTAACTAACATCAGCAGGATTACATCATGCATCATGGCTCGTCCGTCCCGCACACAGCAACAACAAAAAAAGCAAGTGCGATCGATCGATCGCACGACCGTCGTAAAATGGGAATATTTACAGCAGACAAGTAATGACGATCGTAAAAAAAAAAGAATCTGTCCAATGGAATTACTGGTAAAAGGTCAATTCCTCCTCGTTGGACAAGAAAACATGAATGTGTTCATTACCGTTGATTGAGCGGAGTTTTCTAGTGGCGAAATGTATTCTGTGAAGACCTCAGAAAACTATGAAATTTTACCGTTAGAATATTGTTCTTCCGGTGAACCGGAATTCCTGAAACCGGAATCCGGTTTAATTTTTGGTTCAAAGATTATTCATCCAAAAATAAAAGAATCTATTTTCCATATCAATAGGTTTCAGTTTTCGAGAAGTATTTTAACTGTTTTCTAGAGCAGTTTTAGAATCAGTTTTCGAGCAGTTTTCGAGTAGTTTTCGAGTAGCTTTATAAGTATTTCCCGGGAATATTTTATCACAGTTTTTGAGCAGTTTTCAAGCAGCTCTCGAGCTGTTTTTAAGCAGTTTTCAAACAGTTTTTCGAGTCATTATTTAAGCAGTTTTTGGAGCAATTTTTTTGGTAATTTTTAAAATAGTTTTAAAGCAGTTTTCGTGTAGTTTTTTTGAGAAGTTGTTTTAAGCGTTTTTAGAGCAGTTTTTGAGAGGAGGTTATTTGAGCAGTCTTTGAAGCACGTTTCAAGCAGTTTTTCGAATAGTTTTCATGCAGAAAAAAAATCGTTCAGTTTTTGAACAGTAACAGTTTTCAAACAGTTTTTTAAATAATTTTTTAAGCAGTTTTATTTTTGCTGTTTTGACCAGTTTTCGAACAGTTGTTAGGCAGATTTTAGAGCAGTTTTCGAGCGGTTTTCCGAGCGGTTTGCTCTTGTAGTTTAAAATCTGAAATTTTGGGGGTCGTTTTTCGTGCGGTTTTCAAAAAGTTTTTCGAGTAATCTTTAAGAAGTTTTTGGAGAAACTTTTAGGTAATTTTTAAAGCAGTTTTTGAGAAGTTGTTTTAAGAGTCTTTCGAGCAGCTTTTGAAAAGTTTTTTGAGTTGTTTTTGTTAAGCACTTTTCAAGCAGTTTTTCGAAAAGTCTTCATGCAGTTTTTGTAAAAGATTTGGATTAGTTTTTGAACAGTTTTCGAGTAGTTTTCTATTTTTATATAAGTTTTTGCGCAGTTTGTTGTGCAGTTTTCAAGCAGTTTTCGAGCGTTTTTTAAGCTCTGTTCAAACAGTTTTTCGAGTAATCTTCAAGAAGTTTTTGGAGCAATGTTTTCGGTAATTTTTAAAATAGTTTTGAAGCAGTTTTCGAGAAATTGGTTTTAGAGCAGTTTTTGAGCACTTTTCTAGTAGTTTTTGTGGCAGATTTCGGTCAATTCTTTGAACAGTTTTTTAAGCTGTTTTCAAACAATTTTACAGAGTAGTTTTGCTCATGTAGCTTCTGAAGTTTTGGACGCAATTGTCAAAGCAGTTTTTTGAGCAATTTTTCGTACAGTTTTCAAGCTGTTTTTAAGCAGTTTTGAAACAGTTTTTCGAGTAATTTTCAAGCAGTTTTTGGATCAATTTTTAGGTAATTTTTGAAGCAGTTTTCAAGCAATTTTCGAGTAAGTTTTTGAGAAGTTGTTTTAAGCGTTTTTAGAGCACGTTTTGGAGCAGTCTTCGAACAGCTTCTGAGAGGTTTTTGAAGCAGTATTCTGAGCAATTTTCAAACAGTTGAATTTTTTCGAGCAGTTTTCCAGCAATTTTTCGAGTAATCTTCAAGCAGGTTTGGGAGCAATTTCTAGGTAATTTTTTTAATCAGTTTTGAAGCAGTGTTCGAGAAGTGTTTTAAGCATTTTATAGCAGATTTTGGATCAGTTTTCAAGCAGTTTTGGAACAGCCTTTAAAAGATTTTTAAGTAGTTTTTATATTAAACTTTTAAGCAACTTTTCTTGTGCAGTTTCGAACAGTTTAGTAAGCAATTTCTCGAGAAATTTTTAGAGCAGTTTAAGAACAGTTTTCGAGCAGTTCTCTAGTTGTTTTCAAGGAACTTTTTCCGACCAGTTTTTGGAAAAGTTATCGAGTAGTTTTCTAAGTCTATTTTTGGAGCAGTTTTTAGAAAGATTTTTGAGTAATTTTCGAACAGTTTTTGAGCCATTTGCCAGCAGTTTTTTGAGTAAATTTTTTCGAGCAGTCATCGAACAATTTTGAAGTAGTTTTAAAGGCATTTCTCGAGCAGTTTTTAGTGGTTTTTGGAGAAGTTTTTCAATCACTTTTCGATCAGTGTTATCAATCAGCTTTCAAGCAGTTTTTTATCAGTTTTCGAGCCGTTTTTCGTTGAATCTGATGGCGTTTTTCATTGAAAAACACTGGTGGCGTGGATTGCTCAAGGTTTTGCACTTTCGAACAAAATGGCAATGAAACACCGTCAAAATATTGCATTTCTGCTCGAAAGTGCAAAATCAGAGCAATCCACGCCACCAGTGTTTTTCAATGAAAACGGTATGAGTAGTTTTTAGAGCAGTTTGGAACAGGTTAGTTGGGTAGTTTTCGAGCAGTTTTAAGCAGTTATCACAGTTTTTGGAGCAGCTTTGATTAGTTTTTTCAAGCAATTTTTGAAGTAGTTTTCGGGAAACTTTTAAGCATTTTTCAAGCAGCTTTTGGAGCAATTTTTCAAACAAAGGAGTTTTCGGAGTAGTTTTTGAGCAATTTTCAAGCAGTCTTAATACAGTTTTTAAACAGTTTTTGGAACAGTTTTTAAAGTGGTTTTTGAGTAGTTTTTAAAGCAGTTTATCGAGTAGTTTTCAAACAGTTTTTCGAGTAGGTATCAAGCAGTTTTTCGAGTAGGTTTCAAGCAGTTATTTAAGCTTTTTTAAAACAATTTTCGAGGAGTTTTTAAGCAGCTTTCGAGCAGTTTTTCAGATTTTTTCAAGCAGTTTTTTAAGACGTTTTCCAGCAGTTTCACATTCTGTTTTCAAGCAGTTTAGTAACAGTTTTTTAATTAATTTTCAAGCAGTTGAGCTGTTTTTGAGCAGCTTTTTTTTGGAATGGACTTTTGAACAGTTTCTTGTGCAGCTTTGGAACAGCTTTTAAAAGATTTCTGAGTAGTTTTTGTATTAATCTTTTAGACAGTTTTTCTTGTTCAGTTTCGAATAGTTTATAAAGCAATTTCTCGAGAAGTTTTTAGAGCAGTTTTAGAACAGTTTCTCGAGCAGTTTTAGAACAGTTTCTCGAGCAGTTTTCCAAGTAGTTTTCAAGCAGATTTTTCCGAGCAGTTTTTGGAAAAGTTTTCAAGCTGTTTTTTGAGGGCAACTTTTGGACCAGTTTTCAGAAAGATTTTGGAGTAACTTTCGAGCAGTTTTTCGAATATTTTTTTTTTGATTATTTATCGAACATTTTTGAAGTAGTTTTTGAGGCAGTTCACGAGCAGTTTTTTGAGTGGTTTTCGGAGTAGTTTCTGAATTACTTTTCGATCAGTTTTTTCAATCAGCTTCCAAGCAGTTTTTTGATCAGTTTTTCGTGAAGTCTGAAAAGTTTTTAGAGCAGTTCGGAACAGTTTAGTTGGGCAGTTTTAGAACAGTTTTTAACAGTTATCACAGTTTTTGGAGCAGCTTTGATTCGTTTTTCAGCAGTTTTCGAGTAGTTTTTTTAACTAGTTTTTGGGCAGCTTATAAGCAGCATTTGTTTCGAGTTTTGAAACTGTCTTTAGTCAGTTTTCAGGTAGTTTTGAAGTAATTTTTGAGAAGTTTCAAGCAGTTTTCTGAGTATTTTCAAGCAGTTTCCCAAGTAGTTTTTGGAGAAGTTATTTTAGTGGTTTTGAGCAATTTTCAAGCAGTTTTTAAAAAGTTTCCAAGCAGTTTTTGACCAGCTTCCGAGCAGTTTTTGAGCTCTATGCAAGAATTTTTTTAGTAGTTTTCAAGCAGTTTTTCGAGTAGTTTTTAAACACTTCAAAGCGGTTTTTATGCAGTTTTTTGTGCATTTTTTAGCAGTTTTGTAACAGTTTTTTGAGCAGCTTTCAAGTAGTTCAGTTTTTTTTAGCAGTTTTATGTATTTCTGAGCAGTTTTTTATTCAGATTTCAAGCAATTTTTCGAAAAGTTTTTTGTGTAATCTCCGAGTAGTCTTTTAGGTAGTTCTTAAAGCAGTTTTTGAGTAGTTTTCAAGCAATTTTTTCGAGGAATTTTCAAACAGTTTTTTTGAGAAATTCTCAGTTTTAGTGCTGATTTTCGAGTAGTTTTCAACCTGATTTTTTTAGTAGTTTTCAAGCAGTTTTTGGAATAGTTTTCAGGCAGTTCATCGAGTAATTTTTAAGCAATTTTTAGTCGTTCAGAACAGTTTTCGATCAGTTTTTTAGTCATATTTCAGGTAATTTTGTTAGCCTGATAAGCAGTTTTTTCGAGCAGTTTTCAAACAGTTTCTGAGGAGTTTTTCATGCAGTTTTCGACAAATTTTTAGCGTTTCTTAACAATTTTCAAGCGGTTGTAGAACAGTTTTTAAGCAGTTTTTGAATTAGTTTTCGGAAAACTGTAGGCAGTTTATAAGCAGCTTTTGGAGAAGTTTTTCAAACAAAAACAGTTTTCGAGCAGTTTTTACCTTTTTTTATATATATAAAAAATAGGTATAGAATTCGCTCAAACTTTCGAAAAAATTTCCGAGGCCCGGAGGGCCGAATGTCATATACCAATCGATTCAGCTCGACGAACTGAGCAAATGTCTGTGTGTGTGTGTCTGTATGTGTGTTGTCAACTAAGAGGTCGAGATCTCAGAGACGGCTGGACCGATTTTGATCAAACTAGTCGCAAATGAAAGGTCTCCCCGTCACCCAGAACGCTATTGAATGGTTTTGAGATCGGATGTTTACTTTTTGAGTTATACGAAGTTTTATGTCAAAATTTTCAGTTTTTTGACAGTATCTGTCACAATTGACCTTGAAAACAAGATATGTTTTCAGACTTAGATTCCGCACGGTAATAGCTATCCAACAAGCCATAGATTGTTAAAATCCGTCTATTTTTAACGGAGATATCGAATTTTTTGTGTAAGCGACTTTTCCTCCATATTCCTGCAGTAGAAGTTCTAAGCGCTGTATGGCAAAGAAAGGCTTGGGAGCAACGGAAAACACGATTTTTTATACTGTTACATACAATTGTTTCTAAGTACAAAAAAAAACTGTGTACAGTATCCTTTTTCATGACATTTTGCCTCGGACCGATTTTGGCACGGTTCGTTTTTGGCAACATAATTGTTCGAATATGACATATGTAAACCAGATGATATCAGCATTTTAGAGTTGAAAGCAATTCCATAATTATATTGATTTGAACTACTTACAGCAATAAAAGCTGGAAGAACATAACTTCCATATACCATACGACTCAGTTCGTCGAGATCATCAAATGCGTGTGTGACAAATAATTTCACTCAATGTTTTACCTTATTTTCGAAGATGACTCAACCGTTTTCTACAAACTCAGATTCATATGAAAATTCGTATGCTCCTAAACAAGGTTCCTGAATTATGTTTGGATCCGACTTCTGGTTCCGGAACTGCAGGATGATATGTGAAACGAAATTAAAATTGTGTAACTTATTTTCCTCGTAGATGGCTGAACCGACCTAAGATTCAAATGATATCTAAGAATCATCTAAGATTTGCTGATTTGAATAGTCGACAACCAAATAAACTTATTTCAGTTTTAGTGGTATTCAATTTTCGATTCGGAAGGCACCCAACAATTTAACTCGTACTACGATTTCTCAAAGATGTCTATACTGATTTTTAAACATATTGAAACAAATGTAAACTAATCAGGTGAATTTGTCTGACTTCGGCTACACCGATTTTCGAATTCCGGCTCCAGTATCGAATCGTTTCTCAAAGCTCAATCGTTTTCTCAAATAAAGCCAAATCGAATTTCAGAAAAAAATTCAAATTAAAATAAACTTATAGTCCCACACAAAACTAATTAATTTTATTCAATGCTGACTTCCGATTCTGGAATTACAGGAGGATGAATTTTTAAAATTCAAACCGATATAGAAGATGATAATCCCGAAAAGCTTGAAAGTTGGACTCAAAACTATTGCAATTTATTCGTCATATGGCCATACGAATCGGTTTGGTTTATGCTGGTTCCTGAATACTGGCTCTGGAAGTACCTTAAATTATCGTAAATTCTAAAGTGGAACTCACTTCGACATATCATGAAAAGTTTAATCGATTGTAACCTTTTTAGATAGAGTAATGAGTGATTAAAATGTCAAATTGCAGCTTAAAACGACGGTCATTAAAATAATGTCATGAAAACCGAAGAATATTCATGAAAAAAACACATGCGGATTGATAAAAAAGGTATCATCTCACTGATAAGTGGAATAAGCACGTTTTTTTAGCAGTTTTTGGAGTAGTTTTTGTGCCATTTTCAAGCAATTTTCGAACAGTTTTTGATCATTTTTGAACAGTTTTTAAAGTGTTTTTTGAATAGTTTTTAGAGCAATTTTCAAGTAGTTTTTCGAGTAGTCTTTTAAGTATTTTCTGAGCACTGTTTCAATACATTTGATGAAGCGGAGGTTTTTTGTTGCGATGATTGAACCTTATTCCTGTTTAAATTTTCGGTTCAAAGATCATTCACCCAAAAAAAAACGAAGCTATTTTCCATATCAATAGAACCCACCGAGTGCCCCTACTGCGAAGCTGCGATGTGAACTTTTTCTAACCAATATGCTAATGAAGATGGCGATGAATTGTCACCGATATGTCACTTGGCCCGACTCCAGGAGCGCTTGTTGCAGCGGGCAGTCGTCAGTTCAAGTTCAGTCAGTTAGTCACTTAGTCTCAGCTCTGCTGGATTATGATGCTGAATTTTAGTTCCATTTCCAACGAGTCCCATCGCTTCAACGTCAGCCTGCAGTACGAGTGCGACGGGAGTTCGGAAATCCCGGAAGAGATCACCACATTGCGGTTCAAGATTCTGATCTATCTGGCCTACACTGGGATCTCGCTGGTGGCGATCGTAGGGAATGTGGCCGTCCTGTTGGTGGTTCTGTTGATACCGCGGATGAACACCGTGACGAACTGTTTCATCGCAAATTTGGCCTTCGGTGATATGCTGATGGTCATCTTCTGTATTCCGTTCAGTTTCGTGTCGATTTTTGTGCTCCAGTATTGGCCCTTCGGAGCGTTGATCTGCCAATTGGTCAACTATTCGCAAGCGATTTCGGTGATGATCAGTGCGTACACGATGATCGCCATCAGTTTCGATCGTTACATTGCCATCATGTGGCCGTTGAAGCCGCGGGTTACCAAGCGGATTGCGAAAATACTGATCTTTCTCATTTGGGCCGGTGCCCTGATTACCGCACTGCCGATTCCGGTGTATTCCACGTTGATTCAACCGACGGAATGGTACGATCACTGTGATTTGTCGATCTGCATCGAGGTCTGGCCGGACGATGAAGCCGATCGTAACTACTCGATAACGTTGATGACGCTGCAGTTTTTGGTACCACTGATCGTACTGATCTTCACCTACACCCGGATTGCCTGCAAGGTTTGGGCCAAAAGCCCACCCGGTGAGTCCGTTAAAGGCCGTGACCAACGCATTCTTCAATCGAAGCGCAAGATGATCAAGATGATGATCACCGTGGTGTTGGCGTTCATCATCAGCTGGCTACCGTTCAACATCTTCATGCTGATCCCGCTCGATCCGGAATGGCAACCGCTGCCCTATCTGTGGTTCCTGTTCCACTGGTTGGCCATGTCCCACAGCTGCTACAATCCGATCATTTACTGTTACATGAACGAAAAGTTCCGCCAGGGTTTCCGGCATCTGTTGCACCGGACGACGGCACGCTGTGGATGCTGCAGCTCCTGCTGCTGTTGTTGGAAACGGCCACAGCGGAAACCAAGTGACGCAAGTACGAACACCGAGCTGGTGCAGCTGTTTCCGTCCGTAACACTGATGACCACGTTGCGATGAAATCGTTTTATAGTAGATATTATAAACGCGTGATGATATGGAAGCATCTAAATTTTGTAAATTTAATAATTGTTGACTGAAAATACATCACTGATGTAGAATACGACGAAATAGAGTTTCAAATTACTACCGTGTGGTGTTTCGTACAAGAAACTATATTATGTGAAGAAAAAGGGACCCCCCTAAATGAACTTCCCAGACTAGTTTTGTGGCTTTCAGAGTGAAAATTTCATCCAGTTTCAAAATATGCCAAAGCTTAAAATGCTTCATATAATGTTCAGGTGTTTTAGTCGAGCCGAACATTTGACCAATGATTGACAAAAAAAGTATCAAAATCGCGCAAATTGGATGGAAAAATCTTACATATCAGTATCCAGCGGTGGATTTAGAACTTGAAGTTTGCGTTCAGGAAATTCTGAACAATTGGAGTTTTTTCGAGCAACTTTCGGAAGTTAGTTTTCGAGCAGTTTTATAGCAGTTTTTCGTGCAGTTGTTTAGCGATTTTTCTCAAACAAAAAAGTAAACTTATGCCGTTTGATCATTGAAAACCACTGGTGGCGTGGATTGCTCTGATTTTGCACTTTCGAGCAGAAATTCAATATTCTGATGATGTTTCATTGCCATTTCTGCTCGAAAGTGCAAAACCAGAGCAATCCACGCCACCAGTGTTTTTCGATGAGAAACGTCATTAGCGTCAAACGATATTTAAATTATAGAACAAGTACCTAATTAGTTTTGATTTTGTTTATTGAAAACAAGATTTCACAGTGGGAAATAGAACAAAAGCTTTCAAGCAGTTGTTCCAAAGCAGTTTTTTGAGCAGTTTTAGGTAGTTTTCAGAGTAGTTTTCAAACAGTTTTTAATGTGGTTTTTGAGAAGTTTTTTACGATTTCAAGCAGCTTTTTAGATCAGTTTTAAGTAGTTTTAAAAGCAGTTTTTAGAGCAGTTTTTTGGATAGTCTTCAAGCAGTTTTTAAGCAATTTCTGGTGAAGTTTTTAAAGTAGTTTTCAAGCAGCTTTTTCGAGCAGTTTATGGAAAAGTTTTTGAGCAGTTTTTTGAAAGCAACTTTTGAAGCAGTTTTCCGAAAGATATTCGAGTCATTTTTGAGCAGTTTATGGACCATTTACCAGTAGTTTATCGAGTAATTTTTTCGAACATTTTTGAAGTAGATTTTAGGGCAGTTCTCGAGCAGTCTTTTGAGTGATTTTTAGAGCAGTTTTTGAATCAGTTTTCGAGCAGTTCTTTAATCAGTTTTCAAGTAGTTTTTCGATCAGTTTTCGAGCGGTTTTTTGTGAAGTCTAAGCAGTTTGGAACAGTTTAGTTGAGCAGTTTTAAGCAATTATCACAGTTGTTAAAGCAGCTTTGAGTTTTTTCAATAGTTTTTGAAGTAGCTTTCGGGAAACTTTTAGGCAAATTATAAGCAGCTTTTGGAGCGGTTTTTCAAGAAAGAGTTTTCAATTTTCGAGCAGTTTTTGAGGAATTTTCGAGCAGTTTTCAAACAGCTTTTAGTTAGTTTTTAGCAGTTTTCAGAGTTTTTTAGTAGCTTTAAGAGCAGTTAGTTCATCGAGTAGTTTCAAGCAGTTTTTGGGCAATTTTCAAGCAGTTTTTCAAGTAGTTTTTGGAGCATTAAGAGTTTAAGTGGTTTTTGAGTAATCTTCGAGCAGTTTTTAAGCAGCTTCCGATCAGTTTTTTCTGCTTTTTCAAGCAGTTTTTGCAGCAGCTTTCAAGCATTTCTGTTTTTTTGGGCAGTTTCAAGTATTTGAGCAGTTTTTCAATCAGATGAAATTTTTCGAATATTTTTTTGTGTAATCTTAGAGTAGTTTTCGAGTAATTTTTATAGCAGTATCTAAGCAGTTTTTTGTGCAGTTTTCGATAAGTTTTTAGCGGTTTCTAGCCATTTTCAAGCGGTTGTAGAACAGTTCTTAAGTTTTGTTTTAACAGTTTCCGAGCAGTTTTTGAGTTAATTTTTGAAATAGTTTTGGAAAAACTATTAGGCAGTTTATAAGCAGCTTTTCAATCAAAAACAGTTTTCGAGCAGTTTTTTAAGTAGTTTTTGAGCAATTTTCAAACAGTTTTTAGTCAGTTTTTGAGCAGTTTTCAGAGAAGTTTTTAGAGCAGCTTTGAAATGGTTAAAGCAGTTTATCGAGTAGTTTCAAGCAGTTTTTGAGCAGTTTTTTAAGTAGATTTTGGAGCAGCTGTTTAAATGTTTTCTTTTTAGCAATCTTCCAGCAGTTTGTAAGAAGTTTACAAGCCGTTTTTAAGCAGCTTCCGAGCAGTTTTTTAGTTCTTTTCAAGCAGTATCTTTGAATAGTTTTTCAAGCAGTTTTCGAGTAGTTTTTAAACACTTCAGAGCAGTTTTTATGCAGTTTTTAGTGCAGCTTCCAGGCAGTACTGTTTTCTGTTGATCCGTTTTAAGTATTTCTGAGCATATTTCAAACAATTTTTCGAATAGTTTTTGGGTAATTTTCGAGTAGTTTTTTAAGCAGTTCCTAAAGAAGTTTTTGAACAATTTTCAAGCAGTTTTTCGAGTAGTTTCTGAAGCAGTCATTTATGCGGTTTTTGAACATTTTTTGAGCAGTTTTTAAGAAGTTTACAAGCAGCTTTTAACCAGTTTCCGAGCAATTTTTGAGCTCTTTTCAAGCAGTTTTTTAAACAGTTCTTAATCAGTTTTTCAAGTAGTTCTCAAACGCCTCAGAGCAGCTCTTGTGCAGTTTTGTAAAAAGTTTTTGAGCAGCTTTCAAGCAGTTCTGTTATTTTTTGGAGCAGTTTTAAGTATTTCTGAGCAGTGTTTTTAATCAGATTTCAAACAATTTTTCGAATAGTTCTTTGAGTGATCTTCGAGTAGTTATTTAAGCAGTTCTTGAAGTAATTTTCAAGCAGTTTATCGAGTAGGTTACAAGCAGTTTTTTCGAGGAGTCTTCGAACAGTTTTTTCGAGGAGTTCTCCGGTTTGGTGCAGGTTTTCGAGTAGTTTTCAAACAGTTTTCAGATCAGTTTTTCGTGCAGTTCATACAGGAGTTCTTCGAGTAGTTTTCGAGCGAGTAGTTCAGATAAGTTTAGGAGCAGTTTTTTAATCAGATTTTTTTTCTAGTAGTTTTCAAGCAGTTTTCAAATAGTTTTCGAGTAGTTTTTAAGGCTGTTTTTAACCAGCTTTTTGTGCAGTTTTCGAAAAAATAATTTTCAAGCAATTTTTTTGAGGAATCTTCAAACCGTTTTTGCGAGGAGTTCTCAGTTTTGGTGCAGGTTTTCGAGTAGTTTTCAAACAGTTTTCAGATCAGTTTTTCGTGCAGTTCTTCGAGTAGTTTTCGAGCGAGTAGTTCAGATAAGTTTAGGAGCAGTTTTTTAATTAGATTTCAAGCAATTTTTTAGCAGCCTGATCAGTCTAAGCAGTTCGTAGAGTAGTTTTTGTGAAGTTCTCAAGCAGTTTTTTCGAGTAGTTTTCAAGCAGTATTCAAATAGTTTTCGTGCAGTTTTTAAGGCAGTTTTTGACCAGTTTCTCAATTTCAGTGCAGGTTATCGAGTAGTTGGTAAACAGTTTCAGAGCATTTTTTCGTGCAGTTCTTAGAGCAGTTTTCAGTAAGTTCTTCGAGTAGTTTTCGAGCAATTTTAAGCAGTTCAGAACATTATTAGAGCAGTGTTTTAATCAGATTTCAAGTAATTTTTTAGCAGCCTGATCAGTCTAAGCAGTTTTGTAGAGTAATGTTTGTGTAGTTTTCAAGTAGTTTTTTCGAGCTATTTTCAATCAGTTTTTCGAGTAGTTTTCGAATAAATTTTATAGCAGTTTTTAGGTAGTTTTTCGTGCAGTTTTCGAGAATTTTTTTCAACAGATTTTAGCAATTTTCAAGCAGTTCCAGAACAGTTTTGCAAGTACTTTTGAGAGCAGTTTTTCGTATAGTTTTCAAAAAGTTTTAACTGTCTTCAAACTGTTTTTTGTGCAGTTTTTGAACTGTTTTCAAGCAAGTTTAAGTTAAGTTGAAGCAAGTCTAGTCAAGAAAAGGAAAAGTTTTCAAGCAGTTTTTTGAAGGCAACTTTTGTTGCAGAAAGATTTTTCAGTAAGCAGTTTTCGAACATTTGGAAGTAGCTTTTAGGGCAGTTGTCGAGCAGTCTTTTGAGCAGTTTTTTAATCAGCAATTTTTCGTGAAGTCTGAGCAATTTGGAACAGTTTAGTTGGGTAGTTTTATAACAGTTATAGTTTTGGAGCAGCTTTGATTAGTTTTTCAGCAGCTTTTGATGTAGTTTTCGGGAAACTTTTACGCAGTTCAAAAGCAGTTTTTCAAGCAAAATCAGTTTTCGAGCAGTTTTTGTAGTAGTTTTTGAGTAATTTTCAAGCAGTTTTTCGAATTGTTTTAATGAGCAATTTTCGAACAGTTTTAAAGCAGTTCTAGAACAGGTCTAGAGCAGTTTTTCAAGTCGCTTTGGAGCAGTTTTTCAAGTAGTTTTTTAGCAGATTCCGAGCAGTTTTTTGAGCAACTTTCAAATAGTTTTAGAGCAGCATTCGAGCAGTTTACAGAACAGCCATTTAAACAATTTTCGGAGTAGTTTTTGAGGAATTTTCAAGCAGTTTTTAAGGCTGTTTTTAACCAGCTTTTTGTGCAGTTTTCGAAAAAATAATTTTCAAGCAATTTTTTTGATTTTTTTTTTTTCTTCAAACCGTTTTTGCGAGGAGTTCTCAGTTTTGGTGCAGGTTTTCGAGTAGTTTTCAAACAGTTTTCAGATCAGTTTTTCGTGCAGTTCTTCGAGTAGTTTTCGAGCGAGTAGTTCAGATAAGTTTAGGAGCAGTTTTTTAATTAGATTTCAAGCAATTTTTTAGCAGCCTGATCAGTCTAAGCAGTTCGTAGAGTAGTTTTTGTGAAGTTCTCAAGCAGTTTTTTCGAGTAGTTTTCAAGCAGTATTCAAATAGTTTTCGTGCAGTTTTTAAGGCAGTTTTTGACCAGTTTCTCAATTTCAGTGCAGGTTATCGAGTAGTTGGTAAACAGTTTCAGAGCATTTTTTCGTGCAGTTCTTAGAGCAGTTTTCAGTAAGTTCTTCGAGTAGTTTTCGAGCAATTTTAAGCAGTTCAGAACATTATTAGAGCAGTGTTTTAATCAGATTTCAAGTAATTTTTTAGCAGCCTGATCAGTCTAAGCAGTTTTGTAGAGTAATGTTTGTGTAGTTTTCAAGTAGTTTTTTCGAGCTGTTTTCAATCAGTTTTTCGAGTAGTTTTCGAATAAATTTTATAGCAGTTTTTAGGTAGTTTTTCGTGCAGTTTTCGAGAATTTTTTTCAACGGATTTTAGCAATTTTCAAGCAGTTCCAGAACAGTTTTGCAAGTACTTTTGAGAGCAGTTTTTCGTATAGTTTTCAAAAAGTTTTAACTGTTTTCAAACTGTTTTTTGTGCAGTTTTTGAACTGTTTTCAAGCAAGTTTAAGTTAAGTTGAAGCAAGTCTAGTCAAGAAAAGGAAAAGTTTTCAAGCAGTTTTTTGAAGGCAACTTTTGTTGCAGAAAGATTTTTCAGTAAGCAGTTTTCGAACATTTGGAAGTAGCTTTTAGGGCAGTTGTCGAGCAGTCTTTTGAGCAGTTTTTTAATCAGCAATTTTTCGTGAAGTCTGAGCAATTTGGAACAGTTTAGTTGGGTAGTTTTATAACAGTTATAGTTTTGGAGCAGCTTTGATTAGTTTTTCAGCAGCTTTTGATGTAGTTTTCGGGAAACTTTTACGCAGTTCAAAAGCAGTTTTTCAAGCAAAATCAGTTTTCGAGCAGTTTTTGTAGTAGTTTTTGAGCAATTTTCAGGCAGTTTTTCGAATTGTTTTAATGAGCAATTTTCGAACAGTTTTAAAGCAGTTCTAGAACAGGTCTAGAGCAGTTTTTCAAGTCGCTTTGGAGCAGTTTTTCAAGTAGTTTTTTAGCAGATCCCGAGCAGTTTTTTGAGCAACTTTCAAATAGTTTTAGAGCAGCATTCGAGCAGTTTACAGAACAGCCATTTAAACAATTTTCGGAGTAGTTTTTGAGGAATTTTCAAGCAGTTTTCAAACAGTTTTTAATCAGTTTTTGAGCAGTTTTTCAAGTAGTTTTTGGAGCAGTTGTTTAAGTGGTTTTCCAGCAATCTTCGAGCAGCTTTTAAGAAGTTTCCCAGCAGTTTTTTAGCAGCTTCCAAACAGTTTTTTGAGCTTGTTTCAGGCAGTTTTTTTAGTTGTTTTAAAGCAGTTTTTCGAGCAGTTTTTTGAACAGGTTTTAAGGAGTTTTCAAGCAGTTTTCTAAGTAGTTTTAAAACAGTTTTTAAGAAGTTTCCATGCAGTTTTTAAGCAGCTTCCGAGCAGTTTTGTGAGCTTTTTTCAAGCAGTTTTTTAGTAGTGTTTAAGCAGTTCTGTTTTTTTTTCGAGCAGTTTTAAGTACTTCTGAGCAGTTTTTTGTCAGATTTTCAGTAATTTTTCGAATAGTTTTTGAGTAGTTTTTGAGTAATTTCAGCATTTTTCAAGCAGTTCTTTAAGTAGTTTTCAAGCAATTTTTGAAGTAGTTTTTAAATACTTCAAAGCAGTTTTATTGCAGTGTTTCGCGAGGTTTTATGAATTTTCCAAGCAATTTCCGAGCAGCTTTGAGCACTTTTCAAGCAGTTCTTTGAGTAGTTTTCACGGTGTTTTTAAGCAGCTTCCAAACAGTTTCTTGAGTATTTTTCAATTTTTCAAGCAGTTTTTGAGTAGTTTTCAAGCAGTTTTTAAGAAGTTTCCATGCAGTTTTGAGGCAGCTTCCGAGCAGTTTTGTGAGCTCTTTTAGAGCAGTTTTTTTTAGAAAGGCTCAAGCAGTTTTCAAGCAGTTCTATTTTTTCGAGCTGTTTTAAGTATTTCTGAGCAGTGTTTTAATCAGATTTCAAGCAATTTTTCGAATAGTTTTTTGAGTAGTTCTTAAGGCAGTTTTTGAGTAATTTTTAAGCAGTTTTACGACAAATTTTCGAGCAGTTTATCGAGGAGTTTTCGAACAGTTTTTTGAGGAGTTCTCAGTTTTCTAGTACAGGTTTTCGAGTAGTTTGCAAACAGTTTTCAGAGCAGTTCTTCGAGCAATTTTAAGTAGTTCAGAGCAGTGTTTTAATCAGATTTCAAGTAATTTTTTTTAGGAGCCAGATCAGTCTAAGCAGTTTTTAGAGTAGTGTTTTCCGTAGTTCTTAAGCCTTTGTTTCGAGTAGTTTCATGTAATTCCCAGACTTTTGGCATCGAAATTTTTCCGAAAAAATCAATTTCAATTTGGTTTAAACTTTTGAGTTCTACCGCTTAACGAAATTAGAGATGACTCTAAAATATTAGTATTGTGTACATGTCCAGAAAAAAACCATTCGCATCTGAGAGGATGCTGCCAACTGCGAATACAATTTAGCGTGAAAAACGTCTTCATCTTTCAGCTAACATGCTTCTGTTTGGTAAGAAGAAACTTGAACACTTCATTTTCATGCCATTAGTATCGAAGAATTTGGATATATTTCTCCCTAATTTGTTGAGTGTTTAATAGGAACAATATTTCCTTAGGGGCGTTGTAATACTCTTTTCTCCTCGTATGGTGTTTTTGAACAAAATTCAAACTTTATCAATGAAAACGATTCGGGTGGTTTTTGATAAACACCGGAAATAATAAAGGTCTCAGCTGCCTTCCTTGAGTGAAACGTCAAATCTGTTAAAACTGACTCTTGCTATACCGTGCCAATGTAAGCTACCAATCCTTAACTAAAACAACTAGACTATGAGATTCGACTTGAACTTTTAGCCTAGTTAAATCCATCTCACCAATGCTATTCTTGTTATTGTAGGTAATAACAGATCCGTTCCAACTGAGGATTATCCAAGCGCGAACCACCTGAGATGAAGAGATTGCGTTTGCGATCCGAGCGCCAGTTGATTGCGAAGCAGGAAGTGCTCGGTGTGTTGCAAATTGAAACCTACTCTACGGCACGGCTAATCAAACAGATCAACCCAGCCTCTCCTCTTCATCTGCCCCCATCTCACCCAGAGGGGCAACAACGGCGTCGGCCCAATTCATATTCTAATCAAGCTGCGGGGTTGCGGTGATTGCGCGAGAGTCGAAAATGCAAAACCGCTACCAGAACCTCATTGCATTAGCATTAACAGCAACATCATCATCATCATCATCATCATCAGGGAAGTGACGAAATTGACGTTGTTTGTATCGGCAGCAGTTTACACGCAATCGCTGACAAAGAGAATGCTAATTGACCTACGCCGATGATGGTTGTTCCTCCCCCGAAACAGAACAGTTTGTGCGTTATAATAAAAAAAAGAGCCACCACCAAACTAGTCGACATAACAGCAGTACAAAGCTAAAATAGAAAAAATAGTGCTCATTAAAATGTTAATGTGATTTTTAACGGCCGTCTGCGAAGCCGCACTAGCGGCCCGATTCGAAAATGAATGAACTTACAATTCTTTACCCGGCCCAGGTCCCACAACAAGTCGACATACTAGCGAAGCGATGCGAAGGCATGAACCCGAGGCGAATCCGTTGGATTATCATTTCATGCAAATCAGAGCTCCCGTCGTGGATCATCATTTTGCACGTCGTCGGTTAGCCGTTCTCCTCCTGCTACGGCTCGGCCGCCAGGTTTCGGATTCATTAACTGGACCGGACCTTCCTCCTGTTGTACCCCACCCTCTCAACCTGTAATCGCGTAACGAAGACGCGCGCGGTGATTGGTCACCGTGAATTGTGACCCGCTGCTCGTTACTCACACCAGCACAGAACGAACAAACAAACACCGATCACCCACCGGCAGGTGCTACTTAGTGATTCAAATGGTGCGATCGAGTTGAAGAAAAAAAAAAACTATCATTCAACAAACAAACACCCGAACGAACGCACTAAGGAGGGAGGATTGTGGGAGCAGATGGGCTGACATAAAGTGTGAACGATGCACGGACCGTGAGCTGAGCTAAGCGAGTGAGTGAGTGGAAAACAATGGACTTCGGGTCGCCGCATTCCGGACGGTATACTCACCTGTGCCGATGTGGAGAACCGAAAGGGGCATGGGAATGGAGTCGGCGTCAGGGTCTGCGATTTCCGATCCAAACACCAAATGGACGACGTGGTGTTCTAAATGTATATTTAAAAATAACCGACACACGACACCTTTGCTGAGGTTTCGGGTCGTGTTGGTCTAGTTCTGAGCAGTCACAGAAGCATAGCAGTAGCTTGCCTTCTTTTACAACTTTTTTTCTCTTAGAATACCCTAATCACTCACTGCACAGTAGCTTAAAAGAAATCAGTCGTGCAACCTAGCAGCTCCATTTAATCCCGTAGTAGAAGTATAATTCATCTCCACATGTGTGATGAAACAATTCATCGAAGATTTTTGACAAAACACTGAACTGTTTCCTGCATTTTTTAATAAATGCAGGGTTGTTACGGTCGCGCGGATTTCGCGGTTTTCGCGGATTTCGCGATTTTCGCGGATTTGGCGCGGTTTCTGCTAAGATTTTGATGCTATGGCGCGGATTTAGCGCGAATTTCAGAAAACATCATTCCATAAAATTCTTTGCAAATTTTTGAAACTTGTGAGTTTTATGAAACCCTAAAAAATTAAAGATGGGCGAACGTTTCAGCAATTGGTCGAGATGGCCAAATTTTCCCTTGATAAAACTAAAATTTACTAGAAGGAGGTTCTAGCCAATGTTTTCTTCAGTGGACAAAATTTCGATTTTATGCTTTTCGATCTCGAGTGATACAAGTTGCTATTTCAACATTTTGCACCCAAGGATATTGATGTCAGATGGAAGATATCGTCTCAGTGATAATACATTCAATAATGCAAAGATTGCGATTTGCGATGCGATTCTTCAATAATATGGTAACAAATTTTGTGTATGATAAAAATCGAATTCTTAAAGCAAAATTTACACGACATGCTTACGAAGCGAAGTCTGACAATAAAAGAAACGAAGAAGTTCTGGGATTCTATTCGTGGTGATAAGAAAGTGTTCTAATAGTTAGTTGGTTCCACTATCCAACATTTTCAATTGTTCTTTCCGTTCTGGAATTTTTCCTGAAATATGGAAGAAATCATATGTGAACAAGGGTATAGTATCCAACTACTTTGGAATTGTTGCTTTGTGCGCTGTATCGAAGCTGTTTGAAATTATAGTTCTGGATTTTATAACACATAGTTGCTCTGACTACATGTCAGAGACTCAGCTTGGATCCATGCCAAAGCTTTCAACTTCCCCTGCTGCGTTCGACGAAATAAATCATCACATAACGATCTCCAAGTTAGGTAGACTGGGATTAAATGGATCATTTTTTAATTGGCTTCGATCATATCTAACTGGTAATGAAATGATAGTGAAAAAAGGAGCCTGTTCAACCTCACCAAGTGCTGTTACATCTGGAGTTTCTCAAGGAAGTCACCTTGGACCGTTCATAATTTTATTGTATCTCAACGATTTAAATTTTTCGATCAAGTGTATGAAACTATCGTTCGCTGATGACTTTCGTATTTCATATTTCAAAATTGTTTAAATGCCACTAAATGCTCCGTCGTCTCTTTTTGTAGCAAAAAGTCTGTATTCAAGTTCGACTATAATATGCCACAAACTGTTCTCGAAAGCGCATCGTCTGTTAAGGACCTGGGTGTTCTGGAAAGCAAGTTAAATTTTAAAGAGCACATAGAACTTTCAATTGTTACAATTTGACATTCGACGTCGTAGTTTTCCTATTTTTTTCTTCGGATTCCCTATGTTAGAACTAATTATGGATATAACGAGCTCATTGCTAGCATGTTCCGCATATTTAACAAATGTTTCAATTCTTTCGACTTTCATTTATCACGTAATGTTATCAAGAAATCGTTTCTTATGTTACTGTCTCATTAGATGTAGTTACTATAGAAGCACTAGATTTAAGCAAATGTATCATTTGGATGATTTTGATCTATTGATGCAAAAGATGAGGAGTTTTTATGCCTGCTGGAGAACAAATTTGACAGAAACTAATTCCAGTGGGCTTTTCCCTGATTCAAATAAAAGAAGAAAAGATGATTTCCTCCTCAGACATTCAGAGTGAAATCTGACAACAAAAGAAGGCGCTATTATAATTGCAACTGATACTAAAAAGAGTGAATCAGATCATCCTGATGTGGTCTACCTAAAAATTCTTCTTACCAAGAAGGAAATGTTTGCCGAGCAAAAAGATGTCGAAACAAAAAACAAATATCTTCGATGAAATGTGTAAGCATTTTTATTTTTACTGTAACATTTTCCGTACATCAGAGAGTATTAATTAAGGATCAAGAATAAACCAAGTTAGCTTGTGTATTACGTACAATTTATTCAGTACGTATGTTATAGATTAATATATGCAGTGCAACGAGTTTATTAAAGTGACTTGCAGGATTGAGTTTCAAACAATCTTTTTTAACAATAATTTATTCTCGAATGCATGTTAAGCCTGACATTTTGTATGATATATCAGTTTTAAACAATTTTTCACCAACGTTTGATGGAAAATTGCTTACATTTTATGAATATAGATTTTAATCCCTTAATAAAAAAAGTTGACAACACTGCTTCAAATCATTTGTATTAGATTGCGCTACACAAAATAAGCAAAACTAAATATTTTCTGTTACAAAAGTAGTAAAAATAAATAGTTTTACGACAACATGCCATTTCCATTGCCTTTCGCGTGTTAAATTAAAGGTTCCTATTTTACGGGTTTACTTATAAAAGCTACGGAAAAAAATTCTGCAAGAGGAAATCCATATAGGAATGTGTTTGTTGCTAATCAAATGTGTCAGTGGAAGTAAGCGTTAACTGAGACAATTTTTCTCGAGCAGTTTTAAGGAAAACCGAAGAGTCCTAGACTAAGACACTTTTCTTGAATTGCAATTTTAAGCAGAATGAACTGATTGGTTTATTTTTCAACCATATGGAAGATTTATTGATTAAAATCAGTAAAATAAGCGCCGGAATTTGTTTTTACGCACATATTGTTGACATTACTCATACGCTTGCAAAAAGTCTTGCTCCTTAACTAAGGGCATCGAAAAAGATGAAGAATAAAAATGAAATCGTTTTCATTGGGTTTCTCGAAGTAACGTGCTGTATGCGGACTTATTTATTGTGTTCATATGACAAACTTATGCAGATTTTTAAACTATATTTAAGTGAATTTTCAAGTACTGCGGAAAGTATCACCTGCATAAAAATAGTTGTCTAACGCTTCACTCGAATTTTAGTTTTCAACTTCGCGCGGATTTCGCGTGTTTTAGTGTTCGACTTCGCGCGGATTTCGCGCGTTTTGATTTTGAAATTTTTCGTAACAACCCTGTAAATGACTCAAGTTAGATCTACTCTTTGCTCGGGCTTTACTGGTCTGGTGTAAGGTTGCACCAGCAGTTCAACTCGAAGTGATGAGTCGAAGACGAAACTTTTCATTGCAGGTTATCAGAAAATCAGATTGTGCTTGGCAATTCATGAAGTGTTAGGAAAACATTAAATAATTCAAATTAAATTACAAAAACTAAACTATTTTTATCAGTAAAGTCTGATGTCATCAAATGGCAAGTGCAAAAGTGCCTGTTTCAAAGTATTAGAATTTAAATCAGAATTTTTAGATGAAATTCAAAAATAATTCTTTCTTTTATCAGCGTTTTTATGTCCTCAAATGAATGAATCGGAATGTTTAACTTGAGCCAATTGGTTCTAATTCCAGTACCTTGGTTGTTGGTTGGGACGGGAAGCTGATTGCTTCATTATTCATTATTGTTACAGGAATTGCAAAACAAGATATTTTGAAACATACTGGTAATTGTTGATGGATCCGCTTGTTTGAGAAACCTGAGATTTCAAACCACAAGAGAAAAAGTACTCTAGAAATTGCTTGAATACTACTCTAAAACTGGTAAAAAAATTTCTCGAAATCAACTCGAAAAAACTGTTTGAAAACTACTCGAAAGCTGTGAAAATTGCACAAAACGCTGAAAAACTGCTTTAAGCAGCGGTCAAAAACTGCTCGAAAAATGCACAATAAACTGCTCTAAAAACTAGTCAAAAACTTCACAAAAAACTTGCTAAAAACTACTCGAAAACTACTTGAAAACTTCTAGAAACTGCTCGACAACTGTTCAAAAAATTGCTCGAAATCTTATCCAAAAACTGCTTGGAAACTACTTCAAAAACTACTCTGAAAACTGTTCAAGGCTGCACGAAAACCTGCCTAAAAATTTATTCCAAAAAACTGCTCGAAAACAACTTGAAAACCTCTCAAAAGTTGCTCCAAAACTGCTCGAAAGACTAAAATCTGTTCCAAGAACTGCTTTAAAACTACTCGAAAATCTACATTAAAGCTGTTCCAAAATTGTTCAGAGGACTGCTAGAAAACTGTTCTAAAAACTGCTGAAAAACTAATAAAAAACCTCCTCGAAAACAGCACGAAAAATCACTCTAAAAACTACTCAAAAACTGCTCATGAAAATCACTCGAAGAACTGTTTGGAAACTGCTCGAAAAAACTGACTAAAAACTATTCGATAGATTGCTTGAAAATTACTCAAAAACTACTCCGAGAACTGCTTAAACTGATCGAAGACTGCTTAAAAAACTTCTTGAAAATTGTTTGAAATCTGATAAAAAAAAACTGCTCGAAAACTGCTCTGAAGTACTCAAAACTGATCGAATAATACCCAAAAATCTGCTTTAAAACCGCATAAATATTGCTTTGAAAATCGTGAAAAAACTTCTCAAAGCACTAATTAAACCGACGAAAACTGCTAAAAAACTACTCGAAAAATTACCTCAAAACTATTCAGAAACAGTTTGAAAACTTCTCGAAGAAACTTGAAAACTACTCGATAAACTGCTTGAAAACTGCTCTAAGAACTGCTAAAAAAAATTGCCAGAAAAACTATTCCTAAAATTGCTTGAAATTAATATAAAACTTACTTGAAACTGCTCGAAAAAATCTCAAAGAACTTTAGAACTTGGTAAGTTACTCAAAAATTTTCTTTAAAAACTCCTCTAAAATCCACTAAAAACAGCCCAAAAACTTTTCTAAAAACTACTCGAAAAGCCACCTAAAAATACCTGGAATACTGCTCCAAAAACTATTCGAAAACTGCTTGAATTTTTTTAAACTTCGAAAGCTACTAAAAATTGCTTGAAATACTGCTTTAAAACTGCCTAACAATTGTCCGAAAACTACTTGAAAAACTGCTCGAATAATTGTTTGATGATTACTCATAAAACTGCTCTAAAAACTATTTAGGCTTTGAATTATTTCGCGGTTAATTTTAACTTTTGGTTGAAATCTGACATTCGAAAGCATGGTTATTTTTGATCGATGGTTATTTTCCGACACTGATAAAAATCTTGCGAAAAAATTTTTTTATATAAATTCTTTGGTTAAAATAATTTCCGTCAAACTTTGAAATGGGTCGCAGTTTTAGTTAAATTTAACTACTCGACACAAAATAACCGCTCAAGTATCAGATTTCAATCAAAGGTTAAAATTAATAGCGAAATGGTTCACAGCCTAAGCAGTTTTTTTTTTTTTGAGTAATCTTCAAACAGTTTTTCGAGTAGTTTTCAAGCAATTTTTTAAGCAGCTTCTGAAGCAATTTCCAGCAGTTTTTCGAGACGCTTTTAAAGTTTTTTTTAGCAGTTTTGGAGCAGGTTTTGAAGCAGTTTTGGGAAGAGTTTTCGAGCAGCTTTTAAAAATTTAAGATCAATTTTTTAGTAGTTTTCGAGCATATTTTTTAGTAACTTTCAGAGCAGTAACTTTTTTAGCAGTTTTAAGGTCATTTCCAGCAGTTTTTCGAGTCTTGAAAACTGCTCCAAAAACTAAAACGCTTCCGGTACATACCTGGAGTTTGATGAATCGGTCTAATTTTAAAATGATCGATAAAATCCAATCTCACATTGTTTGCCGAATACGAAGTTGTTTGATGCTAAATTTTCTTTCTGTTCTATAGCCTGCCTGTACTTAAAAAGAAATTGCTAAAATATTTTTTGATTCACGATTGCAATCGGGCTGATAAATTTAATAATTTGGTATTTTGATTTTCGGCAAATTTTTCAACAGTCAAGTTACCGTGATTCGGAACTAATAGAATTCGGATGGAATTTACCGCAACAAACTGTCAGCCAATCGAACCGTTTTTCAACAACTATCATTTAAATATTATTGATTTTTTGTTGACCAATAGCGGCCCTTACACGATCATTAAAAGTGTCATTACTAAGTAATGACACTTCTGCTCAAACGCTCGTCATTACTGCATTACTGTACATCATTACTTTTTAGCATTACACGTTCATTATTAATGATGAGTATTTGTAACTACTCCAGAAATAGCAATAGCAATATTTTTATTTTCGTTTAGCTGAAAATAAATTTGATTTGGCATTGAAACGTTAAGGTTAATGAAGAATTAACAATTTAAATCTACACTTTGTCATTTTTTCGCGTATAGCTCTAAAGATATTCAGCATTTCCACAAAAAAATAAGAAGAAGAAATACTGTTGGTAATGATGGAAAATCCGGAATTCCATCATTACTCGTGTCATTACTGAACTCGTAGACCTTACACGATCATTAAAAGTGCCATTACTTTTTAGTAATGACACTTTTAATGATCGTGTAAGGGCCGCTAATCAACTTGTAAAATAAAACTAAAAGTAATTGATAGCATAACTGATGAGGCGTTAGAATATTTTCACTGTTACAAAAAGCTTGCAAATCACGATACTTCTGAGAGCTGTTATTTATTCGGTTCCATAATTCTTACTGACAGATCCGGAGTTTCTTTGCGACCGAACACAAGTGCTTTTCTTTCGACGCCATCTTCGATCTAAAAGTTTGTGGTACTGGTGTCACCTACTGATCGGAGAAAAAAAATCTAATCTTTCAAAACATGCTGCCATTTACGCCATACTTCGCATGTACACAAGGCAAAGTGGCAAAAGTTAAAGACGAATTACCGATTTCCGTTGGCCTGTTTTTGTCCTTCTGCGGGTGCTCCAACGGGTGAAGTAGAACCGGAACCCGACCGGACAATTATCAAAATAAAGTGCACGAGTTCGGTAATCGACGCGGGAGGTGCAAAATCTCTACGAGACTGGTTTTTCTTATGTTATTTTCTTGTCGTCGCTTTCTTTCTTTCTTTCTTCACACGTGTGTTTGTTTGTATCGCAGCAAAAAACGGTCGTCAAAAATGACACATTCGCATTCGCATACTAGACGGGACGGCAAGCAAGTGCTGGAAATGAGAGGGCAGCAGCAGCAGCAATAACTGCGCGAGAGAGAGAGAGGGTCGCCCGTTTCGATTTGATGAAGGTAAACGAGGCGGCGGCGGCTGCGATTTTTGCACACACGCGAGAGCTCGCGCGATATTGACAATGAAATCTTCAAGATCTCGGTTCGGATTTGGCACAGCCACGCCGTCGGCTTATGCAACGCGGTAATTCCTCCGCCAATAGGTAGTGCCTTGGCACTGCACACGGCGGAACTGTTTTTTTTTTCTTTTGTTTTTTTGGTTGTCATGCCGCCGATGGTCATTTCAGAGTTGTTTTTTTTTGTTGCTTCCCCCGCGCTATCTGGGTCGAGCTGTGCAAATAATTTTGCAACACTTCTGTTGTTCTGGAATGTGTTAAGTGTGTTTTGTTGTATTCGCGTCTGTGTTCGTCGTCGCTTCGAGTGACGAAATCGCGTTCGTCCAGGCCCCGAAGTGGATCAACTCCAGAACGAGACCACCACCAGTTGCAGGAGGCAAGCGAAAGAGAGACAGATTCCAACAGTACCGAAGACGGTAATAAAACTTAACAGGACACAAGAATATCGCATCCATCGCGAAAAGAAGAACGATTTCGAGTGTTTGTTGGCTGACAACGAAAAAAAGAAGGGGGGGGGGGGGGGGGGGGGATTGGAGAAGGCCTTAACCACAGAGCAACCGGTCCGGACTGGTCTGGTCTTGGTCCACAAAGCGATCGGAAACCGGTTCCGCCAGGGGAAAAGAATCTGATGAGAATAATAAATTTGAAATTTCTTTCCTTGAGCTCGAGGTTGCATCGTGCGCTTTCGATGTTCGGAGACTTGGTGAAAAGCACTCAACGAAGACGACGATGACGACGACGAACCTTGCTGTGTTCCGTCTGAAAGAACACGTTCAGCCTGAAATGAGAAGACTTTGAGCTTGTTCTAGGCTGGCAGCAGTGAAAAATTGGGGAACAATTTTTGTTTTTTTTCCTCCCTCCCGAACGAACCATCGACTGTGAAGAAGAAACACGATCTTCGAGTGTTGCGAAATAAACAAGAACTAATTAACTTTAGCATATGGGTTGCAAAAAAAGAACAACTTAAAACTGCATCCCTTCCCTGCTTCGGTCCCGAAGCAGCCTACCTGCTGAATAAGGGTTAAAAGATGATTCTTTCCGGTTTTTTTCCTTGTTCCTTCGTTTTATTGCATCGCCTCACTAACGGAGCTAAGGTCATCTTGGCACTCTCGCCTTCACCCCACACACCTCTCCGCTCTTTGCTTCGTATTTTCACGGCACATGTTTTACATATGTCAAAAGCGAAAGAAAAAAATAGTTTCCGCAATTCCGGTGAAAAACAGATGAACACCAGCCTGCCACAACAGCAAAAACAACATGTTGCTTGCCCGGTTCGCATCGAACAATTATCCAATTTCTCCGGAAAAACTGTTACGAAACTGACAACAGTCGCCGTTCCCGGGAGCACCTGAAGCACGAAGCGACGGACGTACGAACGCATTAAACGGTTCGCTGCTCGGAAATGAGGACAGCCACGGGCGCAAGCGGAACAAGGGCGGACGGAACGATTCTTGTCCAACACGAGCTCGGTGATCAAGAATAACAATAGCGAATGGAGTTCCGTTCATTTTATTTATTTTTCGGCAGTCATTTGATTGTTCGGAATTTGGCTACTGGTCGTCGAGTTCATCAAAAGAAACAAAAACAAATGTTAATTCCCGCATTATGGTGCATTCACCTCTTACTGTTATCATCAACTGTCACCAACCAGTATAAAGGAAACTGTCGAATTAGATTAGAATGACAAAGAGTCGACGGCTACATTCCAGTGCAGTGGAGAAAGCAGAGCTTTTTATCAAACTGGACTTCGAACTTGTTATGAACAAGTGGCATAGAACATAAAAGTCGATAACTAATCAGGATTATTAGTCACTCAAAAAAAAAAACTTCCAAACAAAACCAGAAAACCTAGGCAGATATAATTTTTAACTGTGAATCATCTATGGAGAATGTTAAATGAACACTTTCGAACGAAGAACATTAGTCAGTTTGTGTAGAAGGATTTTTTAAATATTTGTTGAAAAAGAGCACTATTTGAAACACTAACAAAATTGTTCAATTTTCTTTTTTCAATTCCATGAGAAAAATATACATGCGAGGTCTCTCAGAAATTCGTAAAATACTCAAGTAGTTTTTTCATGTGAGGAATCCCGATCAACAAGCCGTAACAAGTTTATAACAAAAACGTGTTTTCGTAGCAAGTGCGGATATAAGTCTGGTCTCGTTAGTAGTTAAAATATCAAAAAGAGAAATAATTTAGATACGATGTGTTGATCGGGATACGCACCGCATAAAATATAATCGCATAAAAAACCGCACAAAAACTTTGAAAATTCGCATAAAATACCGCAAAACTTTAAAACTTGGCATAGAAAAATCCACATAAGTTCGAAAATTCGCATTGAAAAATCGCATAACATCAAAAATTTGCATAAAAACTTTGAAAACTCGCATTAATAAATCCACATAACTTTAAAAATTCGCAATAAAAATAACCGATAACCTTGAAAATTCGCATAAAAAACCGCATTACTTCAAAAATTCGTATAAAATATGTGTAAATTCACATTAAAACATTTTGAAAATATGTATGAAAAAAAATTTTGAAAATTCGTGTGACAAACTTCGCGCAAAAGCTCATAACTTCGAAAATTTGCATTAAAGAATTTCGCAAAACTTTAAAAATTCGCATAGAAAAAACCGCATAATTATGAAAATTTACATAAAAGAATCGCATAGTTCTGAAAATTTACATAAAAACGCGTAATTTTGAAAATTCACATAATAAACCGCAAAACTTCGAAAATTCGCTTTAAAAAAAACACATAACTTCGGAAATTGCATGACAGAATCGCATAACTTCGGAAATTCGCATTAAAAAAAACACAAAACTCTGAAAATTCGAAAATTTTCATTAAAAAACTGCAAATCTTTAAAAATTCATAGAATAGAAAAAATAACGCATAACTCCGAAAATTCGCAAAATTTTGAAAATTTGCATAGGAAAAATTGCAGAACTTCGAAAATTCGCATAATCAACTTTAAAAATTCGCATAAAAAACGCAAAACTGTAAAAACTCGCATAGAAAAAATACCATTACTTCAAAAATTTACGAAAAAAAAGCCGCATAACTTTGAAAGTTTGCATAAAAAAATCCCAAAACTGAAAATTCGCATAACAAAAATCGCATAACCTTGAAAATTTTCATTAAAAACATCGCAAAATGTTGAAAATTTGTATAGAAAAAAACGCATAAATATAAAACTCGAATAAAAATAATACCATTACTTCAAAAATTTACAAAAAAAAAGCCGCATAACTTTGAAAGTTTGCATAAAAAAAATCCCAAAACTGAAAATTCGCATAACAAAAATCGCATAACCTTGAAAATTTTCATTAAAAACATCGCAAAATGTTGAAAATTTGCTTAAAAACCACATAGTTTTGAAAATTCACATAGAAAACGCGTAATTTTGAAAAATCACATAAATAAACCGCAAAACTTCGAAAATTCGCATTAAAAAAACCACCCAACTGTGAAAATTCGAAAATTTGCATTTAAAAAAACTGCTCAACTTTGAAAATTCATAGAATAGAAAACAAACCGCATAACTTCGAAAACTGCAAAACTTTAACAATTTATTGGATAGAAAAAAAAGCGCATAGATTCAATAATTTGCATTGAATAAATTGCAAAACTTTGCAAAGTCATAGAATAGAAAAAACCGCCCTATATCGAAAATTTACATAAAAAAACCGTAAAACTAAAAAATTGCGTAGGAAAAACCACATAACTTCGGAAATTCGCATTAAAAAAATTGCCAAACTTTGAAAATTTAGTGAATAAAAAAAATCGCATAACTTCGGAAATTCGCATTAAAAAAACTGAAAAATCGAAAAATCATAGAGTAGTAAAAAACCGCATAACTTTGAAAATTCGCATTGAAACACTACAAACCTTAGAAAATTCATAGAATAGAAAAAAAACCGCTTAGCTTCGAAAACTTGCATTAAAAAACTGCAAAACTTTGGAAATTCATAGAATAGTAAAAACCGCTTAGCTTCGAAAATTCGCATTAAAAAACTGCAAAACTTTGGAAATTCATAGAAAAGAACTAACCACAGAATTTTGAAAATTTTCATGGAAATTAACTTCGAAAATTCGCATGACAAAAACGTCATAACTTCTAAAATTTGCATTGGAAAAACCGCAAAACTTAACATTAAAAAATCCGCATTACTTTGAAAGTTTGTATAAAAAAACGCAAAACTTCGAAAATTCACAATAAAAAACCGGAAAACTTTGAAAAATTCACATAAAAACACATAAACATACTACGTAACTTCGGAAATCCGCGTAAAAAAAACGCTAAACTAAATAAAGATTTTTTTATTCCCCATATCTTAGAAATGAGTGAAACGCCCTGATCTGGTTTAAATTAAAAAAAAACAATTTTTTTCAGAAAAATGACTTTGGGACCGCGTAACTTTGGAAATCCGCGTAGAAGCAAAAACCGCAGAGAGGAAGATTTTTTTTTTGGATGCCAAATATATTAGAAATGCATGAAACGTTCAGATCTGGTGTTATCGCAACAAAAAGAATTTTTGTATAAAATCAACTTAAGAACTTAGAAAAGATTTGAGATTTCCGAAATCGTAAATTTTTTTTGATGCCAAATGTCTTAGAAATGCATGAAACGTCGAAAACTGGTGTAACCTGTTATCTTTTGTCTTGAGCAGTACTGTCTAGTCGACAGTACATTTGACTGTTCGATTTTAAATTATATTTGATTTGCAGTGAGCTGGTTTTTAAAGCTGAACTAGCAAGAGAAATGAAAATATTTTTTGTTGTTAGAATTTTATGTTTGCAATTATTCTTATGTTTGATTTTCGGCATGCATTCTTTAACTGTTTCGTTCCCTCTGAAGAAGACCGAAATAAATAGTCGCAACGTTGGAGGGAAAGCAAAAACTTGTTCCAAATACAGTTAAAGACTGCATGCCGGAAACCAACAATGTGAAGATATGTTTTTCTCCGATCTAATACATTCTATGGCATAATTCTTTGGTTGCTGCTTGATAAATGAAAAGGTACACTTCGAAGAAATTATTCCTAATTTCGTATGTTTTCGTTAGGCCAACTGAATTGTCAAGATTTTCCAGAAAAAAAAACGTAAGCACTATACCGGTATCATAATAGCATAATAACTGCTCGAAAGTAGCACTAAATGACTATTCACTGCATAAAATCGCTAATGCTTGTACATTTTATATCAGCACTTCATAATCATTTCAAGCTAATTATGATGCTACGTAACTACAGTGTTTCTATGCATTTGAATTTTAAATATATGACTTGAGCGTAATGTTAAGGTTACAATACGACATTTATGTTGTATTTGTATTGATTCTATATATTCTATGGTGAATTAAGAGCAGTTCCTTCGTGGCTGTTTGCTAAATGATAAGCTGCACTTCGAGGGAATTACTCCCAGTTTCGAATGTTCATGCTATGTTTTCGTCAGGTAATTTGAGCTGTCAAGATTTTTCAGAGGAAAACATAAGCATTCTACCTGTTTGACATCAGCCTTAAACGAATATTTACAGCATAAAATCGCTAATGCTTGTACATTTTTTATTCGAACTTTATAACCAAATCGGGCTAACTATGATGCTATGTAACTGCCCAATTTTATTCATTTAAGTTTAAAATATATAGCCTATATGCAATGTTAAGTCTACAATGCGACATTTATGTCGTATTAGTGTTAATTTAATGCCAGTTCAGTGCTAACGCTCAGGTCTTATGGTTTCTTGGGTACCAGACGGCACTGAAAAGTTGAAGTTTAATTCTTAAAAAAAATCATTCTTGGAGGACTGGTATAGCTGGTATGGGTAAGTCGATATTTTTGACACAACCTGTCTGGATTCAATTCCCATTCATTTTCTGACCAAATGACATCATGGCTACGGTTAACTTCGTTTCTACAAGTGAGAACCTTGTTTCGTATATTTTCTCTTCAGAATGTTAAGATGTCACAACCAGAACCCAACATATTTAAATTTTTTCCTTCTAAGGGTCTTTTTAGTAGCCTTTACCGTAGAATTTTGACTGTCGCCTTGGTTACTAATGTTATTCGAAATTGTAACAACAACAAACAAGGCAAGGCCAACTGATCGGTTGGCATCTACAAAAACAAACAGCGAAACAAGTAATTATACTTCAGTTCATCTTCTCCACTCTCCAGTTGAATTCGTTTGGGTAGCGGAAAACCCTAGCTAGGAAAAGAATCGCGCGTCACTTAAAAGCCTATAACCCATCGTTCAAATCCGTAAATCACAAAATTACTCACACGTCCGGACCGGACTGACTTCATCCGTTTGTTCGCGGATTGTTTTGTCAAATTGTGTCGCTATCGCAGATGCAACCGCCGGGTCAAGACGAGCGGAATGGTTTTTTTTGGGGGGGAAGCCGCAGGGGACGACGATGCTAAAAAACAACACTTGACTGACTTGACCGTCGCTGCGGTACCGCTGTTTTTTCCCTCTCGCTCTCTAGCGGTTCAACGCACAAGGCGAACTGGTCCTCCTTCTCGGTGAGTCGTGTGAGCATTCGTTTTTTTTGTTTGTTGTACTGTTTTTTCCCCTTCTCCCCCGTAGGCTTGGGATGAAATGAAAAAATTTAGATCGTTGCCCAGCTCTCAGCTCTAGAATTAGAATTAACGCTAATTAGGTGTACACCCGGTGGTGGTCGTCCGTTGAAGCCGTGCAAATTGGATCACTGCCACCACGATTATGATCTGTTCCCTTGTAATCTAGGTTTGACCGAAACAATTCTGAGAGAAACTGAACGACGACCAACGTAGGGCAACTTGCGAACACGCACCTCGGAACAGTAAAATGCATGAAATTCATCTGCCTTTCGCGAGGAGTGTCAGACGACCGGAGCCAAGCGCGAACAATAGGCCATCATTCAACCAATGCCCCCCCCTTCATCTTTTCTTCATCCGTTTTCCACGCCCCCCCGTGAAACAAATTGCTACCAGAATCGTACCTCCCTCATCAGCCGCACAGGGCACTGTTCTATTCTTGACATTAATTTCTCTCTTTACTCTTTGCTGTGCCCCCCGACTTCCCCAGTTGAATGGGGTCTGCGAAAAAAAAATCCCACGTTCATGACCGCAAGCTAGAGAGATGGTCTGTCGAATTCTCACGGAACGAAAGCACTGTGCGATCATTCAAATTGCGCGCCCACCGGCGGAACGAATACGAATAGTGCCTCGTCACGTCCTAATTGAAAATTTCCGAACCAATTACCGGTGCTCACCACTAGATGTCACACCCGTATTAAATGTGATTTTTTTTCTCTTTCTCCCATTTCATTTCAGTTCGCGACATCTTCGGCGAAGAAAATCGACTCAGCCCACCGTGCCGGGAGAGTTCGACGTCACCGTCGTCGTCGTCTTTCGCGTCGCCGCCACATCTAGCGGCCAAGCTAGCACCACAACACAGCTCACCTCCAGCGGCACCGGTCAGTCCGTTGCCTCAGTCTGTCCCGCTGTGCCTGCAGCTAACAATCGCCAAAGAACAACACCAACAGTCGCAACCGCAGCATGAGCGGGAACCGGCTTCCAGTACTACGACACCCGGCGCTCGTCGGTGGCTTCCCGTTGGTGGCTCCCGGGATGCACCGTACGGTAACAACCGGGGACACGTGCTTACCCTGGCAGAACGCAAAGACTACAGCCCGAGTAGTGCGGCGGCACACCAGAAACCGGGACTGGCGGTGCTGGACAAAAAGACACCGCCGGTTCCCATCATTCGGGACGATCGGAATGTGCTGACCGAAGAGCGACCGGTGGTCTCCCTGAAACCCCGTTCACCTCCGCCGAAGGATCGTGTTCCAACTCCACCACCAGCACCGGGAGCAGCTGTTCGGTGTTCCGTCATCCAGCGGGCTCCAACGGCAGCCACTTCACCTCGGCGACCCAGCCCGGAAAGTAGTCCACGGGCGGTGGATCTTAAAGTTCGGGCTCCCGAGCTGGAACCGATGCAGGAACAACCGATAGATTACCACGTACCAAAACGAAACGGTGGCGACAGCACGAAAGAAGACGAAGAGAAGGAGAAACGTATGCAGCGAGCCAAACAGGCGGCCGTTTTCCGGAAACACCTCTGGATTCGAGCTCATCGGTTCGGTAACCTCAACGGGATTATGCAAGCTGCGGCCGGTCATGGTCGATCGTCCGGAGGAAGTGGGCAAAGCAGTGGCAATCACACCGGACACAGTGGCGGAAGCAGTATCAACTTCTCCTCCGGTTCCGGTGGTTTGGGAGGAGCCAGCGGAGGAGGCGGTGGTGGTGCAATTGGCAGTGGAGGTTCCGGTGGTGGCATGGGAGGACGCGATGGACGATCCAACTATGGTCCGAACAGCCCACCGACCGGTTCTCTGCCACCATTTTACGAAAGTTTGAAGGGTGGCAACGCCGGCCTCAACGGATACAATGCCAACGGGGGATTTCTGAACACCAACTGGAACAACATGGATTGCGATACGACCCAGGATCTCACCAACATCGGAGCGTTCACGGACGCGAACGCCAATACCAGTAACCCGTCGAAACAATACTCAATGTTGCAGAATGCTTACGGAATCGCTTTGAAAGATGAAGCCGATTTAGATTACGACTCCAAGATCGATTCGCTGTCGAATCTGTACGGGAGCTACGACGTCAACGATTCGATGATGGTCGACATGAACGGAGTGGGTGTCGATCCTCTTCAGTTTACCGCAACGCTAACGTTTTCCTCACCCGGCGACAATGCACTCCTGGACAGTCTTACCGATGCCGTCGATCTGAGCCACTTCCTGAATCGGCTTCCATCGGACGAACAGTCCAGCAATTGCAACGACCTCGAACTCACCTCAACGCCTTCCCTGACGCCGGATTCCGTGTCGACCTCCCTGCAGCATGTCGAGGGCCACGACGGTCTGGATCAGTACCCCGAACATCTACTCCTCTCGCGCAGTTACAACACCAACTTCAACAACAACAACAACACCCAAAAATACATGCAACATCAGGAAAACCCACCCAGCTACCAGTTCCAATCGCTCAGTAATTTCGACCTCGATTCCCACAGTAACCTATCGTTGCCCTCTCCCAACAGCAACTCCCTGCAGTCACCTTCGTCCTCCTCCTCGCCACAATCCTCGTCGTCCTCCTCAGCAGCAGCCGCAGCCGCTGCCGCCGCCGCCGCAGCATCCTTAGCAGCCGGACTTCCCAGCCACGGTCATCATTCGGTCGGTGGCCTGGGCAGTGCAGCTGCCGTTGTGGCCGCACCACCGCCTGCTGTCGTCGCCTCAACCATCCAAAATGTAAGTCGAACCTCATCCGTTTCTTCATCCGCCTCAATTTGCTCCCTGTCCGCGGCTGCCGCCGTTGTCTCTACCGGCCGCCATCGGCACCAGTCATCGCCGTTCTATCAGCACATTTCCTCTTCACTTTCGTCAACATCATCGTCGTCGCCGCCGCCGCCAAAGTCGTCGTCATCGTCCCGGTTGTCGTCGTCGCATTCAGCGTCCTCGCCGACTTCACCGCCTCTATCCACCGTTCCCCTGTCCCCGATCGTGGCCGATGTGAAACTGAATGTTTTACAGCAAAGGGTAAGCAGCGATTGAGACCCACCGACCCACACTCACATCTTTACACGAAAAAAAAAATCAACACATTGCACATTGTAAATAGTGACTCGTCTTAGTCCTTAAGCGGCCCTTACACGAGAAATCATCATGTTATTTTTAATGATTACTAAGGCTGTGAACAATTTCGCGGTTAATTGTAACTTTTGGTTAAAATCTGACACTCGAGCGGTTAATTTGATGTTGTCAAAAATAGCCCTACTCGAGAGCATGGTTATTTTTGACAGATCGATGTTTATTTTCCGACACTGAAAAAATATTGCAATGAAAATTTTAATATTAATTCTTTAGTTGAAATTATTTCCAGTGGAAAATAAACCCAAATAACTTTCCATCCGTCAAATTTTGAAATGAGCCTCAGTTTTAGTCAAATTTAACTACTCGACACAAAATAACCGCTCAAGTGTCAGATTTCAACCAAAAGTTAAGAATAAACGCGAAATGGTTCACAGCCTAAGTAATGACATTCTAAATTTGTATATAATCTCACACGCTCATGAAAAATGACATTATTTTTTTAGTAATGACACTTTTAATGATCGTGTTAAGGCCGCTTTAGAGTAACAAAGTAAATTTCTGGGGTGTTGCGTTTGATTTTCGTTTTTTTTATTTTGAGTTTTTGATTTACGTTTGCTAATCACTTCGTCTCTGTTTCTCTATCTGCGCTTGCTTTTACTACTGTACAAAAACGACGGTTTCATTGCGGTCGGCCATCTGTGGGGGAACTTCGGAAGCGACAAACCTGTTTCAAACTGCGTCTACTCGAACACCAGGTGGCGTGTTGGGTGGGATTGTCTTCCGACTGTTGTTTTGTTTCGAGTTTCGTGCTGAAAGTGGCTTGATATTTCGGATTTTTGTTTGTTTGTTTATAATATATAATTGATTTCACTGCGATTTTTACCTCATTGTGGTCGTTTACCGGGGTTTAAACACGAAACAGTGGACAAAGAGTTAGCATAAATTTTAGAATACATGTTGGGTTTTCTACGGGGAATATTCGACTCGACAGAGTCGTTGAACGGCAGAAAATTTGAAATACCCACGGTCTTAAAATTACCTTTTTGATATTAGACATTTTCGACAGTCAGAACTGACACTTTTTGAGCAGTCAAAATACTAAATTAGCAATATTCATTCATGTTCAAAAGTTTCAAATCATATTCAGAAAGTAATGAGGCTTATAATTGCTATGCACAACAATTAAAAAAAATTAAAATCAAGAACATTGATTTGGAATGAGAAATACTTAAAGCAATTCTAATATTTGGAAAAAGTAACAACTGATAAACAATGACTAGAAGCTAACACGTTAAAAACCTTCCTATTGTAACTGCGGTAAAATAAATGACACTTAGGCTCGTATTATCGGTATCACTTCACGATGAAAACCTAGTGAAGTGAATGTAGGTCCTTATTACGGAAGTAGCTTCAGAGAAATTGCAGAAGTTTGCCTTAAAATTGTTCTAATTAGGAAAATTTCAACACTGTTCACCGTCCCCCGATCAAAGAAATATAAATAATTCTTCGTCGAATATTCCCATTGTATCTGAGTCTACTACGAGCCAATAGGACAGAGATGAGAATTCGAACGGTGAGCTGAATGACCCACAGTTTCTATTGATCGGCAATAGAAAAGTGGCATACCGAGGAAATTTGTTGCCCGGAACAAAGAAAGATTTGCGAGCAAAAAAGAAAGGTCTCAAGGATTTTTTGCCGCCCCTCTAAACACGTTGCGCCCGGGGCGAGCGCCCTCTTCGCCCCCCCCCCCCTCCCCCCCCCCACTAGATACACCACTGTTCGAAAGGCATCAAACCGAGTCGATAAGTAGAACACGTCAAAATCTAGCCAACACCAAACAGATTCTACGTCGTCGAATCCAGGTTGATCGCTGCTGAGACAATTTGGAAGAAGTAATTACCCAAATTTTCTAAAAATTTTTGTGTCTGGCAAGCGATCTACGGCTGTGACAATTCAGAAAGAGTGCTCCCTTGATTGATTTTTTTCAGATTGATTTCTAATCCTCAGAATGGAACCCGTATTCAATTCAGAAAGAGTGCTCCCTTGATTGATTTTTTTTCAGATTGATTTCTAATCCTCAGAATGGAACCCGTATTCAATTCAGAAAGAGTGCTCCCTTGATTGATTTTTTTTCAGATTGATTTCTAATCCTCAGAATGGAAGTGACTTAGGGAAATGTGTTGACCTTGTTAACTATAAATTTACTTTTTCGTTAACTGATTGCAAATTGAATAAATGTCTAAGTCGGTTTCGCCATATCGTTCTTGTTCGTGTGCTGTCCGACCTCGCTCCCGTTCGTTCCTAACGGACCCAGTTAAGACAAAAAAAACCTTAGCTTTATTAAAACTTGTTCAAAAGAAATACTTTAACGTTTCTCGTTTGCAAATTATTAAAAATATAAAGAAATCAGCAATCGAAAGTAAATCGGAAAGTAAATCATTGCATTTATTTTCGTTTTTTTTTGCGATTGAGAACTAGAGATTATAAGAGAAGAAAGAATGTGAAAATTTTAGAGCCATGGTGCTCAAAGAAGAACAAGGATGGGATGATAAAGCGCGGAAAAGTAAGACGAGACAAGGATCCATTAGTTAAGCAGAAGGCTTATCGCAGCTAAACTTTTACCTTCTACCAGAGGAGTCGAACTTAGACATCTTTTTGATGCACTCTCTGAGATGTCAAAAAGTAAAGGTAAATTCACTATCCGAATCGGTAAAAGTAGAAGTTAGCTGAGAGAATCTTTCTGCCTTCTTAAATGACCTTTTGTCACATCTCACTTCTTCGCATTTTACCTTCGTATCCTTGCTCTTCCTTGAGCACTATAGCTCTAAAGTTTTCACATTCTTTCTCCTCTTATAATCTCTAGTTAGTTTGCTATCGTTGAAAAACCGAAAAATGAAAATCATTAACTGATCAGAAATCATAAATAAAAAGGAAATGTAGCGATATGTTTGCTCCATGTGATATTTTTAGCTTAAAAATCCTTTCAGTGAAATGGCACTTTCGACGAAACGGCTTTCGGCGAAATGATCCGCTTCAGTTTCGTTCCTGCCGTTAAACTTTATCGACAAAACATAGGTACGAATTCTATATCTAAAGTATTGTCCATCGCTAGTCACAACTTTTCCTCATCTTTCTAGGAAGATCATGGAATGCCTTTTTGAAAAATTCGACCTGTTTTGCCCGCAATTCACGAATCGGTAGATTTTTGACTATCATAATTGAAAAAGTGCTGGTAAGCCAAGCCTAGGGGTGTCGTAATATCGATTAGTAACTCAGATAATTGAGTAATATTCAATCGATTAGTTTGAAATTAATATTCGATTTTGAAACTTATCGAATAATTTGAAAAATTCAACAACAATAATCGAATAATTTATCGAGTTATCAATTAATAACCCAGATAATTTATTAAATTTAATTTGAAAAGTATACTCGACATCCCTAGCCAAGCCACGTTGCATCAAATTGTTGTCGAAAGTAGCAATGTCCGGGCTATACAGCGGGTGAGGTAGGACTTCCCAATTTGAGCGTTTCTAAATTTCATTTTACCGGCTGTGCAACGTGTCGAGCCTATCGATGTATTGTGGCACTTTTCATCGCCAGTAATAATTCGATGCAAAAAAAAACCTGTTTTAATCCACCTATACTGTATACCTATATAATACTGTGGTATACAAAATAATTTTCTTCGATTCTTGAAAGAATAATCGATCGGTTTGTTTGACCGGGTTTTCGCCCTTATCAGTTATAATATAAAATTTGTAACACACTTTACCCTATATTTCCGGATTCGGAAGTCGGATTCGGATGAAATTTAAGAATTCCGTATGGGATCACAGGACCTTTCATTTGAACCTAAGTTTGTGAAAATTGGTGACGCCATCTATGAGAAAAACTAGGAAATATATTTTCATTTTTTGCACATTTTACCCCACAACTCCAGAACCGGAAATCAGAAAATTCAGGAATTTAGGAACACACACACAGACAGCGTACTCGACGAACTGAGTCGAATGGTATATGGGCCTCGGTTCAAAAGTCGGTTTTCACAGTGATTGCATAACCTTTCTGTATGAGAAAGGCAAAAAACTTTTCTTTTGTGCCGTTGGAGCAGTTGTTCGTTCAACGTCCCTTGGCTTCAATTCATACGGCACCCAACGGCCTGCCTTTTGAATCACTCCCATTGACTTTAAACGTTGGCAAATGGCTGAGTTGACTTCACAAGGACGGGCCTCGATCGAACAATTCCTCGAATTCTTCTTCTTCAAATTTTAATGGCACTCGTTCTACGTTTTCCATATCTAAGCCGTGCAAACTACTTCCGACACGTTCGCTCAACTCACCACTTAGATCATTCATGTGCTTCATGTTGAAAAAACTTTATTCGCCACAAAACTCGAAATTTTCATAGCGAAAAAAGTATTATTGTTTACGCTTCAGTCAAAAGAAAAAAACAACTGATTATGAAACTGTGTGACAGTAGCTTTCCAATGCATATTTGAAATGGTAACTCACCGGAATAAAAATCAAGTTACCTATTGAATTGCATTTTCGTTACCAGCATAGTGTGGTGTACTACGAAAAATTGAAACGGTTAGAACCGATCATTGTTGCTGTAGATCCAAAAAAAATGATTGAAAATCGGCCTGAATTGGCCCAGAAACGAATGTAGAAATGTTTGTTCTAATCTCAATTTCATAAAAATTTTATACCCCATTTTGTAATCGTGACAAATCCACGAACTTCGCCATTGACTATTGTTTCCGCCCTTCCCCCTGAACGCCATCTGGTTTCCAATAGTCGATGCACAAGACAGTTTCCAAAATTATCTCACAGATGACAGATGTGCGAAATAAACAACTAACTTAATTTACCGACTGTTTGCCGAATCGAAAAGTACAAAATTTTCTATCAAAATTAGGGGGCTTCATGGTTTGTCGTAAATGTACTAACCGCAGCAGTTGACTTGCTCCCCTCCCCCCTTGAATCATGTCTTTCTTATTCGCCATTCGTTTACCCACCCTACCGTTGTTGTACCAACAGTCTTCGAGTAATCTAATCGTATTTCGACGCCATTTTCAGCTCGGCCTACCGGCGGAAGTGCAGCTAGAATTCGTGAACGGTGGCCACGGCATCAAGAACCCACTGGCCGTCGAGAATGTGCCGGGTCGGTTGCGCGATGAGGACAAACATCATACCAAACTGTTGCAGCAGCAGACCGAGGTCGTGAAGCTGGACGAACCGGGCAGTGACGGCGGTCAAAATCAGAAGTTCTGCTGTCGGATATGCCAGAAGACCTTTACCCTGCAGCGGCTACTGAACCGGCACATGAAGTGCCACTCGGACGTCAAGCGCTATCTGTGCACCTTCTGCGGCAAAGGTTTCAACGACACGTTCGATCTGAAACGGCACACACGAACCCACACCGGTGTCCGGCCCTACAAGTGCAATCTGTGCGAGAAATCATTCACCCAGCGCTGTTCGCTGGAATCGCACTGCCTCAAGGTTCACGGTGTGCAGCACCAGTACGCGTACAAGGAACGGCGCACGAAGGTAGGTTTGGTCGAAATATGGGAGTCAGTTAAAACAAGAAACTACATTTTTCTTTCTATTCTTTTCACGCCGTAACAGATGTACGTCTGCGAGGAGTGCGGACACACCACCAACGAACCGGAGGTTCACTATCTGCACCTGAAGGAGAAGCACCCGTATTCGCCGGCGCTGCTGAAGTTCTACGACAAGCGCCACTTCAAGTTTACCAATTCGCAGTTTGCGAACAATCTGCTCGGATCGTTCCCGATGCCGGTGCAGAATTGATCGTAGCATTGGAACACGGTAGTAGGTAGAGCCGCAACAGGTGAGAAGGAGAGAACGAGACACTCAGAGAAAAATGAAAAAGAGCGTGGCAAAGTATTAGATTGCCGCCTGGCACGCGATTGTTATCTGCTCCCCTTTCCGGTAATAGTAATAGTAATGATGTTAGGTGATAAAACAGTTAGAGATCGGCGCGCGCAGAACGACGCGACGAACGTTTAAGTAATGGATGAAAAAAAACACTAACAATTATTTATTTGCTGCAATATTATTTTTATATTACTACTAATCGTTAGGCGTTTAAGGCTGTCCAATGGAAACTGAAAAAAAAAACTGAACGAGGGAGAGAGAAAATAAGCCGCAGAGACAGAGAAAAATACTAGATTGCGCAATTGATGCGCCCGAAATTGAAAAACGACGACGAAAAACATGACGACGACAACAACTGACACAGTTTAGAGTTAAAGCATTCGATTTTAGGATCATCATCAGGATGAGCAGTTTCAGTTTCAAGAGTAAAAATCCGGAATCAACAGCGACGAAGTACAGTAAAAGACTCAGTCAGTCACGCACATCGGTACAGGACAGGATTGGCTAGGGAAGACAAAATCACTCATTGATGCCGGCCGGATCAGCATCGCCGAGACTGCGTTTGCGTTCTAATTTATGCATGGACGGCAAGCCGAGAAAGAGAATCTTCTGACAAAACGGGGGAGGCTGATTAACAAGGTGTTGCGTATGGAGAGCGAACTCGCGAAACGTTTTTTTAAACCAGCTGTTAATTCTGTTCAATTTGTTTTTCTTTTATTTCAATAGATATAATTATTGAGTTACTTTTGTTTTAAATTATGTTGAGAGGTTTATTTTTTTGAACTGCAGAATCTGTGTTTCAAAAAGCGGCGAAGAAAGCATGTCAATTGGAAAGGTGATCTTTCAACGATATTCAATTTTGATAAAAAAAATGCGAGGCTTTCAACAATTCTATTCTGATTTTTAATGCTGGTGTTTCAATATGCTTGGTACTAAAGACTCTCATAGTAACAGACTGGCGAATACCTCTTAGGGAGAGCCAAACGAACCGTCAAACTCCCGTGCTCTAGCATAGGAATTTAGTTTCGCTCGTTTGGTTCCCAAAGAAGTATTCGCCGGACTGTTACTATTAGAGATGGGCAATTCGTTCGCAAACGATTCAAAAGAACTAGTTCTTTTGAAAAAATGAATGACCCATAGTTCTTTGTTTGAGAACGGTAGTTCTTCAGTTCAAACTCATGGTCCTTTTTTTTTACTCCGAATAGAACGGTGTCTCGGTTAGTCATTCAACAAGCAAACTTACTATGAAATGAACGAACGAACGGCTCTCGAGAACTAGTTCTTCTAAGAGACCTGCACCACTGAACGGTTCTTTGAAATGAACTGTTTTGCCCATCTCTAGTTACTATGAGAGTCTGCACTTGGTACTAGAGATGGGCAAAACTGCTCGTTTTAAAGAACCGCTTAGAACTTGACAGTTCTACACTGATAAAAATCGACACGTTGGGTTGAAGTGTTTTACACTTAATTTCGTCGCATATTATTCGACACTCAAAATGCAAGTGTAAATTACTTCAAATCTTATTTAAGTGGAATCCTATTAAAACATAAAAGATATGACATTTTAATTCCATAAATCAAACATCAGATATATTCCAAATGTAATTCATTTATGATTTATTTGGCTTGACACTTGAAACTTAATTGGTAGAAAAATAGATTAAACTGATGAAAATTCTTAAATTTCAACTATTTCAGACTTCAGTATCAATACATTTTCGTACTGAATGCATGTTGATTTATTGTTGGAATGCCATCAATTAAAAATTGGGCTTCTTTATTCTATAGAAACATTCTATACTGGGCAGTTATGTTTTTGAAGACTGACAACAATTCTTGTCATGCAGTATGACGTTGTTTGACGATCCACAATTCGATTGCCTGAAAACACAAACCCATCGTATGAGTTATCGAAATAAAAATACAACAGCCTACTTTTCCTACTGTTTTGACGCAATCACGAACATTTTCATTATTTTCCCAGTAAAAACAAAATAAAACATCAGTTGCGTGATGACTCTTGCAGTCATTTTGGTCATCTTATTTATATGTTTTGCACTTAATATTGTCGCAATTGTCTACTCTCTGACAAGATTATTGAGAAAACATATAAACATCAGTACGGCGATATTTTAAACTGACATTGATCTAAGTCATAAAGTTGCACACTTTAGTCTTATATTCAAAGCATTGGATATCAACATGTCCACACTTAAGATTCAAACAAGATGACTCTCGCATATGTGCCTGATTGTTTAGTGCGACTAGAAAGAAGAAACTCATGTAGAGAAACACTTACGGGAAAAGTGTTGATTTTTAGCAGTGTACTTAAAAAACTAGTTCTGTTGCACCATTCTTTTGTTCTGTTCCTTCTAAAATAATATGAGAGTCATAAATTTTATTTTTCAGTAAACCAATTCAATAATAGTGAGTACTTTTTGGCATGCATTTGTGTCACAAAATTATTCTCTTTTGTGTACTTTTTTTCAAACGATCACGAATATGTGAAACATTTATTATATTCCTGAAATCTGCGACGCACTCTCAAAGTGTGTTTGTCCAATTGAATTTAGTTCTCTAATATATTTATTTTGTCATTTACGCCTTTTGTTGGTTGTCTGAATTCGCTCTCATTTATCTTTCTGTCGGTTGTATGTCTGCACCATCGTGTCTCAAGGTGATACGTGATCCATGACAAATTTCATCTGATTTGGATTCCATTTGAAAATCATAATGAATTCCTGATTAAATTCCAGGCGAGTTGACTACATTGAATCTCGCTAGAGCAAACACTCAGGGAAAAATGATTTCGTATGGTTTTTAGCCACAAGAATATTGTATGTGAATCATATGACCGCTTTATGAAGTCACGAAAATTGAAATTCTAATAAAAAGCCTTATGAGAATTGTTTAGGAACATTGTGCGAAATTTCTATGACAAACATAACTTTTCTCATATATTGTGAAATTCATAAGTTATTCGTATGAAAATTAAAAAAAGTGATAGATAAAATGTATATTGCAGAGGTATATTTTTCATATTAATCTTATGAAATGGTGATTTTTGAAGCATCATAAGATTTGCCCTATGATTTTCACTACTCAATTTGCCTGAGTAAAAGAGTGAAAAATAATAGTGCTCTATAGTACGCTATTGGGACGACGCCGGTCTAATAATGTCGATGCGTTTTCCAGGTGATCACGGCTCATACAAAAAGGTTCTAGAATTGTTCAATGACGGCTCGATCGCAGCGCTCTACTTGGGCTGATGATGGAACCGATGCGACTCGACAAAATTTACTGGGTTTCGGTTGACTTCAATGGTTGAATGAACAATTTTTCAGCGTTTTCATCCTGTTCTGAGTGCGCGAATGCAGTTTATCCGTGACAATTAGGTTTTGCATGAAAATGACATAACCTCACAAAATGAGCTGCAGGACAATCGTTTGACAGCTATCAGTGGTTTGTTTACATGTCCATTCCCTATCATTTCATTCGGTTGAATGGTATTCTTGTACCATTTCATTGTGATTCCTGTCACTCCAGTGAAAACCCACCGATAGCTGTCAAAGATGAGTTTGATTCATCGACAGTTCAGTGGTTTATTTACATATCTACATTAGGTTTTGCACGGACATGACATAACCTCACAAAAATGAACTTGTTTTGACAGCTAACAGTGGTTTGTTCATGTGTTCAATCTAATTTGAAAACGTGGTTTGTTTACAGTTTAAAAGTTCAACAGAGGTTCATTGTTTGCATTTAAAAGTTTCAAGTTGCCTCACACTAAATAGATTTATACAAATATCGCTTCTTGATGCTAGAAACACATACAGGGCAATCTGTTTTAGTTCTTTTCACTGTGGAACTATGTTTTTAACAGGCACTTTTTCGTCATTTTTCAATTTTTAATTTGCAGTCGTAAAACAGAGCAAACCACCGACAGCTGTCAAAGATGAACTTGATTCATCGGCAGTTCATTCGTGTTGTAATTCTGTTGTACGGGCTTGCGGATATGTTTACCAATTTGTGCACCCATCAAAAATAGTTTTCGCTAACAGCTCACGTTCGAAAAAAATAAGCAGTACTTTTATATGGGCTGCCTTTTCAAAATTAATAGTTATTGGATCGTATCATCGGAAATGTGATCAAATTACGATAAAAATTCAGTTGTAGGACACAACCACAACTAATTCAAAATTAAAGTTTTCTGAAATGTATGGTAATAACGAATATCAAAGAGGAAAACTCATAAACTCCCCTTCCTCGTACCCGCAACGATGGTTTCGATGCGATGCCAGATAGTTGTAATGTTCTTTTCGTAAATTGGCATTTTCTTCGGAAGATAGCCCCTTTTTTGCTTCGTTTTCGAAAATTTCGGACATTCAAATTTCCGTAGATTTCTGTAGAAAATGTCAATTTCCGATTCCAGTTTTAAATGAAGGAGGAATATTCTGCTGCTCCCGCGTTGTACATGCGAGGGAAATTACATTAGTATTGGGATGCATCGAAGTAATCGGTTCAGAGCCTCAACCATGTTTCACAATTAATTTTACTGGGATATTTTCTTTCTTTTGTATTAGCAAATCGGCATATTGCTTTTGCACGCGTTTTTATGATCAGGATAAGCAAGTGGTTCCAGATATGTTATTGCACAATACATCTGTATTAAATTATACTAAATTATTCGTATTCGCGTCAATCCGGTTATGTCTCTGACATTACTTACCCACCCGTCTATTTTTTGCATATCTTTTCAACAGCTGGTTGATTTTTCGGGTCAAAGTCTTAGAAGAATTTTCTGTAGCCTCCCTTAATGAGCTTCCATAGCTTCGTCAAACATAAAAATGAAAAGCCTGAAGATGAAAACACCACCGAGTGGCATGAAATCAATTCCATTCTCTATTGCAATGTCAGTATTGTCTATACCGTGTTCGCATTTTTCGCTAAAATCAAGCGTTTAGCTTTCAATTTAGCAACTGAACATTGAGAGAAGAGTTCAATGCACATATCCTCTCTGGAGAGAAAGTATTGACGGAATTGATGAGCAATTTTGAGCGGCCCTGTGCACGTGACAATATTGTTGTTTTTTTTTTTAAATTCAAGCGTTTGGCACTTTAAATATTGCAACTGAATATAAAAATATTTAGAGAAGAGGTCATTGCACATGTTTAACAGTTTCTCTCTGGAGAGAAAGAAGTATTGTCGGATTGGTGAGCAGTTTTGCCAATATTTTCTTCAATCCGATGAAATTTCCATGTCAATCCGATTAAATTTCCATTACACAATCGAAAGTATTGTCAATATTCCTCATATTGACAATAATATTGTCTCGTTTAAGGGCCACTTTACTTCTTTGGATTGACGAAAATATTGTCAAAAAATCAGAACTGCTCATCAATCCGACAATACTTTCCCTCCAAAGAGAAACTGTTAAATATGTGCAATGGCTTCTTCTCTCAATATTTTAATATTCAGTTGCAACTTTTTAAACGCCAATCGCTTGAATTTTTCGAAAAAAAAAACTCGGACTCAAGTTATCAAACCAACTGAATTGATGGCAATGACAATACTTTGGATTGACAATAATATTGTCACGTGTAAGGACCGTTTTAGGTGAAAAGTACTCAAAATTAGGTAGTTTTGCGATTCCGATTTCGAACAAAACAGTTGCCACATATACAGATTAATCTGTATTTTATAGATTTTTCAGATATATTTGGAACCAAAATCCTGCACGGATTACAGATTTTTGGTCAGAAAAATACTGCTCATACTAGCATATCAAACTCACATACCCATATGGGACTGATATGCGAGTATGAGCAATATATTTCTGGCCAAAAATCTGGTCACTTTTGAGTTAGCCCGACGGATAACGTCTATTTTCACGTCTCTTTCAAAAATTGCAAAAATAATTGGGGTTACTACAGTAAAATTTGATCAAAATATCAAGTCGGTTCTGTCTTATATGGAAAGTACTCGCATATCTGTCCCACACATTAAAAATCATGTTTTAGTAACTAAATAATGTACAGATTGCTTTATTTTTTTCTGGCCACTGTACCAATATTTAGCGCTGGCTGTGCGTGCAAAAATTTAGATAATCAAAGATAAACTATTTTTGAATATAGCCGGTACGATAATTCTTCTTGCGTTTCGATCTCAGTTCCTTGCCGAAATAGCTTCCTTCAGAATCAAACGTATTGCTCCCATTTATACTCAAAATTTCATCCTCCAGAAGTAAAAACTGTAGGAAAAGATTCAGAATTGTCCGATGACAGCACGCATCATAGCGCTACAATCGAGACGACATCGTGCCCGATCGGGCCGATGGTCGGATCGATGCGGCCCCCGACAAAATTCACTGGGGTTCGGTTCACAAACGTTGAACAAAAATCGATTATCGAGAATCAGAATATTTTCAAATGGCAGTTTATCGAAAAAACTGAGTAGGCGTCGTCAAAGGAAGACGTCAAAACTGTTGCACGTGAACACGTGAGTGGTTTTTTCTTTGTTATTATTGTTGGCGAAAAAAGAACGTGTTTAATTGACTCGGAATGAAGATTTTCTCGTGAAACCATTTTGATTGCCGCTATTTTTCGCAATTTGACTGAGCAGTTCAACAGTTTGAGAATAAACTCAATTTCGACAGTAAAAAAATGGTAAGCGCAATTCGCTTTAGCTTTCAAAAATAACGTCAGTTGACAGGTGAGGATTTCCGGCAAAAGAATGCAACAATTTGTCTCCAGACCAAATTTTTACTTTTGAGACACCTTGAATAACTTTTTTTTCTCAACCAACTTTAAGTTGCAAGGCAATTACTAAAAAAAATTAAACGTTACTAAAAAATTGAACAAAATTTTCTTTCCAACGACTTAATCATACAAAACACCTTATAAATCAGCCAACCGTGAGAAAAACGAAACGTAAAAAAAATACGCAATAAAAACCAAGAAAAAATGAACAAAATAAAAGTCTGAATAGAGGTTAACACACGAATGAAAGAAAAAAAATAAGAATACCAACCGACCCGATCCGCGGCCCCCTACCGGGTTGTGTCGATAGCCCCGTTTCCCCTACCGCGGGTTGTAACGGGAAGAAAAATGATCCTCCGGAGAAGGTGGGCTGCCACTCCACTCCCATGGTTGCCAGAGAGGGGCGTTCACGTAATTTTTGATTGATTGATTGTAAAGGGGGAAAATCATAACTTTGCTGCGTTCCTCTCTGGGCCTGTAAGGGGCGTCGTGATTTTTTTGTGGCAAATTTTTTTGCTGTTTGCGCAAAAAAAATATGATGAAACAAATTTAAAGAAACGGCATTTTTGGGACCTGTTTCCCACCCAGTGCCGGTAACGAGGGCAAGTATCTAGTATCCGATACTGACAAGCAAACAAACAAAAACACAAACACACACACACACTCATAATCGCAAAACAAATCAAAGTATATCGGGGTTTTTTGTGCAATCAATATTTTCGGTGTCGGAATAATTAGCCTTAGAGTATTGAATAGGTAGAGAAGTAAACAAACATAAGAAGAAGAAAAAAACGCAAGAGATGAAAAGAATGATCTTGAAGAAACGACATGATAATATAAACTATAATCAAAACCCATAAATGCTTTAGTGTTTCGAGTGATTTGAAAAAAAAAACGATAGAAGAAACGAGGAAAAAACCAGCTGATCGAAGTAGTCAGCGCAGCAAAATGAACTAATCGTATAAAGGATCAAATCAATAGGAGATCGAATCTTTTTTTTTGTTTGTAGCAAGCGAAACATCCCTGTAGTACGTAGCCTACTACGATATGATTATTTTTTATACAACAGACACACACACAACTGTAACTGTTTAGCCGTAAAACAATATGAGTACCTTTTTATCTAGTTTGTAAGATAATTTTTTTTTCGCTAAATTATGCATTCCCCCCCTCCCTTATTGTGAACAGCTCCAGCTGACGTAAATCGTGAAACAACGGCAAACATATTCCTAATTGTATTGTAAATTAATCTTGTTCTTCCCCCTCCTCAGACGACCGTCTCCCCCGTTGATCGGCTTAGTGTAAATCTATGTTCTATGTATTTCACCATTTCCTCGAGACTACTTTTTTCCTAACACTTCTTTTAGCCTTAAAAATTAGACATTTAAGCGATTGTTGATTTGATTTCCATTTTCGAACAAACATGAAACTAGTTAATTTTTTCTCTCTAAGTCTACCGTCTATTTTAGTCTAAAGAAAAAAAAATCAACTTGTACGAAAGACGATAAGAAAAAGCTCTTCCATCCTTCTATTTTTATAACGAATAACGAATATTTTTAGAACCACTTAAGACGAAAAAGAACAATAAGAAATACGAATCTCATGGCTTTAACTATCCATCCTTTCCAGCTTAGAGTTTGGGCTGTTTGTTTATATCATATAATACCGTTGAAACTCAGTTTATGAATGAAAGAAGAGGAAGAAGAAGAAAAAAACGAAAACAATTACAGAAAGGGGGCTGGGAAATCGGGCGTTTGCTCACTCCAACTCAATTGAAATGCTCCTTAGAACATAGGAAAAACAACAACAAAAAAAAAACAGTAGATAATCGAACAACAACAAAATCAAAGCAGGCGTCGTTCACATTCCACAAATAGACACAGTAATCATTAGAATAGTAGGCCGGATATGTGAGGCTAGCAACTTCCGGAACGCCCCCGTCCCCCTTTCCCCCCAATCGTTGCATTTATTATTCAGTTACTTTATTATACAATATTATTACGACGATGATCATGATGATGATGATTATGAAGATGAAGATGAATGCGCACTTGTCGGAATGTGACAAGTGTGGAAAATGAAAAATTTGCTAAAAATTAAAGACTCAAAATTAGTTGTGAAAAATAAAATACCTGTTTTTTTCTTGATGATAAAAAAGTAGAATGAGAGAAATCCGTTTAAGTTGAGCCTTGGGCATTACGTTTGGCGTGGTTCTGAACGTTCTATCGCTCCAGTATTCTGTTTTACTACGATCATCCACCTAGTGGGGTTCCTGTTGTTGTCTGTGAAAGTTATTTTCGTTGATCTTCCGGCATCCGCGGGAAAGGTCCAGCCTGCCGGAACAGTTCGTGATATGCTGAAAACACTGTAGGGCTATAGTAGCATAACCAATCGATCCACCGAGTAGTTCTGAACATATGTCCACCGTAGGGTTGGATAGCCATAACAAGCCGAGTCTACAGAAAAGGGCACAGACTGGAGAGAACAGACCATCTTTTCAACAGACCCGACAAAACACGTTTAGTTTGAAAATTCTAAAATTCATGATTAGTAGATTAAATTTCAGCTTTTTTGGCAATTAATCTGAACTTTTCAATGTAAAATAGAGAGAAGCGGTGAAAAGGACTAGTTTTTTTTTCTTTATCCTACAAGGTTAAAATGAAATGCTAATTCTAAATCCTTTCGAGCAAACATAAATTAAGAAAAAAACAGACAACAGCGACACATCAAAATCTAATATATCATGGCCCAGCCGGAAAATCAGAGAGAGGTTCACAATTGGTATGAATGATAAGTGTTTGTGTGCGGCATTAGTTCTCCGGCTTGAGACTGATTTGAACCACACCGGCCATACACTGTCAGATCATAATGCCAAGTTGTTTTTAGCCACGAGTCTTCTAACTTGTCACACACCCAGAGTAGTTCAATTGGCAGAACGATTTCCCGAATCGAAGGTTTCGAATTAAGAACTGTCTTCGCGAATTGATGTCGCTGAGTTTCGTACTTCGTTGTTTTCACTTTCAGTGTCTGCTTTTTCGTTGGGTTGCAAATTACCTCAATTGCCAATTCCTTGGAGCAAACGCTGAATAATTTTGACATTGTAATTGAACCGATTTATAGGTGAAGATTTTTATTAACAACATTATCCACATAACAGTTCGACTGAAAAGTTCGTATCGTTTAATAGAAACACACATTTTTTGCCAAAATTCGTTTTTATTATTCAACATAATTGCCATCAGAGGCGATACAGCGATTATAGCGATCTTCCAACTTTTCGATACCATTTTTGTAGTACGATTTGTCCTTTGCCTCAAAATAGGCCTCAGTTTCAGCGATTACCTCTTCATTGCTTCTAAATTTTTTACCAGCGAGCATTCTCTTGAGGTCTGAGAACAGGAAAAAGTCACTGGGGGCCTAATCTGGAGAATACGGCGGATGAGGGAGCAATTCGAAGCCCAATTCGTTCAATTTCAGCATGGTTTTCATCGATTTGTGACACGGTGCATTTTCTTGATGAAACAAAACTTTTTTTTTCTTCAAATGAGGCCGTTTTTTTGAAATTTCATCCTTCAAACGATCTAATAACGCTATATAATAGTCACTGTTGATGGTTTTTCCCTTTTCAAGGTAGTCGATGAAAATTATACCATGCGAATCCCACTCAGCTGACTGTCGATTGGACTCCGGAGTGAAGTGATGGAGCCATGTTTCGTCCATTGTTATATATCGACGAAAAAAATCGGTTTTATTTCGATATAACAGCTCCAAACACTGCTCAGAATCATCAATTCGTTGTTGTTTTTGATCGATTGTGAGCTCACGCGGCACCCATTTTGCACAAAGCTTTCTCATATCCAAATATTCGTGAATAATATGTCCAACACGTTCCTTTGATATCTTTAGGGTGTGAGCTATCTCGATCAACTTCACTTTACGGTCATTGAAAATCATTTTGAAGATTTTTTTCACGTTTTCATCGGTAACAGCCTCTTTTGGACGTCCACTGCGTTCATCGTCTTCGGTGCTCATATGACCAGTACGAAATTTTGCAAACCACTTACGAATTGTTGCTTCGCCCGGTGCAGAGTCTGGATAACACTCATCAAGCCATTTTTTGGTATCGGCGGCACTTTTTTTCATCAAAAAGTAGTGTTTTTTTCACAATAACAAAAGTAGCTTCACTCAAAATGCAATATCTCACAAACTAATAATCAGACAGCTGTCAAATTTATACACGTATCTTTTGAAGGTTGGTACTAACTGAAAATGGTATGGATTTAATTCTAGTGGCGCCCTCTCATAGAAACGATACGAACTTTTCAGCCGATCTGTTAATAATGTATTTCTGAAGCTTGTATGATAATATTCTCATGTCGGCAAGTTTTACGTTCATTTCAAGCAGATAAACATAGAAAACACTTGAACTCTTCCTACCCTAAACAAGTATTTTTTTCAAGGTATTTCTACCTGTTGTTGGGAATCAACCTACTCCCGTTTCATATAAAAAATAATACACTGTAGAAGAATATAAATAATATTCAAAATACGTATCTGTTTTATACACACTTTGGTAAAAATAGTGACATTGTGAGAGTGTAATGACATGACATAGTAAAATTAAACGGTACAACAACAGTACTATTAGTATAATAATGGATCCAGCCAAACAAGCATTCGAAGTGCGCTTGCATTTATATTTCAAGTATATATGCCAGCGTCAGGATATCTTTCTCATCTGCAGAATCTTGCCCAATTATGGCATACTAGCGCACCGTCTCGTTCCAGTCATCCAGTACAATTTTATGTATTTTATTATTGTCGTTTATTTTACCCCGTCCATTTGATGTAGTTTTGACACTGTCAGTGGCAGTGGAGTTTCGACCATCACGAAACTCTTAAAACCACTATCCAAACATTTTTTAAATTTCTGTTTCTGATTCTGTCGAGAGTGACCAGGGACATTTTGTTCCAACAAGATGCCACTACATGCCATTCATCGTACGCAACAATCAGGCCCGTACGCAGGAATCATCCATGAGGGGTGTTTCAAGAGCAGAGGGGGATGTCCAAATGGCGAAAAGGCGCCTCATCCACTATATTGATAATGTAAAACGAATTCTGACAGGCTCGTGCGCAGAAATCATTGAACCGCGGCGGGGGGGGGGGGGGGGGCTTTATTTGCACTTTAATATAATAAGTACTCCATTGTTCATGAAACTTAATTTTAAAAAAATTCTTCATGGGGGGGGGGGGGTTAAAACCCCCCAAAACCCCCCCCCTGCGCACGGGCCTGGCAACAATAGATTATTTGGGTTGAAAAAAATCTTTGAAATAAAGAACTTTAATCTTAATTATATTTGGGAATTTGGAAATTATACTATCTAGTAGTAGTAATAAGTAGGAAACGTCATGGAACGTTGTCAAAACATCTCATAATCAATTTATATGTTTTATTCGTGATCGATTGTAGATAAATTTTGATTATTTTCTCACCCTTCTAAAATCGGTCTGTGACAGCTGTTGTGAGGTCTAGAATTCCTCGGTCACTAGTAAGAACAAGTCTTGAACTAATTTAAGTTGCACGTTGACCATGAAGTACCACTCTAAAGCAGTGTTGCTAAGCTCATTCAAATTGCACACATTCTGCTCTCTCTTGTGCCACCTAAACATCAAAGACTCTCCTGTGAGCGTGCACCACACAAATTTTTTTTCGCATAATTGCTCTACGGCATTCTTAACTTGTTAGTGACGATCAAACATTCTCCACCTCACTCGTGCTCCTTTTGGCCTCACTCACTCACTCGTGTACAGACAAGCATGCACACTCCTACTGCACCCATTGCTCTTCCACTCTCGCACTCTTGCTGTTGCTTACTCTTTGATTATTACACACATGAAAACTCCTACTCGCTCTTTCGCTCCCACACGAACTCTAAGTTCTATTGCTGTGTTGAGGTTCCATATGTTATCGTTATTATAACGACAATAATAAAAACCTAATCACAAAGCATGTTTCATGCAGCTGTTTCAACCATATTACCGCAATTTACTTGAATTTCGTACAGAGAATTAACAGGAGTACAGGACTATAGCGAACACAAACAATCGTTCAAACCAGCCCCTCAACGGAGGCCGGAGGGCTGTTACAAACACTGCGCAAAACCCTGAACTCCTGTTACTTCTATAAATCAAATTCATACTAAATAGCGTTTAATTGGGTTTAATCGAATTAAACCATGAGAGTAAAACAATCCTGGAATTAAAACGAAGTGTTTTTCTCGGTAATCAATATTCAGAATGTTCTTTTACTGTATTTGCATTGCATCAGACCCTGTCAGCTTGGAGAGAAGTCAATCTTCAGTTCAGCAACGCCATCGCGCGGCATCATATTTAACATATCATGTCAATTGTATGAGTGCGCTGTGCTGCTATTTTGGCGCGCACTAATTTGACATTTCTCTCCCCTACTTCTACATACGAAATTCGATGCGGACTCGCCTGAGGGCGCCATACTCACAAAAAAGGATGTTGCCAATGATTTGTTCGGGAAATGTGAGAGCTGGCTATCTTGTTAATATGATGTCTTTGATTGCATGCTGCTATTGAGTATTGGACTTTCGACATGTGAATATTATCATCTGCTAGTGAAAATCGTATCCGTCCCTTCGAGGAGCTGTGAAATACATCAGCAGCGTTAATCAGTTAATACTGTACGTACAAACAATAACTGGGGTCAAGTTGTAGGAATCAGGAATCAGAACAAATTGGCTCAAATGGCACGTTCCCCTTGATATGATTTGCCAAAAAACTACCGTGCGCAGCACACTGCCAAGACACTGGAAGAGTGCTCACACTCCATGTGTGTAGATGTGGACTCGCTCTTGGAGTGATTCCTAACATAATGTGAAAGATTGTGGGTTGACTCGCAGCAGTAACCCACTCGCAGTAAGTGTTTACTCCTGCTGACTTTCACTTATCGCACTCAAAAGAAAACACCACTCGTGTTCAAAATGTACCTTGTTGTGAGTCACTCATAAGCGTACGCGAAGGAGTGCGAGTAAGACAGAATACGTCTCGCCATCGCTCGAAAATGTGCTGCGTGCACTGGACTCTCGCTCTATTAGCAACACTGCTCTAAAGTATCATGCATTTGATTCATTATACAATTTCAACTAGTTTTTTTTTATCAATCGAAGGAAACATGACTACGTAGCCAAACGTAGACTTTTCTGACACTCGCTCCCCAGGAAGTCTACGTGGTTTATGAACGGTCCTGAAATTAAAAAATCTTTGCGGATTAAACGTCACCTAAGAGCTAAACTAATCAGTTGGTGTCATCCACAACCACTATGAAAATCTACCGATCTAAATGACCAACCAGCGACTACAAAGCCAACTACCAATTATTGTTGAGTTCTTCCAGTATGTTTAGTTCATTCTCTTGCCTCTCCACACATTGCGGAACAATTTTTTTAATTTTCCCGGTTCAACCAAACAAATCTTCAACTAGGTCCGTAAGCAATTATCCACCGTGTCAATGATATAACTGTTACATTTTATTACAGCATGTTAATTCTTTTCGACAAAAAAACAACCGTCCTACTCGAATGTTGCTCCCTAGAAATCTTCAATTGCTGAACAATTTGTGGTTATGTGTTACAATAGATATGAGTGTGTGTGTGTGTGTGTGTATGTTTGTGTGCATCGATCCGATTGAGGTCTGCTCTGTTATCCGTTGATCGTTGATTCTAATTTCTAAATTCATAGTCACAGTTCCTATGCTGGTGCTGACCGCGGTTAACTACTACTACCTACTGTATCTAAATTCTAAAAGTTTAAAACCTACTTTCAATTACTCAGGCAATAGAGGTGAGCTTATTTTGATAGCTATCAAATTGTTTTTTTTTCTTTCTTTCATTTGTATTGTTTCTATTGCAATAATCTAGGTTTCGACTGGCTCTATCTATCACTTCACCGCGACTTACTGTGCGCGAATGTTGGTTGAATTGGTTGTGAACTACGACGTAATTGCAAGTTGGTTTGTTCTATCATTTCAAGAAAGCACTACAACAATCGAAAAGCATTCGGTTTATAACTAACGTAGGAAGATTTCATCTGCTCTAAAAGCTACGGAAAACGTTAAAAATCTTTGTTATTATGCGTGTTTTAAAAAACGTGGTGCTGGCTGCTGCCCTACTACTGGCCGCCGACCAATCATTGGTATGTTTTGTTTTTTTTTTTCTATTATTTTTAAATTCTAAAATTCATTACATTTTGTAGCTGCAAAACGAAATGTTAACTTCGATAGGAAAACAAACAGCTTTACTTATCGCTAATTGATCACAAACATGCGGTTGTGTTGCTGCGGACACGTGTCACGCCGTCTCTCAAACCGGAACTCCAGTTCGATCCTTAATCTTTCCCAGCACACTGGAATGCATTTTGGAATAACCGCCGCTGCTGTGTGATTTAGTCAGCTTGAGCGATTCGTGGCCATAGCCGGCGTGATTGTTCAGCTGATGAGCACTGCCCACGCTGGTCATTCCACCACCGATCGCAGCACCGTCGGCGAAAAATATTGGTGCGCCGCTAGATTTATCCGAACCTCCACCCGATCCACCACCACCACCTTTCGCCGGTGAACCAGACCGGTTGTTGAGGCCGGTCGTTTTATCGCTTCCCGACGAACGCGGACAGTTAACCCGTTCCAGTTCCTCATCGATACACTTGAACTGCCAGCTCCAGTTGGCCCGGTACAAGAAAGGCCGATGATCGAACCGGTTATCATCCGGACTGTACGATTCGGCGTGGTACGCCGGTGTCAGAACCGTCATCTTGTGCCGGTTGATTGCGTAACAGCGGAAAAAGTGCTTCACTTTGTCGGCCACCACCTGAGGATTGTTGGTGGAATCTTTCCACATCGAAACCAACTTACAGAACATACTGTAGGGACCGCAGTGCGCTTGTTTTCGCAGCCGACCGAACTCGCTTAGTTCGTTGTAGGTCATTCCCATGTCTTCCTCGTCGGTTTGTGCCAAGTGACCATCACGCAATGGTTCCAGTTCGGCGGTCGGTGGTGCCGTCACAATGTCCGCCACGATCGGAAGGTTGAACCTGGTCGAAATAGAACCTGTTAGACAAGAAAATTCAGAACCCCAAAAACACTTACTTCTCTTTGGCAAACAGCAGAAACCGTTTCAGATCCGTTTTCGAGATGCCACCAATCGGATTGATGTCCGCAGACGAGCAATCGTACTTGGTCATGTAGCCCCGGAGTGCTTCGTCTACGTTGGCTGAACCAAGCACCAGCAGACCACCAGGTCTATTGCGAACCCACAGCATCAGCTGGGCAAACAGATAGGACAGTACCATTCTTGTGCGAGCCTGAATGTTTTGCAGTGCTAGATTTTGCCTGGGGCAGCCACCTTGTGTTTTAAACAACGGTTTCATTCCGGTGACCGTGTTGAAGATCGTCAACAGAGCACCGACGGCCCCATCGATGTTGATCTCCAGATGATAGCTACCGATCTGAGACGAAAGTGTGGTTGCCCGTTGACGTGTTTCTTTGCTGGAATTCTCACTTCCCATGTAGCAAGTGACCAGAAGACGATTACACAGAGCCACCGGATTGTCCGGGGTGTATTCCGGATCGGCCAGTATCTTCCGAACATCATGCAAAACCTGAACGTCACCAAGCATAACGGATTTCACCACCTGGCGGCACATCGAATGAACAATTATGGCAGTGCTGCTGGAATCGACTCCGCCACTGAGCGGCAGAAAGAAACCACCTTGGCCCGAACGACGCAAATAGTCCCAAAGCCAACATGCCGGCCCCAGAGCAATTTCCTCCTCCGGACTGTGGTAGATCCAATCGAGTGGGGCACTTTGCGGTATGTTCAAATCATTCGGATGGGACAGTTCAAAGTCTATGTTGATTCGCGGATAGGTTGGAGTCGAAGCCGCCACCGAACAGCGCGACCGAAGAGCCAACCTGTACGACCGGATGTCCTCGAGATCAACGGTGGCCGTAGTTACTTCTACTTCCTCCAAAGCGAACTGTTTCCCCCTGGCAATGATCTGTCCGTTCAGTGCGACCGCCGAACATCCGTTGAAGTAAATTCGCTGTCCGTCGCATCCCCGCAGGTTACTAAACAAATACATACCGCCGGCTTTGAAGCTGGCATTCCGGATCAGATCCGTTGTGATGTAGGCCTTCCGTAGTTGCATGTAGCTCCCCGAACTGTTGACCATAATTTCCACACCCGACAGCGACATATCGATGTGGGTGCTGCGTGGATTCCACAGTTCCTCGCAAATTTCATACCCGATGCAGGTGTCACGCGTTGCAATTACGGCATCACCGATCGGGACCGTGTGCTGTCCGGTCGCAGCCGCAATCATCCGTGGTAGGTAGTACTCCTCCGTTTGACGTTCCTGTAACAATTACAAAAACAATTGAAAAAGACGGAATCTTGATTCTATGGCATTCCTCACTCACCTTTGACCACGACGTAAACCAGCGCGTCTCCCGATAGTTACCGTCATCGCACATCGCCATCTTCGGGCGCACTAGCAGGATGCGTTTGTTGCAGAACACCACCCGGCAGTTGTAGGCCACATTCCTGTGCTGAACCGGCATTCCCACGTCGATCAACATGTTCTGACAGTGCGGGGACATCATGATCTCCAGCAGAATTTCCCATGAGTGCAGGTAGGTGTCCGATTCGTGGAAGTGATCCTCGCAGCTGTAGCCACTGTGGAAAGAAATGGAGGAATGGATCAATAGGGTCTTTAGCAACAGGGTCTTTCTCGGAACATTTTCTTTCCAGAATGTGCAGCTTGTAAGTAAAGACTGTATTCGGAAAAAATCCAATAGACAAAAATTATCACCAGAAAATCATTTTACACAGAATAAACGAACTCGACACAATGCCAAATCCGGCCAAAACAGTATATTGTCTTCATGGGACCGTATACAGGCGTCTCTGGAGGCATTATTCTTTGTATATTTGGCAGAGTCGATTTTGCACTCACGAATCGCCTGCAACACTAAGTATTTCTTGGCCGGAACACCTGCACCTAAATCAACCACTGTGAAACTGCCCAGCAATTGCTTCATCAGACGGTTGTAGAATGGAATACGGACGTCGTTATTCTCTTGAATCCCTATAGCTTCCCCGTCGACAATGGAAACTAAGTTGCGGACGAATCCAGAACAGTGGTCATATGGATCACGGGTGGGTCTTCCAGAATAGGAAGTGGTAACGACGCAAGCCGAAGGAGTAGTAATAGCGAAGACAAACGGTGTTTACTATTGCCGCTGTCCACGCTCCACCGCGGTGGTCAATAGACTAGTTCACCCAATTGGTCGACAGGTTGACCGTAGACCTGATGGGTAAAAAAACAACCCTTGTAAAGCTCGACTTGGTACTGGGGAACGACGGGGCTAAAAGCAAATACAAATAATAATACCCCTAAGTCCCATACAAACGAACCGCCAATGTTTGGTTCAGAGCATGAACAAGTAAGCCTAGCAAATTACTCCCTTTCATTGCGATAGTTTGAAAATGTGGAAGGAGATCGTTTTTGGCAACGCTTTATGCTAGTTCCTACGGTGCAAAACAAACTTGTTTGTTCATGTTTATCGTTGCTGTATTAAACTGCAACAATCAGTCTAAATATCACCGGCACTAGCACAAAAGATGAAGAATGAACACAAACACCCACGAATCTACAAATATCAATACAGCTAGTAGTATATTCATGGTGGCTTAACCATTCTAGATTATTGCTTAACTTACATTTCGCTTGTGTTCTTGATTATCAGATAAAAACTGTTTGTTTATTTATTTTTAACTATAATAAACAGTAGCTATGGTGAAGTTGTTCTTACCCTTCCGTGTTGCTAGTTTTATAGAAAACTCGTTCGTACCGCACGATGCAAAATGTGTCCTTGAAAAGTACCTTCCAGTGAAACGGAGTCGAGTCGTTTAACGATGTGACTTTTTGCAGTCTCGGCCTGGCCAGACCGATAGGTAGCATAGCGAGGCACAACAGTAGAGATGATGCCCCGGAACCCGAGCTTGGAAAGTTGCAGACTTCTACCGAAAAACACTGGAGAAGAACACAGCGAACCTGGAATAGTTGTTTGCCGTCGTGCGACGCGACTATGCTGGGAAAGACACAACCGAGGACCAACAGACGACCAATCTACTGGTAGAACGAGTAAATTGCAAACCTTCGCGCGACCTGCTTAAGGGCCAGAAGGAGGATGCAAAGAGCTAGATTACCAGAGACAAGGGTAGTAAGGAACGAAGCGTTCAAAGCGGTGAAGAATGCTCTGAACAAGACTATTCGCGTAAGCAAAACAGCCTACTTCGATTACCCGTGTCAGAGTGCCAACTCCAACCCATGGGGTGATGCCTACAGGATGGTTATGATCACCCGCTGAACGTAGTCCGGCGAAGCTGAAGGAGATAATAAGGGTCCTCTTTCTTCACCACGATTCGTCCCCGTGGCCGCCAACAGCGCTGCCAGCAAACGATGTTGACAGAGTGACGAACGAAGAGTTGTTGTCAGCGGCATGATCGTTCCACAATAAGAAAGCCCCTGGGCCAGACAGTATCCCGAACGCGGCTCTAAAGGTAGCTGCAACCTCAAAACCGGACATGCTCATGGAGGTCATGCAAAGATGTCTGGACGATCGCACGTTCCTGTACATTTAGAAAAGGTAAAAATTCGCACAATTACACACAGGGAAGCTCCTGGAGAGAGTCATCCTGAACAGGCTAGCCCCGTTTATAGAGGAGGCGGGTGGACTGTCCGACGAACAATACGGCTTTCGCAAAGGCAGGTCGACGGCGGATGCCATAAAATCGGTGGAGGCCTCCGCGAAGGTAGCGACCCAAGCGGCGTGGAATTCGCTACAGCGCAATAGTATCATTTGACGTCAAGAACGCGTTCAATAGTGTTTGTTGGGCGAACATTGCTGATTCTCTACTTCAACCGGGAGTACCAGAAGGGCTGTACAAGATTCTGTGAAAGCTACTCCCAGAACCGGGTATTGCTCTACGATACCAAAGAAGGCATACGCAGCAATCCTATCATGGCTGAAGTACCACAAGGATCCATTCTAGGCCCGCTCCTATTTATTTTACAAGGTGAAATGCATTGGGATTCTCCACAGGACTACCCAACTGTTGATTGGAACTACCCACTAAAACACCTTGGATCTCGAACCCTACCTCCCCGGCACCACCGCTAGGTATTACTTCGGGGTGGAAGGCTATTGGTGCTCACAGCACCCTCCCCAGAATAATACAGAATGGGGATCAGCATCCTGCTCTCGAGGGATCGACCAGTTGGATGACGAGGTCGGTCCAGTGATGCCGGTTGGAGGGTAACTTCCAGTTCAATGGCGCCTCGACGACCCAAAACTGATGATGCGTCGCGGAACTACTCGACTAGTCTCCGCCAAAAGATCTAGTCTACACTGACGGAGGGAAGTCCTCCCGAACCGACGCTTACGGTACACGTCTACGACCCGACCGAAAAGATGCCTAAGTCGATCCAATGATTCCGGTTGGAGCATGACTTCCGGTTCACTGGCGCTCAGACGATCCAAACGGTACCACGCTACGATCTACTCATCTAGTCCCTGACAAAGGATCTAGACTACTCCGACGGAGAGTTCCCCGGCGAAGGAGATTCTCCCGAACCGACGTTCATTCGCTGATCCCTCTTGAGCCTACTACGGTTGCATGCGACTAGCGGTCGCGGCTGCCTGTTGTTGCTCCGCACTCTATTTCCGCTGCAATATGCCCGCAATTTGGGATGCCGTGGTCGACACTGCGTTCCAGTTCTCTACGCAGTGGCACATTCTCTGTATCAGGTTCTCCGGTGTGGTGTCAATGCCGCATACCTCCAGTAGCTCACTCCTTTGAGCCGCGAAACGGGAACATGTGAACAAGACGTGTTCTGCTGTCTCGATCTCGTCTGGGTAGCCAGGACATACAGTGGATGTCGCATGGCCGAAGCTGTGGAGGTACCACCTGAAGCACCCGTGGCCTGTGAGGAATTGCGTCAGGCCGAAGTTCACTTCTCCGTGAGGTCTATCTAACCAACTCGAGACTCTAGGTATGAACCGATGTGTCCACCTACCCTTGATTGAGCTGTCCCACTCTTGTTGCCATCTGCGTAGAAAAGCGGCTTTGGAGGCCCTACGGGCGTTCCTGTCTCCTCGCATGCTGTAGCACTCCGCGTCTTTCTTCACTATCAGACCGATAGGCATCATACTTGCAACCACGCAGGCCGCATCCCTCGATACAGTGCGGTATGCACTGATCACGCGAAGACACATCAGTCTATGCGTACTCTCCAGCATCTGTGCGTTGCGTTCCACATTAAGTGCCGACGCCCATACCGGGCTGCCGTACCTGAGGATCGAAACTGCCACTCCTGCCATCAACCTACGGTTACTGGAGCGCACAGGCGAGCTGTTGGTCATCAATCGTGAGAGCGCCGCGATCGCTATTGATGCGCGCTTGCAGGCGTATTCAACGTGCTTGCTGAAGCTGAGTTTGTCGTCAAGCATCACACCCAATTGCTTCAGTGATCTCTTGGAGGGGATCACGCCATCTCCGGCATGTACCAACGCCTTCTGTTCCGATTTGCGATTGTTTACCATCACCATCACCTCTGTTTTGTGGTGCGCGAGACCCGCTTCTATGGAACATAATGTACGATGGCGTACTAAGGTTGAGGCTCCCGCAGACGACGTCACACTGGCAGTTTTCGAAGAATCCATTGAAGAGGTCGAGCTGAGCGAATCACACTCAATCAACATGGTGAAGAACTGGCTGCGTAGCAAGAAACTACAACTGGCGCACCACACAAGCATCGGTAGTCCCCTCCAAGAGATCACTGAAGTAATTAGGTGTGATGCTTGACGAGAATCTCAGTTTCGCCAAGCACGTTGAATACACCTGCAAGCGTACTTCGATGGCGATTGCGGCGCTCCCACGAATAATGGCCAAAAGCTCGCCGGTGCGCTCCAGTGAACGCAGGTTACTGGCAGAAGTGGCAATGAAAATCCTTAGGTATGGCAGATTGGCATGGGCATTGGCACTCCATGTGGAACGCAACGCACGCATCTGTCTTTGCGCGATCATTGCATACCGTACGGTATCTAGTGGTGACCTTGATGCCCATTGGACTGATCATCAAGCCTTCTTGAGTAGTGTGCTATGACATATGGAGGGACAGGACTTCCTACGCGAGTGTCAACGGAAATGGGACAGCTCAACCAAGGGCAGATGGACACATCGGCTCATTCCAATAGACTCCGGATCGATCGATAGATCTCACGGTGAAGTTAACTTCAGCCTGACACAATTTCTCACAGTCCATGGTTATTTCAGGTGGTACCTAGACAGGTTCGACCACACGACACCTCCTGCCTGCCCAAATGAGCAAGAAACGGTAGAACACGTCCCGTTTATTTTCTGCTACTTCGCGTTACAAAGGAGTGGTCTACTGGAGGTATGCGTCAGAGAAACTACACCAGAGCCTTGTTCAAAGAATGTGCCACAGTAAAGAGAACTGGAACGCAGTGTCGACCGCGACGTCCCAGATCGCAGGCATCTTGCGGCGGAATTGGAGCACAGAACAACAACAGACAGCCGCGATCGCCAGCCGGCCAAAATGGAACAGCCAATAAGCTTCGGTTCGGGAGTTTAGCCGTCACCGGGGAACTCACCGAAGTCTAATTTTCTCTGTAGTCTAAATCCTTCATCGGGGATTAGACGAGTAGATTGCGACATAGACAGTGAACCCTCCAACCGGAATTACTGGACTGACACAGGCATCCTGCCGATCAGCGATGCCAGATAGTAGTAGTGTCATTTCATTTCATTCTCGGAAGCTCTCGCGGTAAAGTTTTTTTTTGCTCTCCACACAAAACTAGTTTCCGTTTGTGTAAGTGCGATTGCGTATTTCATAGCATCTGATATGTAACTGTCCCGCATTGACGCGAATACGTATCCGGGATTTTGGTTCTCCATACATGGTTGAGTCTGTGTATGGTCAGCTAATATTGAAGGATGTTCTATCGTTTCTCACCCAATATGGTAAGGAACAATTGACAAAGGAGTTCATCATTTTTCCCGGAGTGAATGAACCCCTTCTGTTTCTACCCAAAAAGTTTTAGCAGATTGTTTGCCTTCCTTTATGGGGTACCGAATTTAATTCTGTTCATACATATTGCGAATCGGTTTGCATTCTTCTAAGAAAGCATAAATTGTGTCGCTTTTGTAGAATATCTAAATGCTTTTGGGGGTTGGAGGTTTTATTAAATGTGCATTTTGGCACCTGCAGATCGTTCAGCATCCTTTCGTGGATGTAGAATAATTTATTTCGTTTTGCTTTGTGCTGTGTCCACTTCACATTTCCATTACATGTTCCTTTTATCCTTCCCTTCCCATCAGGAAAATGATGAGAAGCCACGGCAAGGCACAAATTTCCAAATAACTAGGGGAACGTGTCACTTGAGCCAATTAGTTCTGATTCATGATGCAACGGTCTCGTTGAAACAAAAAACGTTCACGCTGCACACGCATTTGATTGCCAGAACGAGCATAGACGTTGCGAAGGACGATCCATCCGCTGATTCTTAAAGCGACTAATCGCCAATGAGTCAATTCTCTCGATTCTGTTTGAGAGTTTTGAAAACTCTCTCTTTGTCGAAATCAACAAATGTGTATGTATGTATGACCTAATCGAATTCTACAAACTTAGATTCATCTGAAAGTTCCTGAGTTTCATTTCGATCCGATTTCTAGTTCCGGAACTATAGGATGATATGTGTAACGAAATAAAAATAACGTCACTCATTATTATTTAATCAGATCCGACTTCCGGTTTAAAAAATACAGGAAGATTAGTGTAAACATTACAATTTCACATAAAATAGTAGGGTTTATCGGATTTACAGATTTTGATAGTCGATGACCAAATAAACTTATTTCAATTATACCGGCATTCGGTTGTCGATCTCGGAAAGTATACAACAATTTTATTTGGAACATCAAATTCTATACCAAGCGTTGGGACCGCCCATTTGTGAAAAAGCTACAAACGAAATTACGTGAAAAGAAAGCTTATAACCAAAATTGGTTCAGTAAGCATTTCTGATGCGAGGCGTTCGCAAAGCCAGTTTCGCTTCTAACAGGAGCGATTTTGTTATCCTGCTGCTGGTCGTTTGCATTGGAGAAAAATACAACGAAAAACGAACATCGACGGAGAACATTATACAAAATCAGCCCTTTTAATCACTGCAATTTTTATCTTAAAAACTATTAGAATTACTTATCTGTTGAAATATGCAAATGGGAAGTTAATATAATCAGTTTAGAGAAGGTTTACAGTCTAGTAGATTCTGTTTAGAAAGTTTTCGCATTTTTATTTCGCCTCTTTTTGATGTGAGTACGTCTTACTTCATTATTGGGCGCCTATTCAAAATTTATCATCTGGTTGAGTGATAAGTTTGGAATATAAATTGCAGTAGTACGACATGACCACAAATAACTCGAAATTAAAGCTCTTTAATACGTTTGATAAGTACCCAGTTGACTCGTTCAGCTCAGACCAGGTCCTGGTCCTGAATTCAATTCTAGAGTTCAGTTCTACCACGAACGGATCCAGCTCTAAAAGTCAATACCTCGTCCAGAATCCAAAGGCAGAATCGAGTTCCAGAGCTCTGGAACTGAAACCGGATTTCAGAACTTGATTCTTGAGATCTAGACTCGGAAATTTCGGAAATACATTCTAGACTTGGATTTGAATTGTGAAACAGAATTCTGAAGCTGAAATTGAGGTTCTGTTCAGAGTTCGGTTCCAAAATTCCTAACCGGAATTCAGATTTAGAACCAGAATTCTGAAACTGAGTTCTGAACCACAGACCAACATTCTGGACCGGAATTCGGATCCAGAATTCAGTTCTTAAATGTATTCCGGAATCTAGGTTCATAATTTAGTTACATAATGCTGTTCTAGAGTTTGGTTCCAAAATCCAGTTCCACATCTCTAGGAATTTAACTGAATCCAGGATTCTAAATATTTTTGAACTATATTCCGGATCATGATTCTACAACTGAGTTTCGGAGCTGAGTTCTAAATCCGAATTCTGGTCCAGAGTTTGGTGTTCAGTCCCGAACCAGATTCATAATTCAGAGATTCAGTTTCATAATTCAGTTCCCGAACATAGCATCGACATTGAGTTTTAGAATTCGGTTCAAGCATTCGGCTCCAAAATTCAGCTCCGGAATTCCAGGTCCAGAGTTCAGATTTTTTAACATCAAAGAACTGAACTGAAATGAATCATCTATTTTATTCGTATTCACATCATCCGGTTATGTTTCTAACATTACTCAGCCACCTTTTTTTTCAAAGTAGGCTAAAACGAATTTCATAAAAAAAAATCAAATTAAAAGACTTATGGTCCCATACAATATTAGTGAATTTTATCCGATTCCGACCTTCGATTCTGGAATTACAGGGTGATGAGTTTTTTTTAAATTCAAACCGTCATAGAGGATGACGATACCAAAAAATCTTTAAAGTTAAGTCAAATTTGTTTGAAAAAAGAGGTGTTCTCAACAGTGTTTCATTCAAAACTTAATACGCTCTAATTTGATATATGTATTTTGTAAATCTATTAAGCTTTAGTTTTTGTGCACACAAGTTTGACAGTTTGTCCCACTTTGAGCAATCAAACTCGAAATTTTTACCTGAAATTTACACTGTAGCAGTCTCTTAACTATAAAGAATAAAAGCTACATAAAAATTGAAGATTAGGCAACCCATAGATTTAATTTTTAATCCACACTTGAAATGAAGAAACGAAGAACCCCATTTACAGGAGAAGCTCCACATCAAGCAGCTTATCAAACATGGTTGTATAAAAAAACTCTAAAATTTTCGTGATGTACAACTTAAACCAAAAATCCACGACACGTTGTTCAAAGAGCTAATGTTATGAGCAAATTCCAGGTTAGGTCTGATATAATCGGTCACCAATTCGAGTTCATAGTTATTGCATTTTGTCAGACTTAAAAAACTGAATTACAACCCCATAATAAAGAATCCAGTGTAAACGCACGGTACTTCGTAGCCCTACAGTAATGAATCCAACTTCAGGGAAAATCATACAATCCCCGTTTGCTGCTGAAACCATGAACAATGACACCGATTAAATGATTACATAAACAATCTAAACTAGCGCAATACTAACCACACTTCCAGCTCCGGTCCGGTCCGGTAGGTGGCACCCAGCTCACGTGCCTCGATGATGGACTCCATTATCCGGGACATGTTGCCTTCGAAGTCCAGCGCCCACTGGTTCAGGGTGGCAACGGCGACCGTCACTTTGCGTCCCATTCTGCGTCGTTTTTGCTGCAACGAAAAGTAGAACGTCGAGATGCACTTAGAACCGGAAGAACATTCGGATAGAATTGCAGCTCTATATTACAACTTGACTGCCGTAACGGGGCGAACTACTCCACGCTTGTTGGTAAAAGTTTCGAATGGCTTTCGTTGGATTAAACAAAACTAAAAACAGCAATAAATACTAACAAGCATTTCCTGCTCGCACTCAACGTTGGCTAATGTGTGGTTTTTGCGGTTGGATTTTGTATGTCAAGCTTGTGTTCGGTTTGCTGCCCAACTGCCAACAACTCTGCGTCCACCCGCACTCGGTACAGTAAAGAAAGGAATCTGATTCACGATTACACTAGTAACTAGTAACTAATGACCGACCGAATCGCAGCAACCCTCGAGGAAGAGGAACGAAAGAGACGGACAGACCAGTCAGACGAAAAGTGGCAACAAACTATCGACCAAACTTTCCACGTGGTTTGCAATTTGTGTGTTGTGTGTTTTCCATGGCAACGCAGCGAGCTTAAAATACCTGGTTCTGTTCGTTGACTTGAAACGTGTCGAGGGCCTCTCAGACCCCACCACACGCCACCACGGATCTGGAACGAGGCTTTGAGACAAGCGGGAATTTGTGCAAAAAAAAAGTAAGTAAACAGTAAGTGAACTGAACATGAATCGAATGTCTGGAACACACTTCCTGTCAATGAATAGTAGGATAATAAATAACAAAACAAAAGTAACACGATCAGACCGGAAGTTTTTTTTTCTTCTGTTGGCACCTCCATTGGCATCACTTGAAACCGTTGAAATGTTGTACTTTGTTGTAAGTTTGTAACTATTCTTCAACCCATTTGTTTCAACCGAAAATTTATGGTGGTACTACGAACGAAACTTTCATTTAGAAGAAAGGAGAAGAGGGCGTACGCCATGAGCCATGAGATTGCTGTAAGTTTATAACCTCAAAAGTTTACCGCCAGTAGAAAGTGATTTAACCCATAAATAGTCGAAAAAGTCTGCATAATTGTTACTACGTCCGCAAAGGTGTCGACACCAGGTTTCGGATTGGGCGGTAAATAAGAGAACTTTAACAATCGACATTCAATCGGAACAGTTATAGAACTGTTTTCGCCGTTATAGCAATGCAATTTAGATGAATTTGTACTATTTCCTAAAAGTTCATAAAAACGGGGTTACCTTTCCAGTACTTATTAGAATCTAAAACGAGTTGCCAGAAAACATTTTGAACGGTTTAAAAGATTATTTTTAAAAAATTTATTGAAGAAATACTACATAACACTGCACGAATTATTCATCAAACTTTTTTTGACAAACGTATGATTCTTCTTGGTTGATACATTTTTCTTTTTTAATCCTCAATATTTCGCTAAATTGTTGTGACGCGCTCTGAACCAGAATGAATAATGAACAAATTGTTGTTTGCCTGTACTTACATTCATATTCACATTCGCTACGTGTTGTCACTGTCCTTTCTGACGTCTTGTACTACCACAAATCGAAATTCGATACGTTAAAGATAAAAAATTCTGTATTTATTTTTAGTGGGAAACATACAGATGCACTATGTCAGTGTAAAAATACAGTACATTTGAGGGTAAAAAACAGTACGCAGTATTCGGATCGAAAAAAACAGGTACAGTACTGTAAAATACAGTACGGATAAGAGCGTTATTCATAACGAATATAATTCTGGGTTTGAATATGGATCACATGGATCAATATGTACCCGGGACTGATACATAGATGGCGTTGCCAACAAAATTTCTGTATTATTTTTCAAGTGATAGCTTTCGGAATTTCATGACATTATGAAGTTTACAATGGATTCGAAACAATTTCGTATATTGATTAATCATTGGTTTTTAATAAAAATAAAAACAAACACAGAACAGAGTTTAAATGTGCTCGTACTGACACTGAAGATGCTGAACGCCCCGACCGCCCAAGCGAGGTATTTTTTATATAGAACCTGTTGTCAAAGTGGGTGCCGTGGACCAAAAACGACAGCGACAGTCGCGACGAAATTTCCCGATTTGGGCTTCGAATTACTGTCGCACCCACCATATTCACCGGATACGGCTGTTAGCTGGCTACTCCAAGGAAGAAAATTTGACTCTAACGAGAAAGTCATCGCTAAAACAAACTTAAAGCTTATTTCGAGTCAAAATAAATAAATCGTTCTACAAGAAATGTATTGAAGGGTTATTAGAGAAGCGTGAATCAATTGGTGTCAAAATTAGTATCCGAAATTATTTATAAAAGTATGAAATATATTTTCATGAGACTGTAATTAAAGAAGAGAAAGGTATTATCATTATTTTTTTAGATTAGCATCACTCTTCTCATACAAATAGGCAACGAAAATGTCAAGCGCTTGGTTGGAAAAATGATGCGTACATGTGATATAAACACTGAAAAATGCTTTTGTGAACTACTCGGTTCAATTTGAATCAATTAGTGTCAACAAATGAGCCCAAATTAGTGTCACAAATTATTTAAGGATAAAAAATGTTTTTATGATACTGTTTTGAAGAAAGAGAAAGGCATTATCACACCACTTGGTGGATTAAGAAGGGTTTTTTTTACTATGTATTCAATATACCGATATATGTTATCTCTGTTATTAACTTTGTAATATCGACGAATTTGCGCAACAGTTGATTTTTATCATTCAATTTATAATCCTGAAAGACAATCAATAACATGGAAGAAGAAAACATTCTAAGTAAAACTTTTCTCCAAAGCTAGACGGAAATTGAAAGGTTGAACGAAGAGATAATTAAGTAAAATAGAGTGATCAGAAGTGAAACATTGAAAATATCTGATAACTGGAAGGATAACTGAAGCTGCAGCAATTATCGCCTTTTACTACATGGAAGCAGAAACCCAGTTCTTGGTTCATTTTTTTCCGCCGAATTCCACACGGCATCTAGGCTGGTACTGTCCGGAGAGAGCTAATAGGTACTATCAATCTCCTAGTGGACCCCAGCCCCATAAAAAATAACGCATGTAACGCTTGCGTAACGCCTATAACTTACTGAAACGTAACGCATGTGACACTTCGTAACGCCTAAATTTACTAAAAATATACGCATGTAACGTTCGTAACGCCTGAAACATACAAAAAAGTAACACTTCATCAATCCTATAACTTACTAAAACGTAACGCATGTAACGCTTCGTAACGCCTATAATTTGCTAAAAAAACGCGCATGTAACGCTTCGTAACGCATGTAACTTACTGAAACGTAACGCATGTAACGCCTATAATTTACGCTTCGTAACGCTTACAACTTACTAGAAAGTAACGCATGTAACGTTTCGTAACGCCTATAATTTACTAAAAAAATACGCATGTAACACTTCGTAACGCTTACAACTTACTAAAAAGTAACGCATGTAACGCTTCGTAACGTCTATGATTTACTAAAAAGATACGCATGTAACGCTTCGTAACGCCTATAAGTTACTAAAGAGTAACGCCTGTAACGCTTCGTAACATCTGTAACTTACTGAAAAGAAACGCATGTAACACTTCGTAACGCCTGTAACTTACAAAAAATAATGCATGTAACGCTTAGTAACGTCTATAACTTACAAAAGAGTAAAACATGTAACGCTTCGTATCGCATATGATTTACAAAATAGTAACGCATTTAACGCTTCGTAACGCATACAACCTACAAAAAAGTAACGCATGTAACGTTTCATAACACCGCTGATTCACAAAAAAAGTAACGCATGTAACGCTTCGTAACGTTCCCTGTGGGTACGTGACTGGAAGGGCAAATCTCCCGAGAAGGCTATTATGTAAGTTTGTTTTTCTTGATGTTCCAAACATTTTCGATAGGATTCGTTTCAAGAGATTTGGAGGAGCCAGTCTAGGGACGGTTCATAAACCACGAAGACCAAAATCTGATATTTTTAACCACTCCTCCCCCCTCGTAGACTTTCGTAGACATTCCAATTATACCACACCCCCCCCCCCCCCCCTCGGAAGAAACATACGTAGACTTTTCTTTGTAACAAAAAAATTGTTTTAATCATTAACCAGTGAAAGGTTTCTAAGTCTTCAATCATTGATAGATTTTTATAGTTTAAATTCTGCAATAAGATTAAAAAAAAATCTTATCCAGTACCGTCGTCTTAAAGTCTTAGTTATTCAAGATATTTAAGAGGTAAAGATATAAAATAAATCTTAAACAACAGCTTCTCTGGATGGACGATGAGAAGGCAAATGTGATTAAAATCACATATTATGTAAACAACCGTTCGTGGGCATGCGATTTTTAGACGAGGAACGATAAGATAGTGAGTTAACACAGAGTTTTAATGTTTTTGTAATATCTTTCATAACCAATAAACTTACAGTTTCCCTTAAAAAAGACCATAACCAGTGGTCGAAACGTCGTTCAGTATATTCACTGCTTGATTACGATGTGACTAAATAATAATCGGAAAACATTAAAATTGAAATTTATACACTTACTGCAATAAACATAAAGTCCGATGACTTTTTGTAAAGAATAATGAGCCTTTTCAATTTATGTTTATGCTAGTACTCTCTTTTATTTTTTCACTTCGATAGGGAATAGAAGAATGAAAGAAACAATAGAGTCGCCTGTCTTTGAGTATACTTCTATTTGGTCATAGAATTACAGAGTATATCATTTGATAATCACTTTCACAGTTGACGATGTATTTAGTCAGTGTGTCAAGGTTATTCGACGTAACAAATTGCAATTCTGCTCGCAAGCATCATGCATTTTGTTAAATATGCAATTTTAACTGTCGTTTTGATCAATCGAAGGAAACGCGCGGCCGGTTAGTTGAACTAAGTTAAATTACATGAAAAAAAAAATTATGAGACTACGTAGACTTTAGGCAAAGAAGTTCTCAATGCATGTAAAGATAGACTTTAGACAGCTTCCCGGATAAAAAATGTATAAGGTCAAACTTAAGGAGCTGTAATCTACAAATATAAATTAGTTTTTGTTGATAAAATCGTTAAAAATCTTTGATTAGGCAATAAATTTGCAGCTGCGAATGAAAGGCTCAAGTTAGCGCCACCTGCAACTCGATGTACTCTCCGTTTACAATTAATAGCAATTTTCGTAAAAAAAAACTCCCACAAAGGCAACTTTCGCGACCACAAGGTAATGCACCTGCAAATTTGTTTTTTTTTCAACTCCAACCACAATTCCGGTGTCACGATCCGAAGAGAGACATCTGCTTTAACGCCGTGCCACCTTTCTTTTTCGGTGAAACTTTCCTGCGTGAATATTTCAAACCATTCGCTTATAAATCAGGAATCGTCCCCCGTTCGAGCATCATTACCGGTTCATGGTGCCATCAGGACAAAGTTTCCTAACCCGCAGCATAGCAAACTTCGTAATTGCCAACGAAAGTTCGCTGGTACGAGACGAAGTCGCACCGCTTCTTGTTTGCCTGTTTCATTTGCCCGGGAACATTATATTTCTAGGTGTATAGGGTAAATCCTTTTAGTCCCCCTTTCCTTCCTTCCTTTCATCCTCATTTCCATGGTTGCTCGCGCCGTGAACTTAGTGTGGCTAATGGCTTTCAAATATATGGAAACTTTAATAGTTTGACGTGGTACAAATGCAAGAAACTTTATCACCCGGAAGAACAGAAGCCCGGAAAGACTTCTGGAAAGCGAGGGATCAAAGTTTTGCTCTCGCAGAAAGCGCACCTCTCCAAAGCTGAGGGATTTCAATTTCAAATTATGCACACCGAACGTGAAACCGAGTTAGCAAAGTTTCTGTTGCATTCAATATTTCAAATAAATATATTCGGAAAGTTTGCGTTACTTCGCTTTTGGGTTGAGATTTTCCGCGTGCTTTACTTCGGTAAAACGAAGCAGCTGTCTCGCTGAGTCGAACGCTGGCTGCCTGGGTGCTGGATGAAACTTTTACTTGCTGGTTTGGTTGTGTGGGTTAAAAAAAGATTTCCATTTCTTAACTCGATTTGTCCCCAAAAAAATTCAATTCAGTCGACGACCATGATTCGCTCTGTTGACGGCGAAAGAAGATGCAATACGCCTTTGGGAATAGGATAGGAATAACTCAAAACGAAGCAATAACGGAGTGCTAATAAGTTCCTATCTCATGCCGCATAGAGAGTTCATGATGACAGTTGATTAACAGGAGTTTCTTTTCCCAAATAGACAAATAAAACAACTCATAAATCAAATCATAAATAATCAAAGCTGGGTTGGGCAATTTCTGTACTCATATTTCGATATTACCCTACAGACAGCCGACTTACAGACCTATTTTTCCATTACTCCAATGTAATAGTTTGGACTAGTCTTCCAATCAGATAAGAAAAACGACCCACACTGAACCCTTTCCACTTGCTCATTCTTCAGCCCAAACCTCTTAAAAAAAACTCACGTCATATCGATAGTCACGTTTTTTAAAGTTAGAAGAAAAATTTCGCATGCTCGAAAACAAAACCCATTCCAGCAGAAAATAACGTCAACCCGATGATTCGAAACAAAAGGTTAAAGTAGTGGAAAACTTTGCCTGCAGATATGCAAACTACAAGCAACCGGCATTCGGTGCCCATAAATTACCAAGCATTGTTCTACTTTTGTACTTCCGAAGTTGCATTCCTTCGCCAATCTAGAATCGTTTGTTAGTTTTGTATCCTAGCCGGCGGAAGTGGAAAACTTTTGGTGACACTATCAGTGAATAAAAACGTAACCCTTGACGCCCTAATTTATGCTTATCAAAAGCTAGTACCGATTGTCCGGCCGGTGGAACGTGAAGCAGCAGCAGCAACCTCGAATCATTTTCAGCCCAGTTCAGTTCCTTTTTAGCATTCTTTTTTTTTTTCTTTCATTTGAAACGAGAGTCCTTCTGGAGAGTCGAATCCTTTCACGCAGGCAACCGTCCTAACCGGCCCAACGAGGCAGCACAGCTCGTGTCGGAATTCTCGTCGCCCTTTGAACTTACTCTGCCAGTCGTGACTGATGATGCTTCGGTGGGTTTTTTTTTCAGAGTGGAACGAAGAAAGAAATGTCACCCGACCCGACCCGACGTTCCGACCGAGGGAACAAAATAGGCTACTACCCTCTGAAGGACGAACAAAACATATAATGCACAACCGAACCGAACCGAACCGGCTGTCGACGGAGGATAGAGAGTGGATTTATCGTACCGTGTTCCGCTAAGTGAAAGCAAGAAAGCATAGTCGTTTGTTTTTTTCCTGTGCCTTGCCGTTTATGGCCAGCCAGTCAGCCAGCGAGTTCTGAGTACGGGAAAAGGTAAATTGAATGAACGGAAAGCGGATGTCTTTTGCTGCTGCCGTTTGCTCGAAGGTAAGCCAGCCGCTTTAGCTTTCCAGCACTCAGACAAGCACATTCATTTGATTAACAACTCCAGGATGAAAATTTATGAACCAACGAATCAAAAGCTTGGGAATCCAAACGAATTGGCTCGGAAGGCAAAAACGAATGAGTCGGAATGAGAGTCCATGTTATTTTTTATAGGCCAAGAAAGGTCCACTGCACAAAGCAATCCAATCCAGTGATTGAGATTACCTGTAGAGGATACTCGCAGATGTACGGGTTTCGATTGGTCTGTTCGCATCAAATGAACAATAAAACTTTCCTTGATGCCATATTGGAACCATCTGGCAGTCGGGCCGTGTCGATGAGTCGTGACACTCCGGAAGCTTTTGCAATAATGCCAACAAAACTCAGTTTGTCTACATGGCCGTACTCTGAGTTCTTTGATGTTCGCTTTATTTTTCGATGACTAAGACTAAGCTTGTGAGTCTGCAGTATCGATTTTTTTGCTAATTCCTGGTGTGTTTTTACTTCCACGTTTTTAACACGACATTTGATTGATTTATTTATTGATTAAAAAAAAAATGCCTTTTTGAATATTTTATGTTAGACTAGTACTTTCAATTCAATATTTATTTATTGATAAAAATCTGATCTTATATTTCTGATTTTTAAATCACTTCGTTTTAAAATATTGACATTTTATATTTTTAAAGTTACTGATATCACTGACATTCAACTTCTGAAATAAAAATTCCACTATTTCTTGTTCAATTTTTTATTTTTTTTTGTTTTTGCAGTTTTCCAATTCAGATTCCTTATTTCATATTTCTAGCCTCTGTAATCTGGCTTCCAATTTTAGGTAACTGAGTTGTCCATTTTATATGCCAAAAAGTTTCTAGTCTCTAGATTTTTTATTTTATTCAAGTTATTTAAATTATTTTCTTATTATTATTACTTCCTTTTTCCTATTATCAAATTTCTATTTATCCATTTCCCATTTTCTATTCATCTTTCCTAGTTCCAATTGTCAATTTCCTATTCCTCATTTCATTTTCTATATCTCGTGTTCCCTATTTTCCGTTTCTTATTTCCAATTTCATAAGGACCTTTGTATGTTGTTTAACATAAAAATTTATGCTAGTCTGTACTTACCCGTTTAGATTTGATTTTACGTTTCGTCTCTGACTCATCAGTGCGTAGCAGTTTATGTTGAACTGGAAAACCGAAACTTGTTTCGTCCGAGACGTCAGTTTAGACATTACACCTCGGTGTAATAGCCAAAAAGTGTTCGGCAAAGCGAGTGTATGTTGAGCCGTCCCGTCCCTATATCATGTTCCCTAATTTTAATTTTCTATACGGTTTTTATATTTTTCTGTTTTTCTATTTTCCTGTTATTCTGCATTTCTGTTTTTATTCTTCTGTTTTCCTATTTTATGTTCCCTATTTTCAATTTCCCTATTTCCATTTTCTGCTCTTCTATGTTTCATTTTCCATTTTCTGTTTTATGTTTTTGGTTATTGTTTGATTGTTATTGTTTTTTTTTGTTTTCTTAGTTCATGTTCCCTATTTTTCTATTTTCCATTTACTTTTTTGAGTTTTTCTATTTTTCTGTTTATGTTTTTCTGTTTTCCTATTTCACGTTCCCAATTTTCAATTTTTAATTTTCTATTTTCCAATTTCTGTTTTTCTATTTTCCATTTTATGTTTTGTGTTTCCTGTTTTTCTATTTTTCCATGTTCCTTATTGTTAATTTTCTATTCAGTTTTTCTATTTTTATGTTTTTCTATTATCCTGTTATTCTGTATTTCTGTTTTCCTTTTTTATGTTCCCTATTTTTTTTTTAATTTTCCTATTTCCATTTTCCATTGTCTGGTTTTCAATGTTCCATTTTCTGTTTTTCACTGTTATTGTTCTTCTGTTTTCCTAGTTCATGTTCCCCATTTTTCTATTTTCCGTTTTCTTTTTCCTGTTTTTCTATTTTTCTGTTTTCCTATTTCATGTTCCCTATTGTCAATTTTCTATTAAATTTTTCTGTTGTTCTGTATTTCTGTTTTCCTATTTTATGTTCCTTTGTTTTAATTTTCCTATTTCCATTTTCTGTTTTTCTGTTTTTGTTTTACTGTTATTCTTTTTCTGTTTTCCTAGTTCATGTTCTCTATTTTTCTATTTTCCATTTTCTGTTTTGTGTTTCCTGTTTTTCAATTTTTCTAGTCTTGTTTTTCTGTTTTCCTATTTCATGTTCCCTATTTTTAAATCTCTATTTTCCATTTTTTTTGTGTTTTCTGTTTTCTTATTTTCAATTTTCTATTTTGTGTTTTTCTATTTTTTTGTTTTCCTGTTTTTCTGTTTTTCTATTTCATGTACCCGATTTTTAATGATTTATTAATAATTTTCTGTTTTCCTATTTACTATTTACTATCTACTATTTACTATTTACTACTGCTTTCATACTGTTTTCCTATTTCATGTTTCCTATCTTTCAATTTTCCGTTTTTTATGTTCTCTGTTTTTCTATTTTCCATTTTCTGTATGGTGTTTTTCTATTTCATGTTCCCAATTTCTAATTTTCTATTTTCCATTTTTTGTTTTGCGTTTCCAGTTTTTAAATTGTTCTGTTTTTGATTTCCTGTTTTCCTATTTTCCATTTTCTGTTTTGGTTTTCTATTTTTCTGTAGTTTTTGTTCTTCTGTTTGTCTGTTTTCCTATTTCATGTTTCCAATTTTTAATTTTCTATTTTCTATTTTCTGTTTGCTATTTTTTTGTTTTTTCTTTGTTATCCTGTTTTATGTATCCTATTTTTTATTTCTTATTTTTCATTTTCCCTTTTTTTGTTTTTCTATTTACTATTTTACTATTTTCCATTTTCTGTATGGTGTTTTTCTATTTACCATTTTTCAATTTTCCATTTTTTGTGTTCTTTGTTTTTCTATTTTACATTTTCTTTATGGTGTTTTTCAATTTTTCTATTTTGTTTTTCTGTGTTCCTATTTCATGTCCCCAATTTCTTATTTTCTATTTTCCATTTTTTGTTTTGTGTTTCCTGTTTTTCAATTGATCTGTTTTTGATTTCCTGTTTTCCTATTTTCCATTTTCTGTTTTTGTTTTTTGTTTTCCTATGTCATGTTCCCAATTTTTAATTTTCTATTTACTATTTTCTGTTTTCTATTTTTTTGTTTTTTTTTGTTATCTTGTTTTATGCAACCTATTTCCTATTTTCCATTTTCTGTTTTTCTCTTTTCTAGGAACTATTTTACTATTTTAAAATTTTACTATTTTACTATTTTACTATTTTACTATTTTACTATTTTACTATTTTACTATTTTACTATTTTACTATTTTACTATTTTACTATTTTACTATTTTACTATTTTACTATTTTACTATTTTACTATTTTACTATTTTACTATTTTACTATTTTTCTATTTTACTATTTTACTATTTTACTATTTTACTATTTTGCTATTTTACTATTTTACTATTTTACTATTTTACTATTTTACTATTTTACTATTTTACTATTTTACTATTTTACTATTTTACTATTTTACTATTTTACTATTTTACTATTTTACTATTTTACTATTTTACTATTTTACTATTTTACTATTTTACTATTTTACTATTTTACTATTTTACTATTTTACTATTTTACTATTTTACTATTTTACTATTTTACTATTTTACTATTTTACTATTTTACTATTTTACTATTTTACTATTTTACTATTTTACTATTTTACTATTTTACTATTTTACTATTTTACTATTTTACTATTTTACTGTTTTACTATTTTACTATTTTACTATTTTACTATTTTACTATTTTACTATTTTACTATTTTACTATTTTTCTATTTTACTATTTTACTATTTTACTATTTTACTATTTTGCTATTTTACTATTTTACTATTTTACTATTTTACTATTTTACTATTTTACTATTTTACTATTTTACTATTTTACTATTTTACTATTTTACTATTTTACTATTTTACTATTTTACTATTTTACTATTTTACTATTTTACTGTTTTACTATTTTACTATTATACTATTACTATACTATGTTTGGTTTTAATTTTTGCTTGTTTTTCGTTTCAAGTCTCTTTTTTATTCCATATTTCTAATTCCTGGTTCCAAATTGTGTTTCTCTTTGTTATTTTTTTATTTGTGATTCCTTGTGAAAATCATAATTTACGTTTTAAAATTTTAAAACCTTCAATATCTCATGTCTTTCTTGATTTAATTTCTGGTTTCCCAATCCTAAACTTAAACTTTCAAATTCGCCATGTTTAATTTTGTTCTATTTCCTGTTTTTGCCCTTTTCTATTGAAAGGATACAGATTTGCTGAAGAATCCGACCTTTGGTCGGAGCAGAGTTGTCAACTATTCTTTTTATTTATCTTTATTTTATTAATTTGAGAGTAAAAAAAACAGGTCGCACCACCCGGTTCTATTCTATTCAGAACACAAAAATTGAAAATCTGTATTTATCTGTAAGAAAAATCAAAAATCGATATTTTAAGAGAGCATATCTGTATTACTGTATTGACTTAAAAAATCGGAGTAAGTTGGCAGCGCTGGATTGGAGACCCATAGTGTTATATACCACTCGACTTGGCTCGACGAGATTGGAAAATGTCTGTTTGTGTATAAGCCTTTCAAAGATTTTTTTACAGCTCAATTTTCTCGAAGTTGGCTAATTTGAGATATACTATTGAGTCGTGGGTCATGTTAAAAGATTGTTCTATTTGATTTTTGATTAAGTTCAATGACCAAACTGCGGTCATTTCTGGTTCCAGTGATATAATGGTATAAGTGACGTAAACGACAAAACGCGCATTTCCTCGCCGCTCGATTTTCTCGTAGATAGCCAAACCGATTCGAACAAGTCAAGGCTCGTTTGGAAACAGTCTGAAAGTTCGACCGGCTGTCATTTACGGTTTCGTTGTTATAATGGTATAAGTGACGTAAACGTCTAATCTCATCGTCGATCATTTGTTTCGGATATGGATGAACCGATTTCAATAATTTTAAGCTCGTTCGAGACTAAAAACAATGGGTTGTCGGGTTTGGAGATATATGTGGCTGAGTACTTCAAATTGCGGAGATATAATCGTACAAGTGACGTAACCGACAAATTAATTTTTTTTTGCTACCCGCACAATTATTTCAAAAAGTGACCAATGAACAAGTTCAAATGTATTATTGATGATACACTTGAGGTTTGAAAAATGCTCTTGTGAACTACTCGAACCAATCTGTATAAATTGGTGTCAAAATGAGTTCAAATTAGTGTCATTAGTGTTATCTTAACAAAAACGACAAAATTTTTTTATTGAGATTGCGTCGAAGGCATTATCACCAGGCGGATTAATAATAGAACTTCCTAGCTTTCATTTCAGATTGCTTAGTTTTAAATTCTTGTTTCTAATACCTAATTCCAATTTAGTTTTTTTTTTTTATTCTTATTGTTTCTTTCTGATTTCTCGCCAAAGTTCTAATTTCTAGTTTCCTAATCGTAAACTTGTACTTCCAAATGTTACCTTTTTATTTTTTTTCTTTTCCAAGCTTTGCTTTTGAACATCATCAGTGCTTAGTTGGGTTAACGCCTTAATGGCCAAACCTATATCGATCAGTACCCGTTGAAAACCCCGTTTGTGCTCGGCACCTCAGTAAAGAAAATTGCAGTTCGATGCAAAATAGCAGAAACTTTACATCTGCTTAGCGGTTTATGCCGACTTGCTAGGTGGCCCACAGCAGTCCAACATAAACTGTTATGCACTGATGTCTCGAAGACGAAATACGAAGAAAATTTAAAATGGTTTTAAAACAAGTGTACTTTGAACTAAAACGTTGGTAAAAGAGTAGAATCAGTTCTGAATGAAACAATTCTGTTCTAAGGCTATGGACCATAAATTTAAAATAAATGAATGATTTTGCGATTCTAAGTAAATCGTTCGTTGCACTGTCTGCAGTTTATGTTTCCGACAAATGACTTTAGTTCACGCATTCCATTGTAAAGCCATTCTGTCGTACGAACATAAAAAATTGGTACTTGAAAGTTCTAAATAGAAGACACACACACACAAATAAAATTCAATTTTATGACAGCTCAGGATTTTGACTTGGTGCCGTTCGCATTGGGAATCGGATGCTTGGGGGTGTATTCCAGCAGCTTTGTCATGAGAGTAGGAATCGAACAAAAAAAAAAAGAATATGAAAACTTTCAAATAAATGTTGTAAAATATTGAAAAGAAAGTTTTTCCGTAAGATGTAAGTTTTCCTACATAAACAAAGTTTTGAAGAAAAAAAAAGAACTTCCGTTTTCGAACCAGGCTAGGGCAGACGATCCATTCGTTAGCATTATCAGCACAGACAACAAATGTTTGCTGCCCTAAGGGTGACGTTTGTTGGATCGTTAGCGAACCTTGCTCCACTAACTTGACAGAAGAGGAGGGTTTTTTTTCCTTTCCCAGTCAGGTACAAACCCAGAACACGAGACAGGTGATGGTAGTTGAGTTGAGGTTGTTTTCACTGTCTCTGTCTCCTCTGTGATCCTCCAGTTGATGCTTGGCTGGGCCCACGGAAACGAAACGGGCGGGTAACTAGCGGAATCCGGAACGGTACTACAGGTTATTACTACACTTCAACTGAAATCCATACGTCAATTCGTCCGATAACATGCATATTATCTATCATGTGTTTCTTTTTTTTTTTTGGTTTTCGTTCGGATCGAATGCAAGTTTGTGTTGTTCGAATTTTCCAATCGAATCGGATCAGTTCAGATCGAAGGAGCCCACGTCTATGAATTATATCCTGGCAACTTTGTTTTTGCTTCATAATTTTCCAGACTATTGAACTGTGTCGAGTTTTGCTTCTCGTACAGTTTTCTCTACAGCTGGGAAAATGATTCTGTGCTCACACGTGAAACTGTCTCACTGTTCCAATTTGTAAAATATGTTGCATATTTTATAGCATCATAAAAGTAGCAACCTGACACATTCGAATTAATATAGTTTTTTTTTTCTTCTGTTCACTACCAGCGGGGTGTTACTTAATAATAAATACCTTCACATGCAGCCGAATTCCCAATTCCGTCCCCGCGCCCACATACCCAAGGGAATCTCACTCACAAAGATTCTTCCGCAGGAGGCGCATTCTCTCGGCGAATGAAACGAAATAGACTTGTTATATTAAATTTAATACGTATCCTAGCGACGGAAGCCACCTCCGGAGAGCAGCCGAGTACCTGATGTGTGTGTGTGTTTGTGTTTGGTTGCGCGGTATGGAATGCAGAAAGTGGAATCGACATTCCGCCACAGACCCGAGAGCATCGTGCCTGTGCTATGTCTGTCGGTACTGAATTGTTGCCTGCTATCCACCTCCCACCTCTCGCCAAGTCAGAAAAAAGAGGGTTAGGGACAGTGAGTAGGCGAGTAGGACATGGCCGGGGAGCCTGACTGACTGTAGTAGCAGGCGAACAAACAAAAAAAAGTGGTAGTAGAGTAGGTCGTCGTCGTCGTCGACGTTGTTGTTTGTGAACGTGGAATACTGGTTACGACTTCAGTCTGCTAGGAGATACTTGAAAGATAAGAACGGGACCTGGAATTTTCCTCCCGCGGAGTCGTGCTTAGTTTGCATACGACGATTTCCAACCATCGTTCGACCGGGCCGCGCCAGGAATTGGCGGGAGTCGCAGGTACAACATTCCGGGTGCCGGGCGCGCGCGTCTTCTTCCAATCTATCCAGTCCGTGATAATCGGTAAAAGCTTTGTGAATGCACGTAGGAGACAGTTATTGGATGGTTGATCCGCCGCGTGGAACCAATCTCCGTGAATTGATGGTTATTGATGGGATTCGGGAAAATTATGGCGTGCACGTGACTAGTCGATGGAGTTGATGCGGAATTGGGACCATGGTTTGAGAGGAAGAAAAAAAGTGCCTTTCGCGTTTTAGAGTGATGGATTTCGTAACCGCCGAGGACTGCAGCCGCTAGGACAGCAAACTAAAAAGAACGAGTGTTTGTGCTTGATTGAGTTTAGCCGATGTCGTTAATCATCAAACTATGAAGTTGACAATTTTTTAATGATTAATTGCACTCATCATTTGAGGGTGCAGTTGAACGAAAAATTGTTTTGATAATTTAAAGATGCTTTGTTGGAAATTTCCATGTTGCTGAAAAAGAAATGCTTCAATTTATTGACACCACTTTTGATTTAAAATCCTAACTTAGAAAGTCGTTCTTTTATTTTTCTAGAGTTACGTTTTAATTTTGAGTCAAGAAGAAATTCTCCCGTATTTTTCTCCGCAACATTTTCGGCTTCATTGTGGAAAAATAATCAAAGATGGTTTTCAACATCTCTGAACTAATGCCGATTTTTTTTTGCAAACAAAAAAAAACCACACTATTTCAAACCTTTTACCATCACGTAGCTCTGACCAATCAAATAGGATTTTTTTGTTACCTGCAATGAGAAGAAAAATAAGAATAAAATTAGTTCATCTACCAACAGAAATTTAACCAAAGAATTTTGAATTCTTCGGCCAAATCAAAACATGTGCGGTTCAAAATGTCCGTCATGATTTTCATCAGAACCGAAAGTCCAATCCAACAGCATCAGGTTCGTTTTGTATTGTCTCAATTGTAAATGATTGCATCAAAAACAAACAAAGAGAGACGAAGAATTTTCGGAAATATCTCACAGCAACAAAAGAGAGTATCAATGCCAACGTCTCTTGTTTTCCTACGACAAGACGAAACCAAAATAACGTCTGCAGGGAGAAACAGTCAAATTTTAATTTTCAACTCTTTCTTTGATAAAATAAGAATCTCCGAAGTTTAGCTATTAACAGTGTCTGAAATATGATAAATCAAAGCAATTACACCTCAGAACTCCTTTGGAAACCGAAACTAAGGAGTGTATCGAAAATAAGGTATCCACAAATTTTTCTTATGATAAAATACGATATTTTATTCAAACTAAAAATTGATCCTTTATTGTACGAGGTTAAACTTGAGCATAATGGAAACCGGATGAAATTTAAGTTATTCCTTCACGAATTTTCGAACTTTTGATCGAACGCTCTTCATCAAGTTCCGGACAAGTGTTGCATCGCATTTTTTGGACACTTGAGCTCAAATGTTTTTGAACTCCTGCATGTTCCCAGCTGCCTTACCAGTCTTCTTGAAGACCCTTTTCACGATTGCCCGGTAACATTCGATGGGTCGAAGCTGAGGGCAATTTGGTGGATTGAAATTTTTCTCAACGAAAATTATACTATTTCCTCTGGTCAATTGAGAGTGGTTTTGGCATAGTGAGCCGACGCTAAATCCGGCCAAAACAGTGGAGGTGTACTATACTTCTTATATAAAGGCAGAAATCTCTTCTGGAGACACTCAGATCGATAGATTTCTGCATTTATATTTCCAGTAGTGTGAAAACCCGTACTTTTCGACCAAATTTCTCCACTTGAATCGATCTGTCCGCATCGCTCACATCCTCCCCAACGACGACAGTAAAGTATTGTGGACTTGGAAGGGTTTTTGAGTCCTCCGCTTCTTCTGTTCTACACTTTGTTTCGTGATTTTCTTGTAGGTCTTCAGGTGATTTCGCCACTTGATACGTTGGATCATTCCAACACTCCTTCCTGGTTTTTTGGCCAAATCACGTATTGACATTGATTTGTTATTCATGATTAGAGATACCACTTTCTGGTCCAGATTCGGGTCTGAAGAACCGGGTTTTCTGCCTCTTCCTGGCGACCTTTGGAAAACGCAGAATAAACAAACGAAAGCTGACAGCCAAACGCACAGCATGCTGTGATATGAGCATAAAAAACCATCACAAATACAGGGTGATTTTTTAAGAGCTTGAGAACTTTTTTAAACAATAAAACGCATAAAATTTGCAAAATCTCATCGGTTCTTTATTTTAAACGTTAGATTGGTACATGACATTTACTTTTTGAAGATAATTTCATTTAAATGTTGACCGCGGCTGCGTCTTAGGTGGTCCATTCGGAAAGTCCAATTTTGGGCAACTTTTTCGAGCATTTCGGCCGGAATAGCCCGAATTTCTTCGGAAATGTTGTCTTCCAAAGCTGGAATAGTTACTGGCTTATTTCTGTAGACTTTAGACTTGACGTAGCCCCACAAAAAATAGTCTAAAGGCGTCAAATCGCATGATCTTGGTGGCCAACTTACCGGTCCATTTCTTGAGATGAATTGTTCTCCGAAGTTTTCCCTCAAAATGGCCATAGAATCGCGAGCTGTGTGGCATGTAGCGCCATTTTGTTGAAACCACATGTCAACCAAGTTCAGTTCTTCCATTTTTGGCAACAAAAAGTTTGTTAGCATCGAACGATAGCGATCGCCATTCACTGTAACGTTGCGTCCAACAGCATCTTTGAAAAAATACGGTCCAATGATTCCACCAGCGTACAAACCACACCAAACAGTGCATTTTTCGGGATGCATGGGCAGTTCTTGAACGGCTTCTGGTTGCTCTTCACTACAAATGCGGCAATTTTGCTTATTTACGTAGCCATTCAACCAGAAATGAGCCTCATCGCTGAACAAAATTTGTCGATAAAAAAGCGGATTTTCCGAATGGACCACCTAAGACGCAGCCGCGGTCAACATTTAAATGAAATTATCTTCAAAAAGTAAATGTCATGTACCAATCTAACGTTTAAAATAAAGAACCGATGAGATTTTGCAAATTTTATGCGTTTTATTGTTTAAAAAAGTTCTCAAGCTCTTAAAAAATCACCCTTTACATGCGTACAACACAAATGTTTGTGGATAGCTTATTTTCGTTACACTCCGTACTACACCGAAACCTTCATTTAAGAGGTAGTTCGTATAAAAAAGTCTACGGATTTGATTAGTAAAAAAAGTGTTTTGTAATGAATGTGGAAACCCCCCATCATAAGGCTATTTTTGGAACGGATGTGTAGAGCAACAAAATGATATGTTTGGGGTTGTTTCAAAATCCAAGATGGCAACTTCCGGTTCCGGTATTTTCGGACCGGATTGATGAGATAGATGTCGGAAAACGATGTTTGAGGTGGTTCTGAAATCCAAGATGACGACTTTTGATTTGTTGAAATTCCTTGAAAAAACATCTGTTTTTTCGGCATTACATCCTTTCCAAAAATACTCATGTTTTAAGGGTTTTCAATAAATATCGATAAACCGGAAGTCGCCAGCTTCGATTTCGGAACAACCTCAAACATTGTTTTCTTGCATATTATCACTATCATTATTATATTATCATACCAAAAATATCTCAATTATAAGTTTTCAAAAAATATCAGTAACCGGAAGTAGCCATCTTGGATTTTAGAACCACCTCGAACATCGTTTTCCGACATCTACTCATCGATCCCGCTGCGAAAATACCCATATTGTAAAGGTTTTCAAGGAATATCAAGAAACCGGAAGTCGCCATCTTGGATTTCCAAAATTGATTACACCAGATCTTGACGTTTCATGCATTTCTAAGACATGTAGCACAAAAAATCAAAAGTTTGCAGTTTCTTTACGGGGATTTCCGAAGTTACACGGTTTTTTGGGCGGGTTTTTTTACGCGTATCCCCGCGTAAAATAAGACCTCAGTGTACTTGCAAATATTTTTGGGATTTCCATCGAGCGTAGGTGATTCGGGATTCCGCGCACTCTGCGCTGCGTTGATATGTTGAAAAATAAAGTTCAGTTCGAGGCATTTAGGATGCTGTCATGGATAGGAATATATGAAAGTTAGATGGGAAAATTATAAACGGCATGATGACACTGCGAACCTAACACAATACCGTCATTGCCAGGGCTTCGACCGATGGTATAACAAATTGTCATATGGACATACGCTGTTTAAATTGTGGTAATTCGCTTGCAAACACGTCTGTTCAATGAACGAAGCCGTCAGATGAATTTTCATGCTATGGTTGTTGTGGAAACCATAAATCCAATGAATGACGGGATGCACATAAATGGAGCGTCGTATTTCACACAAATTTATTTTCTGGAACATGTAAAATTGTGTGGTTTGAAAATTAAATGGTTTGAAATCGAATGAAATTAAAAAAATAAAAGATCGATAGCAACCGCGCGACTTGAACTGAGAAACATTAGCTCACAAAGCACGGCAGTTAATCGACTGAACCACAGAAGCACATACCTATTTGATGAATAATGGATGCAAATATAACCATACAGCGGTAGACTCAGAGTCCACAAAACTCTGTACGAATGAAATATTGCGTCATTTGACAAGTTAAGTAACTATGGATTATATCGTTTGTAGAATTAAGTCATTCATGTGCTGTCAGATCAAAATTTTGAAATTTTCTTCAAATAAAATTTAATTTAAAATCATTAGATGTATTAGAATTGAGCGAATCCGTTGGGCAAATCGCGGAGTAACCAGAAAAATAATCAGAAAGTACGAGTTTTTCATAATAAACTCTTCGCTGGTTTCTAGCCAGTTTTATTTCCAAATAATCCAACTAGTTTATCTTCTACGAGAAATCAGTTCAGTCTCGGTAGCAGCCGCTTTCGATATTTACTAAATGACTAAAATAATTGTCTTTCTGAATTTCTTTCGTAAAAATTTAGAAAAGAAAATCATTATCCTTTCCGAGTTTCAAAAAATTTCTGCTTGAACTTGACGGGAATTCGCTACTGCGAAAATAGGCGAAATCTCATTGCAAATTTTTTTTTCTTTCTACAAAATTTTTCACTGCTAAAATCGATGAAAGAAAAGACATTTTTGTGACGAGAAAGACATTCAAAAAATTTCTTCTCCTCAAGAAAATTGGGATAAATTTCTTCTGCCACCGGAATTCGGTTGACAGATAAAAAAAAAGAACGCAACGGCTGTTAAAAAACTCAAACGAATGCTTGAGTTTGCATGGCGTTAACACATAAATTCCATCATAGAAGTTTCAACGAGGCAGTATCAATGGTAGTGCGTTTGAGTTATCAAACGCTGATAAGTTAAAAAAAATAAGAAAGTTCAAATTATTTAGAATTATGGCTTAGAATTTATTTACTTTAGTATTGTCTCATCCCACGAAGCCTTTAAGTCAATTAAATCAAGAAACCATTATATGTTGAATATAAACACATGTTTCTTTTCCAACTTTTATTGTTTCTGTGGCATTTTGCCGGAGCTAGTCGACGAAGGGTCAATAAAATCACACTATTACTAAGCCTACTGTATTACGATTACTGACCAAACATTTTACAATTGAGCAATTTGACGTGTCTGTTACGCACACCGATGCAGTGTATACGGATCAGTGTTTCGTTTCGAAAATCGCAACACAAGTGATTTTTTTCACAAGTGAAGAAACAAGTGCTGTGATTAATAATAGTTGTAATGATAATAAAAACATTAATAAAAACGATCACAGAGCAAGTTATGCAGCTGATGAAAAAATATTAGCCATGCCATGCAATTTAGCTTGAATAACGTACGCAGAAGTAACAGGAGCGCAGATTATCGCCATGCCAATTCAAACGCACCAATCAAACACTGCGCCTACTTTGTGTTCGAGACATGCTGACAATGCTGATACTTCTATGAAACAAATTCATGCTGAATAGCGTTTTTTGTGTTTAATCTAAATAGTGTTGTGTAATCAGCTTGCTGGGATTAAAACATCCTTTCGTCGCTAAAATCAATATTTGGAATTTGGCGAAAAAATATGTTTGTTCATATTAACCAGCATACTTGCACCGAAAATATTGTCATTATTTCTCAGTGGCGTTCAGTTGCGAATTTATTCAGCAGAGATTTTTTAAATTGATGAAAATATCATTAAATCTTGCACGAACTACTTCGGTGTCGAGCTGAAGCGTAGTGGAAATTTATCCACTCTTCTCCCTTTTGATTATCTCTTTAGCGATATTTTTTTGGGTGAAAATTCATCATCAAGTTTCGCAGACACAAAAAATCACTAGTGAAATTCGAGGTTGTGGATGCTCTTGAACTGATTTTTTTCACGAGTGATAGTGAAATGAACTTTTTCGGATCATGATTTTCCCAACACTGATTAGGATGTTGCGGGGTTCAATCTTATACTGAGGAAAGCACATTTAAGAATTTCATAGTCATACACTTCCGAAAAAACTCTTCAAGAATTGGCACGATACGGCTCGACAAAATTCACTGGATATTGGCCAAATACTCACACAAACATTAACCACACAACCACTGATAATTGCCACACCAACACATTCAGGCATGGATTGGACAATGGATCGTATGGGACATTGTAATCTGGAGTTTATCTTTGGTATTGGTGGTAGCTAGGAAGTGGAAATTATCATGGAAAGTAATTCACGAAGTGAGAATAGACATAGAACTTTCGATAGCTTAAATGCTTGAGCAGCGTATGAATGAATGTCAATTAATTTTGTTGCTCGTTGATAGTTGACACTGCTCGAAAATTGTTGACACTGCCTGTAGGTGTTCAAAACCTGGACGTTTTCTAAATGGTATTGTTTTCCGTATTTTGAATGCGTAACTTAAAGAAAGAAAACAAAGGTGTAGTTCTACGTCAAAGAAAACACAGGGAACTTATTTCTTTGCTCAATATGTTTTCATGTTTTGATAAATTTTTTTTAAATAACTATTTATTGGAATATGAGTTAAAATTAAATTATTAAGATTTAAATTGGGTGTTCAGCCACAAGTGGTGACTTTTCAGCCCTATTATATAACACATGGATCAATAAGTCCCGAGACTAAAGCAGAGATGGCGCTCGTAGTAAACCAGTAACCACGTCTTTCTAGAGTGCTAACCTTTGCTTGAAACGGGTCAAAATTTTAAGTCGATCCGACCAGAAACAGCTGAGTTATTGAGGATGGAGTAAAGTCGTTTTGTAGTTTGTATAAAAATTGGAAAAAACCGAGTTTCGTGTTTTGATAAAACATTGTTTTTTAATGGGTAAAAACACCGTGCAAGCGGAACAATGGATTGAAAAATGTTATCCGGACTCTTGTCCATCAAAAGCAACGGTTTGTCGGTGGTTCGCCGAGTTTAAACGTGGTCGTACCGACACAAATGACGCGGAACGCTCGGGTAGACCTGTGGAAGCCGTTACACCGGAAAATGTGAGTGAAGTGACAAAAATTATAATGAAAGATCCTAAAGTGAAGCTCCGTGAGATTGCTGAGATGACACAGATATCATGTGGAAGTGTATTTACTATCCTTCATGAAAAATTGAGCATGAAAAAGGTTTTTTCCAAGTGGGTGCCGCGATTGCTTTCGATGGAACAAAAACACCCTGCCACAAGTCGATGAAAACAATGGCGAAATTGAACGAATTGGGCTTTGATTTGTTTCCCCACCCCCATACTCGCCAGATTTAGCCCCCAGTGACTACTGGCTCTTTGCTGATCTCAAAAAAATGCTCCAGGGAAAAAGATTTGGCTCAAATGAGGATGTCATCGCTGAAACTGAAGCTTATTTTGAAGCGAAAGATAAATTTTTTTATAAACATGGTATTGAAAAATTGGAAAAACGTTGGAACCATTGTATCACCCTAAAAGATGATTATGTTGATGAATAAAAAAAAATTTGCAAAAAATATGTTGTTTCCATTGTTAGTCTCAAGACTTATTGCTCCATGTGTTATATGATTTGGTTGTTACCATGAGGACATCATTTGCTTCCACAATTCTGAGATTTTTGTGTAGGGAAAATTCTAAACTTACTTGTATTGTGCAATGGGGAAAAGAAACTTATATACTAACATACTAACTAATACAGAGAGCGAATCGATTCAATTGAAGATTGCATCGATTTTTGTCGAAATTTGCTTATAATATTATGTGACATTACATCTAATGGTTCTATATTTGTCAGTCTGTGTAACTCATTTGTACTAAACCAGGGAGGACGCTTCAAAATCATTTTCAGAATTTTATTCTGAATCCTTTGAAACGTTTTCTTCCTGGTGGAACAACAACTTGACCAAATTGGTACTGCATAAAGCATGGCTGGTCTGAAAAATTGTTTATAAATTAACAATTTGTTTTTTAGACAGAGCTTAGAATTTCTGTTTATAAGAGGATATAAACATTTAATATATTTATTACACTTTGCCTGGATTCCTCCAATGTGATCCTTGAAAGTGAGTTTTTTGTCATATGTTAAACCTAATTATTTAGCTTGATCAGGCCATGTCAATTCCAAGCCATTCAATTTGAGAATGTGATTATTGTTTGGTTTAAGAAAATAAGCTCTTGGGTTATGAGGAAAGATAATTAATTGCGTTTTTGCTGCATTTGGTTTAATTTTCCATTTTGACAGATAATCACTGAAAATATTTAAACTTCTTTGTAGGCGACTGCAGATCACTCTTAGATTTCTACCCGTGGCTAACATACTTGTGTCGTCACAGAATAACGATTTCTGACAACCAACGGGTAGATTTGGAGGATCAGAAGTGAAAATATTATACAAGATTGGAGCTACACTCGAACCCTGCGGAACACCGGCTCGTACGGGTAGCAATTCAGATTTACAATTCTGATAGCTTACCTGAAGAGTACGATCAGTTAAATAATTTTGAATCATTTTGATCAAATAAATAGGAAACTGGAAATCAGACATTTTTGCTATTAATCCTTTGTGCCAAACACTGTCGATTGCTTTTTCTATGTCTAAAAGAGCAACTCCAGTGGATAACCCAGAAGATTTATTTGCTTTAATCATGTTCGTTACTCTTACAAGTCGATGAGTAGTCTAATGTTCATGACGAAATCAAAACTGCTCTGGTAAAAAAAAATGAATTCTCATTTATATGAGACATCATTCTCAACAAGATAATTTTTTCAAAAAGTTTACTGATAGAAGAAAGTAAGCTAATTGGTCGATAACTTGATGTTTCTGCTGGGTTTTTATCAGGAATTACTTTAGCGTTTTTCCATTTTTTTGGGAAGTAAGCTAATGAAAAACACTTGTAGAAAATTTTAACCAGGAGTCTCAAGGCAACTTCGGGAAGATTTTTAATAAGAATATTAAAAATTCCATCATTACCAGGAGTCTTCATGTTTTTAAGTTTTCTAATAATTGATTTAATTTCATCAAAATTCGTCTCAATAATGTCATCGTGTGATAACACTTGTGTTGAAATATGATCATATTTCAGTGAGACTTCATTTTCAATAGGACTCACAACGTTCAAATTAAAATTGTGGACACTCTCGAACTGCCGATTTGAGCCAATTTGTTCTGATTCCTGAAAAGAAGTATTTGATTTCCTTTCTTGAGAGCAGGAATTGGTTTCGGAGGTTTCTTAAGAACCTTAGAAAGTTTCTAGAAAGGTTTAGAATATGGTTTAATTTGTTCAATTTCTTTAGTGAAATTTTCATTTCGCAAAAGAGTAAATCTATGTTTAATTTTTTTTTATAAATCCTTAACGATGTTTTTCATAGCAGGATCACGAGATCGTTGATATTGTCGTCGACGAACATTCTTCAACCGAATGAGCAGTTGAAGATTGTCATCGATGATAGGAGAATCAACCTGGCTATTTTATAAAAGGTATTGTTTTGCATATATCAAATGCGTACCTTAAAAAAACGAAAACGTAGTCCGACGTAAAAGAGAAAATATACAGGAAACTTAATTCTTGGCCTGAAATGCTTTCAATTTTTGTTTTGTTATTCAATTCAAGTTACATTACATAGCAAAATAAGATAACATTATTTCCTACAAGTGCACTGATAATCTTTCTTTCTATCAAAATTTATCCCTTGTTTTTCATAAAAAAGTGCGGGGGCGGATATCTTTATAAGTTGAAAATTCCATCTCAAACCATAATATTTGGGTTTGCTAATTTTATTCATTCACAAGAACTTGTTACACGGAAAACAAATAAACACTCGACAAACGATCCAAGTAGTCCTAATCAGTGAGATGTTCGCATTCAACTATTCCAGCACAGTTAATTCCAATTAATTATGGAAATTAGCAACAGCAGATAATCGTGACCGGTACTGACACCGATCCGAATTATTCGTTGAGTTAGAGTGAAAGGAAGGCAGTGAGAACAGTAGCGGAAAAGTGCAACGGGAAATTGCGCAGATAAGACGGTGAAAAAGCACGCGATTATTGTCTAACGAAGCTGGCGGCTGCCACGCGGGGCGGAAGTGTTTTTGCTCCCCATCCCAAAGGACAATGTTATGCTAGTGTTACAGACGCCCGGATCCTTTGTTATTCCGGTTTGGGACTCAAGACGAGAAAAAGGGAAATTTAATTTGAAATTCAAATATTGATGCTCCTGTCCGGAGCTGCCGTAGCTGGGTTCCGGAGAGAGTTTTTGTCAAATCAACTGAACTGGAAAACGAAAGGCGAAACCGAACCGGTTTCTCCGAGGAGCTGAGAAAACGGTGCACCACCGCACGGATGCTGCAGCGATTTTGCTGACTTGTCCGAAATCCGACACAACGGAACTGACGGGTGATTCGAGCCGCGATCCTTCCTGTCCCCGCTTCAGTCCCCCTCATCACGGCTACAAGATGATGGACGCTCCGGTGAATTTCAATGAGGGTGAGTAACGGTTTTGTGTACTTTTAATCATGGCGGTTGTAAAATCAAATTGAATCCTTGATGACCGAAGCGCTTTCTCCGGAAGGATTCCGGTGATTGTCTGTTCTTTTCTCCCCAAATTATGTACATTTTAAACTTGGAATGTTTAGTCAGGTTATTATTTCAAGGCGATAAATTTTCCGACGCTTTGCTTTATGTAAGCTTTCTGTGTGGGTTTTTTGTGTGTCCCCGAACAATGACCTGGAAATCCGGTCAAATGAATTGCATGGCAGCACGATTTCACGACTATTATGTTGAACTCGATTTGAATTACGTTTATCACAATGAAATCAACCCAGTTCCAGTATCCTTCTCTAGCACTAACTCTAGCTCCAACAGTGGTCTGATAGCTATATATCGGTAACTTGTTATGACATGCCAATCAGGAGTAAAAAATTGGCAGTTCGATTGTCGCAATGCTATATTTTTTTTCCTGATTTATTGCATCAATTTCTGCATTACACCAGTCTAGTTAGCGAAAAACTTATTATGTCAGAGTTCTGTTCCACTAAATGCGTAGGGTGGACCTTTGTTTCCTAAACCTTACACAAAAAAAAAATGTTGCCTGTCGCCGCAGTGCAGAGCTAAAATCAACCAAATGACTTAGTTTATTGATGACAGTTAAGAACAGATAAAAAACCACCTTCTCACAAGCGTCGTCTACTCGTTCACCGTCGAACCGTCGTTGTTGACTTTGGTGGTTGGCTGGTCGGTTGGCCAAAAGCACTTTATGACTTCCATTAAATTATATTATCGGACGCAAGGACGGGCAAGACGGGGCAAGGTCGCCGTTAGGAATATGACTCAATGTACGATGCAAATTTTTTTAGAGATGAAGAAAGATTTGGCACTGCTTCTCATAACCATTGAAACCGGTAGACCAACCAATCGTGTAGGTCTTGCTAAACGAAACGAAAGCACCAACGTCAGTAGCGAAAATTGATGAGAAACGATAGCATAATAAACTAGAGCTAGTAGGATTTTCCCCGGGCACGGGCATGGGGGGAGAGGTGGATTGGTTTCCAAGGGAAATGTAGGTGAAAAGAAGAAACGAAACACAACAATCGAATCCCGAAGATACGTCCTACTAACCCGAATCCGTTAAACAGTTCATAGGCGTTTTGGGCGCTATTCTGGGGCCCTGTTAGGGCTAATGGGTTGTCATATTTCGTGTCTAGCCGTATCGAGTTAACTAAGACAGGAGCTTTATGTGGTTGACCTAGCGATTCGGATAGTTGTATGATATTGGCAGCATTTCCCTGTCGAAACTTTGCCCTTGTATTCACCAGACGAACAGACATCCAAGTTAGAGCAAGTGAGCATTCAACACAAATCAATGTTGCATACGATTTTGTATGCATGAATATTGTTATGATGCAAGTTCTAATGCGAGTTCACGTAAGCCATTTCAGCTGTTTTTCAAAGAAGGGCGAATCTAACATTGACAGCAAATGGATAACAACGTCGATGAATGTTTCGATTTTGATTTCAAATCCTATTTAGAAATTATCGTACATTCTCAGATCAATGTTTGATTAGTCGATAAACTGTTGGTTTATCTTTGAAAGGCATGCAAATTTCACCACTTTCCTTCTATATCTTCTGAATAAATCAACATAAAAAGAGTTTCGCCCTTTTTCGATTTGTTTGCTTTTATGCTTCCTGTGTGAATTATGATATTACGCCCTTGCGCATTTTTCGTTAAATTGCTTGGTTTTCGCAACTAAAAATAAATAGTTTCCTTACTAACAATTGAAGTATCCCCCTGTTTGTTGACATGGAATACGGAGGGCGAAACTTACGTAAACAAATGGAATGACTGTTTCGCCCTTTATAGTTCTTTGTATCACTAAGATTGAGATTTTTATAGAATTCGAATTTTTAGGTAAAATTGTAGGATTTTGAAGCATTTATTAGTAGAGCTAAGAGAAGCTCATTCTGTTTACTTTTGTAAGATTCACTTTTCTTTGAAAAAAAAAAACAGCTGATTTTAGGATATAAATTTCAATCGACGAATTTCGAGTCAAATCGTATTCGGAATTGGCAGCACTCTCTCAGATTTGAATGAAACTTTCTGGACATATAGACTTTGTCGCAAAAAGCCACTTTGCAGGGCTCTGCCTTACCAAAAATGATCCAGACTATCTTTTGAAAAGGGTTAAACTTTTTTTAAGCAAATTTTGTTCTAATGGCTATAGTCCATAAATGGCCAATCCTACAAAAAAGTTTTGTGTGAGCGATTTCACAAAATAAGTCAAATTTTCGAATAAAAATATTGTAAAAATTACTAATCGACTTCTACACTGGAAAAAATCGATTTAAAAAAAATTTAAGTCGATTTTAAGCACTTCTAAGAAAAAAAACCTGTTTTAATCCCAGTTTTCTAAATACTGAGTCGAAACCTATATTGGAGAAGCCAAATGAATGAGAAACTCAGAGAAAAAAAATATTTTTTGGAAAAAAGATACGCTCAGAGACAGGACTCGAACCTGCGTTTTTATGCAATTCGTGCATACGTGTTTATCATTTCCGCCACCCTGAGCTGTGATAGACACAGTGTTCTTTATCACCACCGAGTTGGTAAGCGTATAGCGAACATGGTCTAAATCCTAGCTGCCTCACGACCGGTATCATATATTTAAATATATAAACTGACGTGGACGATATTGTTTTCTTCAATATACGTTTCCACTCAGTCATTGCAAAAACTGAACTTAGTAATGGCGACGTTACGTCAAACCAACTAAAATTTATAAATCGTTACTGTTTTAATTAATCCACCTAGTGGTGCAATGTTGCCTATCTCATATTACTCATACTATTATGAATACTACTGTTTATTGAATAGAAACAGGAAAGTTAGTTTGAACGTGATCTAGCAAAATCTACGAATCAAAACACCCTACCCTAGTTTCGGAATCGAAAGTATTATCCAAACCAAATCCATGGTAAGACCTAATCCTTTGAATCTATAAGTTTGTGAAAATCGATTTCACCATCCTGACAAAAAAATGAGCGACATCTAATTTCGAGAACCGGAATAGCCGAAGTAGGCTCGTATGACCAGCAACAAATATGACTCGCCAATCGGAATAGTTTTGAATCTAGTTAAAAAGAATTTTCCTCCCATTCATTTCGTCGCTTTAGGTGGCGATATTTAACACTTAACCTAGTAGTTCCAGAACCGAAAGTCCAGATGCGATTCAGTTTTTTTACATGGGATTTTAAGATCTTCTACTTGAGCCTAATTTAGTTAAATCTCTGAGAAAATAAACAAAGTTTCATTTTGGAGTATTTAAACACTACTTTCGGTGCTTCTGGAATCGGAAATCGGGAACCGGGATAGCCGGAATAATTTTAATAGGCCGTCTACTAACAATGATTAACGGTTGGAATAGTTTCGAGCTCAGTTTAGAATTTTTTTCACGTTTTTGTGAATCTGAAACCAAAAGTATTATTCGGATAAAATTCGAAATCTTTGTATGGGACCATACGGCCTCTGATTTGAAACTAAGTTTGTGAAAATCGGTCACGCTATATCTGAGGAAAGTAAGTAAGTAATCAGTTTCGGTGTTGGTTTTCGTTTTCTTTATAGTGTGTACGAAATTGAACAAAGCACGCAGTGTGCATAGTTTGTAAAGGCGTGTAGTGTTTTCTTCTTCCACTTAGCACGTACCGGTGTGTACCGGATTTGTATCGTCATTTTGTATGACGGTTTGAAAGCCGTGACATTCATCGTTCTGTTATTGCGGAACCGGAAGTCGGATCCAGATGAAATTTCACAGTAGCTTTTGAGACAATATGAGTTTTAATTTAATTCAAATATGTGAAAATCGGTTGAAGCACCGCTGAGAGATCGAAGTGAGTTCTATTTTTGGGGTTGTTCACTAACTTCGGTGCTTCTGGAACAGGAAATGGGGAACTATTAGTACCGAATCAAGTTTATATGCCCAAAAACTAATAAGTTCAGCAAACTGGAAGAATTTATCAGTCAGTTTTATGGGATTTGTTCTTGTATTTGTCATTGTTTGTGGAAAAAATACTCATGAAATAAACAATTTTCGCACTCTAGTTCCGAAACTGGAAATCGAATCCGGATGATATGTTGTAGACACTTTTAAATAACTAGATTAGATGTTTTAGACATTTTCTAATAACTTTAATAGCCATTTCCAAGAAAATTGAGTGCGCATTTTTTTTCCTTAATTTTCACCTATTACCCTGTAACTCCGGAACCAGAAGTCGGATCCAAATTAAATTCAATAGCAGGCTATATAACCTTTCGTTTGAATCTAAGTTTGTGGAAATTCATTCAGCCATATCCGAGAAAAGTTAGCATATTTTTGTTACCTACATACACACAGACAGACGCACACAGACATTTGCTCAGTTCGTCGAGCTGAATCGAATGGTATATGACATTCTGCCCTCCGGGCCTCGAATAAAAAGTCGGTTTTCACAGTAATTGCATAGCCTTTCTGTATGATAAAGGCAAAAAGTAGGTAATAAAAAAAAACCCTTTTTTGACCAAACTGTTTTTTTTTCATTGTATTCTTATGGAAAACTAAATCAGTGAAACACATAATTATCTCAGAATCCAATGAGACACAGTTTGTGCAAAAATATAGTCTGATTTGGTGACTAAGTATAATTTAATTAATCGAGAATTCCATTCCAAAGAGTTTATGTCAATAAACAAATACTTCATAATTGCTCCTACACACTTCGAAAAAAAATCCTGTGATTTTACATCTTATTAGATGCACATAAATGGAGCGTCGCAGTTCACGCAAATTTTCGTGGAAGAACATTTAATATTGTGTCCAAAATTCCATAACATGAAATTCAATTAAATAACAAAAAATGAATACTGATAGCGAGCGCCGCGACTTGAACCGAGAACCATTGGATCGCAAAGCACGTCTGTTAATCGACTGAGCCACAGAAACACACAACTGCTTGGCTGGTAAAAAGTGCATTTAAATTCATACAGTCGCACCTGCTAACAGAATGCAAGTTACAGTTGAAACCAGTAAAATTCAAGCTAATCTAACATTAAGTCATTAAAAATAAAATTTTCCGTCATATGACAAATTAGGTCTTTATGAATTACATCGTATGAGGGATTAAGTCACCTGTAAAATTTAGATTTTTTTTTGGTGTGTATGTTTTCTTGTTGGCTTTCAAGGAAAATAAGATAAATATTGAATTTAACGCAAGTTTTTTCATATATCACGTCCCATGAAAAAGTTCCCTCTTTGAAGCCATTGGTTGGAACTCTCAAGCGAAAAAACATATAAAATTAGCATTTCTGCTATATATCCACTTAACAGTACTACAAAATGTCAGAAGAGCTCAAATAACTATATAGTAACGTCGAAACATTATCGGGCACTTAGAAATTCCATAATGTTGTGTCCATTCCAGGTGACAAAGTAGAGGCGAAGAGGTTTCCAACTCAGAAGATTGTAATCGCTGTGAGAACCGACTATACAACCAAGGCCCGGAGGGGCGAGTGTCATATACCATTCGATTCAGTTCGTCGAGATCACAAAATGACTGCGTGTGTATGTGACAAACAATGTCACTCAATTTTCTCAGAGATGGCAGAACTGATTTTCACCAACTTATGCCGTTTTTCATTGAAAAACACTGGTGGCGTGGATTGTTCTGATTTTGCACTTTCGAGCAGAAATGCAATATTCTGACGGTGTTACGGTGACTTATAACGAAAGCTCTAATGTTTCCATAGCTTGTTATTGAATTTCATCTTAATTCGACTTCTGGTTCCGGAATTAAAAGGTTATATGTGCCAATCTATGAGAAAACGCGCACCCTATTTTCACGGAAATTTCTCATCCGATTTTCACAAACTAAGGTGCAAATAAAAGGTCTTGAGATTCATTAAAACGTCCCCGAGATAAGTGAAAAATGTTCACTTTCATGAGTATTTTTTGACAAGTGATGCCGAAACGAGGTGCGAATTTTTATAAAAATTACTGATAAATTCATCTGGCAGACCTTGTTAGTTAGTCGGTATATAAATCTACTTCGATTTGACCGGTTTTCGCTTCCGAACGCACCGATAATAGTGAAGAAAACTTCTGGTTTCGAAATTATTTGGCGATGCGTGTCATAACATTCAAACCGTCATACGAAATGACAATGCAAAACCGCTACGTGCTGTTACGGAAGAAGATAACACTACCGCCCTTGGAACGAAGCAAACAACGTGCTTTGTTAAATTTCATATAGCCCACAGAGTTGCCACATTTAAAGCTATATTGTTCAGGAGGAGGCCCATAGATTGCTATTGAATTCCATCATACTTGCATAGGATAAAGTGTGATTAGAACTGCACATCGACATTTTGAGCGACATCGGGAAAATTCTTCTAGGTTAGGCTCAAAACTGATTTAATTTGTAGGTTGTATTAGTTATTTACTAAGCGAAGCAACTTCGGCTATACCGGTTCCCAGTTCTGGAAATACCGGAAACAGTGGTCAAAAGCCCTAAAACGAAGCTCACTCAATTTTTCTCTGAGATAACTTGATCGAATTTCACAAACTTAGACTCAAACGAAAGGTCCTGTAGTCTCATAGGTTGCTGTTGAATTTCATCCGGGTCTGACTTCCGGCTCTGGAACTATAGGCACAGAGAACAGACATCCAAGCTAGTACATACTTGTTCAAAAAAGCTGTGTAAAGCATACAAGTGAAAATTCGCTAAAAATCACCTTTGCGTACGACATTGTACGCATGAATTACCATTGCATGAAAGTTCGAACGCAAGAGCCCATAAGCAACTGCTGGGCTGCTCGAAGCGCCCCTATAGGCGAATTGCTACTTGGTGATCACTTTGCCAAACAACCGTTAAATTTCTTACACACACATTGAAATCTCTACTTGGATGTCTGTTCTCTGTGCTATAGGGTAAAGTGTGTTTAAAATTTCGAGCCGTCATTTGGCGCGATGATGCAAAATAAAGAAATTTTTTTATTAACTCCACATAACTGTTTACAAATTCAAAATGTTATGTTAGTTTATACCTAAAGAAAGTTTCTAATTTTATTCAAGTTTGAAAACAAAATTTCTCGACAGAATTGTAGTTGGATGTGGAATGATGAAATCGTTAGGTAAGTTATAATACAGTAAATCAAGCATATGCGAAAAATTTCCCTGACTAAACGACCATGAAAAGTTGCCTACTGTGTGATAACCGATTCGATTCATGATCGATACAATAAAACGTCCGGTTTATTGATCATCATATTGCAGTTTGCAACCAAAATGGTTGGCAAAATGTTTTCCAACCCGGTGGTGTTGCTGATTGGGCTGCTACTACTGTTCGACGGTGCCCTCGCCCAATACCGACTTCGCGGAAGCATCAAAATCGACTACGGCCCCGGTGACAAATCGTGCCATTGTTATCATTCGCTGGATCCCTATTGTGGATCGGATGGGAAAAATTACCTGAACAAGTGTGTGATAAGGTGTGCGATAGATCGGTGGGTTCCAGGTCTGTCAATTAAAGACCGTGGATTCTGTCCCGGAACGAACGAATATCATGTTGAGGGCGTCTGGGATGCGGAACGACCGTTCTGGAACGGCTAAGGGACGTGTGATCGAAGAAATGCGGTAAAATTCGTGTTCAAATAAGAGATATTGGAAAATAAAATCGTTCTAATCGACCTAATGGAGTAATGATGTTTTTCTCAACAGCCGTTATATTGCTAAAAGATTATTCACAAAACTATTCTTGTACCATTGAACGTAAACAAGTACCTTTCTTTGAACCTCTTCCACTAACAAAGAGCTGCACATGAGAATAGTTTTGATATCAGTTTTCAACATATCGTACAAAATGCCAGTTTGAAATTTCAAACACTCATCATCCTGTAATCTTGGAACCGGATTAAAATTCAACAGCAGTCGATGAAACTACACAGCAAAAAAATATAAAATTTACCGGAGACGTTTATCTCCATACCCAGTTCGAAAAATTCTTGTTATTTTACATCTTATCAGATGCACATAAATGGAGCGACATATTTCACACGAATTTATATTCAAGAATATGTAAAATTGTGTGATTTGAAATTTAAAAACTGTACCAGAAAGTATGGACGCACTTTGATTTCGCTGTAAATAATTCACAAGTGTTATATATTCAAATTTTATTCGATATACTGATGATATTAGACTACAACAACAGAATATTATTCTCAACATTTGCTACTTAGCCATTGCAGACTAGCTGGCGCACCTTCTTGCGAACATTCCTCATTAAATTCCGTACAGACTTCTTGGCGACAAGTTTTGACACTTTTTTCCAATCTTTTTCGAACTGTTGAATGGTTTCGGCTGCCGAGACATGTTTCCTAAGATGTGTATTCGTTAATGCCCAAAATTCCTCAATTGGTCGAAGTTGTGGGCAATTTGGTGGATTCATGTCTTTTGGGACGAAAGTGACATTTTTGGTAGTATACCATTCTACCGTTGATTTCGAGTAGTGGCAAGAAGCAAGATCTCGCCAGAAGACAACAGGATGGCTTCAAATCATGGGTAGAAGTCGTTTTTCTAAACATTCCTTGATGTATATTTCGCTGTTCATTGCAGCAGTGGTGATGAAGGGTTTAGAAATCTTACCGCAGCTACAAATTGCTTGCCAGACCATAGCTTTCTTACCAAATTTTTCGACTTCAATCGATGTCTCGGACTGGTTTAACACTTGACCTTCTCGTACCGTATAATATTGAGGCTCCGGCAAGGATTTGTAATCGACTTTCACGTAGGTTTCGTCGTCCTTGATTATGCAGTTCAAATTTCCAGCAAGAATCGTATTGTATTGTTTCGGACTACGTTTTGGTTGTTTCTGCTTCTTATAGGTTCGAAGATTCAAACGTTTTTTAGCACGAAGAACATTTGACTTCGAAGTGCCCACTTTTTTGCCACATCCCGAACTGAAACCTCCTTCTTTTGCTCGAACGCCTTCAGTATACGTTTATCCAACTGAGAGTTAGCAGGACCTTTTTTCGACCCATTTTCGGTTTATCCACAAAGGTGTTATCTTCCTGATTGCATTTCGCACGGCTTTTTCACTTACTCCTTCCATTTTTGCTATCTTTCTCAGTGACAGTCCGCATTCTGTGCACCATTTGTACACAGTTTTTCGACGTTGTTCTGCTGAAAGTCCACGCATTTCGAAACAAACTAATGAAAACGAGTAAACAACTTCACATGTGGTTAGAGAAGAGTGTAAACAACAGGACGCAGCCATAAACATTGACAGATTCTGAACCATTGCGAAAAGGCAGCGGTTTTTGGTTGCGTCCATACTTTCTGGGACAGTATTGTTCGTCAAAACATCGGCATTCAGCATTACACGGAACAGACTGGTAGAGTATCGAGTCCGATAAGCATCTCACGGCTTTCGTAACTAGGCATCTGGTGAGGGTTAATCCAGGTCAAAAGACGAAGAACGGAACGAACAAATCTGCGCTGTATTGATTCAAGTCTTAAAGCTCCATTATGAAAGTGAGGGTTCCATATTGCCGAACATAATTCGAATATGTATCTGTGAAGTGCTTAGCGGTTTTCATGACAAATCCTAGACAATGAGAAGCCTTTGCCACAATGTACAATGCAATATGTTGCTTGTAATGCAATTGTTCGTCGAGAAGAACACCAAGATCTTTGACACAATTGAATCTATCAATTGCTGATCCTCGAAGACAATGATTGAAACGTATGGGTGTTTATTTTCGTGTGAAAGTGATAGCGTCATTCTATTAATTTCACACCCCTCCGAGAAAATTTCAAGTTCATTCTTAAGGAAAATTAGGAACAAAACCAGATCTCGACGTTTCATGCATTTCTAAGACAAAACAAAAAAACCGAAAAACTTCGGAAATCCGCGTAGAAACGGTAGGTTTTTTAATGCTTTGGATCCGCTAAAATAATACTAAGAAAAAATAACATCAACTGGATTGTAAATTAATAAATTGTACTAACCAGGATCCTTACTCACCGGGTGCGAACACTTCATCAAAACCATTCAAACTAAAAGTCAAAGAACTCGTAGGACGTTCTATCGATAGCAAAAAAAAACTCGTTAATTCGACTAGAATAAAAATTGATGGTCGATTCGAGTGAACAAAAAAAAAAGTGCAAAACCATATACCTACATCTACAGCTACGGCAGAAATTGAGCCACCCAGGCCATGACCCTTTCCGCTGCCGCATGCGAAATGTGCAAAGGAGCCAAACGCCGTTGTCTGACTGCGGTTCGAAATGTTTCGTCGTCGTCCTCATACTCAGCTACATGGGGTGTTTTGGTGGTGAGGTGGGGTTATATCGAGAATAACACTATGCTCTCCGTCCCTCCCCCTCTTTCTACCCCATACTGGTGACTTCCAAGTCGCGTCCTGGCCGATAGTAGTATTAGTAATAGTAGTAGTAGTAGAAGCAGCAATAGCAGCAGTGGGTGGTGGGAAAAGTCGGAATCCTGCTGCGATGGGTCGGGATTCACGGCAACTGGGCCTCGCCGACCGACCTGGTAATGCTCGATCAAACATGACTCGTGCAGGAAGGTGAAATTGATTTGTGCTGCTGGTAGCGTGGTTGGTTTGGTTGGTCGGTTGGATGGAGTTTGAATTTTTAGGTTATCTTTCGAGTTATCTCTATTGTATCGGTATCGGTTTCGATAGGATCAATTTTAGTTCATCTCAAAATTCTCAGACCAACTCGAGGTGTGTTCAAAAAATGATTTAGTGTGGTGATTTGGAAAGTGATTCGAAGGTGCGTGGCTGCGAGCTGCGGCGAAATGATCACAGCGAAATAATCGCTAATCGTTGACGTCTTGTCGGAGGAGGGCCACAACAAATTATGGACTGGAGCCTGACGGCAAGAGATCGTGTGAGATGCCTTCAGAAGCAACTGTTTCCCGTATGTGCCACGTTGGCCGCCAAAGGTATGCCCAAATGTTGAGAGCCGAAATTGTGTTTCTATTTAATCAATAAATTGATTGTTATTAAACTGAAAATCACTTCACCACGTAAGAAGCTTTGGTGTCGTGTTCGCGTTTTGCTTTTCGCATGAACAGTGATTTTTTGTTTTTTGTTGAGCAGTGAAACGAGCAAAGCCAACAGCAACGGCGTCGGTCGGCTGAAATAACAACGAAACAATATCGCCGGGCCCGGGTGCTGCTGAACCGTACGCAGTAAACAAGCCATTCCTTGACAGCGAATTCTTCGGCATAACAAAGCTCGCGCAAAGTATTGTGTGGTGTGCGGAAAGCCAGCAACAAGGAGCTAAAACCGCAAGGTGTACGACGGAATGAGTGGTCTATTCCCGTTGCTAATACTTTCGGAATTGGCACGTGGGTTGGTTGTTGGATTCTTCTATAAGATATGAGATTAAATTTTCATATTCAAGCTATGGAGCCTGTTTATTGGAAGAACTTTAACTTTAACATAAAGATTTTACGCATCGAATGGGTTTATTTATTTACGACTCGAACTTTATCTCATCCAAAAGCCGAATTTTGTCCGCTTGAAGTCTGACAATACGAGCAAACAATTTACCGTTTTAGTAGCTATTAAAAGTGAGATAATAACAAGTCAGGCTCCTGCTGTTCGAGTTCGAGAAGTGTGTTTAAGCTTTCGGAAACCTTTTTCACCATGGCTTAGCTACCGTTAGTTCATTGTTTTGGTTACCACGTCTTGAACTCATACTCGCACACACACGCACACCCATACTGACATTCACAGAGCAACTTGTATCATCAAAGGCTTCTGACAATGAGCTTCTGCATAGCACCCATTCTCCCACTACGTCCCCCACACGATGCCTTTGATGACAAACGGGGCAGCAACTTTACGATGTGAAGGTATTTGTTTCCGACATGTCAGGTGATAATTCCCCCCGGCGGGAGGGTGAAGGTGTAAGCAGGGAAGAAGCCGTGCACAGGTTTAGCATGTGCTGAGAAACGGGAACGAGGGTAGTTTATATTGAGTTTGTTTGGTTGTTGGGTTGGGAGTCGTCAATTGATTCGGAAGAGTATCTGTTTTGGCTATTCTGCCGTAGATAGGTTCTGCACACGTTCACTGAGTTTGGTTTGGACAAACGGGAAGGTCGGGGGAATAATTACCACAGTCGACATTCCAGTGGTTTGCTCAGTACGTGAGACTGGATTTGTCGTTGCTTTGATTTGAATATTTTACAGTGCATGTACTTGGTGTGCACTCTGTTTATTACGAAGGGATGATATGAGGATGAAGATATACAAATTAACATCCATCTCTGAATCGAGGCCGGGATGGCGAACTTGACCAGATCTTAAAGGGATCCTATAAACCTCTCGTTTTGAACCTTGATTGTGTAGTATTAAGCCTACTATTTGATTTTGGCAATTAAATTTCAGTCAAAATTTTGCTCGCACATCGCAAAAATCCATGCTACTCGCACGCCAAGTTAGCGAAATTATTAGATACGGCCAAGTAATTAAAGTGTTCGAAAATTGTCGACAACCAGGAAGGTTGGATCGGAGAGAGATTGATAGCCGGAGGTTGCAAAAAAACGACAAAAAAAAGACTGAGTAGCTATTACAAGCGGAGCGTGTCGTCATCTGCAACCGTGCATGGAGATAAAAAAAAACGATCTAAACTGCACATGAATATTAAACAACAGCAACCGGAAGAAACCAATATTATCAAATACACTAAGCAGTCAGACTCCACTGAACATTAGATAATTTTATTTTATCACTGAAATAGACATCTTTGTTATATTCATTAGATTTTTCATAGGAATCATAAGCATCGTATAATCTATGGAAGTCATACTTATAGTCCTAATTAAAATGTATGTGAAGTCTCCATCAGCATTAATTTCAGCTTAATTAGTCATCTGAGATATACGAGAACCATTAGTTAGAGTGAGATCTGTTTTTTTTATTCAATAGTATAATATATATTTTTAGGCACACTGCTTAAGCTCTAAGATGCCAAGGGTATTTTCTAATATTAATTAACGACTAACTTAAAACTAGAATAGTATCATTAGATTATGTCGTCTCGAATTTTCGAAAAAAAGCTTTTAGCTGGCGTTCGGCAGTGGTCGGTGAATTGAATATTGCATGACTTCCAGATGGTGCTATCTATGGCCGCTTCCTTTCGGTTCGTGTGGGTCCCCAGGCTACGAAGGCCCGGCGGGTGGCCCGCATGCTGGTCATCGACTGGAGCGTAGGACCGTAGGCGGTGATTGTGATGTTACGAAGAGAATGAAAAAATAAAAAAAAGTAAATATTGTGGAAACCGAGTAAATAGGGGGTATGGAAACAAAATGTCTGAAAACTACAGAGATACCCTAGGGATAATGAAATGCAGCCATCGTCCCAGTTCGCCATTGTTCCATGAAGTTTGCCAACTTTCGAGAGTTTTCTGACGAGAGATACTGAAAAATTCATTGAAGCAGATTGGTCTTTCATAAATATCACCTTCTAATGCACCCACCTTAGCCAATGAGTCTGCCTTTTCATTGCCCGGAATGGAACAATGCGAAGGGACCCAGACTAACGATATTAAATAAGACCGTTCAGATAAAGTTCGCAAGTGTTCCCGTATTTTCCCCAGGAAATATGGGGGATACTTTCCTGGCTTCACTGCGCGGAGAGCTTCCATTGAACTTAGACTGTCCGTGACAATGAAGTAATGGTCTTTGGGCAAGATTTCAATGATCTCGAGTGTGTACTGAATAGCAGCTAATTCTGCGACGTAGACTGAAGCCAGATCACTGAGTTTGTACGAAGTGGTGATGTTCTGATTGAAGATGCCGAAGCCTGTGGACTCGTTGATGTTTGATCCGTCAGTGTAAAACACCTTTTCACAGTTGACTGTTCTAAATTTATTATAAAAAATATTTGGGGCCACTTGAGGGCGCACGTGATCCGGAATTCCACGAATTTCTTCTCTCATGGATGTGTCGAAAAACACAGTAGAATCAGAAGTATCCAAGAAATGAGCACGGTTGGAAACAAACAAAGAAGGATTAATATTCTGAGCCATGTAATCAAAATACAAGGACATAAAACGGGTCTGAGAATTAAGCTCGATAAGCCTTTCGAAGTTTTCAATCACCATTGGATTCAAGATATCGCATCGGATTAGCAATCGATATGAGAGATCCCAGAATCGATTTTTCAACGGTAGGACGCCCGCGAGCACTTCGAGACTCATCGTATGAGTCGACTGCATGCAACCTAAGGCAATACGCAAACAACGATACTGAATTCTTTCCAGTTTAATGAAATGGGCGTTCGCGGCGGATCGGAAGCAGAATCATCCATATTCCATTACGGACAATATCGTTGTTTGGTACAGCCTGATCAGATCTCCTGGGTGGGCACCCCACCAAGTTCCGGTTATTGTGCGAAGAAAATTGATTCTCTGCTGGCATTTTTGTTTCAGATACCTAATGTGACATCCCCAGGTGCCTTTGGAGTCGAACCAGACCCCGAGATATTTAAATGTGAAGACCTGAGCTATGGTTTCACACCCTAGTTGAAGCTGTAATTGTGCTGGTTCTCGCTTTCTTGAAAATACGACCAGCTCAGTTTTCTCCGTAGAGAACTCGATACCCATTTGAAGAGCCCATGTCGACAAGTTGTCGAGGGTATCTTGTAATGGTCCTTGGAGATCGGCAGCTTTGGGTCCTATAATGGACACAACGCTGTCGTCGGCAAGTTGTCTTAGCGTGCAAGATGTGTTGATACATTCATCAATGTTGTTTACGTAAAAGTTGTATAAAAGGGGGCTTAAGCATTAGCCCTGAGGAAGATCCATGTAACTGAATCGTATTGTCGACAAATCACCATGTCCAAAATACATGTGTTTCTCAGACAATAGATTACATGAAAAGGTGTTCAAAACCGGCGAAAGACCATGCTTGTGCAGCTTCTTAGATAGGATATTTATAGAAACTGAGTCAAAAGCCCCCTTGATATCTAGAAATACTGATGCCATTTATTCTTTACGAGCAAATGCCATTTGAATTTCGGTTGAGAGCAACGCAAGACAATCGTTCGTTCCTTTACCCCTGCGGAAGCCAAATTGTATATCTGAAAGTAAACCATTAGTCTCGACCCAATTGTCTAAACGGAAGAGAATGATTTTTTCGAACAACTTCCGGATACAGGAAAGCATAGCAATCGGCCGATACGAATTGTGATCGGAGGCTGGTTTCTCATGTTTTTGAATGGCGATAGCTCTTACTTGTCTCCAGTCGTGTGGAACAATATTACCCTCGAGGAACTTGTTGAATAAATTCAGCAAGCGCCTTTTGGCAGAGTCAGGAAGATTTTTCAACAAGTTGAATTTAATTCTGTCTAACCCCGGGGCTTTATTGTTACACGACAAGAGCGCAAGTGAGAACCCTACCATCGAAAACGGTGTTTCGTTTGTATTCGAAGTCGCGGCGCGGGATATCTTCAGTTCCGGTTAGAATATTCCTCACTTTCGTTCGTTGTGTTTTGGTTCGTCGGGCTGTGTTCCAAAGAGTGCTCATCGATGTTTCTTTTGTTAATCCGTTAACAAACCGTCGCCAGTAACCTAGTTTCTTTGCTTTAACTAAGTTCTTCATTTGCTTATCTAGCGCTGCCTTATTTCTATAATTATCAGGTGTTCCATATTTTCTGAACTTTTTGAATGCTAAAGATCTTTCCGCGTTGAGTGATGAGCACTCTTTGTCCCACCACGGGTTGGATGGACGAATGTTAGTATTCGCGCCGGGTATACGTTTCGTCTGAGCTTGAATCGCAGTATCTAGAATCAAGCCAGCCATAAACGTATACTCTTCCTCCGGAGGAAGTTCTTGTGTTGTTTCTAGTTTCTCAGATATCGATATTGCGTAGCATTTCCCATCAATATTTCGTGTGAGGTCATACAAAACATTGATTGTTTCCGATGGTCTTAATCCGCTGGCGATTGAAATTACGATAGGCAGATGATCGCTACCGTGGGGATCAGGGATTACCTTCCACGTGCAATCCAACCGTAGCGATGTCGAGCAAAGGGATAAGTCTAGCGCACTTGGTCTTGCTGGTGGTGCGGGAATTCGTGTCATTTCTCCCGTATTCAAGATTGTCATATTGAAGTTGTCGCAAATATCATGGATCATAGCTGATCTGTTATCATCATGAAGACAACCCCATCCCGTACCGTGAGAGTTAAAGTCTCCTAGAACTAACGTCGGTGCGGGAAGAAGTTGCATGATACTGCTGAGCCAGTGGTACCCAACTGAGGCTCTAGGGGGAATATAGATGGAAGCAATACAAAGGTCCTTGCCTTTAATTGTGACATGACATGCGACAACTTCAATACCTGATATCGAGGGGAGGTTAATTCGAAAGAAGGAATAGCACTTTTTTATCCCCAAAAGTACTCCTCCGTAGGGATTATCTCGATCCAGGCGAATAATGTTAAAATCGTGGAAGTTTAGTGATACATCAGAAGTTAACCAAGTTTCGCACAATGCAAATGCGTCACATTTTAGATTATTTACTAAGTATTTAAAAGGATCTATTTTCGGGATGATACTTCTACAGTTCCACTGTAAAACAGTGATCGAATTCTTGACCTCGTTCGAAAAATTAGTCATCGAAGGAAACGATTGCTGAGAGGAGGGGCCATTTTGCAGTCAGGTGCATCAAAAACATTTTAACTTTTGGTTGGAAAATCATCAAAATACCTTTTAGGGGGTCAGAAATGTTAAAGACGGAAAATATAAAGTCCACAGTGTCACTGAATTTGACAAGTCCAGCACTTGATGTGTTTTCTGAACCTTTAAAAATCTGTATTAAATGTAGAAAATTTGTAATCTGATTTAACGATCGCGAACGCAAAAATCTATACAATACAGATAAATCTGTATGAATGGCATCTTTGGTTCAGCATTTTGTTTTTAGAAGGGCTAATGCCTAAATAGTAACAATTCTTTTTTTGTTTTTTTATTTCTCCAAATTAACTGCAGAGTAAAATTTTAAATTTGAAACGAAAGGTAATAAAAACAATACAAAATATTTTAAACGTTTTATTGATTCAAAACTGTTTTTCTGCCTTTCTCATATAGAAAGGTTATGCAATCACTGTGAAAACCGACTTTTGAACCGAGGCCCGGAGGGCCGAGTGTCATATACCATTCGACTCAGTTCGTCGAGTACGCAAAATGTCTGTGTGTGTATGTGTGTGTGTATGTGCGTATGTGTGTATGTAACGTTTTTTTGCACTAACTTTTCTCGGAGATGGCTGAACCGATTTTCACAAACTTAGATTCAAATGAAAGGTCTTGTGGTCCCATACAAAATTTCTGAATATTTTTTAGATCCGACTTCCGGTTCCGGAATTATGGGGTAAAATGTGCAAAAAATTGTGAAAATAACGGCACTAACTTTTCTCAGAGATGGCTGAACCGATTTTCACATTTCATTATTTTTTTATTATTATTTTAATTTCCAAGGAATGTGAATCAATTCCCAATGTGGAGCAAAACGAATTAAGCAGAAATATGAGAAAATCGTAGTGATTTTGGTGGCTAAATCAGGTTTTTAAGGTAACGTCCTTACAAATGAGATGAAATAGGGAGCCCTTACCCTACTTATGTTGACGAGATTTTGATACCGATGTGGTACAGATAGATATTTGTGCCGAATACAGATTTTTGGAAAAATGACCTGGAAACGCTGCTGCCGCCACCGAATGTTCATGCTAACGGCGCGTCACGTCGATTCGACGCCTCCGCCGGTAAGAAATAGTCTAGCGCTACCGATTTCGAAATTTCTGATCGACGCACAGCTTTACTCCTGTATTCTACGAATCAATTACTTCAGGTTTAACTTACAATCTTATAGGAAGTCCTTATTGAAAAACACAAAATCATCTTTCTCCGTTATTGCTAGATGAATATTCGAACAAGCAAACATCAGTTTATTAAGAACAATGCGCCAAATAATCTGAAATTTCCTATTTTATTTTCCGATCAACGACTGCAAAACACCTGATTTGTATTTTGCAAACTAAAATAATAAAGTGCCCCTCAACCATGGAGATTATAGTTCAGTATGAATGGCACAGATTTAATAAAACTTTTACAACTAACTGAAATAAATGAATAAATAAATAAATAAATACACTTTCATTCGGCAATGTTTCGTTACATTCCTGGTCTCTGTTTCATTCGACGTTTCAGAGGAATTTGTGACCACATGGGGGAGGTAAACTTTCGGTGGCAATTTGAACGCGTAGGAAGTTTTTAGGCAACATCTGTAATCAATAAGTGTTGATGCCAGAAACCAGCTAGGCTCAAAAACTTTTCACCCTGCCAAAGTAAGCAAATTTTTGCACGGAAGTCACGACTCCAGCCTATTCGTGGGAAAATGTTCTGATTAGCCGGGAGGAAGGATGAGAAGTTATTGTGATATGTTTGCAAAGCAAATCAACTTGGTGGATCAGGGAAATAAAGTTCTAGCGATAAACGAAACTATCATGCTCACGATTTATGATATTTTTCATTCAACTATAAATATTTTAAATTGATTAGACTAATAGAATTGTTACTCGGAAAATTGACATTTAAATTTATTATGGTTTCAAACCTGAAATTCCGGAATCCGTTCAAACATTGTGCCGGTCAATAGTCTGATTCCTCAGCCCGCTAATGATGATGATGATGACGGTTTGTACGAAACACAACAAAAAAACACACTTCAGCATCCAAAGAATAACAACCAACTACTGTGCGGTGCAGTGCAGTGCGCAAACATTTCGCAAACACCCAGTCCCGAAAGGGAGAAACCCGATCCCGATCGGCCGTCTTCCAGTTCGTGTGAGCACAGCACAGCTCACTAACAGTCGATGGCTCACCCACCACCTCGGAAAATTTCCTTCTTTCACAAATCACAGCAATCGTGTGCGCGGTGAAAACGCCGAAGCCAAAGCCGAACACCGTCCGTCCGTCCGTCCGCGCGTAACCCTTGGCACACGAATGTGTTGATTCGCGTACAAAAATTTTCTCACTTGCCTCACCAACCCGCTGTTGCTGCTATTGGTGTTGCTCAGTGCTGATGGTCGTGATCTACTTCGCAGGGTTCGCGCCATTCGGAAAATTGCATCCCACACAGAAAAACCGTCGCACTGAGGCGGTGTAGAAGTGTAGAAAAGTTTGACCAGCCATCCGTCCGTCCGTCAGTTGCTCAGCAGACTTCCAACGGAAACACGGATGGGACGGATCGCAGTGGAAGCGCGTGGTCCATTGTGAAGTTTTCTAGTTACGAACGGATTTTGCTCGCGGGCGCGCTCGGTGTGTGTTTCGGTACAATAGAGCTGTAAACAAAACACACCTGCGGAGGGAAACCAAAAAACCAAAAAACGAAAGCCGAAACCGTTGTGTTGTGCAGGTGGCAGTGGATTGAAACAATAGATTTCATCTGGTGGTAGCGTCCAGTGTAAATCTCGTCGCTCTCCGTCCGGATAGAAAGCAAAAAGTCCAAGCCTTCGGCGGTAATTTGAACTTGAAAACAAAAAAAAAACAGATACCTATTGCATCGGAAATTGGCCTGCTTTCGCACGGTGTGTATGCCGGTGACGTACAGCAGCAGCAGCTCTCATCGGTGCACGTTTGTGTTTGTGTGTGTTTATTTTTCGCCTCGGGAAACCAAAACAGCTGATTCAGTTTTCGGTGGTTTGTGGGAAGAGACTGGCAATAACTAATTAGCCAAAAAAGTGTAACAAAGTGAAACCGGGAACCGGGAATAAATAACACATATTGCATAATTCTAGCTGTCTGTCGACCACCGCTGCTACTAGAGAGCTGTGAGTTGCAGTGCACGTGAGTAAGGTAGGTAGGTAATTGAATTCCCTGCGTTTCGGTTGGTCCCGTACGAATGGGGAGGACATCGAAATTGTTTCTTCGCTTGTGCCATCCCATCCGGTTGGGAAGATGAATAAATAAACAAAACGAGATTTTCGCTGCACAACGATTGCGTTCATTAAATTTTAAGAGTTCAGGTTTAAGAACTTAACTACCCTTTGTTTTAGTTGAAGGGTTGATAAGATGAAAGTAGTAAATTCGAAGCAAACAGTTTATTATCAATCGAGTATCGAGAAAATCCATCAAATTTTATTGTATGTAAACGCATGGTTATTCCTAATGGAGAATGTAAACATGATTGATTTGAATTTTGATGGTAAATAGAACATACATCTTCACGTCTCACGTGTATGACACTTAAAAACATTGAAGCATCCGTTTTCGAACCTAAGCCTGAAATGTATGCTTCTGTACTGCCCATACTTGCATATTAGTCCCATATGGAAAATCGGCATGTCGAGAAAAAGACGATTAAAATTTTATTTTCGCATTTTTTGATTTATTGTTCTACCTAATGCTAAATCATTGTATTACTACATGAAATATTATTAATAATACAATTTTGCTATTCTAACATTGCAACAAATGAAATTGTTGTAATTTGCACTGAATGGGACTGATATGCGGGTACTTTGCATATGGGACAGACATGAGTTGATATTTTTTTCACATTATACTGAACGAACCCTCAACTTTTATTGCAATTTCTGATAGTATATTGAGGATAGATTGCATTCCTCAGGCCAACTTAATATTGGCGAAAATCGATATAGGACTGATATGCGAGTATGGGCAGTGTATGCCTGTATCAGGAATCAGGAATCAGAACAAATTGGCTCAAATGGCACGTTCCCCTTGATATTTGGAGATTTGTGCCTTGCCATCAATATGTTTTTAGCATCATTTTCCCGATATATAAGAGGGAAGGATTGAAAGGAAATGGTAAGGGTTGGACTAGGAGGATGGGAAAAATTGACGACACAAAAACACATAAAAGCAGAAGTAAATTCTGCACCCCTAAGGGATGCCGAACAATCTGCTGAGGATCACATTCAGTGGAAGCAGAAGGAAATTCTGAACCTCTACGAGGTCCCGAACAGTCTGCTGTTTATAAAACCTCCAACCCCCGAGAGGATTTAGAGATCTTACAAAAGCGACACATCACTAGATTCGACCGTGAGTCATTCGAACTGAGTGCTTTTAAGGCTGCCTGACTGTCGGAACAAAAACAAATACGTCTACCACAGATCCTCTGCTGAAGTGCCGATTGTACTCCACACAGAATCGCGTAGATTTCTGCTTGGAACACAGTACAGTATCTACCAAGTGAATGAGACTGCTCCAGCCTATTTCACGACAGTAGACACCAGCACCAGCACGACCATTCAACAGAGAACCGTCCGTAAAACAAACTATGTGTTCATCAAGTTGTCGTTCCAGACAACCAGACAATCATTCCTAACGAAGAGGATAGCTCACATTGAATGTTTTAAAAGGAAAACTGCATGTGAGAGTTAGGTCACTAGGAGCGAGTAAATACTCATCCCACGGAACCATTTGAGACCACAAGCGAGTGTGACTGGTAGCATATTCTAATGGGTTACTGTTCCAAAGCCCTGTAACCTTAAGACGGCATGCACAAGACAATGCTTCCTGTTTCAGGAACACATGTAGTGGTTTAATGCACAGTAGCGCCTCTAGAGCAGCAGTAGGAGTTGTCGTGAATGCTCCTGTCATCGCCATTAGGACCATCCTTTGGAGATGATTTAGCTTTGACTGAACTGTCGCGACTTCTCCTTTCTGCCACCATACAAGACATCCATATGCTAAAATTGGTCTAACGATAGTTGTGTAGATCCAATGAATATATCTGGGTTTGAGTCCCCATGATTTTCCAAAAGCTCGTCTGCATTGGCCGAAAGCCATGCAAGCTCTTTTAATCCTGAAATCAATGTGAGCAGACCAATTCAGTTTTGAGTCAAGAATAACCCCGACGTATTTAACTTGATCGACCACAGTGACCTCTGAACCGAAGAACTGTAACGGACGAGCTCCTGTGATTATCCTACGATGAGTGAAAAGCACCATTGATGTTTTGCCCGGATTTACAGACAATCCAACCTGACAACACCATTGTTCAACAGATCGCAGGGCTTGCTGCATTAAATCAAAGAGAGTGTTAATGCTTATACCGGTCATCAATATATGATAATCGTCGGCAAAACCATAAGTCGGAAATCCAAGGTTATTAAGTTTCCTTAACAAACCATCAGCGACTAGGTTCCATAAAAGTGGGGATAGTACACCACCTTGAGGACACCCACAGACACTCAGCTTTCTAATCTCTGGCCTGCCGAAGCGATGATCAAAGAAATTGATTGCTAAGCATTGCGTGTATCCAGTAAGGGAAAAACCCAAGATATTCCGTTCACGACTGCAATGTTTAACCTCCTGCAGCCATTCAGCCATCGGCACGGAAATACACCTTGACTTAGGAGTTCCTATTTTTGTGGCCTTTTACGACATGGAATAGGAAACCAGTGGATCAATTCTTGGTAAAAAATAATTCCGCCGGATGCCACACGGCTTACCTGTTTGGTGGACTTATACCACCGGTACAGGTGGACCGTAGCGTTATTCTTAGCAGTTGGGAAACCGCTACCGACACTACACGGCTATCTAGGCTGCTCAGAGAGGGAAGTTAACATTGATGGTCAACTTCCATGGATGGCCGAGCAGCCGGTGGGACAGACATGAGTTGATATTTTTTTCACATTATACTGAACGAACCCTCAACTTTTATTGCAATTTCTGATAGTATATTGAGGATAGATTGCATTCCTCAGGCCAACTTAATATTGGCGAAAAACGATATAGGACTGATATGCGAGTATGGGCAGTGTATGCCTGTAACAAATTGTGTAATTTAATTTGTTCAAATATGGCTGAAGTGATTTTTTAAAGCTTAGTTTTAAATGAAAGGTCTTAAGCGTCGGATGTTTTGTATTTTGCGAGGGGAACGACAGTTGCACTTATCCTCATTGTTGCATCTAACCGTTCAAAAGCGCATCCAACCGTTGCGTTGATAAGAAAGTCGAAGCACATGCGATCTCTCCTAAAGTATTCCTGTATTTTCCTTCATGACATTTAACGACTTGTCATCGCAACCAATCAAGAGAATAAATTGCTGGATAAAAAAATACGTTTTGTGGTGGATTAAATAATAAAAAATCTTATGAATTTGATTGTTTGGTTTGTTAAGAACTATAAACATGAACGCGGGACTGTGTTTGAGATTTTTTAGTAGGATTCTGAAATGCGGTAGTTAAAGTTCGATCAAAAAAATTTTGCGAAAAATTTAGACGTATTGAACATCATTTCTACTGCAGGTGAATATAATTCGAGTCTTTGCGCATAGCTGTAGAGTACAAAAAATTACAATTGAGAGAGTATGGAACTGTTTGAAGGTGGACATTCAAATGCCGGTTCCGCAATTCCAGAGCGATGGGCGTCAAAGCTTTTAAACCGCCATATCAAATGACGATACAAAGCCGGTACGTGCTGGCATGGAAGAAGAAATTACAACACACCTTTTCAAACGATACACACAGCGTGCTTTGTTCAATTTCGTACACGCTGTAAAGAAAACGAAAAACGAACACTCGCTTCAAAACAGGTTCTTTTTTAACCGTACATGCGGTGTAGTAATTTAGTAATTAACAAATTCTTAGTTTTCTGTACTAGTTATTTGTGGGCGAAATATTCTCACTTTTCAATAACCCGTCTTTGATTTCCGGTTCTGGAAACACCAGAAGAAGTGGGTTAAACTGCAGGGTGGCTTAGTGGTTTCTTTGAGCCCATTCGGGCAATTTCTCGATTAATGCGTTGTTCAAATTGACATCATTTGCTGTGTTAGTGTATAATCTTCGTCCAATAGATATTATAGTTTTTCATACGAGGTCTGTTCAAAAAGTTCTCGGAATTTTTTAATTGCGCGCGTCTGAAGAGTCCGGTGGTCAAATTTTTTTTTTATTGTGTTGGTACATATGTCCCTAATGTATGGTGAAATTTTCAGCTGTATTCATTGTTTACATTCTGTCTTGTAGCGGCTGGTGTAGACGTGTTTTTTTAGCTCGGCGATTTTTGTTAGTTTAAACAATGGAAGAATTGAAGAGTCAAATAATTTGTATTAAATTTTGCGTGAAAATGAAACAAAGTGAAACCAAGTGTGCGAAATGTTACAGAGAGCCTACGGTGAGTCTGCTATGAAAAAAAAACAAGTGTTTACGAGTGGTATAAGCGTTTCCAAGATGGCCGCTAAGACGTTGAAGACGACGAACGCTCCGGTCGACCCAGCACGTCAATAATCGATGAAAATGTGGGAAAAGTGGAAAAAATGATTATGGATGATCGCCGAATCACTATTAGAGAAGTTGCTGATGAAGTTGGCATATCAGTTGGCTCATGCCATCATATTTTTTCAAATGTTTTGGGCATGAAACGAGTGGCAGCAAAATTCGTTCCAAAACTGCTGAATTTTGATCAAAAAAACAAACGCATTACCATCGCTCAGGAGCTGTTAACCTCCTTATTCACCAGATATCGCTCCGTGTGATTTTTTCCTGTTCCCAAAGTTGAAGAGACCCATGAAAGGACAGCGTTTTTCATCGATTGAGGCAGAATCGCTGAGAGTGCTACAGAGCATTACAAAAAGTGACTATCAGGGGTGTTTCGAAGACTGGAAAAAACCCTGGCATAAGTGTATTATATCTAGGGGGGGATTACTTTGAAGGGGACCATATAGATGTAGACGAATAAATAAATATTTTTTTTAGAAAAATGAGAATTCCGGGTACTTTTTGAACAGACCTCGTATTTATAGTTCATCGGTCGATTTCGTAAAGTTAAGGCTCACTGTGCGTATTACATTTGTCTCCATGCTCTCATGTGCCTTTTAATTGGAAAAAGGGGAATCCAACCAATAAAATAGCGCTTCAGGTTTGAAATATACTTCAACATATTGTATTCGACATCAATTGACAGCAAAACGACATCCTGAAATTGCGCACCTCAATCGGTGTTGAACAGTCGTTCGCACCGCACAGGAATAGCTCTTGGCGCCTGGAAAATTTTTTGGCCACCTAGAGTTGTACAGATCCAAGGCTGCAGTCGTTTTCAAGTCTACTTGATTCACTAACAGTATTTTCGAAGATTAATAATTGGTCAGTTATTTTAGGCTAATTATGCCAGAGCTATAAAATTCAGCATTTTCCAAGGCTAACTATCCAAAGAATTACTCTTCGAGATAATCAGTCTTTTGTTAGGCTACCTCAAAATCAAGAGTTATTCAAACTAGGAGTCCCCTTTCGTTAATCCTATGACGTCAGACAACATCTACGATATTCATCCTGAATCTGTTTGTAGTGACATAGAAGAAAATTCTTCGAAAATTCCCAAAATGGACGCTTGTCGTTCTGGGAAGAAACAACAATCTATGTTTCCAGAGACGGTGATGATCTCCGACTTCAAAGCATTCCGTACAGAGTTTGTGTCATTTCAAATCGGACGAAGAGGTGTATGTCGATTCTTGGTTGATGGATTGGAAGATCACGAGCGTCTTCTTCGATATTTGTCTGAGAAACTTCATAAATTATATTCATACGACATAAAATCCAACAGACCTTTCAAGGCTGTTCAAAACACAGATTTAATAAAAAAAAATGAACTAAAAAATGGCTTAGTTTGGCCTCTTCTCAAGTAATATTTATGAAAAAACTGGTATTTCTAAGCTACACTCTGGGATCTCCCAGGAACGTTATCTAATCACCGTTGTCAAGGCTTCGGCTATGATACAAAAAACACAAAATGTCATATGGACATACGGCGAATAAAACAACTGATAAATTTTCATGTTCTAATTGTGATGGAAATCATAAATCCAATTATTTGAAATGTGCTGTCAGGGACAAAAGTTAAACGCTCGTTTACTTAGACAACAAAGAGTGAATTCAATGATTTTAAATTTTTCAGAATTTACCTAAAAATTTACCTGTCACGCCTATGGCTTCAAATATTCGTATTTCTTCTTATATAAATAAATAAAATACATGTACGTCCTCCACTTCATCTCCTAATAAAAACAAACTGTTGCAGGTAAATCTGACACATCATCTTCATCAACCGATGCAAGTTACGCTAGTGTGACAGGCAGCCGATTACCTATCACTAATCTTTCAATGCCATTCGCTTCTTTTAACGAAGTGGATTTAGGCAATGTAACGGAAAATATAATGATTTGTTTACAACATCAGCTTTTTAAAATGATCATCCAAACGAATTCAACTTCCTCTCAATTCGCAAATATTATTATTATTCATAACATTTAAAATTCCGCAAATACTTGGAATGCGCGATTAAAATTAGTGAAACATTAATTTCATAATTTTCTCATATCTAACAAATCCATAATACAATAGCACAATAGAATGAAATATTTCCTAAATCAAATGCCGAATTGTAAAGCAACTCGCATTATGTGGTTTTGTCCATCGTCAATGGAAATCATAAATATCGAATTTTACCTTTTTTCAATACGAAAGCATGGGAATTGAAATAGAAACTATTCTTGGAATCTATTTTATCTCCGGAACATATATGCTATTTCAATTGGAATGGTAGTCAAAATAATTTAGTAAGGAACTAAACCACCGAATGGCGCTAGTGGGCATGGAACGTCGCAGTGCAATTTGAAAATTACATCAGTTGTGACCGCGACTTTTACCGAGAATCATGGAATCACTAAGTTCGTCCTATAGTCGATTGAGCCATTGAGGCACATATATGCTTGGTTGGTAACTAGTTAGAGGCAGAATTGTTTGAGTATATTAACGCATTTTTGTTAATACTTTCTTTTATCTCAAGTATAGAAGCCTCCATTCGCAATTGGGCATATACCTTCTAGAGGAAATTATCTCGGAATAATTTGCCGGAGACTCATACAAAGTTACAACAAAAGAAGTGGAAGGTGTTATTCGTTAAACACGAGGTGAATTGAATTGCGGCTCTGCAGACGTAAAACAAGCCACAAAGGCGAGTTATTTTCTACGCCCGAAGGAAGGAAAAAGTTAATCACGTTTTTTCGTGCTTTCGAACTGCTTTCATGAAGCGGAAAATTCGTTTCCTTAAACTTTTTTAATTTTTAATTTCATCTCTTCTTCTGCCCGTAGGCCGTTCGCTCATAATTCTTCATTTTGTTACGTGTTCTTGGTATTAAAGACTGATTCAAGCTATCGCAAAAAGAAATTATAGTGTCTTCTAGTTCATTAATATCTGAGCAGACATGCCAAATTTCGACGATGGAACGACGCCGCTACAGCTAATATTTGTTTGTGTTTTAGGCATCATCTTGAGTGTGCAGAAAAAAAACTCTCTTTTTCTCTTAAAACAACATTTCAAGAGACAAACGACAAAAGAAACCAAAGAAAAGATAGAATAAGAAGTGTGGGTAATGTCAGAGACTTAACTGAATGACGTGAATACAAATAGAACTGACATGACATATAAGAGCAAAAAAATTACAGGGTTGTGTAGGGCACAAGACCGATTACGATTACATAAAAAATGCAATGTTCAAACTCATTCATAAATTCGTTTAAAATTGAAAAAAAAATCACAACAAACGAGTCCTTTTTTGACGCTATCCATGAAGCAATACATTTTTCCAACTTTTTCCAAGGATTGAAAATGTTGATCTGCCAGGCCGTGTGCCATCGAACAGAATAGGTGGAAGTCAGAAGGGGCGACATCTGGGGAATACGGCGGGTGGGGCAAGACTTCCCATTTCAGCGTTTCCAGGTACTTTTTGACCACTTTTGCGACGTGAGACCGAGCATTGCCGTGTTGGAGGCTGACTTTGCCATGTCGCTCTTGATACTGTGGCCGCTTATCTTTTAGCGCGCGACTAAGGCGCATCAGTTGCGTTCGGTAGCGATCTCCTGTGATGGTTTCACCCGGTTTTAAGAGCTCGTAGTAAATTGTTATTTATCTTTGAAGGTTTTTTCTCTTCCACCATCATGTTTGTCTACGACATCGAAATCACCATTTTTTAAAACATTGAAACCACTCCCGACACGTTCTTTTACTCAGAGCAGCATCAACGTAAGTTTCTGAAAGCATTCGATGCGCTTCAGTTGCATTTTTTTCGAATTGTAACAGAAAAGTAAAACTTCCCGCAAATGGCGAGAATTGGGCACATAAAGAGACATTTTCGAGCGTGAATAATACGAAAACAAGAACAACTGTCACTGAAATTCGTTAGGCACTGTACACACTCACTTTAAAGGCATTATCATCTATGTATTTTAATCAGCCTCAGCCGGTACAGCCACCTATCGGAAAACGGCGGAAGCAAAGTTGTACACCTGACACATACTTTTTATTTAAATCTGAGTTTGCGAAGATCGGTTCAACCGTTTCTGAGTAATTTTCGGTTTGGAGCACTCAAGTCCGGAATCAGAGGGGAGGATCTGGTACAGCCAAAATCAACATATTTTTTTCCGTCTAATGTATAAAAACACACTCGTGAAAATGAAATTTTTATACTTAGCAGCCAGTAATTCCGGAACCAGAAGTCGTATTCGGATGAAATTCGGTAGGGTTATATAGGATCGCAAGACCATTCGTTTCAACCAAAGTTTGCGAAAATTGGATGAATGGTCTTTGAGAAAATCGAGTGAACTTTTCTCATTTTTGTTTTATACACAAATACATACACACCCAACCGTTTTGCGTACTTGAATTATTGAGTCGAATGGTATACAGTCGGTTTTCTCAGCGCATGCGTAGCCTTTTTCTATGAGAAAGTTAACAAGGTAAAAAGCATAAAAGAAATAAAACTATGCCTTTCTCATATTACTTATAATCTCGAAAACATAACTAGAAGATTCTGTCAAGAGTTTTTTCGCTCAAATTTGAATAAAATCAAAAACTTTCTTCGGGTATAAACTAACATAACCTATTCAATTTGTAAACAGTTATGTCAAGTTAATATAGATTTAAATGTAACAGCCCTGCACACTATACAAAATTGAACAAAGCACGCTGTGTGCTGGGCGGTAGTGTTTCCTTCTTCCGTACCAGCACGTACCGATGCTTAAAATCCGTTACATTATTTTGTATTTGTCATCGCCCTATAATTTCGGAACCGATAGTCGGATCTGTATGAAATTGCACAGTATCTTTTATGACACTGAGAGCTTTATTTTAATCATGAATTGTGAAAACAGGTTTAACCGTTTTTGAGAAATTGAAGTGAGTTACCGTTCGGAAGCGGAAACCGGGGACTAGTAGTCCCAAAATAGATTTATATATTCACTAACTAACAAGGTCTGCCAATCAGATGAATGCATCTCGATAATTTGTCACTTATCGCGCTGTAATATCGGAACCAAAAGTCGGATCTGGATCAACTTTGCGGGGAGTTTTTAAAAAATTTCAAGACCTTTCATTTGCATCTTAGTTTGTAAAAAATCGGTTCAAAAATTTCCGAGAAAATTGAGTGTCCATTTTCTTATAGATTTGCACACATTGCCTTGTAATTCCGGAACCAGAAGTCGAATCGGGATAAAATTCAATAGCGATCTATGGGACAATAAGACCTTTCATTAGAATCTGAGCTTGTGAAAATCGGTTCAGCCATCTCTGAGAAAATCGAGTGCCATTGTTTGTCACATAACAGATCGGCTGAAAAGTTCGTATCGTTTCTATGAGAGGGCGCCACTAGAATCAAATCCATACCATTTTCAGTTAGTACCAACCTTCAAAAGATACGTGTATAAATTTGACAGCTGTCTGATTATTAGTTTGTGAGATATTGCATTTTGAGTGAAGCTACTTTTGTTATTGTGAAAAAAATGAAAAAAAAGGAATTTCGTGTGTTGATGAAACACTACTTTTTGATGAAAAAAAGTGCCGCCGATACCAAAAAATGGCTTGATGAGTGTTATCCAGACTCTGCACCGGGCGAAGCAACAATTCGTAAGTGGTTTGTAAAATTTCGTACTGGTCATATGAGCACCGAAGACGATGAACGCAGTGGACGTCCAAAAGAGGCTGTTACCGATGAAAACGTGAAAAAAATCCACAAAATGATTTTCAATGACCGTAAAGTGAAGTTGATCGAGATAGCTGACACCCTAAAGATATCAAAGGAACGTGTTGGACATATTGATCACGAATATTTGGATATGAGAAAGCTTTGTGCAAAATGGGTGCCGCGTGAGCTCACAATCGATCAAAAACAACAACGAATTGATGATTCTGAGCAGTGTTTGGAGCTGTTATATCGATATAAAAACGATTTTTTTCGTCGATATATAACAATGGACGAAACATGGCTCCATCACTTCACTCCGGAGTCCAATCGACAGTCAGCTGAGTGGACTGCACGCGATGAACCGAACCCAAAGCGTGGAAAGACTCAACAATCGGCCGGTAAGGTTATGGCGTCTGTATTTTGGGATTCGCATGGTATAATTTTCATCGACTACCTTGAAAAGGGAAAAATCATCAACAGTGACTATTATATAGCGTTATTAGAGCGTTTGAAGGACGAAATTTCAACGGCCTCATTTGAAGAAGAACAAAGTTTTGTTTCATCAAGACAATGCACCGTGTCACAAGTCGATGAAAACCATGCTAAAATTGAACGAATTGGGCTTCGAATTGCTCCCTCGTCCACCGTATTCTCCAGATTTGGCCCCCAGTGACTGTTTCCTGTTCTCAGACCTCAAGAGAATGCTCGCTGGTAAAAAATTAAGAAGCAATGAAGAGGTAATCGCTGAAAGTGAGGCCTATTTTGAGGCAAAGGACAAATCGTACTACAAAAATGGTATCGAAAAGTTGGAAGATCGCTATAATCGCTATATCGCCTCTGATGGCAATTATGTTGAATAATAAATACGAATTTTGGCAAAAAAATGTGTGTTTCTATTAAACGATACGAACTTTTCAGCCGAACTGTTACACACACAGACATTTTGGTACTAACATGTTATTAGGGCATATCGTGCGATAGGCCCGTGCGAATGTTGCAAAATATAATGCTAATTACTCGGCTTTTCTCAATAATCGATATAATCTCACAGAAGCTCAATCTACGAAATTATGCACAATATGCTTGAATTCCATGTAATGAGCATTAATTTTCAAAAGGGCCTATCGCACGATATGCCCTAATCACATGTTAGTACCGATTTTCTCAGTTTGTCGAGCTGAGTCGAATGGTATATGACAATATGACTGTGTTTTTAGTTGCCGAATACATTTCGGCTATATCGGGCCCAAGTTTCCGGTTCCAGGAGTATCGGAAATAATGGTACACTTCAAAAACGGAACTGACTTCTTTCTTGTTTTTATTCAAGATTCAATGAAATTATTTTTTGAAGAAACCCGAAATATTTACGAAAATATAAGTAATATGGGAAAGGTCACACCACTAGGTGGCTTAAAAAAGATTTTTCGCTGGAAATTTCCTGTTCAGACGATATGACTGCACTACTGTTTGAATAACTATGAAAAGCTTGACAGATTTAAACAATACACTATGAATAAGATTTACTCAAACTTTTTTATTGTTTACTTATACGGTTCAAAAGTTACAGAAGATTTTCGGTGTGTCGTTTTTGTGGAATACACCCTTTAGAAGAATTAACTGACAAAAGTTCATGTTTAGTTTAGTTTATGGAATTTGCTCCATTTCACAGAACCACACATTAAAAAGAACTGTGAAAAATTAAGTTATTTTTTTGACGTAGGACTACATTTTTCTTTACTATGCTCAACTGAGTGCATTTTCAAAAGTTCACAATGCGAAAGTGTGACGAAAATACTTTTTCCCTGTTTGAGTATTAACTCTCATTCTTTCACGAAACGACTGGAAGAACGTGTAAGATTGGTATTAATACAATGTTTATTACGTAAAGCCTTGGTATTACATTCCTGTAGTGGAATTTGGCCTTCTGTTTCAACAGACTTCGCAGCCAGTTCAGAGTGTACAGAACCATTGCATGGCTGGTGCTACGATTCTACTGACACTACGAATCCTTCCAAGGTCGGGGCTCGAACATACGACATCTAGTTTGTAAGACCAGTGCCCTATGCATTGAACCGTCAACCCGGGACGATGTTTATTACGTAAACATTGTTTAAATAGTGAAAAAATACGTCCAAACATGAAACATAAAAATCAACCGAGTCTATAAACAGACCTTGTTGCACGTTTACTAGCTTCAGTGTATGATAATCCATGAACGTAGCCAAATCGAGTGCGTAGGCTGCCATCTACGTCAAGACAGTGGAACTACACTCGGCATTACTCAACTGGTACCTCAGCCATTGCAAATATGACGCTCCGTTCCTCAAGCTTAAACACAGAAAAAACAACAACAACTAGTTCTTCTGTGAGCATATCTGCTGTTGGACATTCGCAGTGTGAGTTTCGCGTCATACAAGAGCGATTGCGTCCTCCAGCTGCTGGTCGTTTGCATTGGAGAAAAAGAAAGCGAAAAGTGGATAAATAACGAGGGGGAACATTATAAGATTACTTCTTTACAAATCGAAGGTAAACATCATCAGTTTAGTGCAAATCTGCACTTTGTGCACTTTTCACAGTGCGAAATTCGCACCAAACGAGTGCAAATAAAGCCAGCATTTGGCTGCTTTGCATCCAAGAAATATTACTCCAAACAGCGTTTAATATCGTAGAAAATACCACCTTCTGAAAGCCTAAAATAAATCCCGCGATTACATCATTCAGTTGCTGGTTGTTTGCGTGCGAGTAACAGAATAAATACATTTAATCGGCCCGAAAAATGATATTCCGAAATGATGTAATAAACCTAAAAAATTTATATGTTGTTATTTTTGTAGCCGTTAGAACCGCTCTTTTGATTTTCTGATCTACTATGATAATCGACTCGGTGCGGAATGTTAGCGCTGTAGGGAAGTGTACACAAGCAAGTGGCCGATTTACTTTGTGCGCCGTTCGCCAAACGAGACGCAACCGTTTTGTTCGGAGTTTTACTCGGGGAAATAATTATCAATTTTGTTGAAAATTGGAAAAATGGTAACCTTCGGTTCTTTTCAGAGTCCAAAGTATTTTACAAAGAACTAATAGAATTTGACTTGAAACGGATGATTTATTAGTAAAACAATGTAGCAAAATAAACATTCATTTTTAAAGTGATCTGCCCCTTGTCGACAGCAGTTCATTGTCAATCTCGCGGTTATGTCTCTAACATTGCCTACAACAAATTTTTTCTTGATTTTATTCATGAGGCGGAAATAACGACATTTAATAGCAAGTTATGGAGCTATGATATATTTCATTTGAAATTTACCCATTTTCGAGAAAATTTGTTCATTTTTTTGCATATATCACTTTGTACTTCCGGAACCGGAAGAATCAGAATAGAATTCAATAGCAGTTCCGGGTGTTTCTATAGAAGAAAGATTCATATCGCAAACGGGTACTTCTATGAGAAAGATTGCTAAGAACAGATTTTTTTTAGAGTTTCATGAATACCTGTTAAATATGTAACTTATTTATTTTAGAAAGTTACACATCACATCAACGTCAAGTATTGGTTTTAATAATAATTTTAGTATAAAAAAAGGGGTCCGTATTTTTTAAGTCTTGTTTCATCGGTTGATTTTGGATTTCTGATAAAGTTCTCAACATTTGTTCAACAAATATTTTTTAGAGTTCACAATCTGTTTCTTATATTCTCTTAAGCACTATTCTTATGCATTGAGAACCTTGCTTGTTTCTATGATTTAAGAAAGTGTGTGCCAAATTTTCGACCAAATTGGATTAAGTTAGTTCTGACTTTAGCACCTGTTTTCTGTTGTTAATTTCTGGAATAGCTTGATCGTCTCCGCAATTGATTTCCAGAAAGTGATATTGAAATAATATTCACATTGGTTGCATTGTTATGAGATTGCACATTTTTTTATATTGTCTATTTTACCCCGGCTTTAACACCAATTGTGGTCGTTTACCGGGTCCACATTCGAATTATTTTAAATCATTGTCTCTTTACCTTGATCATAACCATCAACTGAACTGAACTGGTAATTAGATTTGCCATTTCTGCTAATGAAAAAATGAACATGAGCCGTCAGAATAATTCTGCGCTCTATGCCAATTTTGGGCGTGAACTAGGATGGTAGGAATAGGAGTCGAATCACGACACAGGAAGTGTTGTTGTTTTGATGGAATTGAGTTAAAAAATGTCCCACCAACCCACCTACGTTCGTGTGTTGTACCAAATTCATGTTGAGCCTTAAAGAGGAAAACACCTGACAATTATCAATGTCTTGTTTTTTCACTTCACACATGAGCGCAAAATTGTAGCTTACAAACAAACTGTCATCATGCCCCGATGAGTGACATTTTTCGACTACACATACACTGAACCAAAACACGGGTTTTATTCTTCTCAGAGTCAAATGGCGTACGAGTGTCGAAATTCCCTTTGAAGGGACTTTCGAGCAATCCGATAATTACAGATTATGAAAATTGAGCAGCACTGCAAAAAATAAGAACAAATCTTTTTTGATCGCACAATTTGCGAAATAACTTTCGTGCAGTCTCTGGATCAGTGAAAAATACGGTAGCGAAGCGTTACAACCAAAAACAACTCGCGAACCGTGGCCGTGTGCAGCTCCGTGACAAACATTGTTTTGGCTTGTTTCGGATTTCACCTTGTAGTGATTTTTTTTTTCGTGTGTAATAATTCATTCTTTTTTCGCCACCGCCACGAGAAGATTTAATATCACAGCGGTTTGCGCACGTGGAAGCGAGGACGCGGGGGATACATTTAGCGACACAGCGCAGAATATAAATAACCTGTAAAGATTCTTGGCGAAGGATCGGACTCGGATTCGGGAAGGGGAGGAGGAGGAGAAGAAGGAAGTTAAAAAGACCGCGACACTAGCGTCGAGGTTCGAGGATGGCACACGCGCCGCCAATCATTCTAACGGCCGCGGATGCCATCAACGAAGCGGATTGTTTGTGACTAATTTGGGGACTCACGGGACTTCGGCACGGAGGGAAATACGGTGACGAGTTCTAGCTTTCAAACATGGATCCGAGCTCAATTAATTGCACGCTACATTACACCCAGTTCGCAAGTCAACAAAATTTTTTCCGAGTCGATTCATTACGTTAACACCAAAAACCGTATTCTGTCTAGGTTTAAAAATAAAAGTCTTATTAGTCTAGAATAAACGGGAATACTGTTTGTGCTGTGAACTTCTAGTTTTTATTGTCTAATTGTAGAGGCTCAAGTGGTTTCATGCAGTTCAGTCGACTCGTGTTATTGAGAAACCAAATGTACCGAATTGAACTCATAACATTCCATCACGCTTTTATATAAATTAGAGATGTGAAGCTAAATCTACCCAAAATATTGAATTATGAATTCTAAAGCTAAATCCTGGTAATCAGAGTATTTGCATTCACTCTTGTTGCAATTTCACCACTGATGATTACTGTTGTGATAAAATTGTAAACATCACAACGCAACGATCCAGCTCTAGAAAGAGCGTTAATTTATATATGCGGTACACTTTAACACAAAAGCTGCAATTTTGAATTGAAAGATGAAGTGCTTGGGGGTAGACTAGCATAATTGAAAGATGAAGATTTAGAACATTTATTTGGCCTAAATTCCTTCGCTTCGCCCTTCGGAGAGATCCCTACAACCTTCGAGAAACGTTGTAAGCTTGTCGATCTCGACCTGTTATCCATTTTTCCAGAGCAATTTTTGGTGGCTGATCGCGAATTTCTTACCCTGAATCGTTACGGAAACTTTATCTAGATATCCATTTTTGTAATCTTCGCTCTCATTAAATCCTAAGAATTCAATCCGCTCCAGTGTGTATCGTCTATTCAATCGAAGCTCCCTGTCTCGCAACGCGGTGAAATGTTGAATTCTAAACTTAATTTCATGCAATTTCGCACACATTTCATGCATTTTCCACAATTCCGAATACCAGAGAGACTATCGAGCAAAGACAAAGGAAAACTATTTATGTTCATTTCTCCCTGTTGAACTTTCCGTTCTTCAAGAAACATTGATATCCCTCGGCATTTTAGAGCTAAGGCGGTGTGCCTTTTTAAATATATAGTTAAATACAAAAACATTGAATTCAAGCAGTTTTCCCAACTTCAGTATAGTTAGGTTCAGCTAAAGAGTTAATTTTATTTTTAGTATTAAGCTTACGATCAGTGGTGATCTGTATCTGTTGGATAATGGTATCCGTTGATACAAAAGATGAGGAAGTTTTATGCCTACTGGAGAAACAGATTGTGGATCTCCAGCGGGGTTAGTGCCGAATGCAAGCAAAGTGCATTAGAGGTGATTTAGTTATATTCAAACCGTGGTAATGGTTCATTACCAAAGTCTTGCTAAGCTGTACAAATTTAAAGTAATATTGAGAAGAGATTTTCTACTAAAAAGGGAGAACATTTTCTACCAGAAAATTACTCTCTCGAAGAGATAATCGAAAGGACAGTTCTCACCGTCTTGAGAATGAAAGGGGATAAAAAATGAGTCTTGCTAACATCCCCCAAAAAAGCACAGCGTCAGAGCCCTACCGTTGGCAAGTGATGCGTTTGATCTAGAAGAGACCATAATCTAGCGAGAGGCCCGGCATAGTCATCTTGCTCAGCGATATTGTGGGATTACACATTATTAGCGATGTCAGAACTTACCTACAAACGCTAGGTTCATCCTCCCGCACAACCCAGATACAGCACCTTCTGATTTCTGAAAATTGACGCATTAGAGTGCCAAAATGCATATTTCTACGCTGATAAAAATAGGTAGGATAGATTCATAGGCAAAATGGTACTTCAATTAAAAATACTTTCTTCATTCAAATCCAAAACGATTTGTGTAAATTCACTAAAATGCTAGTTCAGTTTCTTTTCACTTATCCTACCCAGTGAAATTTGTCGACCCGCATAAGTCCGATCGTCGGTCCGATTATCGGACCGATTGAGCACGATATGGGGCCGATCGTAGCGCTTCGATCGGTCCGTCATCGGTCAATTCTGCACCATTTGCATCAACTGCGTTGACCTTAAAAAGTTTTTAATTTACATTACGTATCGCTATAGGAACAGAGCGAAGGAACATCAAACAAGGCATTTTTGAGACGACGTCTCCCCGATAGGATGTGAAATACATTCTTTTATTTCGATCATAGAGGCTTTACCCTTAAGGTCATTCGCCTCTTAGGGCCAGAAAAACTCTGGCCCTATGTTCGGAGTTGTAAATCCAACCCCGATATATCCCATCCCCTGAGTATCATTCATTCATTCATTATTTTATTATCGTGACTTTGAAATCCTGAGTATCATCATCCGCTCTCTACTCTGCCAAATTTTAATTTTAGTTTTTTCAAGCTATGGATCATGCATCAAAGCAACGGTAAAATTGAATGATTTGCGGTACGGATCGGTTCACCATTCTCCGTATTCTCCAGATCTGGCTCCCAATGACTATTATCTAATTACAAATCTGAAAAGGTTTCTCCAGGGAAAAAAATTGTCGACGAATGCTGAGGTCATTGCAAAAACGGATCTACCTCTTAAATTCTATTTAATCTGCATTATTCAGTCAGAAATTTATGAGAAAAGGTAAAATAGTATTTGGTTGTAAGCAAGAGTTTAAACATTTTGTAAATTTACAGCTAATTTTATGCCAAATTATATGAATTCATCCACCACTGAGCTGTAGGCGCTCAAAACTAGGGCAGCAAAAGGCAAACACAAGCCAAGCGTTTTACTCTATGAGGCTAACCTCTAGATGGCCCAATACCAAATTTCATAACAATCTATCCACTAGTGTTTGAATAACAGCTGATCGTGTCAGACGAGTTCTAGTTTTCATCAAGCTATGGAAGAATACGCACCAGCGCATTCATGCATAAAAGCAAGGGGAAAAAAAGGAAAGGGAGTGGTCCACCATCCTCCGTATTCTCCAGACCTGGCCCCCAGCGACTATTATCTATTTCCAAATCTGAAAAGGTTTCTCCAGGGAAAGAAATTTTCGTCGAATACTGAGGTCATTGCAGAAACGGAAGCCTATCACCCTCATTCTTGTTTACGTCCGTATCCGCAATACGACGAACGGGTACTTTCGAACGAATACGAATAAGTCATTCTTGTTTTCACTCGAAATTGCCACAAAATATTCAAATATCAGTAAACTTTTTAAAATAAATGCTAAGCCTTGATGTAATCAGTCCAATTCATGTGATTAACCATATGCGAAACGCTAGAATGTATGCCATTTTAGTTTCAAACGAAACGTGTATTCGAACATCATTCGTACGAACGAAATGTCCCATTCCCGTTTACGGACGAATAGACGAATCAACCGTTCGAACACATTGAAAAAAGTTTAACCGATCTCTAACAAAATTATTTTCGAATCTAAAGGTGATTTTTAATCAAATCATAAATTTGTGTTTTGCATAAATCATTTAGAAAGCAAAGCAGTATAGTAAAATGTTGTTTTTTTCTGGAGAGCCTTTGAATATATGCGAGGTTCAAAGTTTTTACGCATCAATTTTGCATCTATTAAGTACTTTATGGGAAATACACCATGGGTAAACATGCTTTATTTTATATTAAATGCATGATTTTACCAATGAAATAAATATGTAGCCTATCGAAAACATGGCAAAATTGCAAGAAAAATGCAACATATTTTTCGCAGATACTACTGATCGGACTGCTATTTCAAATGCTTTTTTTTACTTTGCACGAAGTTTAATTTGAAAATTTCATTTACCGACTTGAATAAAATTGGTCCTGAGTACGATATTTATTTATTATGTAGCATTCGTCACTTCCTTGATGCTTGGAATCTTCCTTAAAAAACTACCTGCGCTACCGATCCTTCTTTTGCACAGGAATCGCGTACGTACACGTTCGAGTGAAAACAAGAATGGCTTGTTCGCATTCGTTCGAAAGCATGTGTTCGTCGTATGGTCGATACGAACGTAAGCAAACATGATGATACAAAATCAGTGAAAAAAACAAGTCAAATAACAAATGATATCAAAGATTTTTATTTACAACTCAAATCTGTACCAGAACTGATAGTTTAAAGTTGGATGGGCGTTGTTTTTATGCATGTACGATGTTTAAAAGTGTGATTGATTCGAACGTAAACGGGAATACGAATTTGCTATACTTTCGAACGTATCGCATACGGCCGTAAACAAGAATGAGGGTGTATATACTTTTTGTTTTCAAAGGGCATCAAAATGTTGGAGAAACGATGGGTCAAGTGTATCGCTGTAGATGGAGATTCTACTGGAGAATAAAAAAGTTTCCATTTCATGTAGTAAATATTTCCCTGAAAGCTACAAACATAACGTCTTTCTACCAGTATAAAAAATTCCGTTATTGTGTTCGAATAAATTCACTAGAATAATGTTTTATTACCATTGAATTCTATTTTATCTAATAAAAGGTGATTTTTTAAGAGGTGTAGGATTCGATTTTCAAAAAAAAACCTGTTTTACTCTACCTAGTGGTGTAATGGTGCCTTTCTCATATTACTTAAATTTTCGAAAACATCACTAGAAGATTCTGTCAAGATTTTTTTTCAAATTTAAATAAAATCAAAAATGTTCTTTGGGTATAAACTACCATAACCTTTTCAATTTGTAAACAATTATGTCAAGTTAATACAGATATAAATGTGGCACGCTATACAAAATTGAATGAATCACACTGTGTGCTAGGCGGCGGTGTTTTCTTTTTCCGTGCCAGCACGTACCAATGCTTATCGGGTTTGCATCATTTTGTATGACAGTTTGAAAGTTTTGGTACTCATCGACCTATAATTTCGGAACCGGAAGTCGGATCTGGATGAAATTGCACAGTATCATTTAAGACACTGAGAGCTTTAATTTGACTCATGATTTGTGAAAATCGGTTGGCCCGTTGCTGAGAAATCGAAGTGAGTTCCGTGTTGGAGCTTTTCTTCACTATTACCGGAGCGTTCGGAAGCGGAAACCGCGGACTAGTATTCCCAAAGTAGATTTATATATCCACTAACTAACGAGATCTGCCAACTAGATTAATTTATCAGTAAGTTTAAGGAAAAAAATGCACCTCGTTTCGCCATCACTTGTGAAAAAATACTCATGAAAATGAAAATTTTTCATTTATCGCGCTGTAATACTGGATCCGAAAGTCGGATCTGATTCAACTTCTCGGGTACTTTTTAAAGATTTTCAAGACCTTTTATTTGTAATTTGAGTTTGTAGAAATCGGTAAGAAATTTCCGAGAAAATTGAGAGTACACTTTCTCATAGACTGCCACATATTGCCTTGTAATTCCGGAACCGGAAGTCGGATGAAGATAAAATTCAATAGCGAGCTATGGGGCCATAAGTCCCTTCATTTGAATCTGAGGTTATGAAAATCGGATCTACCATCTCTGAGAAAAACGAGTGACATTATTTGTCACATACACACATACATTTTCTGAACACGAAGGACTCCGTTCAAAAGTCGGTTTTCACGGTGATCGCATAGTCTTTCTGTATGAGAAAGGCAAAACACAAAACATTGAGAAAATTGATGAAATCTTTATTAGAATCGATGGAACGATCAATATAATTTAATGTTTGAAGATGATTTCACTCTGCATCTGAGACAGTTTATTTATCAATTATTTTCGTTATATTTATTTATCAATTATTTTCGTGGTGTTTTCAACAGCCCCCCTGTCAATCAGTCGTTGGAATACATTGATAGTTTGCAATCGTACAGCCTTAACCTACCTCTCTTGATTATAGGTAAAACTGACGTGATGAAAGAGTACTATCCAGTTTAGATTCAACGGAAGGTCCAGATACGGATCGCGTACCGCCAGTGTTTTTAAAACGTTGTGCCCGATCACTTTCGGTACCAGTTAATATGATTTTCAACCGATCATTAATCGAACATACTTTTCCTAGTACTTGGAAAATCGATGCTGTAGTCCCAATGCATAAGAATGGAAACACTCAGAATATTGAAAATTACAGAGGGATCTCGATTTTGAACTGCCTAGCTAAAGTACTGGAAAAGTTAGTTTACGACACGATGAACTCTAAAGCGTCTCAAATTTCTACTGGTTGTCAACACGGGTTTGTGAAAAAAACGATCGACGACGTCGAATATGTTATCATACACAGATAGCTTGATTCCCACCATCGAGAAACGTCAACAAATTGTTGCGATATATTTCGAATATTCTAAAGCATTTGATAAAGTACCACATAATGTTGTCATCCTAAAGTTGCAACGACCCCATGGTTGACTAGATGGCAGGAATTATATCGAACTCTGGTCGCTCCCCTTTCGTCAGGATTGATACCATACGTTCAAATACGCTCGAAATGCCTCCTCGAGGAAGTCACTTGGGAACACCAATATTTGTTTTATTCATCAACGATCTTTGTAATTGCATAAAATCTGGAAAATTGCTCTATGCTGACGATCTGAAGATCTTTCGGCCAATCACTTCCAATCTCGACTCTATAGCACTTCAAGAAGACATAGCAAGTATTGATCATTGGTGTTTGTTGAATGGTATGCTGTTTAACACAATTAAATGTAAGATGATAAGCTTCAGACGTTCACTATATACTCTTCGGGGGTACATCATCGGAAGGGTAGACTCTATTCGTGACTCTGGCGTGATATTCGATAGCAAACTTAACTTCACGACCCATATTTCATCAACTATGGCTAAAGCATTTGCAATGTTGGTATATTTAATACGACATAAAGACTGTCCCAGAAAGTATGGATGCAACCAAAAACCGCTGCCATTACGCAATGGTTCAGAATCTGTCAATTTTTATGGCTGCGTCCTATTGTTTACACTCTTCTCTGACCACTTGTGCAGTTGTTTATTCGTTTTCATTAGTTTGTTTCGAAATGCGTGGACTTTCAGCAGAACAACGTCGAAAAGTTGTGTCCAATGGTGCACAGAACGCGGACTGTCACTGAGAAAGATTGCAAAAATGGAAGGAGTAAGTGAAAAAGTCGTGCGAAATGCAATCAGGAAGTTCAGTGAGAATAACACCTTTAAGGATAAACCGAAAACCTGTCGAAAAAAAGGTCCTGCTAACTCTCAGTTGGATAAACGTATACTAAAGCGTTCGAGCAAAAGAAGGAGGTTTCAGTTCGGGATGTGGCCAAAAAAGTGGGCACTTCGAAGTCAAATGTTCTTCGTGCTAAAGAACGTTTGAATCTTCGAACCTATAAGAAGCAGAAACAACCAAAACGTAGTCCGAAACAAGAAGCATCGATCAGGCCGAGGGTTCGAAAGCTGTACAATACGATTCTTGCTGGAAATTTGAACTGCATAATCATGGACGACGAAACCTACGTGAAACTCGATTACAAATCCTTCCCGGGACCACAATATTATACGGTGCGAGAAGGGCAAGTGTTAAATCAGTCCGAGACGTCGATTGAAGTCGACAAATTTGGTAAGAAAGCTATGGTCTGGCAAGCAATTTGTAGCTGCGGTAAGATTTCGAAACCCTTCATCACCACTGCTTCAATGAACAGCGAAATATACATCAAGGAATGTTTACAAAAACGACTTCTACCCATGATTCGAAGCCACAAGAATCCTGTTGTCTTCTGGCCAGATCTTGCTTCTTGCCACTACTCGAAATTAACGGTAGAATGGTATACTACCACAAATGTCACTTTCGTCCCAAAAGACATGAATCCACAAAATTGCCCACAACTTCGACCAATTGAGGAATTTTGGGCATTAACGAAGGCACATCTTAGGAAACATGTCTCTGCAGCCGAAACCATTCAACAGTTCGAAAAACATTGGAAAAAAGTGTCAAAACTTGTCGCCAAGAAGTCTGTACGAAATTTAATGAGGAACGTTCGCAAGAAGGTGCGCCAGATAGTGTACAATGGCTAAGTAGCAAATGTTGAGAATAAAATTCTGTTGTTGTAGCCAACATATATTATCAGTATATCGAATAATATTTGAATATCTAACACTTGTGCATTATTTACAGCGAAATCAAAGTGCGTCCATACTTTCTGGGACAGTCTTTATATACTCTTCGAGGGTACATCATCGAAAGGGTATACTCTATTCGTGACTTAGGCGTTAAATAAATAAATAAGTAAATAAATAAATAAATAAATAAATACATTAATAATGAAAGTTGTATTAACTTCTTTAGAGACCCTGGATTGAAAAGTTCTAACCCCACACGCCATACTCGCCGGACATTGCTTCAACCGATTACAGTTTGGTTCGATCCATAACGCATGGTTTGTCAGAGCAGCACTTCTGAAACTACGAAACGACCATGCAACATCGCAAAAACAAGCTACTAACTAACTCCATCACCTGATGTTTGAATTAGCCGTAGTTTTTGAGTGTGTCTTTTTTTTCTCTCCGTGTCTGACGCGAACAAACCACCCAGTAGAAGTATGATAAATTGCCATGCACGATGATGAGGAACGAAATTTTACGTTCAACTGAAGAAACAGACAATTGCCCAAATAGTTAACGTTTCGTGAATACCATAACATCATGAAACCAAGCAAGCCTACCACCGAACGCCGACAGAACACGGCGGCACGTGAGCAGAATGATGCGTACGACGACGCACATTCGGATGCTTCCCGTCGTCGTAGTCCATTCCTTTCTGTGGGCTGATAAATCACTGCCAACGAGGATAAAGCAGACACTTTATTTATTGACCTAATTAAAAGGGTGCGAGTGTTGAAATGATTGCATTTTCCCGGTAGTTTATGAAGCTTTAGGCTTTAAATCTACTCCCCAACGAATGAATGAATGAATAACTGAATGAATGGAGGCCAACTCGGTCGGTCCCATTTCCAACCGTTTTTTTGAACAGTGAAGAATTAGCAACGGAAGACGTACCAGACATTAATAACTCGATTTTTCCCTAGGAAGCTAGAATGAATGCGAGGGCGGAAGCGAGAAAAACGCGCACCCCGTTCTCAAAATGTGCATCATTAGTCTCGGCAGCTCTCGTGGCACGACGAAGATTTATTCCCGCTGGCAGTTAGAACGCCGGCAGGTTTTCGGTTTCTCTTTGTTTCTTCGGGACCATCCACCATTTCGCTTCCGTTTCGGATTAATAAAAGCTTCTGCTCGGCATACGGAACTAGATTTGCCTTGGGTTTGCGAGGCAACAAACTGCACCCCTAGGACCGCCGGTGCCGTTGATTGAAGTTGGCTTTCACTCGATGCGGACGCACGATCCGCTATTCCCGGTGGCATTTTGGTCCTCGTTCTTTGTTCAAACACAATCGAGTGAGGACTCTTCGTTCTGTGAATAACCTACCTTTAATTGGATTATCTGGAAAGAGAATGAGAAATGAGAAATAGGGCATCAGTAATCGAATTGCAGGATAAATAAAAAAAATTAAATAATTGAAAACTCTTTTTTGTATCGGCGACCACATTGTCATTTTTTTTAATTTTATTTTTTGTATCCCTTCTCCCCTTTTCAGCCGGCTATCTCGGAAGCTTCCTGTCCAACAGTCTGAAAACCAACCAGCTGGAGGTCAACACCGATTCGAAGACGCTCCGGCCGATAGCGCGCCTGAAGGAACCGCGGGAGCTCTTCGCACTGCCTAAGGAACGGGACTATGACTGCCCCCAGCAAGCCCCCAGATGGCCGCTCGAGTGTCAGGTGAGTGTATGAGGCGGTGACAGCGGACCCTGCGTCTCCATCCGCAGTAAACTCAATTTTTGACACCGAACCGAACACGCCCTCTTTCTGCTAATCCCGCTGCTAGCGCCGCACTGGCTTAAACGGCTTTTCTGTTTACACAAATGCCAGCTGGCCGACGACGCCGTGATGCAAACGATCATCATAAACCAAGCCGTGGACCCCAGCCCCCACCTTACTCTTTGGTACCGCGACGGTTTGACTCGAGTTAGTAGGAATCGGCAGTGAGATGAAGTGTTTGACGGTTATTATTATTCTTCTTCTCGATATTTTCGCTGCTTCGCTGCTGTGCGACGCCGCTTGTTTTGATTAGTGAAATCCGGCCGGTCTCGTGTGCAGATTTCCTCCCAAACTGATATACGTGGGTTCTCACTTGCTTCCGTCTCCGTCTCTACCTTCCCCGCCGGACAGCTTCACTTTACTTTTCGACAGATGGAAACATGGGACATTTGCCAGCGGGAAGCGTTGATTGACGAGGGAGAGCGAGAGAGAGAGAGAACAATTTTTGGTATTTATTTACCGGAGTCGTTCGGTACTACAGCTGGTCATTAGCGAATTCGTCGCACAAGAATCCAAGCTATCCAGTGGTTTCTTTTTTTGGCAACCTTCGTGGGGAATTCAAGTACGTACGGATAAATTTCTGTCGTGCATGTCGTATTTCTACATGCAGAACGAAATATCAACCAACCATCAGCAGATTCCCTGTGTCACGGTGTTGCAGGATGATTAAATGAGTTCTTCTACCATACGGAAGGTATTTAATGAACTTGATGGTATCTATTTTCTTTAGAGAAAAATAATGACTGCTCTGGATTCTACCAACTTATACAAGTTGCCGAGGAAAAATGTCTTGAACTTTGAACTTTAAAATTTATATTTTTACTGACATTACGGAAACTGCATAATAGAATAGGAACCACTTTAGTGATAAATTTTCTTTAGTAAATAAAGGACGGCACATTCCCAAACTATTGGGGGCAGAATTTTGTTTTCAAAGAATTGGAGAAAGTAGAATAGTTATTGAACGTAGGGAAAATATGGAATCACACGCAAAAAAAAATTTTACAGATGACCTAATCTTACATATCGAAAATAAGCTATCCACAAATTTTTCTTTCAAATTATTTTATTTAAAAACGATATTTTATTCAAACTAAAAATTTATCCTTTATTGTTAAATGAAAACCGGATGAAATTTAAGTTATTCCTTCACGAATTTTCAAACTTTTGATCGAACGCTCTTCATCAAGTTCCGAACAAGTGTTGCATCGCATTTTTTGGACGCTTGAACCCAATTTTTTTTGGACTCCTGCATGTTTTCAGCTGCCTTACCAATCTTCTTGAAGACCCTTTTCACGATTGCCCGGTAACATTCGATGGGTCGAAGCTGAGGGCAATTTGGTGGATTGAAATTTTTTTCAACGAAATTTATACCCTTTTCCGCAAGCCAATTGAGAGTGGTTTTGGCATAGTGAGCCGACGCTAAATCTGGCCAAAACAGTGGAGGTGTACTATACTTCTTATATAAAGGCAGAAATCTCTTCTGGAGACACCCAGATCGATAGAGTTCTGCATTAATAGATCCGGTAGTGGAAAAAATGGTTGACTTCAAACCACAGGAACATATTGCTTGCCATACCAGTACCTTTCGACCGAATTTCTCCACTTGAATCGACCTGTCCGCATCGCTCACATCCTCCCCAACGAAGACAGTAAAGTGTTGTGGACCTGGAAGGGGTTTTGAGTCCTTCTTTACAAAAGTCCCATCGTCCATCAAAACACATGCATCCGGACACTGCAAAAGACGCGAATACAATTTCCGGGTCCTTGTTGCTGCTCGCTTCTTCTGTTCTACACTTTGTTTCTAGATTTTCTGCTTCTTCTAGGTCTTCAGGTGATTTCGCCTCTTGATACGCTGGATCATTCCGACACTCGTTTCTGCTTTTTTGACCAAATCACGTATTGACATTGATTTGTTCTTCATGATTAGAGATACCACTTTCTGGTCCAGCTTCAGGTTGGAAGAACCGAGTTTTCTGCCTCTTCCTGGTAGCTCATCCAAAGGATAGTGTTCCACAAACTTATTAATGATGGTTTTAACATTGGCATGATGGATTCCAAACCGCTTCGCCAACCGCTTCGATGAATTCCAAACCGCTTCGTAATACCCTTCTCACTTAGCCATGTGTCCAGAACCATAATTTTCACTTCCTTTTCAATACGAGACAATTTGGAAAACGCAGAATTTCAACCGCACAAACAAGTATTGAAACGAAAGCTGACAGCCAAACGCACAGCATGCTGTGATCTGAGCATAAAAAACTAGCACAAATACATGCGTACAACACAAATGTATGTGGATAGCTTATTTTCGATACACTCCTTATGATGCAAGACCTAATTTATCAAATGACGGAAAATTCCACTTATAATCACTTAATGTTGGATGAGACTGAATTTTACTGGTTCCGAATGTAATTTCCATTCGGCTAGCAAGTACGACTGCATGAAGCGAATGTGTACTTCTGTGGCTCAATCGATTGACGGACGTACTTTGTGATCCAATGATTCTCGGTTCAAGTTGTCGCTCTCGCTATCAGTATTTTTTTTATTTCAATAAATTTCATGTACCTGTTCTTCAACACGACGCTCTATTTATGGACACATTACAAGATACAGAATAACAGAGTTTTTTCAAAGTGTGCGTATGTCGATTGTAAACATGAGTTTTATATCAATTAGGGTCAATTCGAATTATTATAACACCATAATTGTAGTAAATTATTTATAAGATTTTGAAAGATTAAGGAAACGAAAGTGTAATTTCACAGAATATCTCTAGCAAATGTCCACTATTTTTTTTCAATTGTCGAAATATTGGGGATGTGTGCTCCCTTCATTTAAATTTTAGGGACACTTTTAGGCAGCCCACCTGGGTTCGATTCCTAAGCCCGCACATAGGGGCAGAACGTTTTTGTGGCCCGACCTTTAGATTGAAACCTCTATAATCGATACAAAATTGATTCAAGATCGATTTTTCTAGTGTTGGTTTTGATTAGTATTTTTTTCGAATATTTGACTGATTTTGTGAAAATTACTAGTATAACACATTTTTGTGAGTTTTGTCATTTTTGACAATCAAAAAAATTTGAAAAAATGGCCAAAACAGTTGGACCCTTTTATAGATCAATGTTGGAAAAACAAAATGAGCAAAGAGGCTTTTTGTGATAAAAGCTATATGCTGCCAACTCTGAGTACGATTTGGTGCGAATAAAATTGATTTTCAAAATGAAAAAATGAAAGTCAAGCATATGAAAATAATGAAAAAATGGAAACCGATTTACAAAAAAAAAAATGCAAAAAGACGGGTATTTTAAGAAAAAAATGTTTCTTTTTCTTGTCTATTACTGATACTTTTTGCAAATATCGGGCAACTACCGATAGATTATTCTGAGTTCCATTGGATGATAATGACTTTTAGTTAAGTTTTGTTTTCGATTAAAAGACACTGAATAAAAAACTCAGGAAAAAGTTTTTTAGGAAAAACTTGTTCTCCTTGAAAGTGTCCATCTTGAAATGTACGAACAGTCGGTAGGGATTGGGACAAAATTTTATCAAAATTAAAAATGTTTTTTTGTTTATCAATTTTAATTTTTTTCAGTGTATGACTGGATAAGTAATTTGTCAGTATTCAGTATTCACAAAATTTAACATTATTATTTTTTACCGATTTTTTGTAGGCTTTGTGATTTTTCGACAATAAGTATTTGAAAAAAAATTGCTTAAAAAAATTGGACCGGAGAGCGTACTGCCAACTGCGAATACGACTTACCGCAAAATCGCCCTTTGTTTCGTTACTCACTTAGTCTACAATGACCGAAATTCGATGTAGTTGGAATCAATATCTTTGAGTGACAATAAGAAGTAATATCACCAACGAATTCGTCTAATTATGTAATATCAGGCTCTGAAAAGTACTTTTATTTTATTTTTTTTATTATCTCTGGTAATTCAATATTTGGACAACCGGCTGCCGAAAGAAAAATACCAACTGTAGGCTTACATTCAGTAATAGCCGTTCAACCGAGAAGGTTGTGTATAGAAGCGTACAGTTTAATAACGCTGGTTAGTTTACACGCGTTAAATACGACAACGGTTGAACTACAGGTAGAGACCTGTTGGCAGCAGCCGTTAAAACGTATAGTCGTGCTGCATAAGAGAGCCAAGCTGGTGAAGGAAACAACAAAGGGCGTTTCCCAAACTCTACCCAGGCCACAATATACAGCCACAAGTGCTGAGCAGGAGAGTGCAAAGGCACATCGAAGAAGAAGAGTGCAAAGGCACACAGAAGCAGGAGAGTGCAAAGGCACACCGGTGCGAAGGCACTTCGGTGCAGAAGCATTTCGGTGCGGAGCACAAGGAAGAAGGAGACAAGACAAGACGCTGGCGAAGACAAAAGTAAATCGGAAATCGAGTGGTGCTGGATGTCAGGTAGCAGTAGCATCACATCCAACAAGAACATCTAGAGCAACGAGGATCTACACGGCAGTGCAACGGAGATAGACAACAATTTCAAGGTAGAAGTTTTTTCTTTTCCTTTTGATTGAGTACTGTGTAGTGTTGGTTTCATTTTTTACTTTAAAGTTTGATTAAAAATTTTAATGTGATGGATGAATCCATGGACGTAAATCCTAGCATGAATCCGATACCCCCACGAACGAAAAAATATCAGGAGAGCTCTTCTGGGCCTTGGATAGTCTTTTTTAGACGTATATCAAAGCCATTAAACATTTTACAAATTAATAAAGGTTTGACATCACGATACTCTTCAATCAAAGAGATCATAAAAGTAAATAACGATAAAATTCGTGTTGTGGTAAATAATTTGAAACACGCGAATGATATTGTCTCTTCGGAACATTTCATTAAAGAGTATAAAGTTTACATACCCTCCAAAGATGTCGAAATTGACGGTGTTGTTACCGAAGCGAGTCTTTCGGTAGATGATTTACTCAAGCATGGTGTTGGTCGTTTCAAGAACTCTATGCTTGAGGGTGTGCAAACAACTGTACTCAGTAGTTCATGAAGAGGGAAAAAAAGTTTATCGCCCATCAGACTCGTTTCGAGTGACATTTGCCGGGTCTGCGTTGCCGTCCCATGTCTATGTCGATAAAATTCGCCTCCCTGTTCGGCTTTTTGTTCCAAATGTAATGAATTGTACGAACTGCAAAAAATTCGGCCACACAGCTACTTACTGTAGTAATAAACCAAAATGTATGAAGTGTGAAGGGCCTCATAAAGATAATGATTGCAACAAGGAAATTGAAAAATGTATTTATTGTGGAGAAAGTCCTCATGAGGATATTTCAGTATGCACTGCATTTAAAGTACACAAAGACAAAATTAAGCTTTCTTTAAAAGCACGGTCTAAGCGCACATATGCAGAAATGCTTAAAACGGTCATTGATGTCCCCCCTTTGGAAACCGAAAACGGGTTTTCAAATCTAGAGGAACCAGAGGACTCTGACTCTGACGAAAATAGTGAAGGTAATTCGTTTATCACTACCCAAGGGTCAGTTAAGAGAAAGAAGTCTTCCTCCAAATTACCAAAAAAAGACACCTAAAATTTCATCTTCAAAAAAAGATCCCCGTGTTAAACAAAAAAAGTCAAAACCAAAGACTGTGCCTCCTGGTTTGTCAAATTCACAAATCAATCCAGGATCTAGCACAGAAAAAGATAATAATCCTGTGGGCTCCATTTTACAGCCTCCAACAGGATTATTGAAGTTTTCGGAAATTGTTGAATGGATTTTCTCAGCATTCAATATATCTGAACCCTTAAAGACCCTCATAATGGCATTCCTTCCAATAGCTAGAACCTTTTTGAAGCAGTTATCAGCTCAATGGCCAATTGTCTCTGGTTTTGTATCTTTTGATGGATAATTTATCACCCGCCGCAAATGATACAATCACTGTCCTGCAGTGGAATTGTCGAAGCATCATGCCAAAACTTGATTCATTTAAGGTTTTGTTGCATAGTCAAAAATGTGATGTATTTGCTTTGTGTGAAACATGGCTTACATCAAACGTAGCCTTAAATTTTAATGACTTTAACATTATACGTCTCGATAGAGACTCTCCGTATGGTGGAGTGCTTTTGGGAATTAAGAAATGCTATTCCTTTTATAGATTAAACATCCCTTCAACTTCTAGTATAGAAGTTGTTGCTTGCCAAATAAACATTAAAGGCAAAGATATTTGCATAGCTTCGGTTTATATTCCTCCAAAAGCACAAGTTGGACAGCGACAGCTTAATGAAATGGTTGAAGCCCTTCCTGCTCCACGATTGATTCTGGGGGATTTAAATTCGCACGGAATGATGTGGGGTTCCGTTTACAATGATAGCAGATCATCTTTAATACAAAACATTTGTGACAATTTTAACATGACGGTATTAAATATGGGTAGCATGACACGGATCCCAAGACCTCCTGCACGCCCAAGTGCATTAGATCTATCTCTTTGCTCAACATCAATACGACTAGAAAATATTGCCTGATTTACACGGTAGCGATCATTTACCAATCATCATCTCAATTAGCAATAGCAATTGCATTGCTACTTCAGCTAGTATTCCATATGATTTGACAAAAAATATCGACTGGATTAAATACCAAAGTAGTATCTCTAGTATTTTGAATTCAATGGAAGAGCTCCCTCCACTTGAAGAATATGACTTCCTCATTTGTTCGATTCTGGAGGCAGCAGAACAATCCCAAACTAAACGCTTTCCTGGGCCAACGACTAACAGAAGTCCTCCCAACCCCTGGTGGGACAAAGAGTGCTCAGAGGCTAAACTCGCAAAACAAAATGCTTGCAAGACGTTTTTAAAACGGGGAGGAGGAACTCCTCAGAATTTTGAAAAACTTATGGTTTTAGAAACCAAGTACAAGAGCATACTTCGAGCCAAAAAATGTAGCTATTGGAGAAATTTTGTCGAAGGTTTGTCAAGAGAAACCTCAATGAGCACTCTTTGGAACACGGCCAGACGAATGAGGAATCGTAACGTAGGAAATGAGAGTGAGGAGTACTCGAATCGATGGATATTTGATTTTGCGAGGAAAGTTTGTCCAGATTCTGTTCCTACGCAGAGCATTATACGGGAATCTCCTCCAAATAATGGTTTTATTAATAACCCATTTTCAATGATGGAATTTTCTATAGCACTCTTGTCTTGTAACAATAACGCTCCAGGGTTGGACAGAATTAAATTCAACTTGGTGAAGAATCTGCCCGACCTCGCAAAAAGACGTTTGTTGGAATTGTTCAACAAGTTTCTTGAGCAAAATATTGTTCCACCTGACTGGAGACAAGTGAAAGTTATCGCCATTCAAAAGCCGGGGAAACCAGCTTCCAATCACAACTCATATAGACCCATTGCGATGTTGTCCTGCATCAGAAAATTGTTCGAAAAAATTATTCTACGACGTCTCGACACTTGGGTCGAGACGAACGGTTTGTTGTCAGATACTCAGTTTGGCTTCCGTAGAAATAAAGGGACGAATGATTGCCTTGCATTACTTTCGTCTGACATCCAAATTGCCTTCGCTCAAAAGCAACAAATGGCATCTGTATTTTTAGACATTAAAGGAGCATTTGATTCAGTTTCCATTGATGTTCTTTCAGACAAGCTCCACCAACATGGACTTCCAGCGGTTATAAATAATTATTTGCACAACCTTTTGTCAGAGAAGTGCATGTATTTTTCACATGGCGATTTGGCAACATTCAGAATTAGCTACATGGGTCTACCGCAAGGCTCATGCCTCAGTCCGCTCCTTTATAATTTTTACGTGAATGACATTGACAGCTGTCTAGAAACCCCATGTACACTAAGACAATTGGCAGATGATGGCGTGGTTTCAGTTACTGGACCCAAAGCTATTGATCTGCATAAACCATTGCAAGATACCTTAGATAACTTGTCCGTTTGGGCTGTTCATCTGGGTATCGAATTCTCTGCGGAGAAAACAGAGTTAGTCGTCTTTTCAAGAAAGCATGATCCCGCGCAGCTTCAGCTCCATATGATGGGAAGAATGATCAAACAGGTTTTAACTTTTAAATACCTCGGGGTGTGGTTTGATTCCAAATGCACGTGGGGAGGACACATTAGGTATCTGATAACGAAATGCCAACAAAGAGTAAATTTTCTTCGAACAATAACAGGATCTTGGTGGGGTTCTCATCCGCAAGATCTAATAAAATTGTATCAAACAACGATACTTTCAGTGATGGAATATGGATGCGTTTGTTTTCGTTCCGCTTCAAACTCTCATATTATCAAACTTGAGCGAATTCAGTACCGTTGTTTGCGAATTGCCTTAGGCTGCATGCATTCGACACATACAATGAGTCTTGAAGTTCTGGCGGGAGCTCTTCCATTAAAAGATCGATTTTGGGAGCTTTCATCACGCCTGCTAATAAGATGTGAGGTGCTGAATCCCATGGTAATTAATAATTTCGAACGACTAGTCGAGCTTCGATCTCAAACAAAATTCATGACAGTATATTTTAACCATATGTCACAGGAAATCAACCCTTCAAGATACATTCCTATCCGTGTCAGCATCCTAAATGCCCCTGACTCAACTTTATTTTTCGATACATCCATGCAGCGTGAAGTGCGTGGAATCCCGGATCATCTACGCTCGACGGAAATCCCAAAAATATTTTCAAGTAAGTTCAGGCATATTGACTCTGAGAAAATGTTTTATACGGACGGATCGCGAATTGAAGAAGCGACAGGGTTTGGTATGTTCAACAATAATGTTTCGGCCTCATTTAGGCTTCAAGAACCTGCATCTGTTTATATAGCAGAGCTAGCAGCAGTTCATTATAGTTTGAGTGTAATCGTCACATTATCTCCAAACCATTATTTCCTCTTCACAGATAGTCTGAGTGCAATTGAAGCCATTCGCTCAAACATGACTGGCAAGACTGAACCGTTTTTCCTGGGCAAAAAAAAACAGTGCCTGAACGACATATTGAACAATAATTATCTAATCACTATAGTCTGGGTCCCGGCTCATTGCTCCATTCCTGGCAATGAAAGAGCCGATATTTTAGCCAAACGTGGTGCTATTGAGGGTGAAATTTATGAGCGACCGATTGCTTTCAACGAATTCTATAGCTCGTCTCGCCAAAGAACACTTGCCAGCTGGCAAGCTTCTTGGGATAGAGATGATCTGGGTCGGTGGATGCACTCTATTATTCCGAAAATATCGACAAAGGCATGGTTCAGGGGACTGGATGTGAGTAGGGTTTTCATTCGTGTGATGTCCAGACTCATGTCCAATCACTACACGTTAGATGCACATCTCCTTCGAATTGGGCTCTCCGAGACTAATCATTGTGCTTGTGGAGAAGGTTATCGGGATATTGATCATGTCGTTTGGACATGCGTGGAGTATCGTGATGTCAGATCTCAACTAATAAATTCTTTGCGTACCCAAGGTAGACTATCCAATATCCCAGTTCGAGACATTCTTGCTTGTCGTGATCTTTCATACATGAAACTTATTTATCATTTCATAAAGAAAATTGGTATTTCAATTTAATAAAGGCCCCTTTTAAGACTTAGTTCTGATCCCAGCTGCGTCCATGAGTTCAACCAATAGCTAAATTAGAATAAAAATTATGTAATGATACAAACAAACTCGAAACAGTTTATGAAATTATCAACAAAATGTCTGAAAATAACAGCTTATTTTATAATTTATAGAAGTTAATCGTTTGGTTCAAATAATATTTCCGAGTAGATTTCATAATTAATGACGAGTTACCTAAGATGATATTTAAGCTATAAGTGAATATGTTTTAATAAATTCAAAACGTTGTGACTATGTTAGAATTAAATTAGGATAAGAATATTATGTAAAAGTGATGCTACGGCGAAGAAAAACTTATGTAAACTGCCTTAAGAAATAAAGAAAAAAAAAAATGAAAAAAAAAAAAAAAACTGTAGGCTTACATTCATCTTAAATCCACCGTTAATTCCATATACCAAATCCATTAATTAGAGTGCTATAACAATAGTTTTGCTTATTTGTCGAGCTAATTTTTCGATGATATTACTTCTTAAAACCGAAGCAAAAATACGGTATCCGATTTTATTACAATTCATTACGGTACTTCATATCATCTGATATGTAACTGTCCCACATTCATGCAACTACGTATCCGGGTTTTTGGTTCTCCATACATGGTTGAGTCTGTGTATGCGGAGCTCAAATTAAAGGATATTCTATCGTTTCTCACCCAATGAGGTAGGGAGCTACAATCAGAAGGATTCATCGTTCTTCCCTTAGTGAATTAATACCATCTGTATTGATCTTAAATAGGTTTTAGCAGATTGTTTGGCATCCCTTATGGGTTGCTGAATTTACCTCTGCTCGTACATACTGCAAAATCGTTCTGAATTCTTCTGGGAATGCAGAATGGTGTTGCTTTTCTAAAATCGCTAAATCCTCTTGGAGGTTGGAGGTTTTATTAACTGTGCATTTTGGCACCAGCAGATTGTTCAGCATCCCTGCGGGGATGCAGAACGATTTGTTTATTTATGTTTTGTGCTGTTTTTCCCACCTCACCCACTTCACAATTCCCTTCAATTTTCTTTTATTCTTCCCTTCCCATCACGAAATCGATAAGAAGCTACGGCAAGGCACAAATCTCCAAATAACTAGAGGAACGTGCCCCTTGAGCCAATTAGTTCTGATTCCTGATTCCATTTGTCGAGCTGATTCTTCGATGATATTACTTCTTAGACGCGAAGCAAAGATACGGTATTCGATATTATTACAATTCGTTGATTGAATGCTAAACATAAATATATTTTTGACGTACAATAACATATGTATATATTTGATATAGGACTACGCCTTTGTTTTCTATATAGGGATGCAAATTCAAAATACAGAAAATATAACCGCACAAGCAATGGTCCGGTTTTGAGCAACTACAGGTCGACGAATGTTGAACAAATTTTCGATATTATCACACCTACTGAATGAAATGATTGCTATACATCAATTCGATTAGATAAAACTATATATTTTCGAACAATACCGAATTTCTTCTGTTTTCCCAATTAGTGTTCACAGACCAACACAGACGATGGTATTGTATACAAAAGTTCACGGTTCTCGTAGACATTTCGCTCTTCAATGTGTGTCGTTTCGCCCTTAAACTTAGCTCTCTCTCACACGAAACAAGAATCAGTATCGAACCGACTTGCACTCTGTGCAGTTCGCTTATGCCGTATAGGAATTTATTTTATACGCCGTTTGCGTTGCATGAAAGATTTTCATCGAAATTCTTGTGTTTTTTGCATTCCTTGATCATGGAGTGCAGGATAATCGAGATCGGTATCCTTCATCACCACCAACGATTTTTTTCAGGGCATCCAAAATTTTCAAAGAATAATTGTCGAAAAAATATTTCGCATAGGTTTGTGCCCATGCTGAGTTTTTATGTAACACATAAAAGCCTCCTAAATATTGAAATCAAATTTTAGCAGTGGTTTTGACAATATTTCTGTAGTCCTACGTTAACATTATGAACAACCGCATGGGGTTGTCCCTCAAAGTTGTACACTAATTTATGTATATAACTTTTTGGAAGAGTTAAAATAAGCTAATCAGCGGAAGAAGTGGCAAATCTTGCGAATTTCACGAGACAGCTGTTTCAAATCGTAAATATTCTTCACGTTTCTATAAGATTTTGTCATTTCCTTCATCTAGGTGCGGTTTCATTGGGTCTCTTCATGAAGCCAATATTTGTTATAACATTCAAACATCTGTTCGACCAACTTTTTAATGCTTCATTTGTAAATTTAGAGCTTTTGTAGCATTCAAATTCTGCGATAAAAACTTCCGGCAACCTAATATTCAATCTTAGAAGCACTCTCAAAAATCATTTTTGCTTGATTTTAGACAGTAGGTTGACCGAAATCGGTACTGTTTCTCAACCAAGCATGCGTTATTTGAACCCACACCTAAACAGTTGCTTCATTCGAGAAAATCTTTTTCAATCGAAACTTATGCTTCAGGCCTTTTTTTCATATGATTTACGCTTAGCCCAGCTTTTGACCTTGTAGAACGACAATTCAGTGTGGCTAAACTTCGCTTGATCGTGTTGAGTCGGAAATTAATTCCCATTCTTTTTGAACCCTTTCAACCACTTCTTAATGAACCTCTTCGTAGTTTTAAGAATGTTAGCGGTCGTAGAATACGACAATTTCGGTCCTTCATCCTGGGCCCCCAGAAATACTGCCTCAAAGCGCTCCGCATACGAGCAACTTCGACAAAATGCTACTTTTTAGAATTTTCGGGCAAAAGCTATATGAAATAGTGCTGGATGACCGGAAAGTAAAGATGCGCAAATTAACAGTTCTGTGCATGATTCTGTAGATAAAAAAGATATCCTGCCTCTAGGTGCTGCTACTAAGGACTACAAATACAAACGCAAGTGCTCTACGGAAGCATGTTTGGCTGTGCTGATAGATTTAGATAGAGTGTTTTAAAACTGTCTTGTCATCCGAAAATCAATTCGGTGGAATAATCAATGACAGAGCTGGGATTTGGCGAACACCTGAACATGGACTGTAATGCTAGCTTCGAAAACAAAGTACACGTCGGATTTTCGCCCCCTGAGAATTAAATCCAGAGTACGTGTTTGATTGAAATTCTTCAAACGGCGACCACTTCTATTTGTTCCATCATCTTATTTCAGGCTTTCACTACCACGACAACTACACATGTTCACTGGGTTCAGTACACTGAGGCTAAATTTATCCGAAACCCATAAAGCACGTCAACACCAATCGCCTTCCACAGAAGCCAAGATGAGTGAACCCCAGCACTTTCACTGATTTCTATTACCGATACATATCATAATCATAAATTTCGAATGGTAATCAAGTGAAAGGTCAAACGACGTCACCTAATTTTGTACAAGCAACAAATCTGTTGAAGACATAGAAAATAGAATACTATTCCGAGAATTCCTAATACCAATTAAACTTTCATAATCAACCGGAATTGTGAAGCTAACCAAAATAAATAAACAACAGATCTGATTTAGAAACCCTAATGGATCTGAACTAAAACTCCAGACGTCCGTTTGTCTGTGCTTGCCGTGCTATTATTGGCACTGGACTTTCCTTAGCGACGTCGGTTGGGTTTTTCCTGCTTTAGTTAGCTGACCATATTTTGTTGATGGAGTGATTTGAATATAAATGAAATTGATTTCAATTTGCTTTCCCGTGAGTGTAAGAAAGGAAGGCATTAATTTATGCGGGAATTTTGCTTGGAAAACAAAAACAATTCAAATCGATTTTCAGTAGTGCGTGGCAGTAACGGCGATAATTGGTTTCTTGACATGAGCCGTTTTTCTACGAACAGAAAAAAAATATATGTCGTGATCCGATTTAATGTTCTGGGTTTCCAGTGTTTTTCGTAAAGCTAAAATCTTTTAGTTGAAATTCTGGTTACATTTTTTTAGAAACACTGTTCATCGCAAACTATAACTTTTCCCACCTTTCGAGTAGTTTATAATCTCCGGACCGATAGTATTCTCGTCCATTTAGTATCAAATTTAAAAAAAAAAACGATCCGATTTTAAATTCCCTCTGTGAGAGAGAGTCGGTCGGCACCATTACCCAGATTTTACTGATAAAGATTGCGTAGGGATGATGGAAACATACACCGGACGGAAACTTTTTCTGAGTCGGACAACTTCTATTCAAAATGTTTCTTGTCGATTCTTGCAAGCACCCAAAGAGATTCGTTGTTCATTGCCTACACCTTCACCTACATAATGAAACAGTTCGCTGATCGGTTAGGCCATCCACGAGAAAACGAAGTGAGGTAGGTACTTCCCGCACCGAAACCCGAGAAGCGGTATAATCGAATTCGGTTCGTATGGCCATCAACTAAAATGACGTGCAATCAGGAATCAGGAATCAGAACAAATTGGCTCAAATGGCACGTTCCCCTTGATATTTGGAGATTTGTGCCTTGCCATCAATTTGTTTTTAGCATCATTTTCCCGATATATAAGAGGGAAGGATTGAAAGGAAATGGTAAGGGTTGGACTAGGAGGATGGGAAAAATTGACGACACAAAAACACATAAAAGCAGAAGTAAATTCTGCACCCCTAAGGGATGCCGAACAATCTGCTGAGGATCACATTTAGTGGAAGCAGAAGTAAATTCTGAACCTCTACGAGGTCCCGAACAGTCTGCTGTTAATAAAACCTCCAACCCATGAGAGGATTTAGAGATCTTACAAAAGCGACACCATTCTGAACTCCCGGAAGAATGCAGAACGATTCGCAGTATGTACGAGCAGAAGTAAATTCGGCACCCCCTAAAGAATGCCAAACAATCTGCTAAACCCTATTTAAGGTGAATACAGAAGGGATTCATTCACTCCAGGAAGAACGATGAACCCTTCTGCTCATAGCTCCTTACCACATTGGGTGAGAAACGAGAGAATATCCTTCAATTTTAGCTCCGCATACACAGACTCAACCATGTATGGAGAACCAAAAACCCGGATACGTAGCTGCGTCAATGCGGGGCAGTTACATATCAGATGATATGAAGTACCATAATCGCATTCACACAAATCACACGAATAATACTCAGCACGTTGAATAGTAGCCATGTGATAATTGAGTTTGCAATGTCCAGTCAGAGCTCTGACCAGAATACTGCAATGTTGCTTGGAGAAATGCAGTAGACACTTTGACATTTTCAGATTTAAATCTGGTAGAAATGCTTTTGTCTGAGCGCAAGTTTGCAAGCTGCGCCAGTAGCTGGCATGTTTGGATGCAGCCCAAGAACGAATCTTGTGATTTATCCAACTAGTTGAAAGTGGTAAAGCTGGTTCAGGACCAACGAAATCATTCGTTGTACCAGCTCTAGCCAACTCATCAGCCCATTCATTTCCAGTAATACCAGAATGGCCGGGTACCCATAAGAAGTAAACAGCATTTGAAATGCTGAGGTCTTCAATTTGAGTTCGACATGCGATCACTAGATTCGACCGTGAGTCATTCGAACTGAGTGCTTTTAAGGCTGCCTGACTGTCGGAACAAAAATAAATTCGTTTACCACAGATCCTCTGCTGAAGTGCCGATTGTACTCCACACAGAATCGCGTAGATTTCTGCTTGGAACACAGTACAGTATCTACCAAGTGAATGAGACTGCTCCAGCCTCATTTCACGACAGTAGACACCAGCACCAGCACGACCATTCAACAGAGAACCGTCCGTATAACAAACTATGTGTTCATCAAGTTGTCGTTCCAGACAACCAGACAACCATTCCTCACGAAGAGGATAGCTCACATGGAATGTTTTGAAAGGAAAACTGCATGTGAGAGTTAGGTCACTAGGAGCGAGTAAATACTCATCCCATGTAACCATTTGAGACCACAAGCGAGTGTGGCTGGTAGCATAATCTAATGGGTTACTGTTCCAAAGCCCTGTAACCTTAAGACGGTATGCACAAGATAATGCTTCTTGTTTTAGGAACACATGTAGTGGTTTAATGCACAGTAGCGCCTCTAGAGCAGCAGTAGGAGTTGTCGTGAATGCTCCTGTCATCGCCATTAGGACCATCCTTTGGAGATGATTTAGCTTTGACTGAACTGTCGCGACTTCTCCTTTCTGCCACCATACAAGACATCCATATGCTAAAATTGGTCTAACGATAGTTGTGTAGATCCAATGAATATATCTGGGTTTGAGTCCCCATGATTTTCCAAAAGCTCGTCTGCATTGGCCGAAAGCCATACAAGCTCTCTTAATCCTGAAGTCAATGTGAGCAGACCAATTCAGTTTTGAGTCAAGAATAACCCCGACGTATTTAACTTGATCGACCACAGTGACCTCTGAACCGAAGAACTGTAACGGACGAGCTCCTGTGATTATCCTACGATGAGTGAAAAGCACCATTGATGTTTTGCCCGGATTTACAGACAATCCAACCTGACAACACCATTGTTCAACAGATCGCAGGGCTTGCTGCATTAAATCAAAGAGAGTGTTAATGCTTATACCGGTCATCAATATATGATAATCGTCGGCAAAACCATAAGTCGGAAATCCAAGGTTATTAAGTTTCCTTAACAAACCATCAGCGACTAGGTTCCATAAAAGTGGGGATAGTACACCACCTTGAGGACACCCACAGACACTCAGCTTTCTAATCTCTGGCCTGCCGAAGCGATGAACAAAGAAGTCGATTGCTAAGCATTGCGTGTATCCAATTTGTGATACTTGAAGGTATGCCATGACCACGGGCTGCTTCCAGAATTGAATTGAAAGACACGTTATCAAAGGCACCTTCAATATCTAGGAAAACTCCCAAGCAAGATTGCTTTTGTGAAAAAGCTTTTTCAATGTTGTACACAACATCATGTAACAGGGTTGTAGTGGACTTTCCACGCTGGTAAGCATGTTGCATTCCATGTAGCGGTTGCACGCCCAGACTAACATTCCTGATATAGTGATCGACTATGCGTTCCTTTGTTTTAAGAAGAAATGAGCTAAGACTGATAGGCCTGAAACTCTTCGCTTCCTCATAAGTGTCGCGACCGCCTTTGGGAATAAATTTGACAATTATTTCCTGCCAGGCTCTTGGAATATATCCAGTCGCAAGACTAAAAGTAAGTATTTTCTTCAAAACATGTTTGAAATGTTCATACCCTTTCTGCAGTAACACTGGGAAAACTCCATCCTTTCCAGGAGATTTGTACGGAGCAAAACTCTCAACTGCCCATTTGACCGATTCAATCGTCACAACGCTTCGAGCAAGGGCCCAAGAATCGTAACTACCTGAAAAAGTCTCGGGAAGAGCTGTCGGTGATAGATCCATACATCCTGGAAAGTGAGTGTTAAAAAGGCAGTGAAGTACATCACTTTCATCAGACAAGTGTTCACCATCTGAAGTTCTTAAGAAACTGACATTAAAGTCCTTAGACTTCGAAAGTAACTTATTTAATCTGCTAGCCTCGTTGAGACTAGAGACATTTGTGCAGAGGCTTTTCCAACCACTTCGCTCAGACGATCGAAGAGCATTTTTGTAAGCCCTTCGAGCCAACACGAATGCCTCCGACCCATCTCTGCGTCGGTGGTTCCAAGCTCTTCTGCATAGTTTCCTTAGTCTAGCAAGTTCAGCATTCCACCAAGGAGTTCCTCTAGTAGCTCGCACAATCCGAAGTGGACAAGCCTCTTCATATGCTGCAACTATGAGTGAATTTGTCTCGTCGACAACATTTTCCAAATCAATTGGGGTTTCAATTGTTGGTTGGTACCCGTAAAATCTAGTCGCCAAGCCCTCTTCATAGAGGTCCCAGTTTGTAGATTTGGGATTACGATATGTGACAATATCAAATTTAACGTTTGAATGATCAAAGAATATGTACTTATGATCAGACAACGAAGGTTCGAGCTCATCGGAGACGAGCCAATTCACCAACTCATGCGCAATTCTATCAGAGCAGAGAGTTACGTCCAAAACCTCCTCTCTTCCAGATCTCGCAAAAGTTGGGCGGTTTCCTGCATTGACTATGTGCAGGTTTGTACTGCTCACGAATTCCATCATATCAGAGCCTCTCGAATTTATATCTGTGCTGCCCCAAATGATATGGTGAGCATTTATGTCACTGCCGATTACAAGCGGTATATCACTCTTGCAGCAGTATGATACAACCTTTTTGAAGTCATCGCTTGGCGAAGGTTGGTTATGCGGTAAATATGCCGAACAATAGACATATTTCCTGTCTATGCCATCAATAGTCATACTAACTGTGACAGCACAAATATCCCGAGTTGTGAGCTCCGATATGAGAGAAACATCGAGAGCACTATTTGCAAGTATGCATGCTCGAGGCATTTCACGTGGATTTGTCATACCGATCTTGTTGAAGGCAACAAAGACTGGGTTTAACAATTTTCCAACGTAGAAGTTTCCCTTTTGGAAATATGGTTCTTGAACCAAAGCTATAGAAGCTTTACCTTCTTGAAGAAGTCTGGATAAATTCATAGTTGCTGTACGTTTATGCTGAAGATTGATTTGTGCCACTCTAACCATTATAAATTAGAGTAACGAACATTCCACCTCCAGCACCAACCGTACAACAACTACAAGAAACCAAATATATTGGCTTATAATCGCCTATAGCGAACCATGTAAGGATTTTTTTAAATGTTATTATCATTTAAATCCCACGAGTTGCGAAGAAAGAAGTCGTCCACTGTGCCAGAGCTTCGCTTAACACAGTAAGGGAACACCCCAAGATATTCCGTTCACGACTGCATTGTTTAACCTCCTGTAGCCATTCAGCCATCGGCACGGAAATACACCTTGGCTTAGGAGTTCCTATTTTTGTGGCCTTTTACGACATGGAACAGGAAACCAGTGGATCAATTCTTGGTAATCAACTAAAATGACGTGCAAACTCTGGTAGTTGTTCAAATTTTGATGATTTATACGATTTTTACATTGTACTTTAAACGACAGTGTTAGTTTTTGTTGAATCCGAAGAATATGCTTAATTTTTTAAAGGAACACAAGATCTTTCATTTGAAGCTAAGATTGGGAATATTCATTTTGCCATCTTTGAGTATATGAATATTATCTACTGTCGTTACCAGGTCAATTTAGAATTGTTTACGTTTTGTTGTTTGGCGACTAGAACATCTTTAACACACTTTACCATAAGCTAGTTAAAATCATGCCATCGCCGAGGAAAGTGAGTGAGTATAAAATATAATTCCTGAGCCGGAAGTCGAATCCGGATGAAATTTGGAAGTTTTGTATGGGACCATAAGACCTTTTGTTTGAAGTTTTTTAAAATCGGTCGTGTCTTTTCTGAGAAAAATCAGGAAGTAATTAGAAATTGGATTTTTCACTCCAATCACCCTGTACTTACGGAACCGCACGTCGGATCGAAATAAAATTCACTCTTGTTTGGAGCGAAACTCGCACTATGGACGTCCCGCAGCAGAACTGCTAACTCTGCAGTTTTATTCAATACTGAAGTAATTTTAGTGAAGAGTTTTTTTTCACAAATGGGTGGTCCTAAAAGCTCTCGAATCAGCAACATAATGAATTTTGATGATGATGAATTTTGACATAATGATCTGATTTGCATATTTCATTTCTGACTTTCTGGATGGTCAAATTGTGAAATTTTCTCCGATATTGAACACTCTTCGATGAAGTTTTTTCGAACGCAAAACAGTCAAATGCAGACTTTATTTGCACTCGATTCGTGCGGAGTTCACACTGTGAACGATGTACTAAAACGTATATACTCACTTCCGATTTGCATATTTCAACAGATAAGTTGTTCTAATAGTCCAGTTAAAGCGCCTTCTCTCCCTGAATGCTTGATTCTCTATCTGGAACTGAATTCTAAACCTGAAATCAGGCCCGTACCCAGGATTTCGCTTCGGGAGGGACCCTCAGATAAAAAAAAAATGTTACTGAAGATTATTTATGTACCTGATTCTCGGTATGCCTTTTACCGGCGTTTCTAACAGACACTTTAAACTTTTCCACTGGAACTGTCATTATGGAGTATTCAAATAATATGTATGACTGTGCCCGAGAGAAGGTTATAGTATTACATTTCTTCACGTTTACTGTCATGGTATTTCTGTAACACATGTCTAAGATCTCCTAAATATTGATATAGCACAACAATCCACAAGACTTGCGATGATACCGTATATTCTGAGAACATTCCTACTTTAAATGGCGACAATTCACTGCATAGAGTAGCACAGCCGATTCGTGGAGAACGGAAAACATCTTCTAAATTTATACGTCATATTGGTTGATGGTCATACAAATTCACTTTGGCTGTACTGATTTCGGATTCCGGTTCCGAAAGTAGTGGTCTGAAATTCCAAAACGAAATTTTCATCAATTTCTCAGAGACAAATTTACGTTTGAGCACAAATAATAGTACGAGGAAGCCAAATCAGGTAAACGAGGGTGATGCTCATCTGCTTCGTGTAAGGCCATTTCACAGCGATTTAGGTCTTCAATCGCTTGAATAATGTACGCTAATGGTCCTCCAAAAGTATACTATGCCGATCCCAGAAAACCGACATTGTGATTTTTTCGGCCCATTGAGACGCCCTTCGAAGCAATCGTACCGACTTCAGTCTATTGTCGAGTAATCATTCTGTTCTCTGGCGTATAATAATGCATTCAGCCAAACATGTACCCGAGGTGCGCTTGCGTTCGTCTTTCTAGCCCCAAATAAGTATGTGCGGGATCCAGAGCGGCAGGATATCTTTCTCATCTGCAGAATCTTGCTAAACTTAGGCACGCTCGCAAACTTTCTCTTTCCGGTCGTCCAGTACAATTTTATGTATTATCATTATTGTCATTTATTTTACCCCGGTTTCATCCTTCATCCATTTGATGTGGTTTTGGCTCTGTTCTACTATCGACAGTCTACTTTTGACCATCGCGTAACTCTCAAAACCTCTATCTCACGGTGTAATCTACAGCATCGGCCCATAACATTTTTCAATTTTTTTTTTGTTTTTGTTTCTGATTTCGGGAGAAGCGCTTCATAACGCCTATAACATACAAAAATAGTAACGCTTCGTAACGCTCCGTGCCGCCTATAACTTACTGAAAAATAACGCATGTATCGCTTCGTAACGTCTATAACTTACAAAAGAAGTAACGTTTCGTAACGCCTATGACCCACAAAACAGTAACACTTGTAACGCTTCGTAATGCTCATAACTTACTAAAAAGTAACATATGTAACGCTTCGAAATGCTCAAAACATATTAAAAAGAAACGTATGTAACGCTTCGTAATGCCCATAACTTATGAAAAAGTAACGTATGTGACGTTTCCTAATGCATATAACTTACAACAAAGTAACCTATGTAACGCTTCGTAACGCCTATAACTTACAAAAAAGTAATGCATGTAATACTTAATAACGCCTATAGCATAGAAAAAAATAATGCTCCGTATCAACTATAACTCACTAAAAAATTACCGCATGTAACGCTTCGCAACGCCTATAAATTTTGAAAAAGTAACGAATATAACGCTTCGTAGCATTTATAACTTACATAAAAGTAACACATGTAACGCTCCGTAACGTTTATAACATACTTAAAAGTAACGTAACGCCTATAACATACAAAAAACGCGTGTAACTTACTAAAAAGTAACGCTTCGTAACGTCTTTAACTTACAAAAGAAGTAACGCTTCGTAACGCCTATGACTCACCAAACAGTAACACTTGTAACTCTTCGCAACGCTCATAACTTACTGAAAAGTAACGCATCTATCGCTTCGTAGCGCCCATAATATACAAAAAAGTAACGTATGTAACGCTTCGTAATACCCATAACTCATGACAAAGTAACGTATGTAACGTTTTCTAATGCATATAACTTACAATAAAGTAACGCATGCACGGAAAGACCGAAATCAGCATTGTGGCGAAAAAAATAGTTGATTTTCTGTTTTTAGTTAGTTATTTTTTGAGACAACTAAAAAAATCTTACTTTTGCTAATTTAGATTTTTTAATTCCCATTCGCTTAATAATAATACAATATTTGTTGAAATTGCTATTGTTTTAGTTGAATTCACCAATTGAACGTGCTGTCATTTCTTAACTAAGGCACACTTTATTTCCATTCAACTAATTTTTTAGTTGAATTAGAGAAATGAAACGTTATTTTCAACCAACATAAATGGTTGAATTGGCTTCTGCAATTTGCAGCTATATGGCGCACTTTCACCGAAAAAAACGTTAACACCGTAATGACTACTAACCACTAGATGGCACACTACTACCGAAAAAAATTTCTGTTTGGCAGGTATAAATACGATGTTTTATTGGAGAAAAAGACATAAACGAAACATAAACTTCTTTTTGAACATTTTTCTTCTAAATCGCTGTTTTCTTCATTCGACTTCGCGAAGTCGACTCTCTCACTGAGAACTTTGAGCACTCGGAAAACAAAAACCGAATACAAGCAGTACACCGGACGGCGCAGCCCTGAAGGTGGGAAGAAACAAAAAACTTCGTTTGACATATACAATTAGAGTGCAACATCCGAAACTCACTTCACTGTTCCGCGTAAAAACATGATTACGCACAATCGCTTCAAATGCGCACACTACTAAGAGTTTACGGCATTTTTACATATAGGTTTAGACATTTAAATATGGATATATTGTAACACATGCGAAAAACATCAAAACAATTTGCAAGCAGTTTCAACAAAACTGTTCTTTTTAGCTTTTTGATGGATTGTTTTGCTTTGACACTTGTCATGAGTTTTTGGCTAATAAACTTGTTAATAAAACCAACTTCATTTTCGTTTTCTCTGTGCTGTCCTTCAGCAATGATGGGGATAGATAAACAGAAACAAATTTTCTGATTTTAATAACAAAATCAGTTGTCAATGAGAGTTTCGCGTTGGATTGAAGTATTGCTGGTTTGTGTCCATGATATTCGCCAACTAAACACAATTTTGTTGGAAATTTTGTTGTTACGAATTAGGCGCAGATCTAATTTAGGTCGTTCCGTGTGTAAGGGTTCTTAACGCCTATAACTTACAAAAAAGTAACGCTTCGTAACGTCCATAATTTACACCAAAAAAAGTAACACATGTAACGCTTCGTAACGCCTATAACTTACTTAACAATAACACATGTAACGCTTCGTAACGTCTATAACTCACAAAAGAGAAACGCATAGTAAAGTAAGTCGTATTCACGACAAAATCGAGGGAGTGTCCAATTTCGGGAGGGGTTAAGAGGATTCCTTGCATACCACAAAAGATAAAATTATGACAAGTTTTTTTTTCCATTCTCTTTCTTTCCGACAGGTCCTTGATGAACGCGTTTACCACATAAACTATGCCCCCGAATCACCGGAACCGTACTATCAGCCCACGGGGAAGGAGTTGCAGCCTCGCCCCGTGGGGGAAGAAAACGGAGTGATCGTTTTCAACTACAATCCAACCAGTGCTGTTCATTATGTAAGTTCTTCCCTTGCCTTGCCTTACCTCTCGGCCATGTTCCATGAATTTGTTGTTTTGTGCTTGTCGACGGTTGTGGTTGTTGTTGTTGTTGTTGCGCACCTAACGCCTACTGCCATCAAAAAACTCAACTAATCCATTAGATCCATTTGCTCGAGTTTGATCAACCATCTTTTGTTGTTGTTGACCGTACCCAGCAAGTGCTGATTCTCTAAATAGAATCTTTTTTTTGTAACACACCACCACACCTTCGGAAACTAATGTAACACACGCACATTCTCCACAAAAGACTTCCTTCTCCCGTTCGCCAAGCCTGTCGCCATTCCAGCTGCTATCCCCGGAATCGCAAACCGCCAGCGCCACTAACGTCTATCCGCAGCAGCTAGCTTTAGAGTGCGATAATCGAAACCTACTGGAAAATGATTCCGATGATGATAATGATATCGATATCGGTGTCGTTGTTGATGATGGTAAAGATAATGATGATGATGATTATGATGATAATTGTGACGACACTTATGATTACTGGCTACACTGGCAAGATTCAAAGGTCCCGTTTAAACATCAACTCGCTTACGACAATGATGACGATAATGATGATGAACAAGTTAAAAACGGAACTAATAATTGTCCTGTTCCTGTGTCTGATTTGGAATCTGAGCTTTCTATCGACAACGATAACGATGATGATAATGATGATGATGATGATAACGATAAAAATGAACATAGCGAAATTGTCACTAACAAATACCTACCGCCTGTGCAATCTTTGGAGTTTGAAAGCCAAATCCCACCAAAGTATGATCTTGCTAACGATAACGACAGCGATATCGATATTGTTTTCGTTGATGATGATGGTGATCATGAACATGATGAAATCGAACCTACTGATTATCTACTCACTCAAGCCTTAGAAAGTGAAATCCCAAATCCGTCGGAACATGAGATCAGCGTCAGCGATAACGATATCGACGTTTCAGTTGATGATCATAATGATGCTGATTGTGATGATGATGCTGATTGCGATGATGATGATGATGATGATAATGATGAAGATGATAGCGATCAAAGTGAGCCTAAAGCTACCCTTAACGATTTCCCGCAACCTGAGCAAACTTTGACAACTGAAAACCAAGCCCCGCTTGAACCGAAATACACTAACGATAACTGTAACGATATCTTTCGTGACTGTAATGACGATGACGATGATCATGAGGTTGATAATGATGTAGATTACTATCGGAAAGCTTTTCCATTCGAACAGGATCAGTACCGCTATAGCCCCGTTTTGGATCTGGACGATGACTCGCAGTGGCGATACTACGGCTACGAAAACGATACCGACGAGGACTCTTCGTCCGGTGCCGAGTACGATGACAGCTGTCTTCGTTACGAACCCAGCGAGTATGACGACGGTATGACGCGTGAGGAAATTAACGACGAGTCGGAAATCTTCACTCGCAAACAATTGGAGCAGCTAGCTTTAAATCAGATCCAGTCGGAACTTCCCGTCAAACCAGAGGACTTAACCGGTTGTTCATCTTCCTCGGCAAGTCCCGCTCAGGACAAGAAATCATCAGTAGTTCCGCAGCATCTAGCGACTAGCCGAAGTGACCAAAGTTTCTACGCTAGCGAACCGGAGTCCGACAACGACTCGGAAGGCGAACAGAGCAAACACGACGGGATTGACGAACCACCACCACTCCTCCTCACATCCACGATCACCAACCACACCCAAGACGCCGACGACAACCCGAACCCGAACAACAAGCACACTCTCCCGTCAACCGATAGCTCACCGAGTCCTACCGTTCCTCCCGTTCCGCAGTTTACCCGTTCGACGGTGGGTGGCTCGAAGGCCCAACCGACGGCGCACCCGAATGCGTTCGATCCGGACGATCTGATCTTCGAGTCGCGCTTCGAAAGCGGCAACCTCGGCCGGGCTATCAAGATTACGCCGACCTACTACGAGCTGTACCTCCGGCCGGACATGTACACCAACCGGCACACGCAGTGGTTCTACTTCCGGGTGAAGAACACCAAGGCGAAGGTCGTCTACAGGTGAGTGAATTTGTTTAAAGTGTGTGTTGAAGGTTTTGCTAAATGTTTCGAGGTGTTTCTCCCCGAAAAATGAACCATCAACTTTGGCACAAAGATAACCGGCAATTGGGGAAGGAAATCACTCCTAATCTTAAGGAAAATAGTTCGTCGATATGTAAAGTTGTGAAAGGGTATTTGTGACCGTACACAGAGTACATGTACGGAGATTTCCTCTAAAAGGTCAAGTCTTGGCATTACATGCCTTTTGTGGAATATGGCCTTTCTGTTTCCACAGACTTCGCAGTCGATTCTTAGCGTACAGAATCATTGCATAGTTAGTACTACGATCCTACTGACACTATGAATCCTTCCAGGACGGGGCTCGAACATATGACAACTGGTTCGTAAGACCAGCGCCGTATGCATTGAACCGCCAACGAGGGTGTACATAACTATTTTGATTTTTTTCCTAAACGTTCCGTCTTCATATTGCTTTTGAGATGAACCGAACGATTTGAATTATTACTATCGAATGTGTGAATTTCTTGAATTTCTACGAAAACGCAATGGTAGAGCAGCTGAACGAATTTGAGAAGTTTTGCGGGTTCAAGTCCTACCGATCTCGTTCAATCTTCTCATTAACAGAAAGTTAAATCAGGTTGATGATTTGCGATACGGAACCACACACCAGGCAATACTAAGAAAGGGCTGTCACTGTACACAGAGTACATGTACAGACGTCTGTAATTTCTCCGTATTTTCAAAGTAGCTCGAATTATTAATATTTTTTTTTCATTATATACGTGACGTTTACGTTTCGTCTTCCGGTTGTTTGTGAGATGAGTAGAATGATTTAAAATATTACTACTGAATATGATTTTTTTTTGTTGGAAAGTTCAATGGTAAAGCAAGGTGCACGAATTGGAGAAGGTTTGAAGGCTCCAGTCGTGCCTCTCCAGTCGAATCTGTTTCTTGCTACTCATTAACAGAAAGTTAAATCAAGCAGATGAATTACGAAATGAAACCACACAGAACTGCTGTAATAGCAGGCCAGATTAAAAAAAAAACATCAGTGACCGTACACAGTGTACATGTACGGTAAATTTGCTTATAAGTTTCCTACATTTGCAATGTAACATAATTTATTTATCTATGTAACAGTTCGGCTGAGAAGTTCGTATCGTTTAATAGAAACACACATTTTTTTTGCCAAAATTCGATTTTATTATTCAACATAATTGCCATCAGAGGCGATACAGCGATTATAGCGATCTTCCAACTTTTCGATACCATTTTTGTAGTACGATTTGTCCTTTGCCTCAAAATAGGCATCAGTTTCAGCGATTACCTCTTCACTGCTTCTAAATTTTTTACCAGCGAGCATTCTCTTGAGGTCTGAGAACAGGAAAAAGTCACTGGGGCCCAAATCTGGAGAATACGGTGGATGAGGGAGCAATTCGAAGCCCAATTCGTTCAATTTCAGCATGGTTTTCATCGACTTGTGACACGGTGCATTGTCTTGATGAAACAAAACTTTTTTCTTCTTCAAATGAGGCCGTTTTTTTTAAATTTCGTCCTTCAAACGCTCTAATAACGCTATATAATAGTCACTGTTGATGATTTTTCCCTTTTCAAGGTAGTCGATGAAAATTATACCATGCGAATCCCAAAATACAGACGCCATAACCTTACCGGCCGATTGTTGAGTCTTTCCACGCTTTGGGTTCGGTTCATCGCGTGCAGTCCACTCAGCTGACTGTCGATTGGACTCCGGAGTGAAGTGATGGAGCCATGTTTCGTCTATTGTTATATATCGACGAAAAAAATCGGTTTTATTTCGATATAACAGCTCCAAACTGCTCAGAATCATCAATTCGCTGTTGTTTTTGATCGATTGTGAGCTCACGCGGCACCCATTTTGCACAAAGCTTTCTCATATCCAAATATTCGTGAATAATATGTCCAACACGTTCCTTTGATATCTTTAGGGTGTGAGCTATCTCGATCAACTTCACTTTACGGTCATTGAAAATCATTTTGTGGATTTTTTTCACGTTTTGATCGGTAACAGCCTCTTTTGGACGTCCACTGCGTTCATCGTCTTCGGTGCTCATATGACCAGTACGAAATTTTGCAAACCACTTACGAATTGTTGCTTCGCCCGGTGCAGAGTCTGGATAACACTCATCAAGCCATTTTTGGTATCGGCGGCACTTTTTTTCATCAAAAAGTAGTGTTTCATCAACACACGAAATTCCTTTTTTTTCATTTTTTTCACAATAACAAAAGTAGCTTCACTCAAAATGCAATATCTCACAAACTAATAATCAGACAGCTGTCAAATTTATACACGTATCTTTTGAAGGTTGGTACTAACTGAAAATGGTATGGATTTAATTCTAGTGGCGCCCTCTCATAGAAACGATACGAACTTTTCAGCCGATCTGTTATATAAAAATGGATGTAAGTTTGTATGTTTGTAACGCCATAACTTCGGAACTGCAGAACGGATTTCTACCAAACTTGGCACAGGTATTTCCTGCATTTCAGAGATGGTTTATGGAGTATTGTTATAGAGGAGGGAGCATAGCAAGTGTCATAAACAAGGGGGGGTCATGGAATAATTCATATAATTTGGCAAGAATCGATACGTTTTGAAAGCCATAGAAACATTTTGCATACCTCAGATAAGACTATACGGGGGGAAGATGTAGCAAGTGCCTTTAAAAAGGGGGGTGTAATTGTTTAAAACGGCATAATTCCGAAACTACTAAACAGATTGCTACCAAACTTGGCACAGATACTTCTTGCTCTTCTGAGAAGATCGTAAGGGTATTTTATTGGGGGAAGGAGCGTAGTAAGTGTCCTTAACAGGGGGATCATGCAAAAATTTGTCTAATTTAACGAGAATCGATACTTTTTTAAGACCAGAGAAACATTTTGCATATACTAGATATGATTTATGAGGGGTGGATGTAGCAAGTGCCTTTAAAAAGGGGGGGAGGGTGTAATGTTTGTATTGGCATAACTCCGGAATTACTGAACGGATTGACTCCAAACTTGGCACATATACTTCTTGTATTTCAGAAATGGTTTAAGGTGTACTTTTTATAGGGGAGAGAGCGTAGCAAGTGTCACTACCAGGGGAGGGAGGGCGAGGTTTATGGAAAAATTCATATAACTTGACGAGAATCGATACGTTTTGAAGACCATAGAAACATTTTGTATACCTTAGATATGACTATATGGTGGATAAAGTAAGTGCATAAAAAAGAGGGGTGTAATGTTTGTAATGTCATAACTCCGAAATTACTAAATGGATTGCTATCGAACTTGGCACATTTACTTCTAGCTCTTCAGAGATAGTCATAACTGTATTTTTATAGGAGAGGGAGCATACCAAGTGTCATTAACAAGGAGGGGTCATGAAAAGAATCATACAACTTGACGAAAATCGATATTTTTGAAGACCTTAGAAACCTTAGATACCTCGCATAGCTTAGATATGATTATATGGGGTATGGATGTTGCAAGTGTCTTTAAAAAGAGGGGTGTAATGTTTGCCACGGCATAACTCCGAAACTACTGAACGGATTGCTATCACACTTGTCACAGATGTTTTTTGCTCTTCAGAGATAGTTGTACGGGTATTTAAATGGGGGAGAGAACGTAGCAAGTGTCCTCAACAGCGGTAATGAACAAATTTTATTTAATTTGACGAAAATCGATACTTCTTGAAGAGCATAGATACTTTTTGCGTATCTTAGATATGATTATAAGGGTATTCGTGTGGGGTGAACGTAGTACGTGTCTCTAAAAAGGAGGATGTAATGTTTGTAACAGCAAAACTCTTTAACTACTGAACGGATCGCTATCAAATTTGGCACAGATTCTTCTTGCTCTTTAGAAATGATCATTAGGATATTGTGCAGCAAGTGTTCTTAACAAGAAGGGAGGGGGTCAATGACAAAATTTATATAATTTGAAGAGAATCGATATTTAGACTTGAAGGAGGGGTTTTTGAAAATAAATTTTAATCTCAATTTTTTTGTAAAATAAGAGAGTCAAGGTCATGGTAGATGGTATTGCTGTTGTTTATTTAAATGCAACACAATTTTCTTTAAATAATTTCAAAAGATCTGGTTCCCAGGGAATTCAAAGAACCAAGGAAAACTAATCTTTGTCTGCTTATAAACGCGAGTGTATTCATGTCTCAGCATAACTACGAAACAACTAAACGAATCGCCACCAAGTTTGGCACATGTACCAAAGGTGGGAATCGATATTTTTTTAAAAGCTCAGATACTCTCTACACTACTCAGGGTAATCATGGAGGAGATCTGCAGTAAGTTCAATGACAAAAAAAAAGTTAAATCAAAATAGATTATAAGGTTAACATGGAAAGTGTAAGGAGAAATTGATCGGGTTTTACGAAAAATCGGTACTTCTTCACAAGTACAGCATATTTCTAGCAACTAAGTGAGGTTCACAAAATATTCACAAGAGGTAGGGGGAATAAGTATTCTCAACATTGGTTTGAATTGACGAAATCATACAATCAGTGTGCATTTTTTATGTGAATTGAGAAAACTGTCCACTTAAGATGATGGAAATAAGTTTACAACAACATTTTTATTAACTGAATCGTTATTCTATAGGTTTTCCTCATCGATGAAAGACCAAAATGATTAAAGCCGGGGTAAAATAAATTAATTAAAAAAGTTATTCTATAGTACGAATGTAGTTATGATGTTAAACAGCCTTTCGTTAAAAATAATCATTATGAGATGGAAAACTTCGTTCAATTACGTGGAAATAATGATGTCATAGAAAATTTTATAAAGAAGAGGGAGTAGCAACGGAAGTACGTAACAAGAACATATACATAGGAAACTCGGAGATTTCTAAGAAGGTATTTATAGAAAGAAAGGTGTTTTAAATGTTCAAATATAAAACTGACACTGATCATTCGCAATCTGAACATGAATGGAGTATTGTTCAATCGGGTTGTCGTCTAAGTTGTGTTTCATTGCAATCAGACTATCAATGAGGAGGAAAATTTCTAGAATTTTTTTCGGCCTTGCCTTCACAAAACATTTCTGAGCAACGCCGGGTAAATCAGCTAGTAAAAAATAAAATTTTCGTTCCCAAATTATAAATACTTTATATATGAAATTGAGATTCAATTGAGTAAGTAGTGAACCGTAACGGAAAGACAGAACAATTGTACGGTTCGCGGGTATGCTTTTTCGCAAATTTCATTTCGATCTCTGTATCAATCTTTTTCTTATTTTGCAATAATGATACATTGTTTTAATTTTGATTTATTTCTTTTAGAAAAGACTTATCAAAAAATCTCAATTCAGTGTCTGACTGTAATGACGCACGGTAATATGCCGTTGAAATATGTCTAGGAATTTATCGGCGAGGAACCCATGCACACTTCAAAATTCTCGGTCTCTTCTGTTTAATAAAGAAGTTGCTTCGTGTGTGGCTCATGCAGGTTGGTTCAATTGGTAGAACGATTTTCCCCGATAGAAGAGTTCCGTCTCTGTGGTAACTTTTTCACAGATTTTCATTTCGCAGTTTCATTCGTCAGTATTCTTTTTAATTCGGATTCGGATTCAAATTTCGGTTCCGGAACTAAAGCGCGATAAGTGGAAAATTACCAATTTCATGAGTATTTTTTCACAAACGATGATCAAAAACAGGTACAAATCCCATAAAACTGTCTGATAATTTCTTCTAATTTGCAGAAGTTGTTAGTTGGAGGGCATATAAACTGAATTCGGCACTACTGGTCCCCCTTTTCCAGTTCCGAAAGCACCGAAAGTAGTGTAGAAAAACTCCAAACATTGGAACTCACTTTGATTTCTCAACGAAGCTTGAACCGATTTCCACAAATCTTGGTTTAAATTAAAGCTCATATTGTCTCCAAAGCTAATGTTTGTCTCAGAATTCGACTTCCGGTTCCGCAGTTACACGGCGATGAGTGTCAAAGTTTTCAAACCGCCATATAGAATGACAATATAACACCGGTACACAGTGGTACGTGCAACGTGGAAGAAGAAAACATAACACAAACGATGCTTGCTTTGTTCCATTTCGTACACGCTATAAAAAACGAAACCGTTACGGAAGTCAGCTACTGATGTATGGTATTGGTAAAAAAACGGTGCTCCAATTAATAGAAATTTAAACTATTTTATGATACCTTATGATCAAAAAAGAACCGGAATTTTTATTTTAAAGTTCCCGCGCTTGTCCAATAGGTAAACTTTTATTCTCTCAAAGTTGGCAACACTTTTATATACATTCTGTCAAATTTTGACGCATATCGTACGATTAGTTTTTGTTTGGCGTCTATACAAAGAAGTTGAAAAATTTTCGTGTGGCGATTTTTGTAATGGATGAAAATTGAGAACAACGCGTGTGCATCAAATTTTGCGTTGCAAATGGATTTAAGTGTTCCGAAACGTTGAAAATGTTAGAAAAGGCCTTTGGTGAATCGTGTCTAGGAAAAACACAGGCATACGAGTGGTATAAACGCTTCAAAGGTGGTCGTACAAGCTTGGATCATGATGAGATCCCTGGCCGCCCAACAACATCTGTTACTGAAGAAAACATTGAATCGGCGAAGCAAATCGTGTTGCAAAATCGTTCTGTACCGATTAGAGAGATTGCTGTGCTGTTGGGCATCTCTTATGGATCAGCCGAACACATTTTAACTGATGTTTTGGGTTTGAAACGCGTCGCTTCTCCTCTGGTGCCAAAAAAGCTGAATTTCACGATAATGCGCCGGCTCACACAGCGTTGGTTGTGTCGCAGTTTTTGGCCAAAAACTCAACCAATATCATCAACCAAGCACCGTACTCTCCAGATATGGCCCCGTGTGACTTTTTCCTCTTCCCCAGACTCAAATTGCCATTGCGGGGAACGCGTTTTGAAACCATAGAGACCATCAAAGAGAATTCGCTGCGTGAACTAAAAGCCATACCTTCGGCGGCCTATAAAACTTGTATGGAAAATTGAATCAAGCGTTGGCATGCATGTATTGCCGCAGGAGGAGAGTACTTTGAAGAAATTTATTAAAAATTGAAATTTTGCCTTTTTTAAATAAAATTCCGGTTCTTTTTTGATCATAAGGTAAGTGCGACCGTAAGTATAAAAAAAGTCAATGAATTGAAATTTATTTGACAAAATAAACCTACATCGGATTTTCAAGCTTCGCGGTGAAAAAACAATTTTCACAGTCGGTAGTGCAGTTATACCGGTGGTGTAGTGATTTCCACAAAAACATTTAAGAGGTTTTGTGATCGGTTCTAGTACCATCGGGGGAGGTTTACCAGACGATAAGTTTATTTAGTTTTATGAGTTCTAGCAATTCCTTCACATTTTTTTTTCAATTTCTTGATTAGTCCCATACCGATGTAAAACTTCATGTACCAAATACTTCTACCGGTAAAACAGACATACTATTTTTGCCTTTCTCTATAAAAAAGGTATTATAATTGATGGAAAACCCGACTTTCGAACGGGGCCTCGGACACCCATAGTGTTAAATACTATTCGACTCAGTTAGACGAGATCGGGAAATGTCTATGTGTGTACTTTTCGAAAACATTTTTACTGCTCAATTTTCTCAGAGATGGCTCAACCGATTTCAACAAGGTTTATTTGCATCACTCTTCTCATAAGAAAAAGCAACGCAAATGTCTTTGAGAAATAATTCCAAAAATGTGACATAAACGCTGAAGCATGCCTTTGTGAACTACTCGAATTAATCTGAATTAATTGTTGTCAAAAATAAGCCCAAATTAGTGACAGAAATTATACTGATAAAAAGACAAAAAATATGTTAATGAAACTGTTTCGACGAAAGAGAAAGGCGTTATCCCACCGCTAGGTGGATTTAGAACAGGATTTTATCAATAAAGTTTCAAATTTTGAAAAAAAAGAAATGGCGTGAACTTATTTATACCTCTAATAATTGTTCTTTTTGCCCAGGGTCGAATGGTATATTACACTAAAGTTTTCCGGGGCTCCGATCGGAAGTCCGGTTTTCTAGCAATTATATATCCCTTTGGTGGTGAAACGCAAAAAGAGAGATTGCGAAGCCTTTCATATGAGAAAAGCAAACCTAAACTTTAGATTGGAATGTAAATATGAATAAGTTCTCTACAATTCGGTATTTTTGAATATTTAAGCGAGCGTGCATGTCGATGACTCTAAAGCCAATATTGGTGCGTCGAATTGGTTAATGTGAGTCAAGCTGGGCAACAATGAAGCGAGAGCCTCAAGGAAGCAATCTTGGGTCTACAATTTTTGCCTTGTTTTTCAACGTCTGAATGCTAATTCATAAAAGCTGGTAGCGCGATCTAGAGAGAACTGTAGGGATCTACAACGAACATTGGATACCTTCTGAGTGTAACTAAATGCTTCGCTATCACATCCGCACGCCGTAAACATCCAATACCGTGGTGCCACACTATCTCTGATGAATCTCTTAGAAAAAGTTTAAAAGTATCTCTGTTGTCAGAAACTTGGGAATACTTTCAGGCGTTACTTCTATTTCTATATCATAGCACAGATAAGTTGAAAGCTGGGTTTCATTACAGCAATTCCGAAAGAGTTCATCGATCCCTATTGGTTATGAGTTCTATATTTTCCACATGCTCGATAAACATTTCAGTGAACTGCTAGAACAATCGCCGGGCTCAGACGGGCATTTGAATTAGTCAATTAATGGTCATTACCTTTATTCACGAAAGCACGTCTTTCGATAACAAGAGTTAATTTGTTTTATTGAGTTGGTTATGTTTGTCCTGTTTGATTATAAATTTCCCCTCGGAAGTTTCACTGATTGCTCCTACAGAGATTTTCATCGTTTTCTGTACGTACAAGAGTTTGCTGTTGTTACGAATCACGACCAAGTAATTGACAGCTTAATTAGAAATAGGACGCGGCGCAAAATGACAAATTTCCAAATCATGTTTGCATCAAAACTGAACAGATTAAAATACGTATTCATAAATCATGCAGCAAACGCCAATAGATGTAAATGTACATGACAATTAAAAACCGATCCGTAAATCATTTTGATCTCTTTTTGGCATACAAAAATTCTCACTTGATCTTATCCATTTCGCGAATATTATAATTGGCGTTCTTCCCATTGAGAATCCATTTAAAACAATTTAACCGATAGAAGCCGAAATAATTGGCAAGCATTTGCCACAACGGGGAAAAAAATCCTGCATTCGTTTTATTGATTCATCATTACCTCGGTTGAAGGTCTTTTGACGATTGCCAATCTAAAAGTGTGTGCAACGATAAAAAAAGACGCAAATTTTTTAATCAATATGTTTTCTCTGTTCTGTGATCTTATTCAAATTCTCGGAATTAAACACAATTGCAGTAAAAAGAATTCAAATCAGCAATCACCATTTGTTTACGGCTAGAAACACGTTCGCCAAAATCAACATGAAATGCAAAACAATTGTACCGTAAACTGGGTTGACTTTAATCATATTCATTTTCCTGGTTTAAAATTTGCATACTTGGTAAACTGACAAGAATTCTTCCTTCACTGATTATTAAATATGTTCATTCGTATTTTTGAAATCTCAATATTTTACTTAATTTAAACTCGATAAGAGCGTTCTGCATCGACCGAAACAAGTGGTTGTCGTTGACTTAGTATTCCGCATTCACTACTACTCAAGTAGTTTTGGACTGGTTCCGCTACATGTGACCGAACGTTGTTGTGATTAAAAATTACGACTAGTATCTGATCTCATATTCTGGCTTCGATGGGTGAGAAGCGTTCGCATAGTCGTCCCTTTTTTTTGGTAAGCTGTTAAAATAACAAAAATCATAACAAAAAAGACTCTAGTGGGAACAAAATCGTAACAGATTTTGAAACGTTTGTATCACAATTATTATTGAATTTGATATAACTACAGAGGTCCGAAAACAGAGATTTATAACAAAAGTTCTAATAAATTAGATAGCAAATTTAACACAGAAAAACTATATCACATCTAACTTTAAGCATCGTTTCGATCCAACATTGTTGAAAGATTTTTTTATTAAAAGAATAATCTGATTTTTTCTTTTAGTTTTTTGAAATTCTGATCATTATATTTCGATATAAAGCAACGGAAAAACTCATTAATCAATTAATGAACTTTATCATGAGTCTTGCAAATGAAAATCATCATATCTGATTTTGTTATTATATTGTTATCATAAGTTTTAACTTTCAACTGTTTTCATTTGCTAAATTTCTCAAAATAACACAAATTGTTATACATATCAACTGTTAATATACTTGTGTTATGATTTTGTTATATGCATATGATCGGTTGAGGTTGTATCAAAATAAAATTCTATATTCGTTCTTTCATTGGAATATAATTTGGTTAAAATCGGTTGAGTCATCTCTGAGAAAATTACGTTTTTGTTTTATTTTTTTGCACATATTGCTCAGTCAATCCGGAACCGAAACTCGGATCCGGATAAAATTTAACGGCGTTCTATGTAAGTATAAAAATAAAGTTCTTATAAATCTAAGCTTGTGAAAATCGGTTAAGCCATCTCCAAGAAATTCGAGTGCATTTTTGCACATACACACACAAACATTTTGCGATCTAGACGAACTGATTCGAATGGTATATTGTACTCGGACATTCGGGTCTCGGTCTATTCTTTCTATATCAGAAAGGGAAAAAGTAATTTACAGGTAACGTAACGTAAGTCCCTATCTAACTCAATTTGTAAGAACGTCGTAAATGACTGTATTTTACAAGAATGACCAAAAACACTCTGCCATTCCCGCTTGGACGTAAAGTTACATTAACTTAGTGCACGCAGTTCAAAATGAACTGCTAGAGCAACTTATAAACTTCGATTCGTCAGATTGTATTACAGTCCACTAAATACATCACTTAAAAAGTCGGCTGACTGACACACATATGACGCGTTTACTCACAGTCGATCCACAACAACAACGTGTTGATGATTCAGAACAGTGTTTGACCATGTTTACAAATAAGAAATCAGATTTTTCGCGTCGATATGTGACAATGGATGAAACATGGATCATTTAATGCCAATACTTGGCTTTGCCATCTAAGCGGACTACTGCCAGAGAATCAACGATCAAACGATCTCATATGTCGATAAAAAACAGTGTTCCACCAAGACAATGCACCGATTCGAAAGTCGATTGCAACGATGGCTGAGTTCGAACGAATTACACTTCGAATTGCTTCCTCATCCACCGTATAGTTCAGGTCGCTTTCATGCATTTCTTAGACATTTGGCATAAAAAAATCGATTTCGGAAATCTCAAAATTCAAAAGTTCCAAAGTCGAATTTAAAAAAAAATTTTTTTGAGATTATACCAAATCTGGACGTTTGATGAATTTCTAAGACATTTGCCAGAGACAAATTTTTTTCAGTTTTGCGGTTTTTCTGCTCCGGAGTTATTAGTCGATGCAGAATTTTTTTTTTCTGTTTAGCGATTTTTTTTACGCGGATTTGCGAAGTTACGCGGTCTTAAACTCTCGAAGTCCGACGTCGATTTTTTCCAGATCTCAACGTTTGATGCATTTTTAACATATTTGGCAAAAAAATTCTTTGCGGTTAATTTCTGGCTTTCAAAAGGGACAAATTGTGGAATTCTTTACGATATTAAACACTTCGAACATTTTTCTCGAACGCGAATCAGCCAAATGCTAGTTTTATTAGCACTCGTTTGGTGCGAATTTCGCACTGCGACAATAGCACAAACATGATCTAATTATTTTAGATTTGAACCAAACTGATGATTTTTATCTCCGATTTGCAAAGAAGTAATCTCAATAGTTCTTTAAATAAAATTTAGAGTCATAAGAACGGCTGATTTTGTATAATGTTCCCCATCGTTATCTCTTTCTCCAATGCAAACGACCAGAAGTTCGATGACGCAATCACTCGAACTGCTTACAATGCCGACTTTTTACGTGATTTCCTTTGTAGCTTTTTCACAAATGGGTGGTCCTAACGGCCACAAAAATAACAAAACACAGAATTTTGATGTCGATTATTTCATTTCGGATTTGCATATTTCATTGAAAGAAACTATCAAAATGATGTACGGGATTATTTTCTGGCTTTCAGAAGGACCAAATTGTGGAATTCTCTTCGATATTAAACACTGTTCGGAACATTTTTCTCGAACGCGATGCAATCCAATGCTAGTTAGGCTTTATTTGCGCTCGTTTGGTGCGAATTTCGCACAGCGAAAAATGCACAAAGCTAATCAAATTATTCTACATTTTTCACAAAACTGATGATTTTCACCTTCGATTTGCACAGTAAGTAATCTAAATAGTTCTTTAGATAACATTAGGAGCCAGTAGAGCGACTGATTTTGTATAATGGTCCCCATCGTTGTCCACTTTTCGTTTTCTTTCGCTTCAATGCAAACGACCAGCAGCTGGAAGACGCAATCGCTCGAACTGGTCACCATGCCGACTTTTTACGTGATTTCATTTGAAGCTTTTTCACAAATGGGCGGTCCTAACGGCCACAAAAATAGCAATTTTGCTGTCGAATATTTCATTTCGAATTTGCATATTTCATTTAAAGAAATTATCAAAATGCTTTACGCGATTCATTTCTGGCTTTCAGAAGGACCAAATTGTGGAATTCTCTACTATATTAAACATTGTTCGGAACATTGTTCTCGAACGCGATGCAGCCAAATGCTAGCGTCATTTGCACTCGTCTGATGCAAATTTCGTACAGCGAAAAGTGCACAAAGCTAATCAAATTATTCAAGATTTGCACTAAATTGATGATTTTTACCTTCTATTCGCAAAGAAGCAATTCTAATAGCTCTTTGGATAACATTCCGGGTAGATGTAAATGGCAAACAAAGATCAAAATAATAACAAATTTTACCATCATATCTTGTCTTGACGTTTCTTCTTCTCTAAACATTTTGTTTTTGGTTTGATATTACAACGACAGAATTTTATGTTTTGTTGACATTTTCTCATTCTCTTTGTTATGAATTTTGATATTTCAACTCTTATATCAAACAAAACAATGTTAATTTCTACCATTGAGATGTTCGGTTTTAATAATAAAATTTGTTATTGGTTTGCAAATCACTTCGTTGTCCACTTTTCGTCTTCTTTTTCTCTAATGCAAACGACCAGCAGCTGGTTGACGCAATCGGTCTTGTTTGAAACGAAACTCACACTACGAAGAAGAAGTTGTTTTTTTCTGTATTTAAGCTTGAGGAATGGAACGTCAAATTCGCTATTGGCTGAAGTACCAGTTGAGTAATGCCGGGTGTAGTTCCACTGTCTTGACGTAGATGGCGGCCTGCGCACTCGTTGTGTCCCCGTTCATGGATTATCATAGACTGAAGCTAGCAAACGTGCAACAGGGTCTGTTAATAGATTCAGTTGATTTTGATGTTTTGATGTCAGAAAATAGTTTTTCTTAGTAAGTCACACGACTTATTGAGTGATATGTTATGACGTTTATAAAGAAAAATAGAAAGGAATGGAAAGGATAGATTAAAATGTGATTGATAAAAAAAATGATCAAAACCACTCCAAGTTACGGTCGACAAACTTTCAACAAAATATAAACATTGTCGTGGAGCCAACCAAAAAAAAACATTCCATCGAATTATGAGTAAAACCGCACAATCTGCAAACATTCGTGACGGTTGCAATTTACGGGCGGTGGAGAGAAAAAAAAAGTTTCACAAGAAGTACAAATACACAAAACGCAATTTTCCCGCGATAGCAAAAAAAAAGTATTCATTTAAAAATAGCTACCTTCTTCTAATGAAGGAGCGGGCGGCGGGCTTCTGCCGTACGCGAAACTTTTTTTTTGGTATTTTTACCGCCGGAGGAAAAATCACATTTGTCTAGACCAATTTTTCAAATCAACTCATGGAGTTCAGACTTTCAGACACACCAGCCAATGCTGGTCTCTACGGACAATATCGGCCTAGTTGGCATCGTAAATATTTTCAATTCAACGAAAGCGGCCACTTGTTGCATGCTCGTCAGTTTGGTGGGGCAATCGGAGAATTTTCACCTTTACCAGCGGTTGTTGGTTCTCTGTGGGAAGCCGTCGGAAGGCCGAGAATACGAGGTTGTATTTCACACGTTACTGCCGGTTTATGGATGACTTCAATTTGTCCGGTTTGATGTGTTATCCGTTCGGACTTGGAGCGTGCGGTGCGCGAATTTACGATGGTTTTTGTCAAACAAAGAAAGAAAGAAAAAAAACACAGCACTGACTCAGCTGCCATTTTCGATCAAAGCCATCTGCGAAAACTCAACTTTTCAAATTTTGATCAATTATATTTTTTTTGTGCACTAGGTTTTCCGTGAAGCATGACTGACAATACCGAGAGATGAAAAAAAAAAGTAATTTCTGTTGGCTCTTTCCCGAGAGCAAGTTGATAAGAATCCGTTTATCGTACAAACAAAAGCAGAACATTTTTTGTTTTGCTACTCTGTCAGAATGCCAAAAAGATGCTCATTTCATGATAAATATTCACCCGAGCGAAACGGAAAAAAACAAATTTATTCTGAGCACGGAAATCGGCAGCTCCGAATATCGCATCATAATTAGTTTGATCTGCTGGTTGCAACTTTTTGTGTATTTTTTTTTTGTCAGTACAAGACCAATTTACCGGTCCTTCGTGTCTTCTTCGCTGACGGCGTGCGTAGTATCAGTCAAAATCAGTCAGATTTTTTTTCTACACCCTACCGGCTAACCCGTAATTATGCTCCTCATGTTCACCGGATCGTTGGAATATCGCGGAGCAACCGGAGAAGCCCGCCGCGGAAAACGAAAACCATTTATCACGGCGGCTGCCGAGTCAAATAATCGACAGTGAATTTGCATTATATTCGCCGGAACAGCTTTCGATTTTTTTACTGTGCCGAAACGGGAGCTGAAACATCTTGACAGTGTCAGCATTGTACCATAATTTGTCTTGTATCATAATTTATCATTTTTTTTTCTTTATTTGCACCTTTACCTCTAACCTCGTTTCGTTTCGTCTCTCTCTCTCGTGGCAGGTTTTCGATAATAAACCTGACGAAACCGGACAGTCTGTACAAAGAGGGCATGCGACCGTTACTGTACTCCACGCTGGACGCCGAGTACAACCACGTTGGTTGGCAGCGGTGTGGCGAGAATATCGCTTACTTCCGGAACGACAGTGACAACGGGTAGGTTCTGGGCCATCGCCAAAGCCAAAGCTGCATCAGATCAGCCAGAGTTATTGAGATTCTTTTTTTTTTCTTTCTTTTCTATCGGTCGAAATTACAGTTACGGCCACAGTGGCTACCACCACCGGATGATGGACGACGACGATGACGACTACATGGGTAACAGTTCGTTCACACTGTCGTTCAACATCGAGTTCAAGTATGACGACGATACGGTTTACTTTGCGCACAGCTACCCGTACACTTACTCCGATCTGCAGGATTACCTGATGAGCATCCAGCGAAATCCGGTCAAGTCCAAGTTCTGTAAGTTGCGGCTGCTGTGCCGTTCACTGGCCGGGAACAACGTCTACTATCTGACCGTGACGGCACCGACCACCCACGAAGACGACAATCAGAAGGTAGGTTTAATGATTCTTCAAAAACACTTCCTTGACCCTAATATAGAAACTCAAAGAAAATGTTTACTACTGGTTGCCCGGGTTGGCGGTTCAATGCATATGGTGCTAGTCTTAGAAGCCAGCAGTCGAATTCCGGTGGCAGAAGACATTTATTACAATTTTCTTGACGAGGAAAAAATCTTAAAATGTCTTTCACTTCGCCAAAATGGTGTTTTCTTCTCAATGAATTCAGCAGCTGAGCCAATTTCTTGAATGAAAAGCAAATTTTTTTTATTTGTATTTCCTGGCCAATTCAAGAAGAAATTTTTTGACACTCAAGCAAGAAAAACGAAAACAATTTTCTCTTCCACGTTTTAGCGAATAAAAATCTGAAAGATAGTTTATTTAGTGGTAAAGTTCAACAAAATTCATTGTACTCCAAGTTCCCTTTTTGTATTGGATTGTAAATCGATTGAAAAAGAAAATTTATTTATTTCGTCAAGTAAATGTACACCGGTACAAATCCATTACCGGTATCATGATTAAAAATCATGAAATCAGTAATCATATCTATCATGAACAATAAGTCATGGTTTCATGAGCAAAACGATTGGTATCATGAACAATAACACATCTTTCATGAAAATTTTCATGATATCAATCATTTTGCTAATAAAATTTCACGAGAAGGCATGGTTCATGATCTCATGATTAAAAAATCATGGTACCGGTAATAGATTTTTATCCGTGTAGACCTCATATAAATGGTTTACAATGACTATTCTTTACGTTTCGTCTTCGACTTGTCAGTGTAGAGTAGTTCCAATAAAAATAATTTCCCGATTCGTAATTGACGGCTAAATATATAAAAATTTAATATAATGGAGCTGATTGATGCGTTGAGAGATAATGTCACTGATAAAATAAAGCACTGTAGTCACGGCGTTCTGTAATGTTGTTTTCGCTTGGAAAAACTGAAACTGACCCAGGGTAGTTTCATCAAACAAACACTTTTCACGAAACTGTGTTGGTTTCGCACTTATCAACGGGGGTTTGAGCAAACCTGATACAAAAACCAGGTTCGAAACTGACTCGATTTTCAGTTCAACAACATTAAAACTAGGTCCGAAACTAGCTTCAAACAAACGGTTTGACAGTAGTTAGGATGGAAACTGGGTTAGGTTTGGCATCAAGCGAAAACTTAAAAGTTATGACTAAAGCTTTAGATATAGCCCAGCATACTATTTGTTTTATTGATAATTGTATTGTAATATTCTACAAATGTTATCTTAGAGTCCAAGATTACACCTAAATCAGGAACAATTTGACTTTTTTCTATTTTTTGATTTCCTAAAAATATGTCTACTGAATGGGTTTCGTTTTTCCTACTGAAAGTAATTGAGTTACATTTTTATACAATGAATTGGAGTAGACTTTTGCAGCACCAAATGTGGAATAGATTGATTTCGTTCTAAAATATTACAGCGTCGTTGATATTCTAAATTTCCATGAAGAGTTTCTGCAGAGTCGTCTGCATATATAAGCACTTTTAGATTTTTGAGGGAAATGTCGTTTATATGTAAAATGAAAAGAAGAGGCCCTAGGTGAGAGCCTTGAGGTACGCCAGATGTTACATCAATTGGCTCAGAGTTTATGTTTTGGAAGCGAACTACTTGTAAACGATTCGTTAAGTATGATTGGAGTCATTCCAGAAGGCTATGTTCTATGCCATATTTTTGTAGTACGGTCGAAAGCTTCACTAATGTCGGTGTAAAGAGTTTTTACGTGGTTGCCAGCGTCCGTTGCGTTCAGAGTGAATGTCACAATGCCTAGGAGATTTGTTGTAGTTGAGCGGCCTTTGAAAAAGTCATGCTGTTTGTTAGTTATTACATCCTTCAATTGGTTTCTCTTTTACAATTTCTTCAAATAAATTATTTGGAATGCAAGAGATAATGAATATTTCACGGTAGTTCCGAATGTTAGATTTTGCACCAGATTTAAATATTGGTACAAGAAAAGAAAAAGTCCATGCTTTAGAAAGAGTACATTTTTTAAGTGGAGCAATTTCATACGAAATCGAAAGTCGACTTTCTTATGCATATGCATTCTTTATGATCAAAAGAGACAATTTGCATTTGCATCATTTTTACTCTAGGCTGAGAAGGGACTAAGTAAACATCCTTTCAATTTCAATAATGTTTGTTTCCGAAACAGTGGGTCCGATCGATTTGTTTGCATGTTTTGGGTATAAGGACAATGTAAAAAAAAATTGGTACTGTTGAAAAAAAATTTTGTTTGATTTTTTTTATTTTATTTTATAAGTAACACTTGACATTCAAATATCTCAAAATATGTGTTTTTGATTATATTTATTTTTTGATATGTTGAAGCTGAAGTCCTAAATAAAATACTGTCAAACTTTTAGAATGAAAAAATAATATTTGAAAAAGTAACATATTTTTAAAATAATGTAAATATTTGAAAACTATAAAGAAATTATGAAAGAACGCTAAATTTTCCATGACAAAGATTTTCATCAAAATTTTGCTATATGCTACCGTTCTCGAAATATAGCGGTTTGAAAATAAAAATTTTGGGAAATTTTTATTTTTTGTGACGATTTCCGGATAGTGATTTGAGTTTATTCGAAAAAAGATTTAACCCGAAAGAAATTTATTCTACTATTGAATTTTATTTTGTATGAATTGCAGATTTTAAATTTTTTGCTAAGCAGAAAAAATAATAATCATCTAGATTACATCTAGAAAAATTTTGATTAACATATTTCTTGTTGGAAATCTTTTATAAAATTTAGTAGAAAAATATTAACTAGAAATTTTCATGATTTCTGGATATCGAATATTATTCTCCATTGTAAAAATTTGACAGTATTTTATTTTGGACTTCAGTTACATCATATCAAAAAAATTAAAAAATTCAAAATACATTTTTTGCGATACTTGAATTTTAACTGTTATTTTTAAAACATTTTTATCGTAGTCCTTATGATTATCTAAAACATTGGAGAAGATACCAAATCGACCGGACCTACTGTTTCTAAGATATATATTATTGAAAAATTTCATGGGATTTTCCTTTAGTTCCTTCTCAAAAGTAAGGCTAGAGTTAAAATGGGAAACTGATGATGCAAATTGTTTTGTTTGTCCATACATAATGCTTATGCATAATTTGAGCTAAATAAAAAAAACTTCAAAAATAAAATATAACAAAGAAATCTGTCATGCGATGGAATTGCTCAGCAGTCAAATTCCGATGGCAGAAGACATCTATCACAATTTTTTTAAGGAGAGAAAAATCTTTAAATATCTTTCTCTTCGCAAAAATGTTTTTACTTCTCCTCAACGAATTCAGCGACCAGTCACGTACCCAGAGGGGGCCCGATTCAAATGAAAGATCTTCTGATCCCATAAGCTGCTATTGAGTTTTATCTCGATCCGGCTTCCGGTTCCGTAATTACAGGGAAATATGCCCTGAAAATGAAAGAATCGCCACTCACTTTTCTCAGAGGTGGCTGAACCGATTCTCACAAACTTAGATTCAAATGAGAGATCTTATAGACTGCTATTGAATTTCATCATAGGGACTGACCATAGACCACGTAAACCAAAATTTGGAACTTTTTAATCCCCCGTCCTCCCTCGTAGACGTATCCCCCCCCTTCTCTAGAAGTCTACGTAGACTTTTCCTTTTCACAAAACATCATAGAAATTTTGATAAATTTATTTTCGGTGACATCATGCGTTGAGTTTTTCTTATGGCGTTTTCGTTTTTAATTTGCACTACACCGGTGCAGTGCTACACTGAGGCATGAATAAACGAACAAAAATGACGAAAACAAACAGTAACCATTGACTACAATAAACGATTCCATTGCACAGAGCTACACCAAACTTTTGATGAGTGCTACACCAGTGGTATCGGTGCAGAAAAAGTGTAGCTCTGGTGTAGTGCAATTGGTAAAAACGAACGGTTTCAGTGCAGCTTTCGCTACACCAGTGTAGTGCAATTTAAAAACGAAAACGACATTAAGTTTCCCTGAGAAAATTCATGAGCACGACTGACAAAAAACTATCCAACAGTATAAATGATCATGTGGTCAATGAACCTATTTGTAATCTACTTTTTAGGGCTTTCTGCGTAATATCAATTGATTTTATTCGCCCTCTTTTGGGTTGCGAAAGAAAGTTTAACTAATGATACGATTTATGAAATTCGTCCTTATTCTGAATAACGTCGTATCGTTTTTTTCGCTCGTATTTCATTTGTATTCCCCATAACGCTAGCAAAATCAAAGGTAGCTATGATTCGATCGAACCACATTCGATCGAACCACATTCGATCGAACCACATTCGATCGAAAAATCAATACGTCGTTATTCAGAATAAGGGCGATTAATTGGAGTAAAACGGGTTAAACGAGCTAGTACGGTCATTTCCATTGCACGGACCCGTCTCGAAACGTCAATCGATTAGTAATAATTGAATGGCACAGCACAAGTCAATCGATATATTTAGGACCTCAGCAACTTCTCTGACGGTGATTTAACAATTGGCCAATAATAATGCCATCACTTCATCAATGTTGTTGTTGACGTGTTCGGGCGTTCGGAACGCTTTTTGTCACTCACATCTTCTCGGCCCTCAGAGAACATTCTGTACCACCGATAAACGTTAATTTTGTCCAAAGTAGCTTCGCCGTATGCAACAGTCAACATTCGAATGCATCCGCCTACTTTAAGTTGTTTTTCACACAAAATTTAATACAAATTCTTTGGTCCATTTTTTTGTGGGATAGACGAAAATCGAAGGCAAGCTAAAACATGTCCACGCACAATAGCTGTCAAAAACTGACTGAACATTCAAAATGGATGGAATTGTCAAAATAAGTGAGGGTCATAACGCCGCCAAAAGGTCAAAAATCAAACATCAAATTCGCGATACTTTTTGAAAAAACGTCGTATTAGCAGACATTTCATTTGACCAGATTACCTACACTTTGTAGTTCAGCTCTAGGCTACGAAATCATTTCCGGTTTAGTTGAATCCCCTATCCAATCAATAATTTCTGAATACTTCCGATTGATACATACCTGAAAAAGAGAGTAAAAAAATTTGTTTAGGTTAAGCCAAAACATTAGTACGGAAGTTAACTTCATGTGAGTTCAATTAAAAAAAAAATAATGCATCAATCTGACTTCAAAGACTAATGATTCCCATTAGCGATGAAAGTATTCTGGCTAAGCGCGAACAAACCTCCAACTACACCCACACTGCCAACTCTTGCCAAGTGTAACGCGGCAATGTAGTTGTGAAAAAACATATTGCCATCAGCACGCATCGCCAGGAAAGTGATTTAAATTAATCGCTGCAGTGGACATTTACGAGAGCCCATTAGCAGTAAGAAAATATAGTTAGTGAGGATGATAACTTCGCCCAGCGCCCCCAATCCCCAGCTGCTAGTGAGACGTCACTAGCGCGACGGACATTGGCGACATATTTTCTCCTGGATGAGTGGAAAAATATAACAAGCTTTCGGTGTTCTCGCATGTTTCAGGCAATGTGAAAAACATTCCGAACAGCTGCATAGTCCGAACGTAAAATATCTGTTCCGTTGATCGTGGCCTTGATCGGTTTTAGTTAGTCGCTGTTTTTTTTTTGTTTTTGCATGCCAAGACGGAACACCTCGTGCTACGCTTCCTTCGTCCTTGATCACGATCACCACTCACCAGCTAGCCCCGTGGTTGACGAATCAAAATCTCGCTGTACTATTTTAGGTGCATTAGTGCATATCGGATCGAAACAGTCTGCTTTGGCCGTCAGGTTGACAACCGATGTTGCAGTATCTCTCTGTCTCTCCGTAGCATCGTCACTCGTGTGGATCGCACTAACCATTGCGACCTGTACTCCCGATCGCGTGCCAACTGATTGTGAATATGGCGACAGGTGACGGCAGACCGGGTGTGATTGATCTAGTGATCGACACCGTCGACACGTTACGAAGGGTTTGTAATCAGACGAAAATGGTTTTGTTTGAAACTTGTTCCATTGGGTATGTTTCGTCAGAGACTAAACCACTCGATCGAGAAACAATTTTCACGAAATTGAATTGGGTTCGCACTTAGTAACGGTAGTTTGAGCGCACCCGAAGTGACGTTGAATGACTTCAAACAAACGATTTGACGGCAACTACAGGCGAGAACTGGGTTAAGTTTGGCATCAAGCGAAAACGACATAAGTGGCCTACTTCGAAAGAAATTTCATTGTCTTGCTCGGAAAATAAGTTAGTCGCTAGGATCGATTAATAGGTCGAACTTGAATTCATTGAAATTCATCACTATTTATAGAATACTAGAATGGATGTCCGTCGAAATTGATTGTTACTATTTATTGTGGTGTGTATCTTCTATATGCCAGGTATTTGCAGTTTTCCAACAAAATTGTGGTGGTCTTATCCCCGACGATGGATCTTCATCTATCCTAATGGAGAATTTCTTGATCAAAGAGTTCTCACGAATCTGATATCAGCTGATCATGTGCCGAGGTCGATTTTGCATTTCTGGTTTGAGTATGGTTTCGTGCTCACAAGCGTACCACCAATGTTTCGTCACGATCAACCCATTCAAGTTTCCGGTGTTGCTGCTGTTGGTAATTTTGCATTCATATACGAACAAGTTCCTCCAATTTAATCCAGATGTAATGGACTATATAATCACCCTTATTCTGAATAACGACGTATGTTGAGTATTGAAGTTTTGTTCGGATATCTCGATGGATAAATAGGGAATATTCATTATTACTAGTGCATATAAGGAGAGTAAAAAGCCTATTTTTATCCTGCCTAAAATGCTTTAGTAATCTGGTGTCCGTGTCAAATATCGTCGAGCCTTAGACTTAACGTGTTCAGAACAGCGCCGAAGAAAAATTCAACAAGCACTTACTATTGCACTGACTATATTTTGATAAACGGGGAGATTGATGCTCCCGAATTGCGCAGCCAAATTAGTTTTCGAGTACCAAGCAAATCATTGCAATATACGACTCTACTTCAAACCGGATTTCACAAAACTATGTTTAGAAGCAACGAATCTATAACTCCGTGCATACGAGCTTTTATTTCTGTTGAAAGAATGAGCTCAAAATTGAAGTTTTCCCAAATCTTCTATATCTCTCTCTCTCTCTCTCTCTCTCTCTCTCTCTATATATATATATATATATATATATATATATATATATATATATATATATATATATATATATATATATATATATATATATATATATATATATATAAAGATGATTAGTACGACCGTACAAATATTTTGCATTAATTATGGTTTCGGCTTTTTTTTTTATAAAATTTTTTTTATTCAGGCCAATTTGCGTACAAGCTTTACGTGGCCGAATGAGCCATGTTTTTATTAGATAAAATAATTTTTTTTAACGTTGGATCTCGTTGTCACCCTTTTTCTATGGGGAGAGGAGCTTCCATTTTTATCTTGCGATGAGTGAGGGGCACTTTGTTCGTGGCTCGTCTCGTCCTCCATTGCCGCATCGGTGGTATCGTTGTTGGTTTCCGTTTTTTCTTCGTTTTCCTTGTAATTCGCATTCTTGGGTTGGTTGTTAGTTGCTGTAGACGCGCCTTGTTGTGCATTAATTGCAGTTGTTGGTGGGTTTGATGGTACAACAGGAGTACTGCGCTCACTAGTTTCCGTTGTTGGGCGGTTGTCCTTATTTTTGTTTAAAGATGTCCTTTTTGCAGTTTCAGTGCAAGGTTTGCCGTAGTGTGCAGGTTGTTCACAAAACTGACATGTAACCAGTTGATTTTCATACGTAATCAGCGTTTTACACGGATGTATCCCGTCTTGATCACAAATGATGTAAGATGGAATTGCTTTACGTAGTTGCATACGTACTACTCGCACGCCATTCCGGATACCCGGAAAAAAATTCCGCCATACTTCCCTTTCGATGGAAAGAACTTCACCGTACTGCGACATACATTCCCGAACATACCCCTCGCTGGTCTGCGGGGGAAGGTCATGCACGCGTACTTCTATGGCATTGTCCACCATGTACACAGGGATTTTATATTTAACATTGTCATGATCAATACTGTGCACCCCGTTATTAACCGAAGCAAATGCAATTGCATCTTTTTCACGTTTGAACATAATGTACACACAGTTAGACGCCTTGTTGAATTGAATCTCACTTACATTATTAGCGTCTAGATGCATTCGTTCTTTAAGTAAGATTTCAATTTCATTTGCTGCTGGTCTAACTTTGCAGCGCTTGAAATCAATACAAATTGAATTTGGCCTTGTAGGCCAAGTTTCAGGCTTTGTTAAATCGTATTTGCCCATTTCGTACACTCTATTGTTCACTACACTGTATTGTCTTTGTTTCTATCGTCTCGACTGTAAGCAATTGTCGACTGTGTCTGATGAGATGCCAGCACGAACTGATGGTTTCGGCTTTAGCGGTCTGTTAAATAAGAACGGCTGTTATATACTGCCCGACGTTTCGACCACTGGTTATGGTCTTTTTCAAGGGAAATATCTTATCGTTCCTCGTTCCTTCGTGGGCATACGATTTTTAGACGAGGAACGATAAGATATTTCCCTTGAAAAAGACCATAACCAGTGGTCGAAACGTCGGGCAGTATATAACAGCCGTTCTTATTTAACAGACCGCTAAAGCCGAAACCATAATTAATGCAATATATATATATATATATATATATATATATATATATATATATATATATATATATATATATATATATATATATATATATATATATATATATATATATATATATATATATATATATATATATATATATATATATATATATATATATAAATATATATATAAAGAGATCATTCTTTGTAATCGCATCACGTAAGAACGGATGGACGGATTTACATGATTCTTTTTTTGTTTGATTTGTTTCTACCCTCACCCTCGTACATTAAAAAAAGTAGGAAAACTTGCCGGAAAAGTAGGAAAAATCCATAAAGTTTTTTTGTATGAACAATGGAATTTTCCACTGAAAAAGTCGCCAATGATTGCTAGATCTACGATTGATGTTTGGCGCGCAACGAGTTGCATAAGTGTTTGGCCGTCGAAGGAAAGAATACTAGATCGTTGAAAAAATCGTTTGGCGCGCAACGAGTAGTTTGTTTTGTGTGGAGATTTTTACATGCATACTTGATCCATGTGATTTGCCATTTCAAGCAACGTGTTTAATTAGGTATCGAAACTATTGCTTGAGAAATTACCGGATGGTGGAATGCACAAGACTGTTTTAACTGACCCAGGGTTGTTTCATCAAACAGACACTTTTCACGAAACTGTGTTGGGTCCACACTTAGCAACGGGGGTTTGAGCAAACCTGATATAAAAACTAGGTTCGAAACTGACTCGATTTTCAGTTCAACAACGTTGAAACTAGGTTCGAAACTGACTTCAAACAAACGGTTTGACAAAAGTTGGGGTGGAAACTGAGTTAGGTTTGGAATCAAGTGAATACGACATCAGAACAAATTGGTTCAAATGGCACGTTCCCCTTGATATTTGGAGATTTGTGCCGCTGTACTGCCCATACTTGCATATCAGTCTCATATGAAAAAAGACGATCAAAATTTTATTTCCATTTTTTTTTAAATTTATTGCGCTACCTAATGCTAAAGAATGATATTATTACATGAAATATCGGTAATGCACCTTTGTTATTCCAATATTGCAACAAATAAAATTATTGAAAGAAGGTAAAAATTGATGCTTTACTCATTCTAGCTTGCGTAGTTGACCCCTTCAATTCAGACTAGAATTCAGGTCTAGAATAAAGATCTAAAATTCAATTTCTTGTTTAGAATCCAAAGCCAGAATTAAGTTCCAAAACTCTGCAAATGAAACCCAATATCAACAGATTTTGGAACCGATAGATCAGGTTCTGGATTGTAGACCAGGATTTTGGAACTAAATATTTGAAATAAATTCTGAAATGGATCGAAATTGTGAAACTGCATTCTGGAACTGAAATTGAGGTTAAGACTAGACTTTCCAGAATTGGTTCAGAATTTAATTCCAGAACGCAGATCTTGAGTCTGGATTCAAAAGCTGAATTCACAAACTAGATTCTGAAGATTCTTTAACTAAATTCCGGATCTGGACTCTAGAAAAATGAATTACGGAGCTGAGTTCTGGGATTTCAGCTGCATATCAGAATTCAGGTTCATACGTCAGTGGTAGGATTTTAGTTCAGAATTCAGTACCGAACTAAAATCCTGGCCTCGAATTCAATCCAGATCCAGAATTCAGGTTCAGAATTTAGTTCCCGAGTTTAGGTTTAAAATTCAGTTCCAGAATCTAGCATTAAAAATCAGTTTCAGAATTTGGGTCAAGAATTCAGTTCTAGCATTCGGCTGAAAAATTCGGTTCCATAATTCCATGTCCAGAATTCAGATTTTTTAACAGCAAAAGAACTAAGCCATTCATTTCATTCGTATTCACGTCATCCGGTTATGTCTCTTACATTACCCACCCACCATTTTCTTAATAGGGTTCTAAATGCTAAGCATCTCTCGTGAAACAGCCAGAAAATTGTCCAGAAAGTACGAGTTCTTCATAATGAACTCCCCGCTGATTTCAAGCCAGTTTTATTTCCAAATAGCCCAACTAGTTTGTCTTCTATGAGAAATCCGTATCATCGACAAATCTTCAACTGCTTCTTCATCGACACCAGTATCAATATTCTCGTGATCCTATCGCACATTTTATTCTATTCGCACATTTTATTCTGGTACTGACCAATGATCAAGTTCAAATATATTTTTGCTGATACTATTGGTTTCGAAAATGCGACGAAATGTGTGAAAAATCAGCCCAATTTTGTGTCAGAAATTATCCTTATAAAATTATGTTAAATTTAGACTGTTAGAAGGAGAAGCGGAACGGCATTGACACGCCATTAGATGGATGAGGAAGAGTTTTTTGTGCATTGCACGTATGAACCACTTGAAGGAAACCCTGAAGACTAAAGTTTGAATGAGCGCTTTAAATGCTTTTACGTAGAAATACTTTAAAACTTGCTTCTTCTAGCTCTGAAAACGAGATCATTGTCCTGCCTAATGATGGCATTAATAGACAAATTGAATGCTGTTTTGAGATATCTTGTTAGCAGCCCGATGTTGCCTTAAGGTGAGTTGCAAAATAAAATGTGCTGCCACTGGCACAAAAATCAAAGCGGTGTATGAAATTTCAAAATCATGAATAATAATCATGAGAAGATAAAATAATTGATTTTATGATTTTACAACCATGGCAACAGCAATAAATCTCATCTTCAGAATTACTTTCAGCAAGGTCTCTCTTTAAAGTGATCGTATCATTAGATAATTAACTCGTCGTCAAAGGTTTTTCAACTAAACTACAATGGAACTGCTGAGCTTTGGTCATATGCGTATGGATCTTGCTCCAACTCTTTCTTCCGATTAGGTACCGACTATTCTGTATAGTAACTTCTCGTAGTCTTTTGATTGACACTTAACATATTCAAGGCATGCGAGCTTTTCTCTGATAAGAAAACCACCAGGGATAAAAAAAATCAATTGATATCTCCTACCCCGATAGTAAAATAAATTTAAAAATTTAATTTTTAACGTGATTACGTCCTACTTTAATATGAGGCACTGCTCCAAAATCGGCACTGTGAAAGAATGTATACAAAAATTTCCTTCTTTGTTTGTTACATTTTGCTTTTCGTTAGCTCCGCACTGAATGGATGTAAATGTGTAGTGTCGCGAATATTAAAAGAGAACTAGTATCAATGTGAAATAAATTCGCATTATCTACAGTTCATCGGAAGGGCATTTTTTTATGTTGCTGAATAGTACAAAGTAGACTTGAAACATGTTCGAAACGACGTGCACGATGCAAAATAAAATAAGTTTGCTTCTGCTAAGCGGTTTAATTAAAACTGCCAGGTTATTACCTGGCAGTTTTAATTAGTAGCTTAACTTCAACTGCTAATTTACCGATGAATCAAAGATTAAACTTGAAGGAAAAACACAAATCTAATTTCAAATTTGAACATATATTTTCTATTCTTTGACACTTCAATAAGAATTATTCTTATTTTGAATATTTCGTCTTTCATTCATCAGTTAACTAACACCAGTTGTACAGTGCTAACAGAAAGTGTGCTTGCTAAGCTTATAGAATTTTTTTGTTGTCAAATGTCTTCAAAAACATGAAACATCGAGATCTGGTGTTATCTCAACAAAAATAAGTTTGAAAAAATCAAGAAAATAAGAAAAGTTCGCGGGAACTTGAAAAAAAACCGCGTAACTTCGGAAATTCACGTAAGAAATACGGTGTAACTTTGGAAATCCTCGTAAAAAACAGCTTAGAAAACCGCGTAAAAAAGACCAACAACTATCATTTCAACAAAGCGTATAGTCACCATCGTATATACCTTCTGGACATAGTTTTGACCGATTATTTCGAGTAGTTGATGGACAGACACAGTCTAATTTTGCATAATCTGCGACTGGCACCATTAAAGAAGGTGACAAGCGATTATAAATACACTCTCCTACTCAATGCTTGATCGGAGAAATAGGTATAAAGCGAGAGGACTAGTGTTTGATGGACAGAGAAGATGTTTGGATATAGGGTATCGGTCGGGTGACGGCCAGGATGTAGACCAAACCTATTTATGAGAAAATGAAAATGGTTGACGTATAAGCCTTTTCACGAGAAAGCAAGCTAAGCTATCAAAAAATAGGTCATGTGATTTTTCTGAGAATTTACTTAAAACTTTTAGGTAAGGTATGCTTTTGAGTAAGAGAGAACGTACGTTCCCTCGATCGCAAGTAGGTTACACTACAATTCGTTTGTTTGGTCTTAGTTCTCTCACTGCCAAAAATCGGCGAAACGATTGTTTGACAATCCAAACGTTTGCACCATTATTATAACAGAATGAATACAAGAACCAGATGGAACATTTGTTTCAGAAGAATCCGGTTTTTACATTCAGTTTTTTTTAGTAATTTTTTCGTATAGAAAAGCTTATTTTATTTTTTTCATATCTGATTTCTCTACTTCCAGAAAAAGAAAGCGGTAATCATCACTGCACGTGTTCATCCAGGCGAAAGCCCTGCCTCGTGGATGATGAAAGGTCTCATGGACTTCATTACCGGTGATTCATATGTGGTAAGTTCGAAACTCGATTACCGATCAGCCAACGCCACCAACGTTCTGCTGTTCTTTCCCGACTAGGCGAAGAAACTTCGCCACAAGTTTATCTTTAAGCTAGTACCGATGCTCAATCCGGACGGGGTCATCGTGGGGAACACTCGTAGTTCTCTGACCGGTCGTGATCTCAACCGACAGTACCGAACTGTGATCCGGGAGACGTATCCATCGATCTGGAACACGAAAGCCATGATAAGAAGGTAATGACTTAAAAGCACTGATTCATTAATTCGTAGCACCAAATTGGACTGATTCTCCCGCTCCTTTAGACTGATGGAGGACTGTGGCGTGGCGATGTACTGTGACATGCACGCTCACTCTCGTAAGCACAATGTGTTCATCTACGGCTGTGAAAATCTCAAACGCCATCCGGATCGGCGACTGCTGGAGCAAGTCTTTCCTCTGATGCTACATAAAAATGTGGCCGATAAGGTTTGTGTTGCTAGGCTCGGATTCCATTTATTTTAGTAGTAATCACATATCTTGTACCAGTAGTTTTCCTTTGAAAATTGCAAGTTTAAGGTGCAGAAAAATAAGGAAGGAACTGGTCGAATTGTGGTTTGGGTACTGGGCGTTACCAACAGCTACACCCTGGAGGCTTCGTTCGGAGGAAGTACGATGGGCGGTCGTTCCGGGACGCACTTCTCCACGGCGGTAAGTTGGAATTTTTCTGATTTTGAAAATTTGAACACATTTCAAAACTTCGTGTTTGTTGCGGTCGACCGTCTTTTCTTTCCAACACAGGACTACGAACACATCGGCCGGGCGTACTGCGAAACGCTGATGGACTACTATGACGACAATCCGATCAAAGTAAATTTTCATGTAAAACGGTTGCGAAAGTTGCGGAAGAGAGAGAAAAAACTGCGCAAGGCTAGACGAAAGGCCCAACAGCAGCCCTGGTGGTGGCTGAACGAAAGCTAACCGCACGAGGAGGGGAATCATTTGTGGCTAATTTGTTTGTAATAACTTTTTTTCTGTCGGTATCGTTTTGTTCAGATTGATAAAAAAAATTTAGATTGAAAGTTAGGAATTGGTTGTACTCCGCGATCGAGACAGAGACGGTTGATGGGGATGCTTTTGAAGCAAAAATGGGGAGGTTTGCTATCAGGAATTCCACTTTTTATATCATGTAAATATCTTTGTTTGGTTTCCTTCTGAATTGTTTTAAACAGGATACGGTTTCCACGTGCTTTTTGGGGTGGTGATACTTGTATTTGGGTGGTATCAAGTTGCATATATCGCCAAGGATTTCTAAACACTTTTTATACGAACGATGTACTGTGTTCTTTTTAGTTCTACCTCAACGAACTCAGCCTGAAAAAAAATTGTTATGCAAATTTCTCAGTATTTCTATTTCCTATCCGTATGCGTCATATACTGTAACAGGAACACGTTACTCACCCGCATCAGATCCTTCCACCTGATCACTGTCACTTACACAAAAATACTTTATTTTACAGATCTCTATTTTAAGAAAATCACGAAGTTTGATTAGATAACTAGAAGTTCTGTTCTTACCATTGCTACCAAGGTTCAGTAAACCTGTCTCTGTCTCCGTAGGTGTCAACCAATTCTCTTGCCTATAGCATTTAACTAATTCAGTTACTAATTCTGAAGTGCCTACTGCTGAATGCAGGAACAAACTGCAGTTTTCTCTCACTCTACGCCCAACTGCCGCCATGTTCAACTATCAACAAAAGGCACATCAATAAACTGCAGGCTATATTGATAGAAGCAACGAAGTCATATTTTTTATTTGTAAATAATAGCATCGCAAATCACCCTTTTTTTGAAGCACAATATTAGTTGTTTCAAGAACGAACAGATTGTAGCTTTGTTTATGTAAACAGGAATTTGGTAAAACATCATTAAAGGTTGTATAGTTCAAAACTTATGTTGAAGCCTCGAATTTTTTGTCTTTTATGTTCGTATGTATTAGTGCCATCATGGTCTACATTCTGAGTGGATAACAGCAAGTTTTTGTAGTATGTTGCACCATAGGACGAACAAAATCTGTAAAAAAACAGTATCGGATCACATTTTGGTCGTCACCAATCGAAAAACGCAAATCACTTAGTCGTAAGACCGCACAGTGCACAGAACAACAATAATACAACATTCGAAACCATTCAGCACCGCTACTGCCGGAACACCACCAAAAAATACCTGATCATGCTCCGGGATCTGAACTTCGACCATCCTTACGAACAGCCGAATCTGAAAGTTATGCGACAGCGGTTGGAGGAATTTCTGCGAATTCCGGTTCCTCGAACGGACGAGGAGAAGGAAGTGCTGCGAGAGGAACGTCTCGCCGCTCGGAAAGCCCGTGCCGAAGCCGAAGAACTTTTGCGAGTGCAGAAACCGACTTTCCGACGGCCTTCCCCACCCGTTCCGTTTCGCTTTGATTGGAAGCGTTACTTCTGGAACTCAAATCGAGGTTAAACTGTTGCTTGGCTGTAATCATCCGCTAGTGTCCGCAAAACGTGAGGTTTTTCACGGTATTGCTTCGACTGTGTGTGTGTGAATGATTTTGTCAAATATATACTTCTGCTACTATATTTGACATTGAAGTCTTTTATTTGGACATTGCTCTTGCTGTTTCGATTTCTTACTTGTATTGTGAATTTATTCTGGGCCAACCAACGGTATGAAAATTATGTCCATAATTGATTGACAAGCCAAAATTTGTGTTCGATACAACAATCCCACTCTAATGTGAGAACTTACTAGGACTAGAGCGTAACGCTGTATAACACTGTAACGAGTCCTTGTATTTTACTGCTATTGATGGTAATATGTCACGTTTCTTCTGACCCACATCTTTTCACTAAATAGAAATAAACAGCTCTTTTCCTCACAGTTCATTTAAATAGTTCATTTGTATTAATTCGAACATTTTAAACTAGACTTCTTTCCCCACTAGATCCATTCCAACTCCATCATTACTTCTTCCTTCCTCTACCCGGGTAAGAGGAAACAAACTAGGGGTGCCTAAACTGCCCCTCTCCAGCAAACAAGAAGGGTATCTAACCTGAGTATATTTGCAACATTTGTGTATGATGTTAAGCCTCGTTTACTGACGCGACTTCGTTGTAAACTGCGTTCGACAATTCAGCTTCAGCAGGTTCCTGTTCATAATACGGCTTGAGCAATTTTACATGGAAAGCTCCCCGCTCTTTGTGATTGTTTGTCAGCTGCTGATGACACGGGGTTTGAAGTAATTATTTTGCTTAGTTGAGTTTTTATTCCGCTTATCTGCTATCGATTTAAGGTGTAACCATAAATCAAATAAACATAGATTTCCCATTGTACGGTGACACTAACAGCACCTCTAATGAGATACGAGTGTACTTTTTTTCCATTAGCTACTGTGGTTGTGTTAAATGCGCAGGCAACTTTATGCATGCATTTTAGGAACATTTACGCACCCATTCTCCACCAGACGGCACTTTTGGTGTCATGGATTGCTCAACTACAGTACTATTACTAATATTACTGTTGTTGTACCGTTGAACTCCACTATGTCACTTTATTACACTCTCACAAAGTCACTATTTTCACAGTCACTATTTTTCCGAAAGTGTATCAAACGTTATAATACAGATACCTATTTCGGAATGTGATTTACATCCTTCTTCAGTGTATCGGTTTTATAAGTACTATTACATTGGAGAATCTAGGTTTATTTTATTTCTGGTGTAACCTTACTTGATTCATGTCATCGTTCGATGAATTCTCCTTAGGGAAATGTATCAACTTTCGAATGAGATTTCACCAAGCTGAATTTCAACGGGGAACAATCCGGTTGACTCGTGATAGGTACTACAAATCGATGCTGAACCTTCTGCAAGTGCCAAAATGCGCAGTCAATAAAACCTTCAACCTCTGAGAGGATTTAGAGATTTCACAAAAGCGACATCATTCTGCATTCCCGGAAGAATACAGAACGATTCGCAGTATGTACTATCAGAAGTAAACTCGGCACTCCATAAAGGATGCCAAACAGTCTGCCTAAAACTTTTTAAGGTCAATACAGAAAGGATTCATTAACTCCAGGAAAAACGATGAACCCTTTTGACTATAGCTCCTTACAACATTGGGTGAGAAACGATAGAATATTCTGTAATTTTAGCTCCGCATACACAGACTCAACCATGTATGAAGAACCAAAAACTCGAATACGTGTCAATGCGGGACAGTTACATATAACATGATATGAAGTACCGTAATCGCATTCACACAAATCACACAAACAATAAATAATTAAGGCATGCCATGACCACGGGCTGCTTCCAGAATTGAATTGAAAGACACGTTATCAAAGGCACCTTCAATATCTAGGAAAACTCGCAAGCAATATTGCTTTTGTGAGAAAATCATGTAACAGGGCTGTAGTGGACTTTCCACGCTGGTAAGCATGTTGCATTTCATGTAGCGGATGCACGCCCAGACTAACATTACTGACATAGTGATCGACTATGCGTTCCACTGTTTTAAGAAGAAATGAGCTAAGACTGATAGACCTGAAACTCTTCGCTTCCTCATAAGTGTCGCGACCGGCTTTGAGAATAAATTTGACAATTATTTCCTGTCAAGCTCTTTGAATATATATCCTATCGCAAGACTAAAAGTAAGTATTTTCTTCAAAACATGTTTGAAATCTTCATACCCTTTCTTCAGTAACACTGGGAAAATTCCATCCTTTCCAGGAGACTTGTAGGGAGCAAAACTCTCAACTGCCCATTTGATCGGTTCAATCGTCACAATTCTTCGAGCAAGGGCCGAAGAATCGTAACTACCTGAAAAAGTCTCAGGTAGGCGATGGCTCTATACATCCTGGAAAGTGAGTGTTAAAAAGATAGTGAAGTACATCACTTTCATCAGACAAGTACTCACCATCTGAAGTTCTTAAGAAACCGACAGTAAAGTCCTTAAATTACGAAAGTAACTTATTTAATCTGCTAGCCTCGTTGAGACTAGAGACGTTTGTGTAGAGGTTTTTCCAACCACTTCGTTCCGACGATCGAGTTTTGTAAGCCCTTCGAGCCAACACGATTGCCTCCGACCCATCTCCGCGTCGATGGTTCCAAGCTCTTCTGCATAGTTTCCTTACTCGAGCAAGTTCAGCATTCCAGCAAGGAGTTTCTCTAATAGCTCGTACAATCCGAAGTGGACAAGCCTCTTCATATGCTGCAACTATGAGTGAGTTTGTCTCGTCGACAACATTTTCCAAATCAATTGGGGTTTCAATTGTTGGTTGGTATCCATAAAATCTAGTCGCCAAGCCCTCTTCATCCCAGTTTGTAGATTTGGGATTACGATATGTGATAAAATCAAATTTAACGTTTGAATGATCAAAACAGATGTAATTATGATCAGATAACGAAGGTTCGAGCTCATCGGAGACGAGCCAATTTACCAACTCATGCGCAATTCTATCAGAGCAGAGAGTTACGTTCAAATCCTGACAGGTTTGTGTTGCTCACAAATTCCATCATAACAGAGCCTCTTGAATTTTGATCTGTGCTGCCCCAGATGATTTGCTCACCATATTGATAACACTGCCGATTATAAGCGGTAAATCACTTTTGCAGTAGTATGATAAAACCTTTTTGAAGTCATCGCTTGACGAAGGTTGGTTATGCGGTGAATATGCCGAACAATAGACATATTTCTTGTCTATGCCATCAATAGTCATACCAACTGTGACAGCCCAAATATCCCGAGTTGCGAGCTCCGAAATGAGAGAAACACTATTTGCAAGTATGCATGCAAGAGACATGTCACGTGGATTAGTCATACCGTTCTTGTTGAAGGCAACGAAGACTGGGTTTAAAAACTTTTCAACGTAGAAGTTTCCCTTTTGGAAATATGGTTCTTGAACCAAAGCTACAGAAGCTCTTTCTTGCAGAAGTCTGGATAGATTCATAGTTGCTGTACGTTTAAGCTGGAGATTGATTTGTGCTACTCTAACTATTATCAATTGAAGTAATGAACACTCCATCACCAGCACTTTTCATACAATTACTAGAAGATACCAAATATATTGGCTTATAACCGCCTGTAGCGAACCATGGAAGGATTTTTAAATGTTTTAATTATTTAAATACCACGAGTTGCGCAGAATTAAATCGTTCACTGTACCAGAGCTTCGCTTAACACAATAAGCGCAAAACCCAAGATATTCCGTTTACAACTGCATTGTTTAACCTCCTGCAGCCATTCAGTCATCGGCACGGAAAAACACCTTGACTTGGGAGCTCCCAATATTGTGGCTTTTTACGACATGGAACAGGAAGCCAGGGATCAACTCATGGTTGATAATAAATCCGACGGATGCCACCCGTCGGTGGACTTATACCACCGGGATAGACGGACCGTAGCGTTATTCTTAGCCAGTTGAGAAGCCGTTACACTGGGATTTATCGGTTACGTCACATATAACATCACATCTCTAGAACCGGTAATATTCGCCATAACCTTAAAAAATTTGATTGACATTGTTAGCTTTTAAGGCCATCGTCCAAGTACCATGCGCGCGGGTGGTTTTAGGAAATTTTCGATGGAAATTTTGAAAAATTTGACAAAACCAAAAACGTACAGACCTTTGAAATACTTTTATCTATCTACAGGGTGAAAATGGCTGGAAAATTCGGAGGATTTTCCGAGTCTTATCAAAAATAGCACTGAAAAAATGAGCTTTTTTTTGTAATTTTTCACAATTATTTGAAAAAATAATTCGATGGAATGAAATTCTTTTTTTCAAAAAAAAACCTTATGCTGGCAACAAGGAACACATTCGGAAACATTCTTGGAAAACCTTTTCACGCTTTTCATGGAAAATCAACGAATTTCATATAACCGATTTCGTGGAAATTTTTGAAATTCGTGGATTTTCTATGAAGAGCGTGAAGAGGTTTTCCAAAAATGTGTCCGAATGTAATCTTTGTATCCATCATAAGGTTTATTTGAAAAAAAAATGTATGTCATCGCATTATTTTTCCAGATAATTGTGAAAGATCACAGAAACAGTCATTTTTCAGAGCTATTTTTGATAAGACTCAGAAAATCCTCCGAATTTTCCAGCCATTTTCACCCTGTAGATAGATAAAAGTATTTCAAAGGTCTGTATGTTTTTTGTTTTGGCAAATTTTTCAAAATTTCCTAAAACCACCCGCGCGCATGGTACATGGACGATGGCCTTAAATCAGTTAGTACATGAAATTACATAAATCGAAAAAATTTTGTCGTGAATACGACTTGCTTTACTATTGGGTGCCTTTTCAAAATTTACTCATCGAAAGAGTGATTTGAGTTTTTGATTGTGAATCTCTTGTTGTATTTAACGTACCGACATAATTTTTGCTACAAACCATCGGAAATATGATCATAAATTATTGATAACGTTTTCAGTTGTATGACAATCACAAATAATTCAAAATCGAAGTTTTATGAAATGTTTGGTATCAACGAGAATCAAAGAAAAAAATTCATGACACCTTTCTCGTGCCTGAATAGGTATAAAAGGTTAACACTTGACATATTTCGTTCATTTTTGCCTGCGCAGTTGGAGTAGGAAGTAAAGCAAGTGCAGCATTCCGCTTGGTAAGGGTCCAGAGATCAGTTTCAGTATCGAGGATTCAGTTCAGTATCGAATCAATTGCGGGACGTTCGCAAAGCCACTTTCTTTTTGAAGAAGATCGATTGCGTCATCCTGCTGCTGGTCGTTTTCATTGGAGAAAAATAAAACGAAAAGTGGACAACGATAGGGAACATTATGCAAAATCAGCCCTTCTAATGGCTCCAAATGTTATCTAAAGAATTTTAGAGATTGATTCTTTGCAAATTGGAGATAAAAATTATCAGTTTAGTGCGAATCTAGAATAATTTGATTAGCTTTTATAATTTTCGCAGTGCATATTTCGAACCAAAGGAGTGCGAATAAAACCAGCATTTGACTGCTTCGCGTTCGAGAAAAATGCTTCGAACAGTGCTTAATATCGAATTCCACAATTTGTCCCTTAGAATGTCCGAAATAAAATAATCCACATCAAAACTCTCATTTCTTTCGCGATAAGTCAATCTTTGGTATAAACGCACCGTTATAATTCTGGAAGCGAAGCAGTAAAAGTTGCGAAATTCACACGATCAACTAATACGAACGATTGTCATTTTTATTCGTATTCACGTCCTCACCTGCGTTTATTTTTTTATGCCAAGAATTAGATTTTCATGAAACGTCGAGATTCATTGTCATCTCGACAAAAAATCTGGAGTGCAAGTATTATACTCCAGTCCAGAAAGCTGTTTAGAATCTCTTATTCTGTAGTACGCAAACAGACGTCTTTAGCATTTTCGTGTCCTGAATACTTCAATTGTGTTAGTGACAGTTGATTTTGCTATATTTAACAATCTTACTAACTTGCCCTGCGGGTAGTTCGGATTATTGCGATGCGCGAGCAAAACTTTGACGCGTTGCTTTTCTTGCTTCGACATCGATTTCACAGCTATAGAGCAAATTACAAAATAAAATAGCAGTCCCGACGCTACACACACTTATTTAAAATTAGATATGCGCAGGTTATTTTGATACACAATGATAAAAAAAACTTGGAGTAGGTAATCCCAAAGACATAACCGCGAGATTGACGTAAGACTGCATTCGAGATGTGTATAGATAGTAACTGATTTGATACCGTTTGACCGTTTAAGATTTGTAGTATTGAAAAAGGACCATTCGAATTCAAAAGGTTGTGTTTGTATTTTATTCTCTCTGTGACATTTAAAGCGCTCCGTGATTGACATGGTGGGCCTCGACGAATTATGCGAACTTTCGTTATCGCGCTTCCTCTTTGCCTTTGCCGCGTCGTATTCTGCCTGTATGTATTGAGACATGTTCAAGCTTTCACCAAACTTTTACCAAGATAAAACTAAACGATTGACTGCATTTCTTTTATATCTTAAAAATAATTGCCTTAAGCTTCGCTTATATTAGGATATCAAAACTAAAGCATTTGGAAAGTTGCTTCATGAAAGATTTCCGATATGAAACTGTCATAATGTTATTTGGGATTCATTTCTAGTCCCTAAAGGTGCGATATTGTGGAACATTCTCCCATATTAAACACTGCTCGGTGCATTTTTCTTGAACTCAAAGCAACTGAATGTTGGTTTTATTTGCATTCGTTTAATGCGCAGTCTGTACTGCGAACGGTTCACTATACTAATTATTTCATTAGATTTTGTCGTGAATACGACTTACTTTACTATGGAGTGCCTTTTCAAAATTTACCCTCTAAGAGAGTGATAAGTTTTTGATCGTGAATATCTCTTGTTGTATCTAACGAATCAACATAATTTTTGCTACATGCCATCGGAAATATGATCACAATTTCATGATAAAATTTTCAGTTGTGTGACATAATCTCAAATAGTTCAAAATTAAACTTTTCTGAAATGTTTGGTATAAACGAGTATCAAAGAGGATAATTCATAAGGCGCGTTTGCCTTTCTCGTATTTTGAAAGCTCATAGCTCAGTGATCTGTGGAAGGATTTATATAATCTAACTACCAATAGAATCGAAATTGTTCAACTTAAACGTGGATAGCAAAAGCATTGAAGTATTTCAATAGTACACTATTGAAAAACCTATCTCATTTGACCCATGTCAACACCAGCCAATCAGAACGCGTTCTGAGGAAGAGAACAAAATATCTGCTGCTGTACAACAAATCGTTCGAGAAAAATGTTCCGAAAAGTGGTGAATATCGTAGTGAGTTCCTCAATTTGGTCCTTCTGAATGCTAGAGACGAATCCCTATAGCATATTCATAGTTTCTTTCAATAAATTATGCAAATCCGAAATGAAATAATTGACATTAATATTCTGTATGCGGCTATTTTTATAGCCGTTAGGACCGCCCATTAGTGAAAAAGCTACAAACGAAATCACTCATCCTAACAAAAATTGAATCAGTTTGGATTCTATCGCCAATGCGAGCAGATTTATTTTGTGCCGTTTGCAAAGCTAGTTTCGCTTCCGAGCGATTACGTCACAGCTGCCAGTTATTTGCATTGGTGAAAAAGCAACGGTGGAGAGCATTACACGAAATCAGCCATTCTAATGGCTCTAAAAGTTTTCTAAAGAACTATTAGGATTTCTTGCTCGCAAATCGAAGGAAAATATCCTCAGTTTAGTGCAAATCTAGAACTGTTTGATTTGTTTTTGCACTTTTCGCTGTGTGAAATTCACAGTAATCTAGATCAAGTGAAGCCTTCTTTGTTTTTGCGAAAAATGTGGAAAAGGGGAATGCTTGCATAATTCATACAATTGATCAACTAATTGATATTCGGACGTGTTAAGGAACATGTCAGTTGTTTTCGTATTCACGACATCCAGTTATGTCTCTGACATTACCCACCCGCCTTTTTTCTAAACAGATAATATTTACTTCCGATTTTCATATTTCAAAGAAGAATAATTGTAATAGTCCCTTGAGAAACCCTTAGAATGGCCGATATAATTGATTTTTCTGCGTCGCTCACATTTCGGTGTATTTTTCTCGAATGCGAACCACCAGCAGCTGGATGATGACGCAATCGATCATATATTTTATAGAATTCTCTACGACATTAAACATTTTTCTCGAACGCGATGCAGCAAAATGATAGTTAACGTTCGTTTGCGAATTTTGCACAGAGAAAAACTGCACAAAGCTATTCAAAGTATTCAAGATTTTCACTAAACTGATGATTTTTACCTTCGATTTGCAAAGGAGCAATCCTAATAGTTTTTTAGATAACTTTTAGAGCCGTTGGAACGGCTTATTTTGTATAATTTTCTCTATCGTTGTCCACTTTTCGTTTTCTCCCAATGCAAACGACTATCAGCAAGATGATGCAATCACAAAAATGCGTCGAGTTGCTAGTTTTTGAAAGTAAATATTTTCAAAAAAACATATGTTTGGTCCGAGATGTCAGGATAGAAACTTTGGTGCTTGTACAAATCAAGCGGTCTTCCTTCACAATATGGAAAACGTTATTTATGATGATCTGGGTATTTTTTTTTATAAAAAAGGTTGATTGAATTCCAATTGAATATTTTCATCTGAAATCAGAAAATACACTATTTTCTGTGCCTTTTCATGCATGTCTGTCAGTCATAATCTCTATTACAATTGTACAAGTCCATCTCCGAATGTTTCAAATACCAACTACAACACTTTCTTCCCCACCAAAAAAACACCAGAGTGCCTACCGACAGATCGTCACGAAGTATGTTTGGTTTATGAACGTAAGTTCGATGCCGTCGATCCAGTGGCGATTGGAGGAGTTTAGTTGTATTCCGGTGCCACGAACGAGGGAAGAGAAGAGAGCGGCCCGACTCGAACATTCAAGACACCGAGCCAACAAGCGTCATTCAGACGAAACACAACACACTAGCATACATACAGGCTTACAATAGGAGTTTACAGACTACACTAGCGACACCTTCCGTTGTCCAGTTCAGCCACTAAGTATATGTTTTTTGTCACGGTCCACTGCAAACAAAATGAGTATATTCTATCCGAATCCGTCGGCGGCAGTTGACAGATGTGTTTCAAAAGCAAATCGATTAATCGGGCTTCTTTTCTTCATTCAAAATTAAAAAAAACTGTGCGCCCAACTTCCCACACCGATCAGCGTGTTTATCGGCTCAAGGTACATCAATGTTTGTACTTCATACTGAACCTGGCCAACCCGGACTCTAGTCCACCCTCGGATGCGGCCATTCGACGCCGTCTGCAGTACTTCTGTGCGATTCCGATTCCTCGCAGTCTCGAGGAGCGGGAAGCGATGCGCCGTGAGGAAGTGGCACGTAAACGGCAGGCGGCCAAACCCGTACAACGGGTTGTCATCCGAAGGCCGCTGGTGAAGGAACCTCCTGTTCCGATTATTTGGGATTACTTTTATACCTGATGTAGTTGTAAATAAAGTAGAATTGTTCACGAACACGTAGTTTTATTAGGCTTCCTTATGTTGTTGTTGTTGTTGTATTAAAGCACCTAAAACTATCCCACGAATGTCACAAATTGCAACAGTTCCTACTTCGTTTCCGTTTGAAGGAGAAGCTTCGGATGAAGATTCTGACTCGGCTATCGAAAGAGGGTTCTAGCGCGGATGAACCATTGAATATTCCATTATCGGACTACTCCAGTGATGAGGGCGATACGAGCACTAGCAGTTCAGAAGACGAAGGTCAGTGTCGGTTGTTCACCTTCGGTCGATCGCTTCACATGCTAATCTTTCGTTCCCTAGCTGGCAAGGACAGCATGGCTGAACTGGAAGGACCTTGCTGTTCATCTCTGAAGGTGCCACCATCGTCTCCGGTGTTGCCTCAGAAGCTTAAAGGAAACAAAAAGGTATGCCAACTTCTATTCCTGGCCCTTCTCTAAAAGCTACTCACAATTCCACGTCCACGTGCAGGGTAAGAAACGCAATCCACCCAAACTCTGTCGGCGCCGGACGAACAATTCACAGCGAGTTGTGCTGGATATTCCGACGGCTGAACCGGCCAGTGATTTCTTCGATTTCACGTCCGATGAAGAAAATAATCCTTCAGGAAATCATCCGATTGCCGTGTCCGATACGGAAAACACCGTCAATCGAAACTTACGGCGCAAGCACAAACTACGACAGTCAAATCGAATCAAAAAGTTAACCGCACTTGGCTGCGAAACGCAATACCTGATGCCACCGGAGTTGATCGTCCGTTCGGCCGCTAGCCGATATCAGTCGGAGGACGAAGATGACAAGAACAAACTGGTGATGAGTATTATCAAAGAGTTTCCACCGGTGATTGGTAAGGATCAATCGTGGCGAGGCTACAAGCGGGAAAGGTTAGCAAACAGAGCATTGATTTGCTGTTCCTGGTTCTAATAATCAGAATTTTCTCATTCACAGAAACCGCATTCAAATAAAAGCGATGAGTCCTGATCAATTCTTCCCACAACTGTCGTACCGACGTTCGATTTGGACCGGTACCCATTCCGACGGGTACGTCAATGAAATATCGACCATCAGCCCTCGTCCGCTTTCCTGGGGTGTCCCTCCGGCACTGATCAAATCTACACAATTCGATTGTGAAGCTGTACTGACGTAAGCCTCTTTGGCAGCATAAATCGATTGCTTTTTGATACCAATTTGTTTTCACAAACAGCGCTTGCTCACAGAAACTAACAGCCTGGAAGAACGAAAAGCGTCACCAGAAGGAACGGCACCAGAAAAGTATATCACGTTTGGCAGCCGTTGCTGCCACTTCGGTAAATTCCCGTGGGGACAAGGAAAACCGCTCGGCTGCTTCCAGATTCAAACTGTCAAACCCGAATGAACAGCTCGGCAGCAAACAGAAACTTATGGCTGATAAAAAATCCGGAGAAAGCTTTGATAGCAGCAGTATAACCAAGACCCGAAGGAAAACTAGGTTTGAACAAAAATCCCACGATTCCGACTAATTCAATCCTTTCTATTGCAGGAACACTCTTAACAAAATTGCCGAAAAAGCCGAAATTCCTAAACATTTTCCTCGCAGCGCTCGTTCCAGTCAATCACGCCGTCTGTCGAACGTCACCACCTTCCTCTCGAATTCCTCTCCTCGAAAGTCCACCAGCACCAACAATCTGCTGGATGCTTCCACCGTAACAACACCGCCAATCCCGACCGGGACATCACTGCTGGTCGCTAGCCAATCGCTTCGAACGCCCACCCATCAGGACGGTGCCGGACGGTCCAGGTTTAAAACCGGTGGCATTGTCGTCACTGCTGCTCAGCCACTTCCGCGGCAGCGAAAGTCACATCAGCTACGGGCCATTCGGAACTCGATTCTTCCCGCACAAGCCGGAAACAGTGGCTCGTCACCTACCAAACTGCCAACCGCGACCGCACACACAATCGATCTACAGCTGACCACACTCTGCTCCGAGACCGAGTCGGAAAAGAATCTCCGCATTCAGGTTAATTCTAAAAAACACAGGAAAAAACGAACGGTGGGGAATCATCACCGTAAGCCCGCCCGGCTGGTGGTTCTGAACTGAGCCGCACTCATCGTTTTAGAACTCAGGCTCATTTATCTACTATAGAATAATTTAAGTTTTTGAGTGAAAAATGTTACTTACAAAAAAAGATGAAATTTGTTCTAAATTATGCATGTGTGAGAAAAGCAAATAAAGGATTCGATTTTATACTACACAGGAGAAGTAATTCCGATGACCTACCTAGCCTTAGCCGAAGTGGGTTAATTCCGGGGAGAAATTTAAACTAATCACACAACAATCGAAAATTATTGTACACCGAAACGCGAGAAAGCACACAACAATTAGATTTATTGTCGTTTTTTCACGACTAAAGAGAAATGATAAGAGGAGAAAACGCTGTACGCACAAAATTCACTTGTTTGACAGGCCACTTGCATAGGGATGTCGTAATATCGATCGACTAATCGAGTAATCGATTAATGACCCAGATAATCGAGTAATATTTAATCGATTAGCTTAAAACTAATATTCGATTATTGAGCTAATCGAATAGTTACAAAATTCCCATAGTAATAATCGAATGAATAATCGAGTAATCGATTAATAACCTAGATAATCGGATAAATTACAATCGATTAGTTTCAAAATTATACTCGATTATTAAATAATCGAGTAATTCGAAATTTCCGACATCCCTACACTTGCACTTTCCCGTATACTGCTACAAAGGTGTGGGAGGAGGAATCATAATCAAAACAAAAACATTTCGCGCATGCGAAACATTCCTTCACAGTGAAATTCACACCGGTAAACGGTGTATTCGAAGATAGAATCAAAATGGTCAAAGTTTTATTTTAAATAACACCGACAAAATCTACCATCTGCTAACGGAACAACACATCTAAAAACTGTTTAAAATTAGTGAAATATTTATTTTTTCCCCTCAGAGGGTGACGGTATCCCCAATCGTCAGAGTTTCAGTAGTTATCTCATATACGAAAACCATGAGATAGCGTGAAACCTTTCGTCAATTATCGAACTATTTTTTCTGCGGTATTGCTACTTAGACGCGAAGCAAAAACATTGTATTCGATTTTATAACAATTGGTTGATCGAATGTCTAGTACTCTGCAAAATAACATGACAACTCTACTAAGAAGATGACGATTGGTATAATAATCCTAAATGGTAAGAGGAAATTCACCAGATTAAAATTTTATAACTGACATAAATTATGCATGTAGAACTACAACACTCCTGAACATGTCCTGAAAAAACATTTCTCAATCCACTTAGGCTATTAGCAAAGACATCATATTAACAAGATATCCAGCTCTCACATTTCCCGAACAAATCATTGGCAACATCCTCCTTTGCGAGCATGACGCCCTCAGGTAAGTCCGCATCGAATCTCGTACATAGAAGTAGAGCAGAGAAATGTCAAACTCGTGCGCGCCAAAATAGCGCAAATACAATTACCATGATATGTTGCATGTGATGCCGTGCGATGGCGTTGCTGAACTGAAGATTGATTTCGCTCCAAGCTGACATGGTCTGCTATTAGCAACGATGTGATGTATATCTGTTCTAAAACGACAGACTGTTTTTTTTATTTAAAAGATATTTTATTCAGGCCTATTTGCGTACAAGCTTTACGTGGCCGATTTAGCTGAGTTCATAGATATTTTTTTTTTGTATTGGATCTCGTTGTCACCCTTTGAGGGGCAGTTCGTTCGCGGTTCGTCTCGTCATTCATTGCCGCATCGGTGGTATTGTTGTTGATTTCGTTGCTAGTTGCTGTAGATGCGTCTTGTTGTACAGTGTTTGCAGTTGCTGGTTGGTTGGTTGGTAAGTTGTTAACTGCAGCTGGTGTACTTTGTTCTATAGGGGATACGTTGGATGGTTTCGTTGAAGGGGATGCTTCACTGTTGTTGGTGATTGTCACAGGTGTACTGGGGTGGCTTGGGGTTGGTGTGAAGGAAGCACCGTTGTACTTTGGTGTAGTTGTCTCCTTGTCCAGTTTATCAAATGGCTTACCGTAGTGAACAGCTTTTTGGCAATATTGACATGTGGCCATCTGATTGTCATAGGTAACAAGTGATTTGCACAGAATTCTTGTATCCTGACCGAAAGTCACATAAGAATGTATAGGCCTCTTCAAGTGCATGCGTAATAAATGTACACCATTTAGAATACCGGGGAAAAAGTTCTTCCACTTTTCTCTTTCGATAGAGAGAATATCTCCGTATTGGGACATAGTTTTGCGAATATGAGAATCGATGACGCTTGAGGGAAGATCATGCACACGCAATTCTATAGCACTATCTTCCATATATACTGGAATGTTGTACTTGATATTTGCGTGCTCCACATGGTGCACATTTTTATTGTCATTAGCGAATTGAATTGCATCCAACTCTTCATAGAACTGGATGTAAACAACATTGTTGGTCTTATTGCATTAAAGTAAATGCACACGTTTAATGTCAAGATGCATTTGCTTCTTAAGCAAACCTTCAAGTTCTCGTATCGAAGGTCGAATTTTGCCCTGTCTGAAGTCAACTACAATTGTATTCTTTCGTGTCGGCGGTAGCTTTTGTTCGTTTGGTTCACTCATTTCGAGGTCGTTCTATTGTTCACTACACAATACTGTACTTGGTTTCTTCTGTCCCTAACGTAAGCGGTTTTGTTTTATCGACTGACTTGGATGAGATGAGAAAGCGAACTGACAGACTGCTGTATAATTTAGGGCATATTCAGTAGCATTCTAGTTCTAGATGCATAATTTATGTCAGTTTAAAGTTTGTTAGTCTTCTAACAAATTTTTATATTTTCTTGTGAAAAGTAGTGAAAAACTCTACTTCATCTGCTGACCAGAGGACACCGGTCACAAGTACTCAGGGCAATTCAGAGGTGGATGACGACAGATTAACACTTACCCGTTCCTTTGAGACTACCGATTCACTAAGATTTCTTTTTTCAAAAGTACACAATAGCGATTTTAATAACTTAACCATAATTTATTCAAATTTAAACAAAAGAAGAACCTTAATTAGAAACTATGAAAATATATGTATATTCAGTTTGAAGATATTAATTATATTTATAACCATATAAAAACAATATTTGAAGGTGCGATACGTTGGCTAGCATGCTGCGGCTGGGTTGGGCGCCTTCGATGGTCCCATGTGGACTGACGATATAGTGCACGAGGATTTCGGGAGCGAGAGTAAAACGGTTTCACGTACCTTCGGCTGCGACCCGCCGGTCGCTCGTGGTCTGGTAGTGGTGGGGTGAATTGCCAATACTTATCTCCGAGTACAGCTTCGTATGCTGTGGGTGCTGCTGGGGCCACTGCGATGATCGGTAATGGTTTTTGAGCAAGCACTTTGTGGGTTCGGGATCGCGGGACCGTATGTTGATGAACGGTTGTGACGGACTCGAACGGACACTAGGTTTTCAGGGGGGTATCACAGTGCACTATAGTATTGAGAGGGTTTTTATTAGAGGGAAAGACGCACTTAACTATATCGGGCATACGCTACCGATAGAACCCTCTAACGAGTTCCAATTATCACTTCCGGGTCACTAAGGTACGTTTTTTGGTCCCAGTGGACACCACTCCGCGATCATTCCCTCAAGTCTGTCACACGCGTTCACGCACAAATAGTTAATTCGTGATACACTTCACTTTTTTTGCCCGATGTAACGTTTATCAAACCCTTGTCTTGCTGATCTTGTCCGAGTATCCGCGATTCCGACTACTAGTGTCGACTCTATAGTAGAGTATCTAACAAAATAGACCCGATCCATCTGCCGGAGGTCCTTTTATACCTCTCGCTCTCGCTAAATCCTCTCTCTTTTACTCGCCTGATCTTCCGGAAATGGACATCTGAATTCGTTATCATCCGAACGCAACGATGATAGTAGTGTAAATCGATCATAACGACGATCGAACTAATCAATAATTATCATACTATTTTAACCTAGCTAAAGAAATAACTAAATGACTGAGAGCGATGGTAACCTCCTATCTAGGCGCCGAACGGGAAGTAAACATTTTGTTTATGGTGTAAGAGTCCATGTACTAGTATGAATATGTTTAATTGCCGTTTTTGATCTTAGATCACCTACATCGACAAAATTGGTTCAAAGAATTGCCCCGTGAAAATTCGTTTGGTTTCGATTTATTGCTAATAATCGCTCTCAGGACGTTAATCGATTATCTAAGATATTGATATATTTGAATTACATTGGAAATGCGCCTGATCAAGCGATATGATCAGTTCTGCCCGATAGTTAGATAATCGTTTACCGTCAACTTCCTTTTATAGCAAACTAGAAATGGTGAAAACAATATTTTGATACAAAAATAACATGGTAGTAACAGTTGTTGTTAAAACTATTAAGTCTTTAATGAACCATTGTAACACGCAGGTTACAAATCTAAGTCTGAATTTTATAACAGGAATTTTACAACGTATGCCAGTTTTAAATTTGACAGAAGAACTGTTCGAATAAATAAAACAAGAATGGCTTGCTGGGGATCCGAGTGTTTCATTTTCAGTTCTATTATAGATCCTCCATATAAAACTTCTAGCTGCTGAATTTGCTCTTAAAGCTGTTAAAAATAAAAATCGAACTTGATGATCTCAACGCGAAGAATTAAAATCTGTTCTATATATATTTGTAAATGCATAGGTGTTGTGTCTATTCACTATGATGTGGCAAACCAGAAACAAACTAAATTAATGATTTCGATAATGAGATGATTTTTTGCAGGAACTTCTTAAAATTCTGGATCACAGTAAGCTAGAACACTTTAAAATGAAACTGTATTATTCAGTGCAAAATATTTAAAGCTTATATTGATCATTTCTGAAATCTTATTCGACGCTTTGACATCTCGTCTGTCAGATTCCGTTACAGACACTCACCCAAAAAAATAAATAAATAAAACAGTGTTCTATTCGTGTTTCAAATATTCTTTAATTTAAAACAATTTAGTCGAGCAGTTTTAAATCAGTTTCAAATTTGTGCCCGAAAAATAGAAGTAGCATTGCTCTTGACATGTTTTAGTTGTAGATCTAAAGTAGATCATCCATTCATATGAAATAAAACAGCGTTGCGAATAACCTGATGATCTCAATCTGCTCTATATTTATCTGTTAATGTATTGGTGTTATGTCAACTTACTGTGGTATTTCAAATCAGAAACAAATAAATAAAATGAATAATTCAGAAAACGATATTAATTTTTGTCACTACATTCTAGAGTAATTTCTGGATGATAGTGAGCTAGAGCGCTTTTGAATGATGCTGTTTTGTTCAATGCAAAACATTTCCTGCGCTTTGACATTTCGTATATCAGATTTCGTTACACTCTATAAATACCCACTCACGAAAGAATTTAGAAACAATGTTTTATTCGAGTTTCAAATTTTCTTTAATTTGCAACAAATTTGTCGAGCTGTTTTAAATTTGTTTCAAATTTGTGCTCGAAAAATAAAACTATAGATCTCAGCGTTGCGATTGATATATTTTAGTCGTAGATCTAAAATAGATAAACCCATACACGCAGAGAAATAGAACACATTAGATTCTAATATATTAAGTCTTTAAGTCAACTTCAAACAATTGTTTGAATCAATTAAAATTATTTTTGAATTGAAATTTGAATCAAATAAAACTCTTTTTGAATCAAATTTAGTGTGGCAATGTATGTTAAATTCAAATATATTGAGATATGGATTAAAATTTCAAAATTTTATTGAAACAAATCTAAAATTTATTTGATTCAAATGCTTGTTACAGTACATTAAATGTATTTGAATCAAAAATGTTGATGGATAGATTCAAATAAAAAATTATATTGACTCTTGAATTAAACTGAATCAAATATACTGAGTCTCAGCTTCAAATTCATGGGTGTTGATATAAAATTTTCATCCTTGAATTAAATGTCAGATTATTGATTCTAAAACATTTTCATTGAATCAAACATTGGTACTAGTTGATTTTGTGATATTTAACATAACTTTTGCTAAGATTTCATTTTGTTACATCATTCAAACGGAAAATGTACGGAGGCAATAACTTTCGAAGCAATTGGCGAATTCAAACAATCTGCACTATTGAAATCGTTCGAAATTGAGTGCTTTCATATGATAAGTAGGTTATGAATTATGTATGTAAACCGAAATTACATTTGTATTCATTCAAGAGAACGTTTTCACAGTAAAGGTTTTTGTAAATTATTGAATTGAAGAAAGAAGAGGAGTTTCAACCGCTACCATACTCAGCTGAGCGCACAAAATGCATTCAATAATAAATAAAAATTAAATTTACAATAATTAGTCCAATTTTTTTAAAATAACAATTTATTGAATTTAAAAAGAATCCATCATTGAATCTACACACAGCACGAAAGCCTGATTTTAGAAACGAAACTAATTTGCTTTGAATCAAATAAAAATTGTATTTGATTCCAAGTGAAATGAAATTCAGGTGGAAATGAAATATATTTGAATTCAAAGCACAATATATTTGAATTTAATGTTTCTTCTATTTATTTCTAATAATAATTTCTTTGGTGTAAATATCAAATGTATTTGTATCAAAGGAAAATGAAAACAAACGCTGATTCAAAATAAAATATCTTTGAATTCAAAGTGTAATATATTAAAATTTAAAATAAATTTTTCTGCATGTACGAAAAAAAACAGCGTTGTGATCAATTTAAGTAATGTAATATACAGTAATTCCCTTATTCTGACGAGCAATCTCATTAAAGTTTTTTTTTTCATTATGATAATTCCACGTGCGAAGAAAAAAGCGCATCTAATTTTAGCATAATAGAATTTTTCGAATGCACTATAAGTACGTAACAGTAACAATTCGAATGCCTTATGGTTCTGATTACAATTTAAAGGAGCAATGTTATTGATTATGTAATCAGCTACCAGCTTTATGACAACTATAATTAGTGCCCATTTCGACAAGTAATACGATAGTATGTAAAGCTTCTATAAAACGTTTTACCCAGACTAACAACTAACCTAAAAATAAAACAACTTGTACTAGAATAAAACCAATCATTCACCTTTAATATAGTTTTCAAACAGTTTCAGATTTGATGGTACTAGTGTATATTTATTACTCATTTGTTGTGAACTTTTTTGATCTGTTACTTTTAAGGTTAAGTGTTATTTACATTAAGAAAAATTTCATGGCTGCCGACACCTTCATGATAAAAATAAAAGCGCATATAGTTTTAACATTCAGAAAAAAAACCTTAAACTCGTAATTAAAATCTAAGATGATCTAAGAATATAATATTACTGATTGCATTCAAAATCTACATGACACACACACACATATTCAAGAAAAATATTATCAAAATGACAGCTTATTCATTGAGGAATTCATTTCATCCTAATTAATTTAATGTTGATCGTAAATTTAATTTAAAAATTTTGTTCAATTTTGAATAATTTCGAAAACGATTGAACGCAGGCTTATGCTGATTCTCCACTTTGCTTTGTAAACCTTATGAAGAATGGTCGACTTGGCTGGAATATGCTCTTATAGTGGATTTAAGTAGCGTTTCGTGGAGTTGACAATTTTATTGCATGATTTGTGATGTAGCATTGAAGACAGCTACAAATATAGGTATATATTAATATTAAAAATGTTACTTGGGATCTCCGAGTCAATGCTCAAACGAATTTGATTTCTATTTTTGGCCAAAACTTTAATCGGAAAACCACATGACTCGGAATTTTTCGTGGAAATTTAACATGAAATGGCCGTCAATCGGTGGTCCAAAGAAATTTTGCCAGTAATGAATTATGAGATAAAAGGAAATAATTAGCAGTAGGCTTTTGCAAGACCGTGGCTGTGGTAAACTGTCAACCAATACTAATCATCAGACATAATGGCATATACAACCCAAAGGGATTTTTTCAACGTTACATTCCAGAATGAAGAGTCGAAACCACCGGTACGCAAACGTAGCGATGGAGCCCTCATGACGTACGAATTCTGTACCGACTCCCGGGCTTGGGCTTTCGAGAAGGAAAAACGATCCAAATACATTCTCGATGTGGTTCATAAAGCTCGTTTCAAAGAAGCTGTCGTGCATGTAGAATTAGTAGAACAATCTCTTATAGAAAGATTTGTACAACTAAGAGTCTTCCGCTTCACAGCCTGAGGGTCAATTTGAGTTATCCAAAGACTATCTGGTTCAAATGAAGGTGGATGATTTAGCCGACTACATCGTGAGTTTGCAAGCTGAAATCAAACGAAAGAATTCAACAGTGCAAGAACTAGAAGAAACTCGACAGACTCTTGGTAAACAGCTGGAATTGGTTCAACAACGATCTGTAATTCATTTAACGACATTTTGTAATTCTAGAACTTGAGAACAATGAGTTTAGACAGCAAATTGGTGATCTAGAGAAAGTTATCAGCCAACTGAAAGATAACACAGATTGTTGCGATCGGCTTGCAAAAGAAAACGAATTCCTGCGATGTCAGTTACTCAAACGAGACAAAGAAGTTGACTGTAAAATAAGACTAGCCAACGCAAAAGTAGAAGCTGATATCGATCAAATGTGGGCAGAGAGTTATCAGAAATTAAAGGAAGAACTTGACTTTTCAAAAACCGAATTTGATGAGCTTTGCCAACAAAACCAACAGTTGAAGGAGCAAGTCCGAAAAGGTTCAATTTGGAAAGTGAAGTTGTCCGAAATGAAGCGACAGTTTGCGTTGGAACTCGCTCATCGCGAGAAGGTCGAGGTAGAACGGGAACACTTACTGGTATCTTTTAAGTGAATTCATGTATTATGCAGAGTATTTCAGCCTTTTTCATCGTAGATATTTTGTGAAAAACAGTTTCAAGAAATTCAAATAAAAAATGAATACATTGTTGAGACCAATCGAAGAATGGAGAAACTTCAATATCATCAACATTTACAGCAAAACAATTCGGTGCTGGCCATAGAAGAACTATCATCCACAACGTCGTTATATGAAGCGAAAGTTTTGCTCGAAAGCTGTGAAAATTGCAAAAAATTAGAACAGAATATATCGATGTTGGAGCAGCTACAGAAAGATCTTATGGATAGTGGCAAATTACGGGTTCAGCAACTGGTAGATGAGCTCCAGCAAACCCGACATGAGAAGCGTACATTGCTTACTAGTGTCGATGTGCTTGAAAATGAGCTGTCGGGCTATCAAGAGCGGATTCGAAGTGCTGATAAGAAAGTAGAAACTATTCTGAAGGAACTAGACTCATCTAAGCGTCAACACGATCTTCTTCGCCGTGATTATGAACAGTTTACACAAACATTGGCCAACCAAGAAGCTAACGAAACACAAATGTTGGAACTGAAATCACAATTCGATAAAATGAACGAAGAATTATATAAAAAATCTGAAGAGCTCAACTCTATTTCCGCTCAAAATGTAGGGTTGAAGTCATCGCTAGTTCAGTGCCAATCTAGGATACAAACCTTGGAGCGAAAACTCCAGGCTGAGGAGGATGATAAAGTTTCATCCGCAATGTCAGAGCTAAACTCAGTGAAACGACTGAATGACGAACTTCAAAAGAAAATCGAAGTTTTGCGTTCAGAGTTAGCAGCTGAACGAGCTAGCTCAAGGAAATTACTAGAAGATTCGACGTTGTTGAGATCCGATATAGCTCGTCTAACTGGAATACAAACAGTAAAAGGTATTCTAGGATCATATGGATCACCATATACGAATATACGAAGAAACCATTCTTTTCAGAAAGGTCGAAATCGGATGGAGAAATTCATGTCAAGTTCTTGGAAAACATGACTGCATTTAAACGAAAAGCTAGATCCTATTCCTTTGGAGCCATTTGTGAAACAAATGCCATTAGGGGTCTGGCATTATCACCAGAAGGTGACGTTATTTCCACTGAACATTTACAAGTGCGACAAAAATATACGACAGAAATAGGTTGCGAAAACTCCGATGCAAGTTCACAATTAAGTGCAGTTAGAGCTGAAAATGAATCAGGGTTTGTCTACTCTCGTTCTCCGAAAGTTAGCTTACAATCTACAAGAACTCGATCGAAATCAGCTGGTGAACTAAGTGAAATAGATATGGATCCTCCAAAATATATAGCCATCCAAAATGTACGAGAAGTGCTCAGAGTAACGGGATCAGTTGAAGCTAGAATTCGAGCAAAATCTTCCGATGCAATTAGTTCGACTAGATTGACAGAAGCAAGAAACCGAGTTAAACCTAATGGTGCAAATTCTGTAGTTACAGAAGCAGGATGTGAAAGAATATCTTTTGGATTACTTCACGAATATGGCTCGAAACAAACAAGAACTCAAATGAAGCCCTCTGGAGTGGATAATGAAGCTGGTTCAACAAGAGCACAAGAAGAAAGAATGAAATTTTATACCATAGTTAGTGAAGCTAAAACAGATGCCACGTCCGTGAATTCTCATGGACGCATTGAAACCTATCAAAACTCACCCAAAACTTCACTGGAATTTATTTTACCGGTAAGAAATTGTATCGCACTTGAAAGTAGCGAGAATTTCGCGAAACCTCAAGAAGCTATATATACTAGCTTTGCCGATAGCACAACTACTAGCACGAGTAGTTCAAGTGAAGCCGGCTCAGATATATCTAGTGACGAACAATTGGAAGAACGAACAATAGGCGTACAATTAAAAAAACGAACAATAGGAATCACAGCAGAAAAAAACATTTCTAGGGAGAACGAAAACTCCTTCCTCAACGGTGAAACGATTCTTCCTGACATTTCTGATCCCGGTAGAACTAGAATCATTGCAATAAAAATAGTTCAACATGGCATTAATGTAAGTATAACATTGGTCTAATACAAGACGCAAAGTTTCTTTTAATTCTGCATTGTCAGATCCTAATGTTATCGGAATTGGACTACCTGCATCGCGAGATTTACCGTGTTACTCTTGAGCGCTATCGAAATATGACGGAAATCAATGAAATGGAAACCATGCTTCCGGTGGTATCTTCTCCGGTTCCATTAACCAGTTCATTTCTGTTTGAGAACGAAATACCGACGCGGTTGCCACCCGAATCTTCACAATGTCCGCAAACCGACACAAACACACTGGTTAAGCCAAAACTGCCAAGGGTAAGAACGGCTAGCTTTGCTGATGATAAAGTCAGCAACGAGACTCGAAAGATTTTTTCCATGATTGCGAATGGTTCGCTGCCATCTTCGTATCCGAACAAACGAGTTGTTGATAAATATAGGTAAGCTAACTTCGTTAGATAACTAATGCTATTCACTACATTCTTTTTTAATTTGCAGGAAGCGACCATGGAGAGCTTAAAATAGTTAATCGTTGTGATATTGTCAAAATTGAGTAAAGTTCATCTGTGCAGAAATGTCATCCTCATTCATTTAATAAAACTATCTCGGAAAAAAATTATTACATTCAGATTTTGTAAGTGCTGGATTTGGACTGTCACCTATTCGACATAGAAAAAAGTAACATTGACAGCAAAAGTAGAATACCATCAATGAATGTTTCGACTTTAGTTTCAATTCCAAATTATCGTATAATCTCAGATCAACTTTTTATAAGTCGAACTGTTTGATTTCCACGACTGAGACAAATCTGCAAGCAATTTCCTTCTCATTAACTATTTTCAATAGTAAAAAGTTCGGAAACCATCTAAAAAAACGAAAATAAATATTTTCGGCCTTTTTAGCAATTGAGGTATCGACCTGTTTGTTGGCATGGCACACAGAGGGCGTAACTTACGTATACAAAAGGAATGACAACTCAACTTCATCCACGATGGAAAAGGTTACTAATTCAATATTGTTTAATAGTTTGCGTTTAGCATGCACCTACCCTCTCAACAGGCGGTTCCTTTTTGTTGGTCGTTGAGCGCCACCCATCTGACACCGGTATGTGAGCATCAGCCATTTGAAAGTATACCGATTACGTTGAGCCCCTCGCGTTTCGAGCCCCAAACACGGCGATGTTTTGATACTCATCGCCACTCTCAAATTGTGAAATTTATCTCCACTTGATGTCCCAAAACACTGTCTGCTGTATTTGAGGTAAACCGACAAGTTATTGTGAGAGAGTCGACCCAAAATTCACTAATTTTCGTGCACTAAACAAGGTAAACGTAAAACAAATGTATTACTGTTTGTTTGTTTACGTTGCAATCAGCTGATTTTGAAGCTCCGATTTTGATTTCATCAAGATAGCGTCGTGACAGTAGGCCGTTGAGTGCTTATTGAACGACATACTGCACGAAATATTCGTTCAGTTTGCTGGAACGGTTTGTTGTTGTTTTTTCTCTTGCAAAAATAGTGTGAAATCGAGGTGTTACCTTCATATAGAAAGAAGATTTGTTATTATTCTACGTGAAATAGAAGTGTTGTACAGGTATGTAGTGTTAGTTTAACAAAACAAGTGGAAAAAACTTCGGAAGTTGTCCAGTAAAACTAGTCCAACGGGGCTCCAACTCCTCATATTAAAAATAGCTCAACAATGGACCTCTGTCTGCCGGGTTTGTTGAACGAAAAAAATGGCATTCGCTTCAACCGACGACACGACCAGACACTTCGAAGAAAAATCGAAATAAAAAGGCGGGTGGGTAATGTCAGAGACATAACTGGATGTCGTGAATACGAAAACAACTGACATGTTCCTTAACACTTCCGAATATTAATTAGTTGATCAATTGTATGAATTATGCAAACATTCCCCACATTTTCCACATTTTTCGCAAAAACAAAGAAGGCTTCACTTGATCTAGATTACTGTGAATTTCATACAGCGAAAGGTGCAAAAATCATATCAAACAGTACTAGATTTGCACTAAACTGAGGATACTTCCCTTCGATTTGCGAGCAAGGAATCCTAATAGTTCTTTAGAAAACTTTTAGAGCCAACGGCTGATTTTGTGTAATGCCCTCCACCGTTGCTTTTTCACTAATGCAAATGACTGGCAGCTGTGACGTAATCGCTCTTGTCGGAAGCGAAACTAGCTTTGCAAACGACACAAAATACAAAATATCTGCTCGCAGTGGCGATAGAATCCAAACTGGTCCAATTTTTGTTGAGAGGTTTGTTTTTACTTGATTTCGTTTGTAGCTTTTTCACTAATGGGCGGTCCTGAGGGCTATAAAAATAGCAGCATATAGATTTTTTTTTTTGTTTCAATTATAGAGGCTTTAACATCTTAGGTCATTCACCTCTTCGGACCAGAAAATTTTTCTGACCCTATGTGCGGGGTTGGGAATCGAACCCAGGCGGGCTGCGTGAAAGGCATCGACTATCCCATCACGCTATACCCGTCCCCCATATAGAATTTTAATTATCGATAATTTCATTTCGGATTTCATTGAAAGAAACTATTCGGATGCTGTACGGGATTCATTCCTGCCTTTCAGAAGGACCAAATTGTGGAGCTCGCTACGATATTAAACACTATTCGGAACATGTTCCTCGAACGGTTTGTTGCACAGCAGCAGATATTTTGTTCTCTTCCTCAGAACGCGTTCTGATTGGCTGGTGTTGACATGGGTCAAATGAGACAGGTTTTTCAATAGTGTACTATTGAAATACTTCAATGCTTTTGCTATACACGTTTAAATTGAACAATTTCGATTCTATTGGTAGTTAGATTATATAAATCCTTTCACAGATCACTGAGCTATGAGCTTTCAAAATACGAGAAAGGCAAACGCGCCGCTCTTTGATACTCGTTTATACCAAACATTTCAGAAAAGTTTAATTTTGAATTATTTGAGAATATGTCACACAACTGAAAATTTTATCATAAAATTGTGATCAAATTTCCGATGGCATGTAGCAAAAATTATGTTGATTCGTTAGATACAACAAGAGATATTCACGATCAAAAACTTATCACTCTCTCAGAGGGTAAATTTTGAAAAGGCACCCCATAGTAAAGTAAGTCGACAAAAGTACGTAAGCGATTTACCACCAGTTATCACCAATATAGTGACCCCTTTTTATTAGATAGAAATAATCTTCTTGAGCAACATTGTTTAAGTTGATACGAACTCGTTACCAAGGAACACTGGGAGCTTAATTCGTATTACTGTTTTTGAATTAGTTGATTTTAACAAAAAAATTTCCAAAATAACTATAAAATTAGTTAAAATTGAGAAATTACTTTGGTGAAAAAACTCTTATTTTTAGAGAATGTGTTTAGTTGGTGAATATCCTGGACACAAACCAGCAATATTTCAATCCAACACGAAATTCTCAACTAAACTAATTTTGTTATTAAAATCAGAAAATTTGTTTCTATTTATCTATCACCATCATTACTGAAGGACAGCACAAAGAAAACAAAACTGAAATGGGTATTATTAACAAGTTTATTAGCCAAAAACTCATGAGAAGTGTCAAAGCAAAACAATCCATTAAAAAGCTAAAAAGGACAGTCTTATTGAAACTGCTTGAAAATTGTTTTGATGTTTTTCGCATGTGTTCGATATATCTTTATTTAAATTTCTAAACCGATATGTAAAAATGTCTTAAACTGTTAGTGGAAATCGTATTTATTCAGAATTTGTGCGCACTTGAAGCGATTGTGCGTAATAATGTTTTTACGCGAAACAGTAAAGTGAATTTCGAATGTTTCACCCTAATTGTGATGAAGTTTTTTTGTATCTTCAAACCTTCTGAGCTGCGCCGTCCGGTGTACTACTTGTATTCGGTTTTTGTTTTCCGAGTGCTAAAAGTTTTCAGTGAGAATGAAGAAAACAGTGATTTAGAAGAAAAAAATTCAAAAAGATGTTTATGTTTCGTTTATGTTTTTTTCTTAAATACAACATCGTATTTATACCTGCCAATATAGAAAAGACAACCGCGTCTGAAATTTTTTCGGCAGTAGTGTGCCATCTAGTGGCTAGTAGTCATTACGGTGTTACCGTTTCGGTGACAGGGCGCCATATAGCTGCAGATTGCAGAAGCCAATTCAACCATTCATATTGGTTGAATACAACATTTTATTTCTTTAATTCAACTAAAAAATTAGTTGAATGGAAATGAAATGTGCCTTAGCTAAGAAATGACAGCACGTTTAATTTGTGAATTCAACTAAAAAATATAGTCATTTCAACAAATATTTTATTATTATTAAGGGAATGAGAATAAAAAATCTAAATTAGCAAAAGTAAGTTTTTTTTGTTGTCTCAAAAAATAACTAACTAAAATCAGCAAATCAACTAAATTTTTCGCGAAAATGCTGATTTCGGTCGTTCCGTGCATGTTTTATTTTTCCGATTAGGGCTTATTATTTTTTAACCTAGCATATCTCTGCATAAGTAAAAATAAACCTGGTAAGATACCTTTCAGCTATTATTCCATTTCATCACTTTTGATACAAGTATCCATTTCCAGGTTTGGAACCTTTCAGATATGCTGGTACTCGAATCATTATGACCACAGCTTAAGTTACAATTCGATTATTATCCGAAGAAATGAAATTTGAGCAAAAATTCTCGTATTCTAAAAATTTGCATAGTTCCTATTGCACAATGATCGTAGCCAAAAATGCAATTGAATCGTAGAAGTGACGCAACTGAAAAAAAACGCGTTTTTTTCTATCTGTTCTGTTTTTCGATTTCTTAAAATCCGTTAGCAGCGTAAATTTTCAAATAAATGTTAAAGATTCCAATAAAAAAAACTAGCTTAACAAATGCTTCGGAAGGAATGTATGTAATTTATTTCTGATGTATTAGTTAATTGCATGATAGTAATGAAAATTTAAGCGAAGAGTCATCCTGAAAGGACTTCCGCAAAAGCACTAATGTGGATCTTTTTGAAAACGTGCCAAGTACAGAAAGTATAAAACAAGTAAATCACATTTGTATCACCTAGTAGTTTTCAATAGTTGAGATCACTCTTAAAAACAAACCATAATTCGCAATACCTATACGAAACCGTCCTATGGCAAAATGAGCTTTCAGTTGTTCCTCAAAATCTACGATTAGTTGAGTTTCACACTTCTCCAAAGTCAGCTAAATATCTCTCGGAGATACATACTATCAAAGACATCATATTAACAAGATATCCAGCTCTCACATTTCCCGAACAAATCGTTGGCAACATCCTTTTTTGCAAGCATGGCGCCCTCAGACGAGTCCGCATCGAATCTCGTACATAGAATTAGGGGAGAGAAATGTCAAATTCGTGCGTGCCAAAATAGCAGCACTGCGCTCCAATACAATTGTTCAATGTGATGCTGTGCGATGGCGTTGCTGGACTGAAGAATGATTTCGCTCCAAGCTGACAGGGTCTGATACTATTTATAAACTAAACCCAACTGTGAGTGAAAAGTTTTTTTTTCTGAGTATGATATCTACTTGTTTTTATGCATTTCACTGCATAAAATCAAATGCACTTGAATCAAATGTTTATATTTCTCCATATGAACAAATTTCGAAAAAAAAAATTTTTCAGACCACATGTTTCTTGTATACAGGGTCCGGCACTCGAAGTGTAACCAATTAAAAAGGCCATAAATTCAGTTGGGAAAATTACTTTTACTTAATTCAAAGTACAAAATGTGTAAAAATAATACAAAATTCAGAATCAATTCACTTTTGCTCGATATGACCACCTTTTGCCTTGACTTGATGACTTGAGAGAGCGAAGGAGTTGCTTCGTTTGGCCGAATGTGACTTGCAGGTATTTTGGCCCACTCGCGGACAATAACTTTTTTCAGCGCCTCGAGACTGGTGTATCTTTTAGTTCGGACTTTGCTCTCCAAAATGGCCCAAAGCGAACAATCCATTGGATACGCATCTGGTGAATTCGAGAGCCATTGTGTGGACGTGATGAAGTTCGGAACGTTGTTTTTCAGCCATTCTTGGTTCACTCAAGCTTTGTGAGACGGTGCCGAGTCCGCATTTACCTTGACGCCAGGCTCGATGAAAACGATTAGAGAGCGCCCATCAGCGGTTACAGCGGCCCAAACCATTATCTGTTGCGGGTGCTGCCTCCTGGTGGCCAATCGATGACTCAAATTCTCGTATGAACGGTCGGTCAAGTAAACCCTATCGTTTTGAGAGTTTATGAATTGCTCAATTGGAAAAATTTTCTCGTCAGAAAATACAATGTTCGGAAATTGACCGCTTTCGGCCAAACGAAGCAACTCCTTCGCTCTCTCAAGTCATCAAGTCAAGGCAAAAGGTGATCATATCGAGCAAAAGTGAATTGATTTTGAATTTTGTATTATTTTTACACATTTTGTACTTTGAATTAAGTAAAAGTAATTTTCCAAACAGAATTTATGGCCTTTTTAATTGGTTACACTTCGAGTGCCGGACCCTGTACATTGATAAATAGAACCGAATGCGTAACCAGAGTTATGGTAACTGTTTTTCGACAAACAACATTTTATCGAGTTTGTTACCAGTTTCGAACATTTTTCAAATCATATCATTTTGACATTTCGAGTTACTGAGGGGTAGTTAAATTTATAATACATTTTTCAAACACGAGTGGCAGGTCGTTTCGTCGGTTCAACGGTCTGTTTCAAAATCGGCAAACGAAGGTCCCGTGTTGGCCTCCCGTTGAACGATTGATTGGACGTTCATTGGACCAATGATCTAACGTATTGGACCAATGAAGGACCGCCGTTGAACGTTTTTTTTCTAAGAGGGATAGAATGTACGTGCAAAGTTGGGTGGATGCTAGGACAGGACCTGACAACTGCTATCCACAATCCACTTTTAGGACCAGTTTCGGACCAGCTCGTGATTGGTTGAAATTGACATAAGCAAGTACAAGTTGTTGAAATCAATATTACTGCAGGGTGGTAGAAAAAGTGTTGTCAGTATCGTCAGTAACAATGTAGCTTGATATTGGATATTTTATTTTTCGGATCATCTTTTCAAAATAAAGTTCAATTTGTTTTTAAGTCCTGTCAATGTGGAAAGTATACGAGTAGATTTAACAATCACTGGATGATACAAAGAGAAAGCCTGAAATTACGAAGTATGATATGGACGAGAATATTGATTATGTTGGTTGAGAATAGCACCGAATCTTTGGATACTTCTCTATGTTATTATTTTTCTCAAATAGAATATGTTGAATACTTTAGTTAATAAAGCTGTAAAAATTAATTACCCAAAATTGAGTGTTTTAGAAAAATTTTATCAAGCTGTTTCAACTAAACGTTTTCTGCAAAACAAACATCTGATCGAAATGAATCCAGAGCTATAGTTTTGACCGATATAACATTTGTCTAAGTGTTTTCAAATGATAAATAATCGCATATTATAAGGGGAGAAAGTTTTCAGAATGAATAATTATCTCTACTGGCAACAGTGATCGCGATGCATTTATTATTTACAGCAGGGAGCAACCGGAATAAGAAGAGAAATATTTTTCTGCAAAAAAGAAGCCAGTTGTCTGGTCCTGTCCTAGGGTGGATGAGATTCATGTATGTTTTCAGGTAGAAGTAACGTGATTCATTTTTTTAATATAGATTTTCCACTGTACGGTGACACTGACAGCGCTTCAAGTGAGAAACGGGTGCACTTTTCAACATTAGCTACTGTCATAAATAAAATATATCTAAATTTTCCAGTTGTAATTAAGCTGCCCATGACACCAAAAGCGCCGTCTGGTGTAGAAACAGCTAGTAAAAATCGTTTACTTAACAAAAGGGGTGTACCGATAGTAAATAGTTCGCGCAATTCAATGCACTCAGGCAAATTGAGTAGTGAAAATCATAAGGCAAATCTTATGATGCATCAAAAATCACCAAAATCGAAATTTCATAAGATAAATATGAAAAATATACCTCTGCAATATACATCTTATCTATCACTATTATAGTTTTCATACGAACAACTTATGAACTTCACAATATATGAGAGAAGTTATGTTTATCATAGAATTTTCGCACAATGTTCCTAAAAATTTCGTATAAATTTCATAAGGCGTTTTATTGGAATTCCTGTTTTCGGGATTTCATAAGGCGATCTTATGATTCGCTTACGATATTCTTGTGGCTAAAAATCATACGAAATCATTATGAAATTCCATATATTTTTTGCCTGAGTGTGTAGGTGAGGCTAGTGCTCTACGAAAATTTATTTTTCGAAGAATTTACTCATTGTGTCGTGTCTGTTAGTCTGTGTTTCAAATCCTTGTCGCTTTGGAAGACGTTCCCTGTTTTCTGATGTTTTCCCTTCATATTTGCGCAGAATTTTTCAAATGGGCATAGTTCTGGCGAGTTTGGCGGATTTACCTTCTTCAAAACAAAAACTACATCAACAGTTTCGTACTCATCACCGGTGGCACGATGCCAGATTCGATCAAGAAAGTGGCCCTTATTAACGTTCTCACTTCCACTTCCACTTTTACTTCACTTGATTTTCCCTATTACCAGTATCACGCTCAGTGAAGTAATCGCTGTTCTAAAAAAATCATTTTTTCCAACAAAATTTTTGTGATTTGTTGTGCATAATAACAACAAGCTCATCCAAGCAATTACTTTTTTCTCTGATGCGACATCCGTGTTAAAAACCTACATTCAACTCATTTTCACCGTGAAGTGATACCGATAATAAAGCCCAAAGCAGGCCCGTGCGCAGGAATCATCCATGGGGGGGGGGGGGGGGGGCGAAAAGGCGCCTCATCCACTATATTGACAATGTAAAACGAATTCTGACAGGCTCGTGCGCAGGAATCATTAAAGCATGGGAGGGGGGGAGTTCAAATTATGTCAGTTTATAAATTGATAAAAAATATGAATTGTCAAGTTATTTGCACTTTAATATAGTAAGTACTCCATTGTTCATGAAACTTAATTTAAAAAAAAATCTTCATGGGGGGGGGGGGGGTTAAAACCCCCAAACCCCCCCCCCCTGCGCACGGACCTGGCCCAAAGTGTCACCCTCGGTGGGACCGGAGGAAGGACAACCAGCGCTTCTGGAAGCATTTTTCTTTATATATTTGGCCGTTGATGGCGCTGATCGTTATGAGCACCCACAGATCGCCCGTCCCGGATCGGTGGTTCAATGCATACGACGCTGGTCTTACAAGCCAGTTGTCGTATGTTCGAACCCCGACCTTGAAGGTTTCTTAGTGTCAGCAGGATCCATAGTACTAGCCATGCAATGATTCTGTACAGGGTCCGGCACTCGAAGTGTAACCAATTAAAAAGGCCATAAATTCAGTTTGGAAAATTACTTTTACTTAATTCAAAGTACAAAATGTGTAAAAATAATACAAAATTCAGAATCAATTCACTTTTGCTCGATATGACCACCTTTTGCCTTGACTTGATGACTTGAGAGAGCGAAGGAGTTGCTTCGTTTGGCCGAAAGCGGTCAATTTCCGAACATTGTATTTTCTGACGAGAAAATTTTTCCAATTGAGCAATTCATAAACTCTCAAAACGATAGGGTTTACTTGACCGACCGTTCATACGAGAATTTGAGTCATCGATTGGCCACCAGGAGGCAGCACCCGCAACAGATAACGGTTTGGGCCGCTGTAACCGCAGATGGGCGCTCTCCAATCGTTTTCATCGAGCCTAGCGTCAAGGTAAATGCGACATATTATCGGGAAAGTATTCTGGAGGTTGCTTTGAAGCCGTCGGCAGACAAACATTTCGGTGGCAGACCATGGACGTTTCAGCAGGACTCGGCACCGTCTCACAAAGCTCGAGTGAACCAAGAATGGCTGAAAAACAACGTTCCGAACTTCATCACGTTCACACAATGGCTCTCGAATTCACCAGATGCGAATCCAATGGATTATTCTCTTTGGGCCATTTTGGAGAGCAAAGTCCAAACTAAAAGATACACCAGTCTCGAGGCGCTGAAAAAAGTTATTGACCGCGAGTGGGCCAAAATACCTGCAAGTCATATTCGGCCAAACGAAGCAACTCCTTCGCTCTCTCAAGTCATCAAGTCAATGCAAAAGGTGGTCATATCGAGCAAAAGTGAACTGATTCTGAATTTTGTATTATTTTTACACATTTTGTACTTTGAATTAAGTAAAAGTAATTTTTCAAACTGAATTTATGGCCTTTTTAATTGGTTACACTTCGAGTGCCGGACCCTGTACACTAAAAATCGGCTGCGAAGTTTGTTGAAACAGAAAGGCCAAATTCCACAAAAGGGGAATGTAATGCCAAGACTTTGACCCACAGATCGCCTACCAAACCAAATACTTTGGTGGCGAATTATTGGACCATCTTCTTCCGAAACTTTTCCGGAACAATGTGCTTGAAGTAATCCCTTATCTTCCTTGCGTTCTAAAGGTAAACTGTTTCACGATCAACTTGTGGGACTGGCCTGGATTTTTCGTTGATGTACTTCTTACCTGGAAGCTATCTCGAAATAAACTTGAAGATTGTAACGAAAGTTTTCACATGCAAACATTACACTCCAAGTTAGTTCATGTTTCTTGAAATGTCATCAATTTTTACCCATCCAATAAAAAGTTTTACACAGAAGAAAGGTGCATATTTTCGAGCACAGTTTATGCATAGAAATTTTGCTATTAACTACAATAGAACTGCGAGTAGCCTAAGTCCACCGGGAAACAATGAGAAATGAATGAAACTTGTTTTATGATTTATTATATATAGATTTATTCTTTTAAATTCTGATGTCATAATTACGTACAATTCGTAACAGTGATTAGATTAGCGATACTAAACGTTTGAACAGTACAAGAAACATTTGAAGTGATATTGCAGAAAATATGTTTTGCTTTTTTTTTCAATAATCTTTACTCCAGAGTACAGATCAGGTGGTTTCTCGTAGTAAATGTGCGATGCGAATGTATAAAATGATAAAATTGCAAAAATATACAAACTAATAAGCGCTAGTAGTTTACTCGATAACAAAGGAATGCAAAAAAAAAAAACATTCGAGCAAAACAAAAAAATAATGATACAATAGTGCTTGGGGATCAAAGTGCAAAAATTGGAAGATCGTGGTGCCGTGCATGCTGCTGCTGCTGCGCTGTCAGTCAGTCTATTGCTCATGTCGCAACGAACTGATACAGTTGAGCAGTTTGGCAATCTGGTTCCGGGTCTGGCGTTCCTGGTCCATCAGCCGCTCCCGTATCGCTTGCTTCGAATAATACTCATCCTCGACGGTTCGTTTCAGCTGCTGGAGCTGCTCGTGGCGTGCCTTCTGGAGAACGTTTCTCCGCAGCAGACGCTTGCGGAGCACTCGATCTGTTTTTTTTCGGTTTCCGAAAGGTGAGGTTGTGGTTTATGTACAAGGGAAGGTGCAATGGAAATGGAAAACAAACATAAGCGAAAAAAAAAAATAAAAATATGATGTGATGAAAAATGATAAACGGAAAGAAGCAGAATGAGCCACCTGATTAACGGGTGAGTGCCGTGTGATGAAACATGATCGACAACTTTATAAATATTCTACTGCTACTACTGCTACTACTACGGTACGGTAGGAGGAAACTCTACTAGTAAGACTAATGTTGCTGTAATTTACCCCGCTGTTGGCTCTGCAGAGCCACCGAAGCTTGCTGTTTCTTCTGCAAACACACCGGACAAATGTTATCGCGTTGGCGGAGAAGCTGCGGATTGAAAATGCTATTGCTGTGACAACGCAGGTGGTAAAAGTTGCAACAGTACACACACGCGCTGAGACCGTCGGATGAACCTTTAAATGGTTAAGTTTAAAGAGATTAGTTAACTTGTGGGAACAGTTTTTTTTTTCTATTTTCGACATTGGCACTTACCTGATTTGTTGCACACGATGCAACTTTTGTTCTCCAGTTCCGATAGCATCAGTTTGGTGCCGCCGTCGCTGGTAGCGGTACCGACTCGAGTCGTCGTAGACGACGATGATGAACCGGACGAACCTGAGCGCACTGTCCCTGCGCCGGTGCTGGATGCAATCAAATCGAAATGCTTTCGTTTCTTAACTCCACGGGTGGACGGCGGCGAGTACAGGATCGGTCGTTTATTTTTTCTTTTGCTGATGTGATTCAACTGTTGCTCGTAGTAATCGATCTTACCGTAGTGGAAGTCCTTGCGTTCGGTGCTGTTGCAACTGCGCCGTTTCCGTTCAGTTTTACGAGTAGCCAACGCTTTGCTTTCCTCGAGCGTGAGCAGACCGAAAAACTTCAGGAAAACCGGTTGCTCTAATTCGAAGATACTCGACGGTTGCGGATCGACATGCTCCTCGATGGGGTACGGGGTGCGATCGCCGGAATCGTCGGATGCTTTGACCGAAATGGGTGTGGAAGAGCGGGAGTTGGGAGACGAATCGGACGAAGCACCGGTGGAAGGACGTTTGCTGGCAGTATTTGGCAGTGGATCGCTTTTCGTTTTGACGATCGTTTTTGACTGGCGGGTAAAAACCGGAACATTGGCAGGTTTCGAAACTTCATCCGTCAGATGAACCGAGACTTGCGAGAGACTGTTGTGTTTGGCTTTGTTCAGTGCCTGCAGCAGATTGAGACGGCTTTTCTTGATGGCAACGGTGGCCGGCAATTCTTGCGGTTCGTAGTCTTCCTCTTCCTCTTTGATTTCCAGTGGTTTCAAATCCGGAATCGGGGCTTTCGTTGGAATGGGACGTGGCAGGGATTCCGGTTTGGACAGTACCCGAATCAGTTCCCGTGGAATGCTGATCGATTCGGGGGCAATTTGCCGCAAGGCTTGTTCGTTGACGAAATTTTTAGCATTGGAAAAAGTAATACTAGTGAACGGTGGTGGATGAGAAGCGGAACTTTTCGGGGCCACCACACGTTCTTCCTTCGGTTTCAGCAGCGAAATCTGCTTCTGGTTGGGTGGAAAAACCGTGGTAGGCGATATCGACGAACCGGTGCTGCTGCGTGATTCTTCCTTTTCCTTCTTTGGCCGTGGTTCGTCAAATGCGGATAGCCTTTATAAAACAAAAACAAATTTCCGTTTAAGTAGAAAAATTAACTCACAAAAAAAAAAAACAAAACTTACTCGTACTTATGAACCAGCTGGGCTTCGTTCAACCGTTCGGTGACATTCCGTGGCGTATATTTGGTATTGAACGACATCTCGTAGTGAACGGAGAGAGCCCGGGTGACGTAGCCGTACGCAATTTGTCGATCAATATCCACATACTCCGTGCTGGCCACCTGTTTGAGGTAACCGTGAACCAGATCGTCCAGTTCCTGCACTAGCGGACGTTGTTCGTTGCCGATTTCCACCATTTCGGCCTCCAGCTCAAGTAGATAGCTCTTCAGTTTGCTGACCTGGTTGATTGGTTTTATTTATAATTTTCCGTAACAAGGTCACATTTAATTTAGTGCTATGGCATTGATATACCGATTGTTGTCTCGCAGATTCCACCTTCTCGCGACTGACGTTTATTGCATTGAACTAAATTTCAACTAAACTAATTGGGTATGAATCAAATGTCAACAAAATAAAGTGATATCGGAACAAATTGCTGAATTAATAATAATTTTCGTTCTACTACCCTCATTAACTGTTTATTTTAGTAAATCAATCAAGAAGATGGATTCTGCACCGCGCTCTGTGTGTGATTGCTTTCGTTGTTTCACACGGAAGCCGCGAGGAACAAACGAGAGTATAGCAGTCAGCAAATTGTGCACTCCCTTACCTGGCTCTGTGTCAATCCATTGGACAATTTGGCTGCTAAAAGCTGAAAATCGGAAAGAAAAAAAAACATTTTTCATTTTTATCAGATCAACAACCAACACCAAGCATGTGTCACAAAATGTTGGTTTTCCATTTATCACGCCTGCTGCTCCGATTATCGAGAAGCACAACGCGAGGATCAATCACAACATGGCAGCAGATATCATCGTCTTTCTTCCGTGCTGCTGAACAGAACAAAAAGCAGCATGCCACGACCGGAAATGGTTCACTGACCGACCTTGCGAAAGGAAAGGGGTATCTGAACTTGAATTCCAGTTTTATGTTCATTTTGTTTTTTCTTATTTTATATCACACCAAGGATAAGGCCATCCATTCATTCATTACCTGGTGCACTTTAACAAAGTGACGCAGAGATCGCTGACAGTAGACGAGATCATCCTTCAACTCGCTCGGTATCTGGAACCGAAGCATTTTATCCTTGAAGGTGACGTTCACCATTAGCACAACACACACACTGTCTAGCAGACAAAAGCAATTAGACAGTGTTTAACGCACTTTTGCTTATCACTTTGAACCCGTTTTCACACTATTATTTTGCGTTCACCAGATTACAACAAAAACGTTCAGCCACATCCAATAGCAGCAAACGGGCGAACACTGACTGCGAGCAGCAGTGAGAGTAATTTTATGCTGACCTGCTGACTCAGAGATGCCAGGTAAAAATTTCAAATGTCTGCAAACAGGGTCTGTAAATCTGAAAAAAAATCTGCAGTCAGCAAGTATGGCTTGCTGGCAGCAATTTCTCTATAAAGTATGACATGCAAAACTGATTTGGCGAGCAAAAAAAAAAAAAAAGGTCGCGGAAATTTCAAAATTTCAAATTTTTCTGTAAATATAGACGAACGTCAGCGAGAATTTCAAAAGTCTGTAAAAGTCTGCGAGAATTTCAAAAGTCTGCAAAAGTCTGCACAACAAAAAATGTCTGCAGCACTATGCCCCAAATCTGCAGATTTACAGACAAATCTGCAGACCTGGCATCTCTGTGCTGACTGAACGGTCGAAGAAGAGGAGGTGTGTTTGAGGGAGAAAGAAAAACCTCTCGAGCGCTCCGGTGCGCCCTCTCGGCTCGGCGCGTGGCGTATAGAAAACTCCACTAAAAGAATGACGTTGACGGTTGGTGGAGATGATTGGCGCGTAACTGCCGAATACCGGCTCCGGCCGGTCGAGATAGCAGAGTAACAAGAATACATTGCAAATCGATATTTTTTTCAAATATTTATTTTCCTTAAATGGTGCTGAAATAGGTTACCGAAGGAAACTGAATTGAGCAAACATAAATATATATCTTTTACTAATGTAAACCACCATGTGACGATAGCGCCATCAGGGTTATGCGCGGACAAATCGAGCGCATCAAACCCGTTATTTGACAGGTGCATGGTTAGTCGATATGCACCAGGCAGTCCATTTAAACAAATTCGGGACAATGAATGGAAGTGCCATATTCAGAGAAAAGGAGCTTATTCAAAATAACAAAACAGTATATTTTGATTTCTGGTGATTGTGAACTGGAAAATGATTATTTCGAACCAATTTCTCTCTTCAACATCAATAATGATATCTGTTTGATTTGAAGCAAAATTCACATCCAGACTAGAGATGCCATTTATACAAATTTATATGGATTTTTACATACACATACAAATTTAATACGGAGTACAGATTTTATACATATTTCCTTAATTCAATACAGATTTATACAGAGTTCACAAAAAGTAAGAAAGAAAAATTAAACTTTTCCATATGTGCTATCTATTATTATTTGATTGCGGTGATGAGATAACAGGTTATTAATCAACGGATAAATAAATTAAAGTGATGATTTATGGAACAGATATTCGACGATAAACACTGAAGTGGATTAATATTATAATTTGAAACCAGTAGATTAAATAGATGTTAGGCAACTTTCAATCTTAATATTATGAAATAGTACGTAATCTGTAACAACTGCGTCTCTCCAGTATTGTATAAAAACTGGAAATAAAACTCTTACCATTCTTTTTTTAATGAACTCAAAAAATATCCGGGATCAACAATAAAATAACATTTAACAAAATTTTACGTAGTATGTCAAGGTAAAAAAAAACCTGTTTTAATCCACTTAGTAGTGTATTTATGCCTTTCTCGTGTAACTCATGTTTTGATAAATATTATATTGATCTTCAATACACTTTTATTTGAATTTTGAATCAGAAAAAAAAGTTTGTTTGAGCATACATTAGCAGAATCTTTTCAATTTATAGAAACTTTTGGGGCAAGTTTATAAGAATTCTACATGACGGTAAAAATTTCAAACGCACTTCATCATGTTGTTCCGGAACTGGAAGTCACATCTGAACAGAAGTCATTAGCAGTCTAAGGAGTGTATCGGAAATAAGCTATCCACAAATTTTTCTTTCAAATTATGATAAAAAACTATATTTTATTCAAACTAAAAATTGATCCCTTATTGTACGAGGTTAAACTTGAGCATAATGAAAACCGGATGAAATGTAAGTTATTCCTTCACGAATTTTCGAACTTTTGATCGAACGCTCTTCATCAAGTTCCGGACAAGTGTTGCAAGCGTATTTTTTGGACGCTTGAGCCCAAATTTTTTGGAACTCCTGCATGTTCCCAGTCTTCTTGAAGACCCTCTTCACGATTGCCCAGTAACGTTCGATTGGGTCGAAGCTGAGGGCAATTTGGTGGATTGAATTTATATTTCCGCAAGCCAATTGAGAGTGGTTTTGGCATAGTGAGCCGACGCTAAATTCGGCCAAAACAGTGGAGGTGTACTATGCTTCTTATATAAAGGCAGCAATCTCTTCTGGAGACACTCAGATCGATAGATTTCTGCATTCATAGTTCCGGTAGTGTAAAAAATGGTTGACTTCAAACCACAGGAACATATTGCTTGCCAAACCAGTACATTTCGATCGATTTTCTCCACTTGAATCGACCTGTCCGCATCGCTCACATCCTCCCCAACGACGACAATAAAGTATTGTGGACCTGGAAGGGATTTTGAGTCCTCCTTTACATAAGTCTCATCGTCCATTAAAACGCATGCATCCGGACACTGCAAAAGACGCGAATACAATTTCCGGGCTCTTGTTGCTGCTCGCTTCTTCTGTTCCTCACTTTGTTTCGAGATTCTCTGCTTCTTGTAGGTCTTCAGGTGATTTCGCCTCTTGATACGCTGGATCATTCCGACACTCCTGCTTTTTGGCTAAATCACGTATACGTATTAACATTGATTTGTTCTTCATGATTAGAGATACCACTTTCTGGTCCAGTTTCGGGTTGGAAGAACCGGGTTTTCTGCCTCTTCCTGGTAGCTCATCTAAAGAATAGTGTTCCACAAACTTATTAATGATGGTTTTAACACTGGCATGATGAATTCCAAACCGCTTCGCCAATTTTCGCATAGTAATTCACTTAGCCATGTGTCCAGAACCTTAATTTTCACTACATTTTCAATACGCGACATTTTAAAACGCAGAATTTCTACCGCACAAACAAGTAAACAAACGAAAGCTGACAGCCAAACGCACAGCATGCTGTGATCAGAGCATAAAAAACCAAACCATCACAAATACTTGCATACAACACAAATGTAAATGTAAATGTGATAGCTTATTTTCGATACACTCCTTATGAGGTCATAACACCTTTTTTTAGTCCAAATTTGTGCAAATTTACTCAGCTGTCTCTGAGAAAATGATCCGTCTTTATGTTTCTTACCACTATTTCCGGTTCTTCCGGAACCGGGAACTAGGAACCGGTAGAGCTAAAATCGGTTCGTTTGACCAGTAACTAACACTACCTACAGATTGAAACAATTGTGTGTATGTGTGTGTGTGTGTGTGTGTGTGTGTGTGTGTGTGTGTGTGTGTGTGTGTGTGTGTGTGTGTGTGTGTGTGTGTAGGTTAAAAAAATGTGCACTCGATTTTCTCGGAGATGGCTAGACCGATTTTCACAAACTTAGATTCAAATGAAAGGTCTCTTGGTCCCATAGTGCTATTGCCTATTGCATCTCTATCAACTGATATTTAAATTGAAGGCTTTGTAGTCTCATAGGTTGCTATTGAATTTCATCTGGATCGGACTTCTGGTTCGGGAGTTCTAGGGCAAAACATGCAAAATGAAATAAAAACGTGCAATCGATTTTCTCACAGACAGCTCATCCAATTTTTATAAACTTAGATTCAAATGAAATTTCAAATTCTCACGGTACCATATGAAATTCCAGAATTTCATCCGAATCCTACTTTCGACTCCGGAATTATAGGAGAAAGTTTGTTAAAAACATTGTACACCGTCACTAAAACCGGCGAAACAAAAACCGCAAAAATTTGTCTAAATAGGACTAAAAACTCCACAAATCGTTAGCCAGTATCAGTAGGCAGCTAACCAAACCGATTCTGACTATCCTGGTTCCCGGTTTTCGATTAACGACGGGAGAAAATAGTCATATGCTCGAAAGTGGATCTCACTCACTCACTTTTTCTCCCATATTTTCAATCTTAGGGTCCAATGAAAGGTTAGGTCTTATGGTCCTACCAAAAATTACAGCATATTTAATTAATGCTTATACAAAATTTGATTCACATAAGAATATACATAAAATATCGACCTTCGAATTCAAATGGAATTGCCCTGGCCCCTGGGTGCTGTGTTGGTTTTACTTGTAGGGGTGTTTTTTTTCAGGGGAAAACCAAACCAATTTGGTCCTTCTGAAAGGCAGAAATGAATCCTTGACAGTTTCTTCCAATGAAATATGCAAATCCGAAATGAAAAACTCGTCACCGTCCATCACGAACGCTTTCATAAAAGGTTCTTTTCAGAGCCACCATTATTTTATTATGAAGAACTATACTAGTTATTTCATAATATTTAATTGTGTCTCAGAATGTTTAATGTAACTAATCTGTACTTTAGTCTAGGTGCATCGTTTAAAATTCTAGTAGTGAAAAGGAGGAAAGTTTCACAATTCACACAATCGATCAACTATCAATTCGAATTCAAAAGTATAAAGAAATAGTGTCAGTTTTATTCCTATTCACGACATCCAGTTATGTCTCGAACATTAACCACCCGTCCTTTTTAGGGGAACCAAACCTCTCATCAAATGGCTTTCTTTCATATTTATACCCGCGAAAAAAAAAAATGCACACGAACGAATAATTTCATACCTTTTTCTATTTATTAGCGCCTTCTCAGCAAATACTAAACGTTCGTAACAACCTTTTTTTTCGCTTTTGCTGGTGATTGTTTTGGGATGATTACTTGCTTATTATCACATTAAATATTTTCAATCATTGGGTTTATCTTTTCTTGTATAATAACATACAGTACATATCTGATTCTTTCCGTAACGAATTGCATTGCCTCGCGACTGGTTAGTTTTCTGGTTTTCCGGTGTTTGCTATAATTTGCTTGAGTAGTTGTGTGCGGTGAGCTTTCACCTCTGAGATTTGCCTCTCTAACACTGCTGCTTACCGCAGTACGCGAGTACGCGAGTTGGTGTGTTTGTATATGTGTGTGTAAGTCACTAACAGAGACAGCCACACACACGCGCGCATTCTTATATAGAATAGTGTTCGCCAGTGCGGTAGCAGCGAAGCGCAAGCTAAACTCTCGTTTGCATTTCACGTGTTTTCTTTATAGATTCGTATGCTTACATATTGCTAAGAATAAATACTTTATTTGTTTACATATTGTTCTCGATTATTTGCTACATTTGTCCTCTGATGCCATAAGTCAGTTACGTTTCTATGATGGTTGTGTGTTTTTCTTCGCTCTCCGATTGTTGAGTCTGAGGCTGTATTAGATTTTTTTTGTTCATTCTGATCCTGATTTTCAGGTATTGTTTCCATACGTTCGATTATTTAGTACATTTTGGGCAGTTTTATATTTTTTGTTTTTGTTAAAGAGTATTAGTTTGGTCGCGGAAAGAAAAAAGTATAGTGTCGTGTGTTTGTATCGGTATTAATTGGATGCTTTGGAAGAAAGTTTGCTATGATTTGGGGTTTTCTATTTGTAAATGTTTTTTTTTCTCTGTTCATAGGCCCCAAAATGTGATGGTTCAAGCTGAGGAGCGAAATACACCGAGTGTACTGAAATCGGTTCTCGTCGGAGAGTTTTTGAAATCCACTCGTCACAATATTCGAAAAGTAAGTTTCTGTAACTTCTGTCTACAACACTTATTTCTATGATACATAACAATCTAACTTCCCCTCAATCTCCTGGCTAATGCTCAAAAATTATTGTATCAACATAAAAGCGTTTTTTGCTTAACAACTTACCCGACAACGAAGAATGTCTCAACCGCGAGTTGCCTCTTTGTTTACAATTCTTCCCGTAACCGAGCGTTTTGTTCGTATCACATTCTTACTTAGATATAGATTGGATTCTCCTGTCCGGTCAGCAGTCGGAACATCGAAGTAGGCATAGTTTTCATGTGAATCTAGAAACAGAAAAGGACAGTCAGTAAAATCGATCCAAGCCAAGCCATAGACAGATCTTTTTTTTTTGTCGTGAATACGACTTACTTTACTATGGGGTGCCTTTTCAAAATTAGCCATATGGAAGAATGGGCAGAACTTAATCGTGAATATCTCGACTTGTATTAATGGTAATAACATAGTTCTTTCACCATTTCATCAAAAATATGATCAGGAATTTGGGATAATATTTTGAACAGTGTGAGATAACCACAAATAACTCAAAAATTAAGTTTTCTCAAAATTTCAAAATAATGCGGAAAACTCTTTACTTTCGCTTGGGATTTTCGCGCAAGGACGACGATTTTGAGGTAGTCAGGCACATATCTTCAACTGAATGCGTATAAAAGGGGAACCGTGGTGAAAATCGATCATTTCTTTTCGTGCGTTCGATGGGAGCAGACGTCGTGGGAGTTAAACCTTCAACCAGCAGCGACGGAGAGAGCGCCTTCTGCGTGGTTAAAAACTCAAACGCTCAGGACGCAACTTTCATTCGCTTGCTGGCCTTCAAGGCGAGCAGACTGCCATCGCGAGAGTTAAACCATCAACCAGCAGCGACGGAGAGAGCGCCTTCTGCGTGGTTAAAAGCTCAAACGCTCAGGTAACAACTTTCATTCGCTTGCTGGCCTTCAAGGCGAGCAGACTGCCATCGCGAGAGTTAAACCATCAACCAGCAGCGAAGGAGAGAGCGCCTTCTGCGTGGTTAAAAGCTCAAACGCTCAGGTAACAACTTTCATTCGCTTGCTGGCCTTCAAGGCGAGCAGACTGTCATCGCGAGAGTTAAACCATCAACCAGCAGCGACGGAGAGAGCGCCTTCTGCGTGGTTAAAAGCTCAAACGCTCAGGTAGCAGCTTTCATTCGCTTGCTGGCCTTCAAGGCGAGCAGACTGCCATCGCGAAACTTAAACCATCAACCAGCAGCGACGGAGAGAGCGCCTTCTGCGTGGTTAAAACCTCAAACGCTCAGGTAGCAGCTTTCATTCGCTTGCTGGCCTTCAAGGCGAGCAGACTGCCATCGCGAAACTTAAACCATCAACCAGCAGCGACGGAGAGAGCGCCTTCTGCGTGGTTAAAAGCTCAAACGCTCAGGTAGCAACTTTCATTCGCTTGCTGGGCTTCAAGGCAAGCAGACTGCCATCGCGAGAGCTAAACCATCAACCAGCAGCGAAGGAGAGAGCGCCTTCTGCGTGGTTAAAAGCTCAAACGCTAAGGTAGCAACTCTCATTCGCTTGCTGGCCTTCAAGGCGAGCAGACTGCCATCGCGGGAGTTAAACCATCAGCGACGGAGAGAGCACCTGCCATCATTTGGTTTTCGGTAGTCGTAACGAGAAGTTCAATTTTCAGATTTTAGTTCCGCAATATAGGTTTAGAATTCAGAGCCTGCGTACTGAAACTGGATTCTGGAACTGTATTCCGGAACTAATTTGAGTTTCGAAATTGCAATTCTAGAATTGAAACTGGATTCTGAGTCTGTTATTGGTTCTAAATTTAGTTCTTGAACTCAGGATCCAGTTCTTTATTCCAGACTTCTTCTATTCGGTTCTTTTTAGAACCATAATAATACTCCTAAAGAATTATGCGGAAATTTACTTTACTGTACTCTATAAAACCCATTCTGGTAGTCATGGCGAAAAATCGCCTTCATGTTTTAGAGCTTAGTTCTGGAATATGGGTTTAGAATTCAGAGTCTGCGTGCTGAACTAACTCAAATCGTCACCATTTTTTTATTATAAAGAACTATACTGCTTATTTCATAGTATTTAAGTGCGTTTCAGAATTTTTAATGTAACTAATCTGTAATTTAGTCTAGGCGCATCGTTTAAATTTCTAGTAATGAAAGAGGGGAAAGTTGCACAATTCAAACAATCGGTGAACTACCAATTCGAATTCGGAAGCATAAATAAAGTAACTGCGGTAACATTTTCGCATGTAGTCTGCGGTAACATTTTCGCGGTTTTCATTACATCATTGTGTTCACATGTCGGTTTTCCAATCTGTTTCCCCGTTAGATACTGATCATGTTATAAATAAAGTGTGTCATATTCGTATTCACGACATCCAGTTATGTCTCTGACATTACACACCCGCACTTTTTTTACACTCACCTCACCCACCGAAGTCGCTAGTAGATTGACGATCTTCTCATGCGGTACCGCCACCACACTCTGACTGTTGATCTCAATTATCCGATGGCCAACCCGAACACCACCCCTTTCGGCAATGCCACCTCGCAACAAACTGCAGATCTGCAGGACGGACCGACCGAGAAAAGAAAACATCCAACATTTAAATGATCATTCCTGTTTCAGAAAAAAAACCGTAACCACTCACCACTCCATTCTGTACACTGAACCCGAGCTGGTACTTCGTGTTCGGACGTTTGATCCGTACCTCTACGACCGGAGCGCATGGAACAACCGTGAATTTAACCGCCGTTTGAGTTTTGGTGTTCTTGATGTAACCTTGGCAGGTGGAAAGCGGTAACCCGACCAAGCTCAGTCCGTTGATCGCTATGATCTGATCACCGATGTTCAACTGACCACAGCGGGCAGCTGCCCCAGACGAAGACAGGTTGGCGATCACCACCGTCGGTAGCATCGATCCCCATCCGGACTCCACGATCACAACCCCCAAAATCTCACCTTTCGCCTTCGGTACAACAACCTCCTTCTGAAGTTCTTTCTTGGCGAATATTTCCAGCTCGTCTCCGAAGATCTCCTGGCTGTTGAGCACTTCCTGGTAGTCCATTTCTTTCATAAAACTATGATCCTCAATTCCGTTCGCCTTCAGGAACTCCATGTAGGCCACCTGGAATGCCTGCCCAATGGACTGTGCGATGAATTGAGCTTCGGCACTTTCGAACACGTGGCAGATCATCTTCGGTGTCCGGTTTCCTCGTGAAACGGACTTCTTCGGTGGTGGACTGCTACCACCGCCCGCGTCAGCAGTGATCGCGGTTGTTTGTTGACCCGTTGTCAACGGTGCAGCCGGATCTCCGGATTCGCTGGTGTCCTGCGGGACGAAGCGCCGTCGGGCCATCAGCACTACGAGATCGCCGATGTCGGCTATGTAGGAAATTGTCCGTAACGCATGATCCATCATAATCTCCTTCAGGTCAGTGTTGAGCACCATAATTTTCTCCGTCGAGATGAACAGATCCACCTCGGTACTGGGTTGGGTTTCACCCTCGGGAGCCTGTGGGATATCAAACGATTAGAGAAGACTAGGAAAAGTACCGGATTTTAAGGAAGGCAAAGATCTAGCATTCTTACCAAAGCCTTCAGCAATTCGGTTAGCGTAAGCGAGCGAATTTCAAAAGAAAAGGACTAGGTTAGCGCAACTATTGTGAATATATATGCAAAGGAGCAAGGACCAGCTTACCTTGATCCTCGAAACGGCTTCCTCTGCTTGCATCATGCGGGTGGACTTCGTCGGTTGACCTTCGCACACCAACTGGGTGGAACCGAGGTAGCGTGCCCGAAAGAGAACACCTTCGATCAGAACTGTTGGATCCAGGAGACCTAGCGGGGAAGTTGCAAGAATGACTTGTTCATCAGGAGATTCCAAACAGCTGAACACAAGAAAACATCTAGGTTTAGGCACTTTGTAAGACAACTAGCGAACGATTTCTACGCATTTTAGAACTGTAGATTATCGCAAGGTTCTTTGATTCGAAGAAAATTTCATTACTAGTGCTTGACTACGACCATGCGCAGAATTAACAAGGGGATACACTTACAACATCGGTGATAGTAAAAGTCCGGACAGACAGGAGGGTTAAGCGTGCAAAAGAAACACATAGCTGTGAATAATCGGGACTCGATTTGGTATGACACAGAGCAGCATACAGAGAACAGACTACGAAAAGCTGATAAGTACCACTGCCGGGTATAACTTTTAGTACAACATAATAGTTTTTACCCAAAATTTTGATAGTCTTAGTTCAACCTGTTTTGCATAGTATCTAATAAATGTTCTGCACACAGAAAAATTTTCGATCTAAACTGACTTGATCTATGTCACTGTATAGAAATAGATCAAGCCAGTTTGGACCGAAAAAGTCTCCAGTTAAGCAACGCCATCACACGACGACTGCTATTTAACATCATACCATGTCAAATATGTCACTCCTATGCAGCGTTGCCAGGTCATTTATTCCAAAAATCTGTATTTGTCGTACTATATCGGTATCAGAATCTTTTCTGATGTCACCAAGGCTCATGTAGGCCAGCAACAAAAAAAAAGTACCACAACAACCTTTTCTCATGTCTATTCAAGCTAAAAATCATAAGCGGTATTAATCTGTATGATCCGTGAATTATCGATATTTTGGGAGTACATATCTGTATTGCGGTATAGAGGTTAAAAATCTGTATACATGCGTTATTTTTTTAAGGTGAAGGTATTATGAAGTATTACATGCTTTATTTTTGGTTGTAAATTACAAGCGTTAAATGTGCTACTTTTTGTGAGTTACAGGTATCAACGAACTGTTACCAGTGTTACTGTTTTGTAAATTTATAGTTTATAGGTGTTACATGAGTTACTTTTTTGTATGTTATAGGCGTAACGAAGCGTTATTTTTTTAGTTATATGCGTTACGAAGCATTACTTTTTCATAAATTATAGACGTTGCATGCGTTACTTTTTCGAGTTATAGACGTTCCGAAGCGTTACTTTTTCACAATTAATAGGCGTTAGACACGTTTAATTTTTTGAAAGTTCTAGGCGTCACGAAACGTTACATGGGTTACTTTCATACAATTTATTGCCATTATATGTGTTACTTTTTTCCCAATTTATAGGCATTACGTTTTTTAGTTATAACCGTTGAAAGCGTCACTTTTTCATGATCGATAGGCGTTTAATGCGTTACTTTTTTGTAATTTATAGATGTCACGAAGCGTTACGAACCGTTACGTGTAACCTTTTTTTTTATTTATAGGCGTTACATACATTACTTTTTTTGAGTTAGTTAGCGTTACTTTTTTAGTTTTTTCTAGTTATGGGCGTTAGGTTTGCTTTTTAGTTATAGGCGTTACGAAGCGTTACGTCCTTAACTTTTTCATTATCTACAGGTTTTACATGCGTTACTTTTTTGGATTATGAAGATGCATTACTATTTTGTAAGTTAAAGGCGTTATGAGGCGTTACATAAATTTTAAGCCGGTATGTGCGTTACTTTTTTGTAAGTTATAGTCGTTACGAAGCGTTAAATGAGTTACTTTTTCATAAATTATGGGTGTTACATACGTTAATTTTCTGAGCCATTGTTCTGAATTATTGGCGTTACGAAGCGTCACATTTTTCATGATGAATGAACGTTAGATGCGTTACTTTTTTGTAAGTTATGTGTCACGAAGTGTTATATAAGTTTTTTTTTATAATTTATTGGCTTTATATTCTTTACTTTTTTTGTAAATTATAGACGTTACGAAGTGTTACACGCGTTACTATTTCATAATTTATAGAAGTTTCATGGGTTACTTTTTTGAGTTATAGGCATTACATTTGTTGCTTTTTCATTATTTACAGGCGTTAGTAAGCGTTACATCCGTTACGTTTTCATTATTTACAGGCGTTACAAGCGTTGCTATTTTGAATTAAACTCGTTACGGAGCGTTACTTTTTCATAACCAATAGGCGCTTGATGTGTTACTTTTTTATGAATTATTAGCACCACAAAGCGTTACATAAACTACTTTTAACCCCTTAACGCTCAAGGGAAGTATGTTTCCCTTCTATGAAAATCGTTATAGATTCTTCAATTACTACTAAATCGACGTTTTTTTGCGAATGTTAAAGAAAACTTTTTTCCAAGGCAACAAATGTGTTTCTGAACGAATGATTAAAAAGAACTATCAATCTTTATTGCACTAAAAAGTTTGTGCAAAATGACGTGTAGAAAATAGAACACATAATACATGTGTTATGTGCAACGTCCTCAAGTACATGAAATCGTTTCATAGAATGTCATAGCTAACTATTTATTCTTCTATTCTGATAATTAAATCAATTAAAGACATAAATTAAATTACGATATAATAAACCCAACTCTTCTTTTATTTATTTCTAAGAATCATAGGGAAAATATTTCCCATGAAATTATAGGAAACTCATGCACCCTGATATGTTTTTTCTAGTGATATTCTCTTAATTTACACCTTCCAATAGCTAGAATATTGTCTTGTACTGACATATTTCGTCCTGCACTAATTTATGGGCGTCCTGCACTAATTTATGGACTACTTTTATTTATAATTTATGCGTCATTTTTTTGGTAAATTATAGACGTTACGAAGCGTTGTTACATGCATAACTTTTTCATAGTTTATAGGTGTTACATGCGTTATTTTTTATAAATTATAGGCGTTACGAAGCGTTACGTGTTTTACATGCGTTATTTTTTAAGTTAAAAACGTTATTTTTTTGAGTTATAGACGTGACGAAGCGTTACTTTTTCAAAATTTCTGGGCGTTACATACTTTACTATTTTGTCGGTTACAGACGTTATGAAGTGTTACATGAGTTACTTTTTTATAATTTATAGGCGTTATTTTTTTAGTTACAGGCGGTACGAAGCGTTACATGAATTAGTTTTTCATAATTTATATGCGTTACATTCGTTATTTTTTTGAGTTATAGAAGTTACTTTTTTAGCCTTAAACGTGACGAAGCATTACTTTTCCATAATTCATTGGCGTTACATGCCATACTTTTGTCGATTATAGGCGTTATGAAGCGTTACAGGAGTTACTTTTTCAAAATTTATAGGCGTTACATTCGTAATTTTTTCGGAGTTATGAAGCTGCGAAGCGTTACAGGTGTTACTTTTTCATTATTTATAAGCGTTACGTGTGTTATTTGGTTGTCGGTTATAAGCGTTACATGCGTTACTTTTTTGAATGTGATAAGCGTTACGCTATGTAACATCCGTTACTTTTTCATTTTTTACTGGCGTTACTTTTTTGAATAATGTTTTACGAGGCGTTACATGCGTTGATTTTTGTTAGTCACTTGTTCGTAGCCGTCTCACGACCGGCACCAAGCACCTACTCTGTTCATCACATCAGTCCTCTCGCTCATTCCCTACTTGCTACTTTCGATCATAATAACCCCATGTTATTATTTTCGATTCATATAACTAACATTAAATTTTGTTAGTCTGTAAACCTCGAAAGATTTATTTATTTTATAAAGTTTTTTTAGACCCGGTTTTAACCTAATTATGTTCTTTCGCCGGGTTACCTCGAAAGATTATCACAATTGAACAATTCAAAACAGTTCTATTAATGCTGAATCTAAACAATTTCTAGACCATTAAATTTCCAAAAGTTGGTAAGAAAATTTTATACTTCAGGTTTTTCTTTTACGGTTCAAGTGGAACAGCTTAGCTCAATTTGAACGGGTGCGCATTGACAAATTGAAAGCGAAACGTGAGGAAGATCGAAATTACGAAGATAGAAATCAGCGGACTATTCGAGCACAACAAAACATTTCATTTTGCCGACAGTCTGTTCTCTGTGACTGAACTACGATACAGATTTTGATTCACACCATTGAGATATTGCACAGTTTATGATGACGGAATTTCGTTAGCCAAGCAAATAACTTACCCTCCTTAGTTTTGCACTTGCCCTTTTTGTCCGGATCCTAAAATGTTGAAAAATACTGGTATTACTGATTATTGAAATAAGTGTGGAAATACGAAGCAACACAAAAAAGATCATTTAAACGCACAAAACACATGAACCAAGTATCAACGCACACTTATATGTTCGGGACTGCTATCGGCGATCACCGTCGCCAGTTGCTTCAGTTCGTCACCGTCGGATGATGCCACCTTGACGCTACCACCGTTACCGTACAGGTTCGTGAGAGTCACATTGTTCACGGGTGATTCGGCCGACAGTTGCGTCCCCAGGCCAGCTCGGATGGCGGTATGATTTTTGCTGATTAGAGGCACCCCCGGCGATCGGACGGATCGAATCTTCGGTCGTTCCGTCCAACTCTGTCCGGTGCGACAAATCGGAAGGGGAAAAATGACAAACAAACGAAATGAGAACATTGACAGGACGATGGAAAACACTCAGTGCTGGTGGATGACGAGGGTCCTACCTTATCATCGACGAATCCGTGTTCGTCGAGCCGTTGCTGTCCGAGGAGGCGATCTGTTTCCAGATCGGTGTCGGCTTCCTCTTCATCGGCACTGAGTAACTTTGCTGGTTGGTCGGAATCTAAGCTTTCCCGAGATTTGCTGTAGGCCCTGAAAAGATTTGTGTTTGAAATTATTCTAAAATTTGAACGCGACCGCTTCCCAACAACCTTGGAACCCACACAGGGGAGATCGTACTCGTCCCCTCCTGATCGGGGACTAGCGTTGAGCTTCCTTCGGTGGAAGGCAGTATTTTGGTCTTCTGTAGTGCCGCTTTGATATCCTTGATGGCTTCCTGCACTTCATCGCAGGAGTCCAGTTCCTGTTGTTCACACTGGTCGACATCGGCCGTACGCTCCTGTTCGCTTTCCACTCCTGCTATCACTGATTGTTGATCCATCACGATCGATATACCGGATCCGGGAGGAGGTAGATTATTCTCGGTATCCGATGCATGCCCACTGGATAGCCCATCCTCTAGGATGGGCATACTGCTGTATAAGCGACCGTAATCGGTGCCAGGATCGCCGGTGACTCCGCTTCCCACGTGACCGGGCAGTCCGTTCAAATCACCCGATAGTCCTAAAATGAAAAAAAAAAATGTTCAATTCATGACAATGATCAGCTAATAGACACCATCAAAATAAAACTAAACCCCGAAAACAAACGAAACCGAAACCAAAGCTACCAACCGTATTCGTTACCGATGTATCGTAAGGAAACCTCCGAGTCTAGATCGCCACAATTGGAATCGTAGTCAGTCGTTTCCGGTGAAAGCGTAAAACTTCTCAGCTTGCAATCGTCGAGTGAATGTTGATGTTGTTGCTGCTGCTGCTGTTGTTGTTGATGTAGTGAAGGTTGGTCTAGGCCGGAATCGAATCCACCACTGTCGGACTCGATGTACAGTTCAATGTCTTGTGCTTCCCTACCCCCAACACCACCACCACTAACCGTCCCGTAACCTTGATAATGTGCTTGATGAGATTGATAGAAACGCTGTTGATTGTGAATTTCTGATTGTTGTTGGGGCACGGTTGCGACACCGTACCGGTAATGAGTGTTATACTTTTGATAGTATGGGTAGTTGTTACTCAGATGATCACTGATGTTCTGATCGTCCTGGCAATCGTCGTCATCACGATTCGGCGACGAGGAGCAATCGGCTTCCCATTCTCGAATGTTTCCACTATTGCGCAGCTGCTTGGTGGCTAACCGTTGACCAACATAGGCATTACTTTGAGCGTTTCGATTATTATTATTAGTAGTAGTAGTAGCGTAAGCATAGAAATAGTCATCGACAGCACCATCACCACCACACGTATTGTCATCGCCAGGACCGACCGCATCTTCCCCGCTGGTTAGTAGGTTAGTCGGAGTCGGGTTACTGCGGTCCCCCTCGTCCAAATCTTCGTTAGAAGCAAAATAGTCCGCGTAGGATCGATTGAACTTACTGTCGCTGGGAGCATTCCGGCTGCCGGTGACTTCGTCGCGGTTTCCATCGTTCGCAAGGTTGTCATTATTATCATCATCATCATCGTTGAGGTTGATCAATTCCGAATGGGGTTCGTACGGTAAACGTTGGTGCGTTTCCGATGGGCTGGGTGATATCACTCGCTGGAATTAGAAAAAAAAACATTGAAATGGGTCATTCAGGGATTAACATTTGTGTGCTAGAGTGGCGCCACATAACCAGTTTCATTATGTTTACGTATCGTCTTAGACTCGTCAGTTTATAACAGTTTATGTTGAACTGTTTTTTTTTTTCATTCCAAATATTTGTTTGTGTGGATGGTCTTCAATTGAATTTTGAAGATTTCCATTTTAAATTTCTTAAAGTGCTTTATTTTTTTGTAAAACTTTTTAGGAAAGTTTATATTATCACAATTAAGAAGGCGGGTGGGTAATGTTAAAGACATAACCAAGTTGACGTGGATACGAATAACGTTGGCTGGCTGAAACTGTGCCCTTATCAAGCACGATAGAAAGAATTCAAAGTAATCGATTATTAAAGGTACTAATCAATTACGACTAATAATTCAATTATTATTTAATGGATTATTCGGTTATATCGAACATTGATTTCAAACTAATCGATAAAATATCTTTCGATTATCTGGGTTATTAATCGATTACTCGATCTACATTCCGACGTCCCTAGCGACAACGCAAAATTTTTCAAACTTTCATTTTGAAAAATACGATGCTTGTGGCGAGAAATAGATAAAATTCAAACAATTCTTCATGATGGTCTGTGGCACTGAAAAGTGCCTTGGACTTTTGATGTGTACACTCGGTAAAATCGTCCAAAATTTGAATCGGAATTCATTGCTATTTCCAAGTGAATTTCGAATCAGATGAAACAATCAATGCTAGGCAGAATCCGTAGGTGCACTTATTCGCAATTCAACTGGAACTGTAACTACATTCAGGAACTAAATTCTTGATACTGAAACTGGACCTGAACCAACCGAAATAAGGTACTTAAGTTGCACTAGCTTTACTTCCTGCTCAGTCACTTGCGCAGGGTAGACAAACCCATCGCCTGGGGTACGAGAATTGCAAACACGCGTCATGAGTTTTCCTCTTTGATGCTACACATTTCAGTTTTCTGAAATTTTGAATTGTAATACGTAGGTTGTTACTTATGTATTTAGCATTGGCAACACAAAGTGGTGGATTTGACGTTTCCATCATAATATGTTTGACATTTTTAACCATCACGCTTAAAAATAGTTACTCAAATCCCACTCATCGCCAGTAAAAATGGAACAACTCTAATTTAGTGTAACTCCTTAGTTACTCAAATTTGAGTTCTTCCACTAAAAACGTTGTTTGGGTTAAGTCTACTCATGTACTGAGGAATACTTTATTTGAACATGAGTCAGAAATTGAGTAATTAGCACTCAAATTTTGAGTGAAATTTTTATTTCACAGATTTCAGATTTGCGTCAAAATTGCTCCTTTTCTGAGTATATTGTATTAAAATATTGCGTAATTGACACTCAATACAATTGAGTTTACAATTGATTTCTAACTTCGTGACATCATATCAAGTGGCGGTCGCTTTGAGTAGTGTGTTAATCGAACCTTAATACACAAGTCAGTCAGTGGCGTACCGAGGAAATTTGGCGCCCGGGGCAAAATAAGAGTTTTGCAGCCCCCATCGTGACCATTAGTGAGCAAAAAACAAAAATCCGGAAATCCACAAAGATCATGACTTTGCCGCCCCGCGACTTCACAGAACCCAGGCTGTTACCGATGAAAACTTGAAAAAAATCCACAAAATGATTTTCAATGACCGTAAAGTGAAGTTGATCGAGATAGCTGACACCCTAAAGATATCAAAGGAACGTGTTGGACATATTATTCACGAATATTTGGATATGAGAAAGCTTTGTGCAAAATGGTTACCGCGTGAGCTCACAATCGATCAAAAACAACAACGAATTGATGATTCTGAGCAGTGTTTGGAGCTGTTATATCGAAATAAAACCGATTTTTTTCGTCGATATATAACAATGGACGAAACATGGCTCCATCACTTCACTCCGGAGTCCAATCGACAGTCAGCTGAGTGGACTGCACGCGATGAACCGAACCCAAAGCGTGGAAAGACTCAACAATCGGCCGGTAAGGTTATGGCGTCTGTATTTTGGGATTCGCATGGTATAATTTTCATCGACTACCTTGAAAAGGGAAAAACCATCAACAATGACTATTATATAGCGTTATTAAAGCGTTTGAAGGACGAAATTTAAAAAAAAAAACGACCTCATTTTAAAAAGAAAAAAGTTTTGTTTCATCAAGACAATGCATCGTGTCACAAGTCGATGAAAACCATGCTGAAATTGAACGAATTGGGCTTCGAAGTGCTCCCTCATCCACCGTATTCTCCAGATTTGGCCCCCAGTGACTTTTTCCTGTTCTCAGACCTCAAGAGAATGCTCGCTGGTAAAAAAGGCGGGTGGGTAATGTCAGAGACATAACTGGATGTCGTGAATACGAAAACAACTGACATGTTCATTAACACTTCCGAATATCAATTAGTTGATCAATTGTATGAATTATGCAAGCATTCCCCTTTTCCACATTTAGGCTTCACTTGATCTAGATTACTTCGAATTTCACACAGCGAAAAGTGCACAAATCTAACCAAACTGTTCTAGATTTGCACTAAACTGGGGATATTTACCTTCGATTTGCGAACAACAAATCCTAATAGTTCTTTAGAAAACTTGTTAACCATTAGAACGGCTGATTTTGTGTAATGCTCTCCACCGTTGCTTTTTCATCCATGCAAATGACTGGCAGCTGTGACGTAATCGCTTTTGTCGGAAGCGAAATTAGCTTTGCGAACGGCTTTGCTCTCATTGGCGATAGAATCCAAACTGATTCAATTTTTGTTAGGAGCTTTCTTTTACGTGATTTCGTTTGTAGCTTTTTCATTAATGGGCGGTCCTAACGGCTATAAAAATAGCCGCATACAGAATTTTAATGTCGATTATTTCATTTCAGATTTGCATAATTTATTGAAAGAAACTATCAATATGCTGTAGGGATTCGTTTCTAACATTCAGAAGGACCAAATTAAGGAACTCACTATGATATTCATTACTTTTTGGAACATTTTTCTCGAACGATTTGTTGTACAACAGATATTTTGTTCTCTTCCTCTTAACGCGTTCTGATTGACTGGTGTTGACATGGGTCGAATGAAACAGGTTTTTCAATAGTGTACTATTGAAATACATCAATGCTTTTACTATACACGTTTAAGTTGAAAAATTTCGATTCTATTGGTAGTTAGATTATATAAATCCTTCCACAGATCACTGAACTATGAGCTTTCAAAATACGAGAAAGGCAAACGCGCCTTATGAATTATCCTCTTTGATACTCGTTTATACCAAACATTTCAAAAAAGTTTAATTTTGAACTATTTGAGATTATGTCACACAACTGAAAATTTTATCATAAAATTGTTATCATATTTCCGATGGCAAGTAGAAAAAATTATGTTGATTCGTTAGATACAACAAGAGATATTCACGATCAAAAACTTATCACTCTCTCAAAGAGTAAATTTTGAAAAGGCACCCCATAGTAAAGTAAGTCGTATTCACGACAAAATTTAGAAGCAATGAAGAGGTAATCGCTGAAACTGAGGCCTATTTTGAGGCAAAGAACAAATCGTACTACAAAAATGGTATCGAAAAGTTGGAAGATCGCTGTATCGCCTCTGATGGCAATTATGTTGAATAATAAAAACGAATTTTGTCAAAAAAAATGTGTGTTTCTATTAAACGATACGAACTTTTCAGTCGAACTGTTAATACAAATAGAAAAGGACATCACAGTTACTCCAACTCGCCAGGGAAAAGGTTACTATTTCAATATTATTTAATAGTCTGCGTTTAGCATGCAAAAAAACTGAAATGTCAAATAAAATGTTTGAGAAATTCAGAATTTAGCATAACAATGAATTCGTTTCGTCATGCGTTAACGTTAAGAGTTTTACACAGATTTTTTTTATTTGAAAGATAGTTTTATTCAGGCTTATTTGCGTACAAGCTTCACGTGGCCGATTGAGCCGATTTTTTAAATAAAAGATTTTTTTTTATGTGGAACACATCTTTATTTTCTATATAGGGATGCAAATTAGAAACTCATGGAAAAATACACGTAGAAATGTGGTCAGGTTTTAAACACTTACAGCTCAGTATATTTTGTATCAATTATTAATATTATTTCATTATTTGATTGGAAATATTTCTAGGATTCGATTTGAATGTATCAAGTCACGTATTTTCAATTATAAATGATTGAAATTTTAATTAGTAGCGAACAGTGTCCTATTTTGTCTGTTAAAAATCTCCGGCATATCGGATTTCCCTGCCATAGACGACGGTTTTGAAGGAGTAAGCGATATATCAAAGGGAAAGCATCGCTCTGATTGGTCAATCGATGCAAAAGCGAAGCTGTTGGAAGCACGCGAATCTATAAATATAAGCAAAATTATAGCTAACGTTTCAGTCCTACGCGTAGCATGCTAGAGGTAGGTTGTTGCTAGACAGCAAGACAAAAAGTGCCATAAAACGATTTGAAGCTTTAATTCGTATGCTCTGATCTTGTGTCATGCAAGCTCGGATGTAATGTCGTTTCGCATGAGAAATTGACATCTACCCCCGGGTAAATTTTGTGTGCTTAAAATTAATTTCTAATTTATATAAGATGAACTCGATTGATAATGAGAAACAGTTTATCGCTTCAACCGAAATCGCAGAATGGTAGAGAAACTTAACGCTATAAAAATAACTGCTTGCATACAAAACTTGAACACAAGCTTTACGAAAAGAAACTTAAATATCAAAATCGTATCGCAAGCGAACGTAAGTATGGTCAAAGATATAATTGCATACATTTGGGATATTGGTGTAATTTCGTCGGCTATAAAACAAACAATGTTTGGTGTTGGTTCCTGATCAAGATCAATCTACACACTTAAAACCATTTCTTGAGCTCGGCATAATAAAATGCCGAAACTGATCAGCAACACGTAAATTTGCTGATTGCTCAGTAATCAATACGCATGTTTCTGAACTTCGTTAAATGCATGCACTGATATTTCGGTAAAATGCTTCACTTTGCCGAAATTTGGCATAATTGCTTGCTGAATTTATCAGTAAACAACAGATATGCCGACATCAGCAGAGACGTTTGCCGAGATTTCGGAATATGCGCTAGCTGTTACCGAGATTCAGCACAACAGCTGTCATTTATTGCCGCGTAACATTTTCGCTTCGCATTGCACGATTATTTTCTGATGAAATTCTCTAGTGAAAAAATGGATAATCTTCGAAGAAGTGTGGAACCACTTGCAAGTAAAAATATTGAATAAATAGCTTGAATGTTTCGTTTTATAAAAAGCGACTTTATCAGAGCACTCGCGATTATAAGGGAAAACACCCAACTCGGGGCTGAAAGCGTCCTTGAGACACAACTTTGGGGGATATGCGAAAAAATAACCCAATGCATGGAATAATTCGATGGATCAAAGTAAGTTTATTTGAACAATACCGTATATGCATCATTAAATATTGAAAATTTTTGTAAGCCAAAAATCAATGTAAATATTTATTTTCATATTTCCAGCTCGACTCAAGCCATCCGGAAATGCCGCTGATGGTAGTGATGTTTGAAGAATTTGGCGAAGGAGACTGCTCATTATTTTGGAGAGATATAATAATTCCCATAGGGCCGGAAATACTATCAGCATTTAAAACTCTTTGCAAGGTTTTTACAGTATGCGAGCCTTCTGACATTTTTTTAAATTTTTCTGTATGCTACATGCTGGCAACAAATTTGTGAGCCTCCTTTAAATGTTAATAAAATGAATTTTTGATCCTAAATGGCGTGTTTATAATGTTGAGAAATCACAAACAAAATTAATCTACTAGATTTTTAATTACTGATGATTCAGTAATTTATTTTTTCATTTTTTTCGTTTTATTGGATTGCCGAATATTCAGTGAACGTTTCACTGAGCAAACAGTAAATCTTATGCTGACGATTTCGGCAATATTTGACGTTTGTCAAATTTGAGGGTGCCGAAACGCTCAGTAATTTTATTTTTGCCGAGATGATTGCTGATTACTCGGCTGTGCGAATCTCGGCATATTTTTGCCGAGACTCAGCTATAAAATTTAAGTGTGTAGACAGAGTCTCGTGCAATTGCGGATACAAAAGTGTGACGATTAATAGAACTGTTTGATTATAGATCATTAGAAATTTTGGTTGCCTTGTTTCACATCAATGGCTCGAACAATCCCATGGGGCTGATCCTTGTAGTTTTTGTATTGGATCTCGTTGTCACCCTTTTTCTAGGGGAAGAGGAGCTTCCATTTCCCTCCTGCGAGGATTGTGGGGCACTTTGTTCGTGGCTCGTCTCGTCATCCATTGTCTCATCGGTGGTATAGTTCGTAGTCTTGAGTTCGTTGCTAGTTGCTGTAGATGCGCCTTGTTGTACATTGGTTGCAGTTGCTGATTGGTTGGAGGCGGTTTTGTTTTATCGACTGACTTGGATGAGATGTGAAAGCGAACTGACATCGACATTTGTAATCATGTTTTCAGAAAGTTAGAACTAGCAATCAACCAGCGTTGTTTTTAAAATAAGTAATAAGAGCTGGAGCTCTTTCTATACTGTTAGATGTCGGCAAAAATTTGTGCTTAGTGTCTTACCGAATGGATTGTTTTTTTGTCAATAATTTTACCAGCTGGTTGAATTTGTGGGCATAAGTCATGAAGAATTTTCTTTAGCATCCCTTATTGAGCTTTAATAGTTTTGCCATCATAAAAAGGAAAGGCTGTAGATAGAAACGACAGCGGTTGTCATAAAATCAACTCAATACTTTATTGTTATTGTAGTAAAGGGGTTTGGAAACATGACAACCACAACGCCAATCATAATGTTATCAGGCGAAAAACAGGGATAAAATGATGAATACACTTCGAGAGTAGCCTAATCAAAAACAAAACTTGCATTTCACTACTTCTCTTCACAAAAAAGACGATGAAATTCTGCAAGATTTGTTTTTATTCAGTGAATATTTCATGTCGATTCATGCTGAAAGTCTTGAAAACAAGACATATTCTGAATATTGTCAGTTTGGCTTGAACAACCTAATTTTGATTTAAAAAAATGAAATGAATACTCCTCTCTTAGTACCTGGATTGAAGCAAACGGTCAATGCTTCAATAAAATCACCCACATAGTATAATATGTAAAGCTTTTGTTCCAACGGGGAATCAGATTTCCAGTTCGAGAGTCATAAATCTTCACTAAAGAGCAGATTGTTCAGATAAAAACAATGCACATCTCCCACGCATTGTTGAATTATAAGTACATAGATCTAAATTGTCGTTCTACGCATAATTGCCCGCATTGGATTTCCTATACATATGGGACAATTATGCTTAGAACGGCAGTATAGTTAGTTTTATGTACTCCAAATAAAGTGAGAGTAATAAGGTTTAATTAGCCCACAGTTACGTCTCCAGCATCAGGTACTTCAACGCAAACATTGTGTGATTTGACAAGCCAGAAAGTTAATTCAATAACTCTCTCTCTAAATTTAAGATCTTTCATTCCCAAATTATAATTGCTGCCGGGCGAAGGATACATCCGTGGTGGTAACTCAAAGTAAATTTCTTTTAACTTTCTATTAACGTAAGAATCAGGAAACATTCCATATCTCAAAACTCACCTTGGGAAATCCAGGCTTCGGTATTCTTCCGCCAGCAGCTGCCCCGTGCGGATTCGCTTCATTCCGATCAATGGTTCCGAACCTCCGCGGGGAACCTTCGTACTCGGCAATCGTCAGCCCACCGATGATGCGCTGTTTCTTTGTGCTGTCCACGTCGTAGTATTTCTTCTCGTCATCATCGTCCCGGTCAGCACCGACAACACCGTCAGCGCCACTATCGTCATTTTCCGAAGGAACCGGCGAACTTCCGAGAATGTCCCGACCACTACTCATTCGCCAACCACCGACCGATTCGATATCATCAAACACAACCATTTCCCCGTCGGATAGCAACGAAAATGAAGAAAACTGCTGCCGGCCACCCTGGGATCCACCGAGTAGCACGGCTCCACCGGGACCACCGATCTGAGTCGGACTGGACGGATTGGTGGAATTGTTACTGTCGTTGTTTCCACCGGAACCGACCGGACTACGACCTACTTTGATCTGATGGTGCTGCATCAGGGTACTGTGTTGGTAGCGCATTTTCGTGTCCAAATCCGTCAGGTCCGGCGAATTGAGCACCGTACTGGCCGGCGTGGTGTTCGGTGTCCGGTGGTTAACCGCTCGCATCTCCCACAGCAACCGGTCGGAATCTTTGCTGTAGATGGTATAGTTTTGCGGACGTCCCGGGGGCGCAGGATAACGGGGCGGTCCAGCGCCACCGGTACCATTGGTTGTACCTCCATTGCCAGCCGTACCAGTAGACGATGACTTGAGCTGGGTGCCGTTTGCGTAGGACATCGATGCACTGTCCGGACTGCTTGGTCAAAAATGCTAGGGATAACAGGATTAAGTTTCGCTAAATTGCTTAGTGTTTCTGGGTGCTTAGGTTTTTTTTTTGGTTAAGATAATCAGTCTTGCTTATTTGCTGAAGAGTAACGAATAGTTCTGAAGTGGTGCCTCCGCGACATTTGGCTCATATTGCTTGCAGGTCCAAGTGAATCTGTAAAATAGTTGTAGAAGATACACATATTACAATTTAATTTATTATGAAACGCATTCAAAAAATTGTTTTCTGCATGTTTTTTTTTAATTCTAAAATTTAAAGTTAAAAACAAACATTTATGACGTAGGATTTGAGAGCACCGTTGAACTCTGAACTAAACAGAAAACGCCTCAAGTAAAAACATTTCTTCCTTTCCGATAACCATGCTCGAAAAATTAAAAAACAAGAAGTCAACAACCCGAAAACGAACGTGATCACAATTTCAATGTCCCTGTGAACGCCAGGAGTGTCGCTTGCTAATGTATTCCGTCTGCACTGAGATCAGATCACCTGCGACAGGCACACCTCACTGCATGATGTAAACCATCTATCACCATCGAACAGTCATAACCGATTATAATTTGAATAATTACAATGCAGGCATCAAAGGCACCCTATAGCCTGTAGCAATAGCAGTCAATAGATGATTCAGATAGATTTTTTTACTGCTATCGAATGGGAACCGAATCGTCGAACCCTGCGGAAATGAGGTCAGCTGATACGCAATTAAAGCGAACCGAATGTCAATCTGAGACACCCAGAATAGGCAGACCGTAAAGCGCAAATGTTACTTCTATTTTAGGAAGGTCTCGTTCCATCTTTTCAAAGACCCAAGAAAAATCAATAATTTATCATCACTCTTCCACGGCTGCCTCTTGAGCTAAAGTGGAGCACTGTGAAAAAACTCACCGTCAGTGCCTGTTTAGGATAGAATCCGTATCGCAATTATGTGGCAGCATTCTAACTTAACCGGTAGTCCGGAATCCAGAATGAAAAGGCTTCGATAAGGAACTGAAAAAAGCTTCTTTTCTTATCACCTTTACCGCAGCTTGAATCCTATCAAAACCACAGACACGCTACACAACACACAACTGGCTCTCTGTGCTGATGGTAGTACTGATGACTGTCGGTTCGAATTACACGAAGACGAGTAACGGCGGAGGAATGGTAAAACGGGAAAAACAATCACACAGTATGTGACACAACAAGGCAACCATCTATTTTGCTGTCATCTGACAGTGCTTTATTTTGTTTCTTTCGATAGTGGCTTCACACCAAAATTCACACTTGACTTGGGTGATTCAGAGCTGGGTGATATTTTGGTTAGGGAGCATTCTTAGACCACGACCAAGGTTCGAGATTTTCAAAGGTATGTCAAACATTTCAAGTAACGATAATCTGACCAAATACAAATAATTTGTATTTGATCTGACTACACGTAGAGAAGAAAAATTATATAAATGATTAAATCGATAGTCCCACGACGAAAGGGCCTAGCTGCAAATGAGAGTCTTTCTTTGTTTACCTTCTCTTTAGATTATTACGGATACATTACTGGAATTTCTTGCAAGTTTCCAATTTAAATCGAAAAACTTGAAACTACAAAACCCGATAACTAAATTTCGTTCGTTCGTTCAATTTCTCGACAAACAATCTCACAGTAAATTTAATTTGAATAATCAGTTTGAAATGGACGAACTATAGCTAAAATTTATATTTGTTGTGCTTCAAAGTTACAAACATTTTAATTAAAATAAAAAATAAGTTATTAATTTAAAATGATTAGTTACTTGAAGTTACGTTTTTGTTTGGCAAAATCATTCATAAAAGAATAAAATGATTTCTGTCAAACTAATTTCCAATATTATTTTTGATACTACTTTTTTTAGATTTATATCCATTTTCAAATTATCAAAAATTTCTTTTTTACACCGTAACCCGTAAAAATCTTCTCAGGCCCTATTGTCGCCGGTACACGATCGAATCTTTCAAATATAGCTATTGGCACAATGCCGCTAAAATGAAATGCAGAGGCGTTTAGAGATGATACTTTCAGCAAGAGCTGTCAAATCGGTACACTCTTACCAGCCGCTACCTAATTTTGGGTCAAAACCTACCCAAAATCAACTAAAGTGCGTCTCCCTAATTTTGGGTAACGAGTGATGACCTCAAAATTTAGGTAAACGTAAGTTTACTACAAGTCTTATGCCATAACAAAGCACGCTACTCAATTTTACCGATCAACTCAAAGTTTGAGTAGATAACGACCTAAATTTGGGTAGATTATAGAAGAGTTCGACAATGAGTGATTTCTGCTCGAAAATATGATTTTCAGTGCAGGAAAATTTTCAAATTCTTCACCTTTCAAACGACTTTTTATAAAAACGGCAAATTTATTTGAAAAATAATGGTAGAAGTGGGCGAAAAATCTTTTACTCTGAGGTGTTAATGTTGAGCTTAATATATCGTGCGAAAATTAACGTTTATTTAGAATGGAGCATTATACTTGGTTCAATACCATTTTTCAGATGCTCGGAAATAACAAATAAAATATCCAAAATAAATAATACTCGAACACTAAACCACAGACTAACAGACATGACAGTATGAGTAAATTCTTATAAAAAATAATTTTTCGTGATGCACTAGCTCCACCTATATTGTACTGCGCGAACTATTTACTATCTGTACACCCCTTGTGTTATGTAAAAGTTTTTTTACTAGTTGGTTTCCCCTCGTTTGTCAACACCGATCAGCTGCTTGCAGGGATGCCTGATTTCATCAAAATATTTGAAAATGAATCGTCACAATAAATTATTGGATTACGTTGATAATATATTTAACTTTTTCGCGATGTTGGAAGGTAACCATTTATTTGACTCAACGTTGTTCATCTAGACTATTTTTTATTGTGTCGGTAGTTTTCACCAGAAATTAAGTGGCGGCAGACCAGAAGCAAGTAAATATTGTAACAAAACGGGTTCGATTTTGTCTTGCGTTGGAGGATGAGAAATAGGCACAATTATGTATATAGTTTTGGCCATATGTATTAAATCTGTATCCTGCATGAAATTCGCATGGACGTATACAAATCAATACATTACAGGTAATTCTGTATGAATGGCAACTCTGTTGGTAAATGAAAAAAATAAACACAGTCTAGATGACAGACAGGATGTTTTTGATAGGGTAACGTGGCGCCATCATGACACATGTGAGTACTGTCCCAAATAAAGGAATATTCGAAAAGACCGTTAAAATGATTGAAGAATCTAATTTGAGTGTCCTGTCTGTTAGTCTGTGACTAAACATTCTAGTGCTCGAGAAATCAACATTACACTGGTTTTTGTTTAAAAATAATGTTGGTCCGAAAAAACCTTACTCAATTCCACACATTTCTGAATATTTTCTATGCTTAAAAATAGTAGTAGTAATTACTTAAAAAAGTGATAGTCATTACTTTTGAAATCGATGAAAACCACTACTTCAGATATGAAAATTTTCGGAAGAGTCCTCCTTTTCTTGGCTTCATTTTTCATTGGTAGGTGTCGCTACCGCTAATTCAGTTTTGCGGCAATGGGCCAATCAAGCCATGAATATTAATTTTTATAGTATTCAATGACTTGGTGATCCAAGCCCTAAGCAAACGAAATAAGCAGATAAAATTTCCTCTATGAAACGCGTACATACTTGTTTGGTTATGCGAGGGTGAAAAAACTATTCTGATTAGTAAAAAATAAAACTGATACTGCCAATTTCATCAGTAAACTTAGTTGAATCATAAGATTTTTTCTTGATATAAAGGTAAATCAAGATTGATGCAACATTGACATTGCCAATGAGATCAACTCACCTTTTGTTGACATGTAATAAATAGTTAATCTATTTCAAACAACAAAATAAGCCCGAATAAATATTTGTTCCGTTTGGTTGGACCGGAATTTTTTATTGGAATCAAACAATGATCATTGTTGATGTTGAAGGGATGAACACAATAACCACATTCTAGCTTGATTACAGTTGTCGTACACACTTAAATTTTCTTGCTAAATCTCGGCAAAAAAATGCCGAGATTAGCACAGCCGAGTGCTCGGTAATCGTCTCGCTAAATGTATATTTACTGAGAATCTCGGCAATCCAAAATTTGTTAACTGTCAATTATTGCCGAACTTGTCAGTAGAAATTTTGTTGTCAGCTCGGAAAAAGTTATCAGGATGGGATTATGAATTGCCGAGTCATCAGTAATGGAAAGAAAGAAGGATTTTTTAAATTATTGTATGAAATAAATATTACAAAAGCTAAGTTTGGTGAAAAGGGTGCTTTATTGATGTTCATTGCAATTCAGCAAACAAAAAAAAACGCAAAACCCAAAAAAACATCACGGCTAAAGACAATTGTTTCTAGTGCTCCTCAACGCTTCTACCCGGAAATAAGCGGATAGTTATAATATACTTTTTTTTCACATAATATACAAATCTTTTTCCTTCATCCAATTTAGATGGTTTCCAGTTCCACGAGCAATGGCGATGTGATGCTTGGAAAAATCTAAAGGAAACATTAATGTCTCACCGAGTTGCAGTAAAAGCTAAGTCGCTGTTCGAAATCTCGGCAAACGGTTTTGCTGATCTTGGTATACTTGTTGTTTACTGATACGTTCAGTATAATATTTTGCCAAACTTCAGCAAAAGAACGCGCTTTACCGGGATATCAGCATAGAACTTTAACGATTTTCGGAAAAGAGTAGTAGTCCAAAAATTTATAATTCGGCATTTCATTATGCCGAGCTCGAGAATCGGTTTTTAGTGTGTATATTCGAGCCTCGACATGGAAGCATTCTTAGGCTGTGAACCATTTCGCGGTTAATTTTAACTTTTGGTTGAAATCTGACACTCGAGCGGTTAATTTGATGTTGTCAAAAATAACCAGACAGATCAATGATTATTTTCCGACAATTAAAAAAATTTTGCAAAAAAATTCTAATATCAATTCTATAGTTAAAATTATTTCCAGTGCAAAATAAACCCAAATAACTTCCATCCGTCAACCTTTGAAATGGTCCGCAGTTTTAGTTAAATTTAACTACTTTAACAACCACTCAAGTGTCAGATTTCAACCAAAAGTTACTTTTAATCACGAAATGGTTCACAGCCTAAATTTGAACCGGATACTCGTAGAAAATATAATCGATTATTATCCTGCCAGTGCAACATTTGCAAATTCAGCACTTGCTTTGAATGGCCCTGGTCGTACACTCGATTCCCAACCTAGAAGGATTCTTAAAGTCAATTGGATCGTAGCATCTGGTGATGTAATTCTCCTGCACACCAACGAAAAGACTGCGAAAAGTCTGTTGAAATAGAATGTCAAGTTCCGCATCGGATCGTATAGTACACAGACTGTGCTTAGCTCGATGAATATGAAATCAGCCGATATTTGTGTACCATGTTCGGTAGAGGAAAGTCAGTGAATGGCTTCATAAAGAGCAACAAATTGAACACAATGGTGCCACGAGGTACTGAACAAACTGCTCGGCATGGCACCACAGAGAACAGACCTCTATGTAGAAGTTCCGATCTGTGTAGCAAATCGCCTATAGAGGCGCTTTAAGCAGCTGAGCAATTGCTTATGGGCTCTTGCGTACAAGTTTCCATATAATCATAGTCATCTTAAAGTTTGTAATAGCTTGGATGTCTGTTCTCTGTGATAGCTCATTGAATTTGATCACAGAATAACAGAGCATTGCATTGTCACAGATTATACAAGAATAAGTTGCTGAAATGTATGCTGGATGCTTTCTAACGAAAGATTTTTCGTCTCGACATTCCCGATTTTTTTTGTAAAATAAACTTCATCCCGTGACAATAATGTTTCACGTCTGCATGTCCTGACGAATTGAACCAGTCAAACAACCAAAATCCTATGAAAATGTGTATTTCGCGATAATCGAATGAATTTATTGCGGGATTTTACCGCTGTTACGTGTTCAGAATTTGCGCGGTGCTGACCCGGTCCTGTAGACCTGCAGAAGACAAACCGTGGAAAGGCTGGCCATAATTTGGCAGCTAACGCGTGTTAACCGTCGAATTATGTTTACTATGCGCCGTCTCGATTGGGCATTATAGGATGAGAATAATCAGCACCAGCAGTCTCGTTACCTGCTGATACATTTGTCCTTGAAACCAATTCCCAACTCGGTTTGGTAATGATGTCAATGATAAAAGATCGTTTTCGCAGTTTATTGTAGCACGAGAAATTACAATGCATAGAGATGACAAATACGTTGCAAAAGATACAGTCTAAACTCGACCGGCGAACATGTTTTTATTTATCAATTCATCATCCGCTTTCAATCAAATATATTACATTTACTCGTGCTGCCGTCAATGTGCAGGTTGATACCATTTGAAAATGTTAGTTATTCGTGGGTGAAACTACATCCAACATGCCACTTAAATCTGCTGTCAGTTTGCTACTACTCTACTTCTGTTGTTTCGATTCCGGATCCACAATTGTGACAGTCGACAACGGAAACCTTAAGAAAGAATGTGACACAGATGCACCGATTGTCGTTCCTAATTTCAAGGTTAACTCTAAAAAAAAACAGAAACTCCAATTATATTCTAACCGATTAACAATTTCGCAACAGGCAAACTGGTTCAAGGCAACCGAGTACTGTCACTATCTGAACAGGAATCTGGTGGTGCTGACGTCAGCCGAGAAGCAAGAGATGATCGGAAAACTGCTGAAGGGTACGGACAAATTCGAGGGCAATTCTTTCTGGATTGGTGGAAGTGATTTAGCTGAAATAGGGAACTTCCATTGGCACTCGACCGGGAGTCGATTCGTATGGCACAATTGGAACGAACTGCTACCGGTTCCGGTGGCGAATGATGGTCGCAAGGACAATCGATGTGTGCTGCTGCTGAACGCCCAATCGGAAACGGTCGGATTCAAGTGGATGGTTGTCAACTGCTGGGATGAGTATTATTTCGTTTGTGAGATGGAAGTTCGTTCATAAGGATGTTGTTGAACTCATTACCATTCAAACTAGTTAATAATACAACTATGTTTTGAAACATTGGGTATTTGACTGGAAGTCCACGTCCGAAAATATTCCACTTTCGGTCAAGCACGCAGCACTTGTAAAAATTACACTACTACACAACAACAAAAATAATTGTAACAATCGCGATGTGATTATCAATTGATGTGCGAAAAATTTAGAATAAATATTGCAGATAAATCAAACGTTATTACATCAGAACAACGCATTGCTTACATTACATCACCTTAATGCATGATATTATGCATCTTTTCGTGTAATATTACAACCTATAGAACGACGCCGAGATTGTTGTGATATTCACCCCGATTGTGAATTTCGTTCGAACCGAATTATTTCGATCGAATGCAAAATTTTGCATTCTGTATCTCGATCGAGTTCGAGTTTTCCATACAAAAGCACCACTCGATCGAATCACAGAATGCAAATTTTCACATTCGATCAAAATGCAGAATAGGGGTGATTGTATCGTAATCGCAGCACATCAGTAGTAAGTAGTGATGTGCAGCAATTTTGATGTAATATCACAAATGTGTTGGTGCCGTTCTAAAGGTTGTAACATTACACGAAAAGATGCATAAATTCCCATCCCAATCATATATACGATTCAGTAAAGCTGATGTAATCTAATCGGTACGTTGTTTCGATGTAATAACGTGTGATTTATTTTCAATAATTATCGAAAACAGACAATTATTGCTTGTTCAGTACGTCTAAATTTTGTTCACATCACATTGAGATTGTTACAATTCTTTTTTTACTGTCGTTTTCGCTTGATGCCAAACCCAGTTTTCTCTCCAACTGCTGCTGTCAACCCGCTTGTTTGAAGCCAGTTTCGAACCTAGTTTCAACGTTGTAGAACTGAAAATCGAGCCAGTTTCGAACCTGGTTTTTATATCAGGTTTGCCAGGTTGCTAAGTGCGAAATCAACACAGTTTCGTGGAAAGTGTTTGTTTGATGCAACTACCCAGGGTCAGTTTCAGTTTACTCAAGCGAAAACGACATTAGGGTGAAGCCAGAGTGGGCGCGACACGCGACGCGATGCGTAACGCGAAAGTTTTCCAATGATAGCGAGTGTCAAAGTGATAGTAGTAACAATACAATATAATATTGTTATATTCCTATTTATTGAAAAGAAAATTCTGATCAAAATGAATCGGAATCATCTTGACTGAACCCGCTCTTATTTAAGCCATCTACATGCTGTAGTGTTAATCGCCTGTAGCTGTATCCGAAGTTGTGGCTTTTTTGCAGCATGCAAATCTTTCTCACGCAACAATGTTTTTTTTCTGCAGTAGTTTCAACTTTCGAAGTACTATTTCCAGAAGTAGTGCCGATGGGAAGCCAGCTTCTCAACATTTTCAACTAAAATTTATGGAAAATGTATAAACTTTTTCCATCGACATAACTCGAAATATTCTCAAAACTCATTTAATGCACTTTCATTGACTGTACATGCCAGTAATTTCTAATGTTTTCAAATCTCCAACACTTGCGCATCCCGTTAAAACTGCTCCGATTAGTGCTTTGATATCAATAAAATGATCTTCTCTAGCCATAACGAAAAATAATTTAGGGAACCTTTGGTCGCTCGTTAATCGCATGAAAAACTGTGCACGTACTGCTTCGTTGTTTGTCGCACCGAAAATCGCTTGTCACTACGCAACGCCTCGTGTTTACTCTGAAATACATGTTAATTTTTTGCTGTAAACAAATGAATGAAATAGTACAGAACTTTAATGATCGCATCGCATCGCTTTGCATCGCTTGTCGCTTTCTCTCTGGCTTCACCCTTAGACTGTGAACCATCTCGCGAATTATTTTAACTTTTAGTTAAAATTTGACAGTCGATCAATTATTTTGTCATTGTCAAAAATAGCTCTGCTCGAAAGCATGGTTATTTCTGTCAATTCGATAGTTATTTTCCGACACCACTGAAAACAATCTTGTGAAAGAATTCTATTTTTCAGACCTGTACTAGAAATTTCTTCTGTGTGATTTCTTTTTATACTTGAGGTCTAAGAAAGTATCCCAATTTTTGGGTTTGCTCACAGCTCCGTTGCTAAATACAAACCCTACACAGTTTCGTGAAAACTGTTTGCTTGAGAAACCTACCCTAGGTCAGATTAATTATTTTCAAACGAAAACGACATTAATATGATTTTAGAAAAACACCAGCCGGATTCTTTAATTGATTATGCTTTCTGACAACTTATTTACAACCACAGGTGAAAAGTTTTCTTTCTGAAATTAAATTGTTTCATTACAAAATACCTAACCTCAAACCTTTTTAAGTACGATTTAGACGATTTTAGTCAACTTCTATCAACGCTAACGGGACTTTACCGTGCAAATAAGTATAGCATACAACTCTGTCACATTGTCAGTACATTCCGATAACGGTCACCTGACTGAGACGGTTTCGACTATTTATTATTATAAATAGTATTACTGCCGAGTTTAGCACTAAGCAGTTCAATTTGAACTGCTCTGCACTGATGAGTCAAAGACGAAACGTAAAAATAATATACTATAATTGTTTAGCGATGAAGACAAAAATCAATCGTACTTTAGTAGAATAACATATGATATTTGTTTTCATCTCGAAAAACGCCTACGGTTTTTGAGTTCTAGACAGTTCTTTTTTAGAGTCAATGATTTGTCACAAGGGTATAGAAAGATCAGGTTACATTTTTACGTCTGACATTTTTTTTATAATGAAAGCATTAAACCTTAGTGAACAGATATATAGGTTCCATATGAACAGTGTATAAAATTTGCTCATTCAGAGCAAATTCAGCAGTTGCAAGATTCATATGGGTGGTCTATAATATAACTGAAACTGGAACAAACGTATCCCCAGCAAGCCGTTTTAGTTTTATTTATTCGAACAGTTCTACTGTCAAATTTAAAACTGGTATACGCTGCCGTTCTTTTTTGTCTATATTTGAAACACAGATAAAACGCTGCTGGGGCTGCCAGTTTATTTTGTTATAATTTCTAGATTCAAATTTTAAAACTGACATAAATTATGCATCTAGAGCTAGAACGACGACACGACCAGGCACTTCGAAGGAAAATCTGAATAAAAAGTGTTCGTGAGCGATTTACCGCCAGTTACCAAAAATATAGCGACCCCTTGATAATGATAAAAATAATTTTCTTGAGCAACACTGTTTAAGTTGCTACGAATTTGTTACCAAGGAGCCCTATAATAAATAAACAAACCTTTTGAAAAAGTTTTGAAACAGTTATATTATTTTAAATTGTGTGCCATCAGTGCCAAATTAATAAAAACGAAAGATTATTCTAAAGAAATCGAGAATTTACGTAACTGTACAATGTGCCGCGAGCCATCGGCCGGGGACTCGTCCCTCTGGGAACGTTCAACGTAACTGGTGACAGATTCAGAAACTTTCACAACCTACAAGTTTAACTTTTTGGATTTGCACCAACCGAACTGGGACTGGAACTGGGTGCCCAATATCCAAATTTGACATGACAGACATGCGATATCTTAACATCATCATTGCTATCCAGTAGCTCTACCTGTAATGTAGTTTTATCAAACTCATTCATGATGCTGGTCATTCTTTTCAGGAATATCCAATTGAGTTTCCGAAACATCCCTATAGCTTAATATATTGTCATCAAACTAGGAATTTCTTGCCAGTCTGCACGGAGCAAAAGAAGAAATTTATTGTTTGAATGTATCCGAAATGACATTTGACTACTTCAACAGGTTCCAGACGCCTTACGGGAAACCGTAGTTACTGACTATTTTCAGCTTGAGAATAAATTATAAAATTATTTGAAGCAAACTTGTTTTTATGGGTGGTTTACAATGTGCACTTAAGAACCTATAATTTTGATCAGATCCTAAGAAGCTTGATTCCCGCACTTTTCAAGTGTCTTACATCTTCATCAAATTTTACACATGTTTTGCGAAGGTATCCAAATAACAGAGAAGAAGTAGAGGAGTTTCTCGAATGTCTGAAATATGACAGCGTATTGTTTTACAACATGTACACCGATCAGCAACGAGGGTTGAACGATTTGGAACAAACTCAGATGTGCCAATATACAAAGATTTGTGGAACAATTGAAATAGTTTTACTTTCAAAAGTCGTTAGAAAGAGCAAATATGAATTCGGTTTATATGTGAATTCGTACCTGTATACGAAGTGCGATTCTGGAATGGATTGAAAAATAAAGCTCAAATATTTGAGTATCTTTGATTTGCTGCACTCGAGTTTCATGCATCTCGTAAAATAGTACGAATATACCGGATCGACTCAGTTTTATCGTTTCTATTTCGATACTTAATTTCGATAATTGGACTGATCAAAAGTTTCGGAACAGAGTTACTTCATACAAAAGATCTTGCTCACATACAGCAACCTGATTGAGCTGGTTTTACAAGAAATTTTTCATATGCTCGAGCCCCAGCTGAACTAATCGATCCACTGCCCTGACGTCTAATGTTGCTGCAGAACTTGCAACTTGCCGCGAAATAAGGATTTTCCATTCGAGGCAGTTAGTTTTGTTTACATTCCTCAAGTCTTCAATAAGCGGTAACCAAGGTTTCGTTAATTGTTATTTAAAATCAATAATTTATCAACATGTGTTGCCAGTTTTAATAATTTTCCAGGTGATTTCGTTTTGACATTACCAGTTACTGAGGGGTACTTAAATTTGCGATACAGTTTCGATAGACGAGTGGCAGGTCGTGTCGTCGGCTAGAACACTCCTGAACATGCCCTCAGCGTGGCGGATAATTGCAGATGTCATCACGATCGATGCCATTTTGAGTGCAGCATTCATTTCAGAGCAAATTCAGCAGCTAGCAGTTCTATATGGAAGATCTATAATAGAACAGAAACTGAAACAAACGTATCCCCAGCAAGCCGTTCTAGTTTTATTTATTCGACCAGTTCTTCTTTCAAATTTGAAACTGGTCTACGATACCGTTCTATTTTTTGTATATTTGAAACACGAATAAAACACTGCTGGGGCTGCCAGTTTTTCTTGTTATAAAATCCAGATTTAAATTTTGTTACTGACATAAATTATGAACTAGAACTAGAACACTACTGAAAATGCCCTCACGACACTTAATCAGTGTGTCATTGAGGAATCCAGTCAACTCTTTTGCAATCGATACGCTGCTCAAGTGTCGAGCTTCGAATTAAGTAATGGTGATTATTTTTAGATTTTGTTTGAAGAATTGAAGAAATTGCTGATTTTTTATATTGCTTCTCATGATTCAAAACACCAACCAATATTAAAATTGAGTGAAAAACTTGATCAATAAAATTTCATTTACTTTGATTCATATTTATGGAGAAATCGTAAAAGCGGTGCTATTTTCAAATCTGAGTAATTCTTAGTTTTCATGGATTTAGAGATTCGTTGATAAATTATGGTATACATCCATGTTGATCAAATGAAATCCAATGACTTTTTACGAACTTTATCAATTTATGTTTATGTTAGTACTCTCATGGATTTTTTTTACTTCAACAGGGAATAGGAGAATGAAAGAGAGAACAAAATGCGTCACTTGATCATTGAACTATCGAGTATCTCATTTGACAGACACTTTGATCGTACCGATTACAGTTGACGATGATTTTAGTCAGTCTGAAAAGGTCATTTGACATGACTGACAATTTGCAGCTCTGTTCCCAGCTCCACGGGCGACTTGGTGCTATGTAAAATTCACGCCGTTCTAAAAAACGCGTGGATTGATAGCTATTTTAGTGATCGATTTCGTTGGTTGTCGCGTCAGTAGTTATCTGTATTAAGTACGATTCAGACGGTCCGTCACCTTTGTCACCGTCACCGTTAAAATTAGTTACATGCATTCTTATGGAGACATTCACAGATAACGTTACCGTCGTGGAACGTCTTCACGGACAGAACGTGTGAACGTTGACGGAAGCTGACATTCCGGTGACAGTGACGGAAGAAAAGGCGGCCTGAATCGTACATTAAATTCACATATGAGTTGGCACACCAATTTAAAAATTCGTCTGTTTCTAAGTCGGCAGATTCAAATACGTAAAATACGTGTAGAAAAATTTATCCAAAAATGAGTAAGTCTTTAGTTACTCAAATTTTCCTCCTTTACAAAAAATTACTCAAATTGAAAGTAGGTGGTACTCACGCTCATTGACGGTAGTTACGGCCAAACAAACTGAAGCTGACACCTGTCAGTTTCGAACAGATAGAAGAAGATCGTCGTAACTACTCAAATTTTGACGGTTTTATATATAACTCGAGAATGAATAATATAATACTCAGACTCTAGGTAACTATTTTCTAGCGTGCACGTCCCCGCAGTCGAACAGCATGTCACCGATGATTTGTTACAACGGTGAAGCTCGACATACTGATATCATGACCCCTACTATCATTGGTTGAACGAAGGAACGTAACCAAAAAAAAATGAAGGCAACAGAGAAAGTAGTGCTGGTCTTATTTTAACCTAATGGTTCGCTTACCTTAAACCTTGAATCTTTAAACAGAAGCAAATGTGGAAAGAGAGAGTACAATACAGCACACGGACAAACCGAGCTGCTCAATATTTGTTGTTTTAATTAACCTTCCAGAGGCGCCCAAACGAAGTAATAATTTGGGTCAACCTTAATATTTACATTCGTACATATTTATGACGTTTAGTCGACCTTGACTACACCCAATACATTCCTTTGCACCCTTTTCCATCGGCATCGACCGCTCGTGATCTGAGTTCAGTTTCTCTCAATCCTACCGCACCGGAAGCAGCAAATATTCACAGCTTTCACACCGGTCGATTGACGTGACGTGAGCAAACTGGCGTCAGAAAACTCCCAGAAACCAACGAAAACGAAATCAAAACAAAATCTAGGACTTCGGTTGGACCGATCGAGATACTGCCGGCTCAGTACCTGCTGGATAGTTACTGCAGTAAGAAAAGGTTACGACACCCGGCGGCGCGTGTTAAGTTCGGACACTTGCGGGAACTCAACCCGCAAAGTGACTGTACCCACTCCCCACTCCACCGCACGTGCGGTTCTGTGAGAGTGGGGTGGTGTCACATTAGTCAAGGTGCAAAAACATAAGTGACATTTCTAGTCAAAACAAAATGGCGGCTATCGGTGGTGTCGCGACCGGGGCAACATACCAGGTAAGTAAATGAATGTGTGAAGTGACGTTTGATGGTGATGTGACAGAGGGCGTTTTGTTTTATTGATATTCTTGGATTTCATATAGTGTTAAATTCGTTTGGGTGGACTTTTTTCAGACAATTAAAAAAATATTTGGTCTAAATATTAGCTGCTTTTTAGTACCCGATGTTCCAAGAATTTCGTTTTGTTTTGACTATAAACGTGAAGCATCACAGATCTCAGATATACAGTATTTTTACGAATATATAAAATCAAATGAGCCTAAAAACAAATGACAGCTTTGTTTACTTTCTCTTTTAATATTCCTGCGTTGTTATAAAAATGTCCATTAACTGTTGGCACTGTTAGCAAAATGAAAATCATTCTACATAAATGGTTAGGAAGTAAATTGATAAGTAATTAACTGAAATGGAAATAAACAAAGAGAATTTGTCAATGCCACTTGAAATGTTCACGTCGGATTGTCCATGGTAAGGGTTTTAACGAAGATCTACGCATTCGTTTTTTTAAATAGGGTTATATATCGGAAAAACAATAACATAAATTATAGTGAAAATTTTAAAACTCCCAATTTATATCGATTTCCAGCATTGTAAATATGGGGGCTACCACGTTTGGCATAAAGTCGTTTGGCATAATACCGTTTGGCATAACGCCGTTTGGCATAATGGTTATTTGGCATAATGGTTATTTGGCATAATGGTCATTTGGCATAATGGTCATTTGGCATAACAGTCATTTGGCATAACAGTCATTTGGCATAACAGATGAACATGCTGCTTAATAGAAATTGTTCTAATTTAGTGCAATTTTGAAAGGTCTAATCGTTTTTAATGACCTGGTGTCCGACCTCGCTGCCGCTCGTTCAGACTTAACTGAGAGATTGCTCCTAACTTTGGGTAATCCGGGCAAACGCCCGCAACTAGACAGAGGTGATTTCAGCGGGGGCGCTGCCCCCCCCCCCCCCCCTGACGAACAGAATATTGTGCTGGCACTAAGTGAGTTGCTTATGTAAAAAGGTTTCACATATTTCGTTGGAGTTTCCCTTGCACAACATCAAACGATCGAAACACATACGAAAATTTTCATTAGATTAAAATATTGCAAATCCCATTATTATTATGCCAAATGGCATTATGCCAAATGACCATTATGCCAAAAGACCATTATGCCAAATAACTGTTATGCCAAATAACCATTATGCCAAACATCGTTATGCCAAACGGGCCGCCCCCGTAAATATGTATGTTTGGGTTCTGAAATTGTTTTGTATTCTTCCCAAAAAAAAATTGAGGGTTTTTTTTAGAAAAACTGATTACATGTTTACATGTCATGACGTATTGTCCACTTCCGATCAAATTTTATAACTTTTTCGTCTAATGAAAATCAAATTCTGGTAACAGCCCATGATTTAAACAAGCAGCAGTGGGATGGCTGCTCTGGACTCTACGGCCAGTGTCTATCACCTAAAAATATTTCGGCTGGAGCCGCAACATGTGTTCGAGCGTTGTCGTGATGAAAAATTACTTACTCGAAAACTTGCAACTTGCATAATCCGGCAAGTTTTTCTTCACTATTCGCTCCAAACGAATTAAGTCGGTTTCGGGTATTATTGACTTTGAGATGATTTGACTACTTGGAAGCAATGCGTAGAGATTATAACTTTGTATCGATTAGATCCGATTGATGTAGATGCTAGAAAATAGTTATTCAGACTCTTCAAAATTTGAGAGGTTACCATCAAAGATCATAAGTAGTATATACTGTCAATTGAAATAATTTTGTAGTTTAAAAGCAAAATTTCAGTCAGTAATTACACGGAAAATAAAAAGTAACTAACTCTTTGAGTTATTTATATTTAATTTTGAGTTGTATTAAAATCTCTACCTATCATTTGTTCTCTTCATTGTTCTCGCATAAACGAATACCATAATCTAGTTGTAATAGTTGATAATACAGACTCTCATAGTAACAGACTGGTGAATACTTCATAGGGAGCCAAACAAACCGTCTAATCCCCATGCTCTAGCATAGAATCAGACGGTTCGTTTGGTTCTCTAAGAAGTATTCGCCGGTATGTTACTATGAGAGTCTGTAGTTTATAATAGATTCAAAAAAGAAAGAAATATGATATCATTTTGTATTCAATTCATTATTGTTCCATTCGGAAATATTGAAATTACACTTCATTCATCGAAAAAGTCTGCAATGCAACTTCATTACGCTTATTCAAATCCGCATTCTTGTGTTGTGAGCAGGAACACAATATTGAGTAAAGGGGGTCGATGTTGTTTCCATTAAGTTCCATATAAAAAAGTACTCAAATGTAAATTATATTTACCCAATGGTTGAGTTTAATATATTCAACTGTCAGATAAATGTATCTCTTCGCATTGAACTCTCTCTCTATTGGGTGGAGAAAAAAACTATTTGGAGTATGAAATTAAATATATATACGAGACTTTCGGCGAAATGGCTTTCTGCGAAACGACTTTCGGCGAAATGACTCGCTCCCATACTTAGCTTATCTCTGAGAAATGACCCGAACTCGCCACTTTCTCCAATCCGGCAAAATCGTACTGGCAATTTAACTAGTCTGGGTGAAATACAATTAGGAAGGTGACCCGATTGAGTTGCAGAAAAAAACGTTTTTCTAAATTAAAGTTGATCCAGTTTTGCCGCAGTTGAATATGATTTTATTACTTTTTGAGTAACTTTTTTCAAGCATGACTAAGTTGTATTTATCAGGTCATTTGTTGGCTTGTCACTCTGGTTCCAGACACTCCAGTTTTGAAATGATAATTTTTTATCTTTAGAACAAATAATGGATGTGTTTTAGTTAACACTGCACACCTAGAAAAAATCGTGTAAATTTACGTCTTCAGAGAGCGACATATATGAGCGTCAAAAATGACTCAATTTTACAGCAAAGCTAACTTATATTTCAGCTGTTTTTCAAAGATAGGCGAATCTAACATTGACAGCAAATTAAGAAAAACATCGATGAATGTTTCGACTTTGGTTTCAAATCGTATTAGGAAATTATCGTATATTCTCAGATCAATTTATGATTAGTCGATGAATTTGCCTATCACGCAGCCCACCTGGGTTCGATTCCCAACCCCGCACATAGGATCAGAAATATTTTCTGGTCCGAAGAGGTGAATGACCTTAAGGTGTTAAAACCTCTATAATTGAAACAAAAAAAAAATAGTCGATGAATTGTTAGTTTATCTTCAATGCAAATTTTACCACTTTCCTTCTATATCCACTGAATAAATCAACATAAAAAGAGTTTCGTCCTTTTTCGATTTTTTTCATTTTTATGATTCCTGTGTGAATTATAAAGATACTCCCTTGCACATTGGCTGGTTTTCGCGACTAAGATAAATCTTCGGGTAATTTTATCGTCTCATTTACTATTTCCAGTAGTAAAAGCTTCGGAAACTATCTAAAATAAAGAAAAAAAAATAGTTTCGCCCTTCCTTACTAGCAATTGAAGCATCGCCCTGTTTGTTGGCATGGAACACGGAGGGCGAAATTTACACAAACAACTGGAAAGACAGTTTCGCTTTTTTTAATTCTTTGGATTACTAAGGCTGTGAACCATTTCGCGGTTAATTTTAACTTTTGGTTAAAATCTGACACTCGAGTGGTTAATTTGATGTTGTCAAAAATAACTCTGCTCGAGAGCATGGTTATTTTTGACAGATCGATAGTTATTTTCCAACACTGAAAAAAAATGTTGCAATGAAAATTCTAATACTTTTTTTTTTTTTTTTTTTTTTTTTTAAATAACTATTTATTGGAATATGAGTTAAAATTAAATTATTAAGATTTAAATTGGGTGTTCAGCCACAAGTGGTGACTTTTCAGCCCTGTTATATATATATATATATATATATATATATATATATATATATATATATATATATATATATATATATATATATATATATATATATATATATATATATATATATATATATATATATATATATATATATATATATATATATATATATATATGATTTGGTTATTACCATGAAGACATCATTTGCTTCCGCAATTCTGAGATTTTTGTGTAGGGAAAATTCTAAACCTACTTGTATTGTGTAATGGGGAAAAGGAACTTATATACTAACTTACTAACTAATACAGAGAGCGAATCGATTCAATTGAAGATTGCATCGATTTTTGTCGGAATTTGCTTATAATATTATGTGACATTACATCTAATGGTTCTATATTTGTGAGTCTGTGTAACTCATTTGTACTAAACCAGGGAGGACGCTTCAGAATCATTTTCAGAATTTTATTCTGAATCCTTTGAAGCGTTTTCTTCCTGGTGGAACAACAGCTTGACCAAATTGGTACCGCATAAAGCATGGCTGGTCTGAAAATTTGTTTATAAATTAACAATTTGTTTTTTAGACAGAGCTTGGAATTTCTGTTTATAAGAGGATATAAACATTTAATATATTTATTACACTTTGCCTGGATTCCTTCAATGTGATCCTTGAAAGTGAGTTTTTTGTCATACGTTAAACCTAAGTATTTAGCTTGATCAGACCATGTCAATTCCAAGCCATTCAATTTGAGAATGTGATTATTGTTTGGTTTAAGAAAAGAAGCTCTTGGCTTGTGAGGAAAGATAATTAATTGCGTTTTTGCTGCATTTGGTTTAATTTTCCATTTTGACAGATAATCACTGAAAATATTTAAACTTCTTTGTAGGCGACTGCAGATCACTCTTAGATTTCTACCTGTGGCTAACAGACTTGTGTCGTCACAGAATAGCGATTTCTGACAACCAACGGGTAGATTTGGAAGATCAGAAGTGAAAATATTATACAAGATTGGAGCTACACTCGAACCCTGCGGAACACCGGCTCGTACGGGTAGCAATTCAGATTTACAATTCTGATAGCTAACCTGAAGAGTACGATCAGTTAAATAATTTTGAATCATTTTGATCAAATAAATAGGAAACTGGAAATCAGACATTTTTGCTATTAAACCTTTGTGCCAAACACTGTCGAATGCTTTTTCTATGTCTAGAAGAGCAACTCCAGTGGATAACCCAGAAGATTTATTTGATTTTATCATGTTCGTTACTCTGACAAGTTGATGAGTAGTTGAATGTTCATGACGAAATCCAAACTGCTCTGGTAAAAAAATTGAATTCTCATTTATATGAGTCATCATTCTTAACAAGATAATTTTTTCAAAAAGTTTACTGATAGAAGAAAGTAAGCTAATTGGGCGATAACTTGATGTTTCTGCTGGGTTTTTATCAGGTTTTAGGATAGGAATTACTTTAGCGTTTTTCCATCTTTTTGGGAAGTAAGCTAATGAAAAACACTTGTTGAAAATTTTAACCAGGAGTCTCAAGGCAACATCGGGAAGATTTTTAATAAGAATATTAAAAATTCCATCATTACCAGGAGCCTTCATGTTTTTAAGTTTTCTAATAATTGATTTAATTTCATCAAAATTCGTCTCAATAATGTCATCGTGTGATAACACTTGGGTTGAAATATGATCATATTTCAGTGAGACTTCATTTTCAATAGGACTCACAACGTTCAAATTAAAATTGTGGACACTCTCGAACTGCTGAGCAAGTTTTTGAGCTTTTTCGCCATTTGTAAGAAGTATTTGATTTCCTTCCTTGAGAGCAGGAATAGGTTTCTGAGGTTTCTTAAGAACCTTAGAAAGTTTCCAGAAAGGTTTAGAATATGGTTTAATTTGTTCAACTTCTTTAGCGAAATTTTCATTTCGCAAAAGAGTAAATCTATGTTTAATTTCTTTTTGTAAATCCTTAACTATGTTTTTCATAGCAGGATCACGAGAACGTTGATATTGTCGTCGACGAACATTCTTCAACCGAATGAGCAGTTGAAGATTGTCATCGATGATAGGAGAATTTAATTTAGTTTGAGCTTTGGGAACTGAAAGATTTCTAGCTTCGATAATATAATGATTCAAATTATCAATTGCTGTGTCGATATCCGCAGAATTTTCTAAAATAGTTTCATGATCCACATGATTTTCAATGTGAGATCTGTAATCCAACCAATTTGCTCTATGATAGTTGAAAATAGAACTAATTGGATTAATTATAGCTTCGTTGGAAAGTCTGAATGTTACAGGAAGATGATCTGAGTCAAAATCAGCATGAGTAATCGGTTCACTACAAATGTGACTTTGATCTGTTAGAACCAGATCAATTGTAGACGGGTTTTTCACGGAAGAGAAACAAGTAGGATTACTGGGATGAAGAACTGTAAAGTAACCAGCTGAGAGTTGATTATGAAGTATTTTACCATTACTGTTATTTTGCCTACAATTCCACTGGACATGCTTAGCATTTAAGTCCCCTATTACGAAAAATTTCGATCGATATCTTGTAAGTTTTTGCAAATCGCCTTTAAAGAAATTTAATTGTTCGCCGGTGCATTGGAATGGCAAATATGCTCCAGCGATGAAATAAATTCCATGAATGGTTTCAACTTCGATTCCCAAGCTTTCAATAACTTTAGTATTGAAAGAAGGTAAAATTCGATGTTTAATTTGCCGTTGGACAAAAATGGCAACTCCACCACCAATTCCAGTAAACCTGTCAAATCGATGAACCACATAATGTGGATTACTTTTCAATTTTACATTTGGTTTAAGAAAAGTTTCTGTCACAATGGCAATATGAATTTTGTGAACTTTGAGAAAATTATAAAATTCATCTTCACTCGATTTCAAAGATCGAGCATTCCAATTTAAAATATTCAAATAATTATTTAACATCACTGTTAAATTTTAAATTCATTATAATATTATTTGCAAATTTCCATCCGATTTGAAATGCTTCAAAAAGTGATGAAGTCGAATTCATTTGGATGATCATTTGAAAAAGTTGATCTTGTAGGTAGATCATTTTATTTTCAGTTATATCGCCTAAATCGACTTCATTTAAAGAAGCGAATGGCATTGAAGGAATATTTGTAGGTAGACTGCCATTAGAAGAAGATGATTTGGTCGGTCTACCTATTAATAAATTGTTTTCGTTAGAAGAAGAACTGCAAGGCGGTCCTGTGTTTTGATTATTTACATTAGAAGAAATAGGAGATAGATTTCTACCTAATATACCAGCATAACTGACATTAGAAGAAGATGATGACGAGGTCGATCTACCTGTCAATAAATTGTTTTCGTTAGAAGACGAATTGGCAGGTACCTTAGAAGAATTTTCAGGTATGTTCTGTAAATTTAAGGTCGTTGATTTGACTTGTTGTCTAAGCGAACGAGCGTTTAAAATTTTTTCCCTGACAGGACATTTCAAATAATTGGATTTATGATTTCCATTGCAATTTGAACATGAAAATTTATCAGTGGTTTCATTCATTGGACAAGCGTCTTTCGAATGCGATTTACCACAATTCAAACACCGTATATCCATATGACAATTTTTGGTTCCATGACCGAAGCCTTGGCAACGACGACATTGCGTTAAGTTTGCAATACGATTATGCCGTTTATAATGTTCCCAATGAATTTTAATGTGGGAAATGAAACGTACTTTTTCTAAAGTTTTCAAATTGTTTACATCACTTCGATTGAAGTGTATTAGGTAAAGTTCATGGGAAATTCCAGAGCGTGGTTTAGAAGTACCATTCGCTCTTTTTTTCATAAGTATTACTTGGGAAGGGGCAAAACCAAGCAATTCTTTTAGTTCATTTTTAATTTCATCAATACTTTGATCATTTGATAATCCTTTCAAGACAGCCTTGAAAGGTCTGTCTGATTTTATATCATATGAATAAAATTTATGAAGTTTTTCGGACAAATATCGAATAAGACTTTCGTAATCTTCCAATCCATCCACCAAGACTCGACATTCTCCTCTTCGTCCGATTTGAAATGAGACTTTTACTTCCGGGAGAAAAGTAGAAAGCTCAGTACGGAATGCTTTGAAGTCGGAAATCATCACCGTCACTGGTGGCATAGATTGATGTTTCTTCCCAGAACGACAATCGTCCATTTTGGGAATTTTTGAAGAATTTTCTTCTATGTCGCTACAATCGGATTCAGGAAGAATCTCGTAAATATTGTTAGACGGCATAGGATCAACGGAAGGGAAATCCGTCCGTTGTCTTTTATTTTTACATTCAGACTCTACAAGATCATGAATGTTATTAGAAAAATGTTGAATAACGGATTGTGATTTATTCCGTATTGAATTATTTTTAGCCTTAGGCTTGTTGCCTTTCCGGTTGGACGCAGGCATTTTTGAAATTAATGAAATTTTAAATTAAATTAACTAGGCTAAATTAGTCTTCGATTAGACTCCTAGATAGCCTTAAAAAAGGCTGATTAATTTCTTAGTCACTCTAATATCACTCTTTGTATCACTTAGTCACTCTAATATCACTCTTTGTATCACTTAGTCACTTAGTTAGTGATTCAGGTAGCCTTGAAAAAGACTGAAGCCTTGAATCAATGAAACTCTAGGTAGCCAGAAAAAAAATTCCAGGAGCCAAGAGCTATACGCGTGCGGTGCGAACGACTGTTCAACACCGACTGAAAATTCTAATACTAATTCTTTAGTTGAAATTATTTCCAGTGGAAAATAAACCAAAAAAACTTTTCGTCCGTCAAATTTTGAAATGGGCCACAGTTTAAGTCAAATTTAACTACTCGGCACCAAATAACCACTCAAGTGTCAGATTTTAACCAAAAGTTAAAATTAACCGCGAAATGGTTCACAGCCTAAGATTGAGATTTTTGTAGGAACCGAATTTTTGGGCAAAATTGAAGGATTTTGAAGCATTTATTGGTAGGAGAGAGAAACTCGATTTGTTTATTTTGTAAGATTCGTCCTGCTTTGAAAAACAGCCGATTTAATGCATTCTGACATATTTTTAAGTGCTACGACATGTAAATTTACACGTTTGCTTGAAAGACGAGGTATGTTTGACGTATATTTATATTATTCTTGTAAAATTCAGTCGTTCCACGGATTACGTTCTCATGAATTGTGTCATAGTCGGTTCTTCACATGCACGTTGAATCTACACTGAGCGTGTAATTTCAACAAAAAAAACTTTTCAAAACAATAGCGCATATGAAGTATATGAAAGAAAATGATAAAAAAGACGCTCGAAAATGTATCCTGTTATTTCCTTCTTGAAGTGCCAGGTTGAAATTTCTAAGCGAGCTTGTATTTTCCTGGTGTCATTAGGTTTCTCTCCCACTTTGCTCTCAGACTCTCCGATAGAAAAGCGTACGCATGATGGCGTCATCCGATCATTGACATTTCCGCTGATCAAGGCCAACTGGATAATCACCAGCTGTTGTGGGTCCAAGGTTCGCGTTTTTACCGTCGACAAATGGATAAAGGTTAACCGAAAATACAGCTGATTATGGTAACCTTACACCGGAATTTGTTCTATCCGCAGGTTTGGGTTATGGCAACAAAGTAAAACATAATTGGACTGAATAGCATTACCTACATTCGTGTAGGCTGAGAGAATTTAATTACCGATATTTGGCGGGGTGAAGTAGCACAGACAACAGACGCATGTCGTTGATGTGTTCGACATTTGGATGCTTAATAAAAATAAATCAGATGACACAAAAACGCAAATCTGAAAACCTTGATCTGAATTCGGTCACCTGCTTTGGCTGATGTGCGTTCGAAATTTTACGAGCTATTCAATTAACCTTCCGATTCACTGACCTTTGTCGTTGTGTCAATAAGTACCGAAGAAAATTAGGGAGACATGCTTTAACCTTGTCAACACTGTTCTCATTACCATTGACGTGACTCAGTCGCACTGAGTAAAATTTGTTCTTTATGAATTTTGCTATGGTTACCGAAGATGACTAACCAGATCTTACAGGTTAATTCTAGTTTTCATTATGCTTCACAATTGTCAACCATTTCTAAAACCGATGTTTATCCGGTGCGTTTCTATTCCAGGGTTGATTCACTGAACAGCCGGTTCCCGCAGAACTGGCGTCCCAAAATGATCAGCATCATCAGGGACAACTTTCGACATGACCGTGCAATAACTGTTCTACCCGACAGTCCCAGCAGTGACGAAGGAACATGGCCGCCTATCAGGGGCCGCTCGGTACCCCGCCAGAAGAGTGCTTTTCAGGTGTTTCGCGAACGTGATAAATCGTTTGTGCTGGTCAACAAGTATCCTTACGATGATCCGGTCGTGTTGAAGATCCAGCTGCTGTCAAGAAGCGGGAGTCAGGTGGAACTTAAGGTAAGTTTTATTATGAGTATTGAGTTATCTTTTGCGACTGAAAGAAACAATAAAATCGACAACCGGTGAAGAAAATGAGGATTACACACAGAACGATAATTGTACATCTTTCCGGTTTGACTCTGCCTCCTGGTCACTCATTTGCTCCGCGAGCCAATGAAAATGCACTGAGCAGCGTGACACAATCGATTTAGGTCGAAGTAGTCGGTCGATATACAAAAAGCAGTAAAAAGAAACCGTTTCATACGAGCTACAGTAACGCGAGCATTCTTACCTACCCACGAGCGTAAAAAATCTTTGAATTCTGTGTAGAATTTTCATTACGACCAAAATGCAAATGGCAGACTATTTGTTTACTTTCTCTTTCGGTTATTACGGTACTCTTAATAATCCTGCTCTCTTACTATTAGCTAAGAATAAAAACCTAAATTATCATCTTTTAATCTGCATTTGCACTTAGGTCGTAATGAAAATTCTATGCGGAATTTACATGAAAATTTGTTCAGCATTGTTTGTTTTTTGTTATTGCTACTCGTACGGTAGCAGGTGATAACGAACATGACGTAAATCCCTTGCTACGAGCATGTTTTTTTCTTAACAAAATTTTCCACGCAAATGTCAACTGATCTAACTGACACATGAGTGCTCTTATCAAAAGAGAAAAAATAAAGCAGTTCTAATTGCACCGCTATGTACTGACGGGTCAGAAGAACAAACGAGAAGAAAAACCACAAACATAAAGCAATAAAAAAAAAACAATCTGTTTATTAAGACATACAACATTATTCAATAACCTTCAATAAATCGGAGCGGTACAAACAGAAAAAAATAGAAAAACTTTCGACGTCATAGGTCAGGCATAGCCCAATAAAGCGAAAGGTCTTCGATTGAGTTCAAAGATCCCTTTTCAAGGTGGTGAAAGCTGCTGGATTGCCTGCACCGTTTCGACGACAGCCGCAATAGCAGACATTGTACATAATTGTCACCAAGGACCAACCGCTGCCGCCATTGCTTTAAGTAGGAGGAATACTTAATATCACGGAATAATTAACTTGATTCTGCAGGCGAAGGCGAGGGTGTTTTCTCGGTAATGAGAATAAGGGATAAGAAAGTAGTATAATTCTGGCAGAAAGTATATATAAAAAGCACGACATGTCGATGATTTACTACAAGAGAGATGAGTTTTTTTTCTTTTTCATGGAATTCGATAGTCTCGTATCAATTGGTCAAACCTTCCATTAGAATATCAAATCATGTTTCTGTTTCAAGCTCTATTCATAACAGAGTTCTTATATGTTGGGAAGGATCATGTCCTTGGGCATTGACCTAGCTTCGGCTGGACATATACTAAAATGTGCTTGGGCACCAACCGTATGTTATCTGCGGTATAACACTCCTATTCCCCATAATGGTAGGATACTAAATCCAACCAAAACAATTGTATTGCGTGAAGAAAGGTAACAGCCTTTTTTCCAGCCACTTTTGTACATAAGTTTCTTGGTGGATGTTTCTGGTCGCGATGTGGATGTTACTCTTCAAGCCACAGGAACGAGAAATTTTGTTTGAGAACATCGACAGCTAATCGTATTTGAACATCTCTGCCATCTTTACTCCCCCAGTGTCCGTATAATATTTTTGTCCAGGAATCTGTTTGAAGTCACATATGAAATTGTCTTTACGGATGTCGGTGAAGTTTTACTGTCTTTCAAACAGCTGAACATTCAGTAAAAATTTCACGTTTGGTAAAATTTGTAAAATGATCCTCAAATATATAAACGTCTCAATCTACAAAGTATTCATTTGTTTTATTGGAGATCTGTAAAAGGAAGGGGCATTTTTTTATCATAGCATATTTTCTTTCAACCAATTAATTTGTTTACGCGTCATGAATGATGGTTTACACTTACTCTCCAAAAATAATTTATACAAATATAATGATCGTATATGTTCCGGTCGTCATCATTAGCGTACCAATTTCAGTAGAATATTGGTTCATCAAACATTTTATCAAAGTACTGGAACGAAAAGCTTTAAACGATCTTTTGAATATATTCATCCAAATAAAACTTACCGCCAGGAATCAGTATTTGTCAATTCATTAGTTCTGATTCAAGTTTCTTCACTGGTCCTTCCTTATGAATTACAACCGTCCGCTTTCTCACATGTTCACTAGTGCATTCCCTACATTATTGCTAGGTTAACTGTGTCAGGCGTGCGGGCGTGTGTTAATAACATTAGGAATTTTGTTTTCTATCATTATTAAGGTCTGAGGACACAGGGCCACGTGTTGAGTTTTAAATCGACCACGTGGCTCGCTCGATTCCCTTTACGCATCGTATTTCTCTTGTACTCTCTCGTATATGAGCAAACTGTACCGGGTTGCCAGCATACATTTTATTATTTTGATGAGAAGTTTTATCACATTATACTATGTTCACATTAGCGCTGATATCACTTGATATACCGAGATGATATGCATATCATGTCGAAGTGTTCACATATGATCGAAATGATATCGTTTGACAATCAAGTTGTCATATTGAATGTTCTCATTAGAAATAAGATCAATAATATTACCTTTCTCTATTAAAATTAAATCAATAATTGAAGTCTTGCATTTTATGGTCTCCGAACGCCAGTATTCGTTGAAAAATTCGAAATTATAATGATTGTTTATTGTCACTCTCGAAGTGACGTTCGTAAATGAGTGCGTTCAATGCCATTATCCGTGTTGCTAGTTGCGATTTTTGACAACTCGACATGATATCGTACATGATATCCCGGATATTATGCCAAAATGACAATACGCGTTGACATCAAATTGTATGGGATATCAAGTGATATCGCACATGATATCATCGGATATCAAGTATATCCGTATATCACTTGATATCAGCGCTAATGTGAACATACTATTAATCTATCGTATGGGTTGGACATTACATAGATTCCAATGAACAATGAAAAAATATTCAACTTTCACAAAGATTGAATGTCTGTGTGTTTAGCAGCCTTGTCGACCCAATTTTATTTCTCTCTCCTTTTTCAATATGCTATCAGGAACCCAAAGCAAAAAAAAAAATGGTGGATGCATTGAAACTGACTTTGTTTCACAGAAAAAATACGAGACTTTATTTTTATCGCGATAACATATATGTTTTTATGCGATAAAAAAACTATGTCACATCATTATATCGTATATTTGGTTAGATTTGCGCATCTGCACGGTCCTTCAAGTAAAATTTCGTGATGTATGCGACGAACAAAAATCATTTGAAAATGATCAACATAACATTTTCTCACATGTTCAAAACGGAACTGAGAATTTTCATTTTTAAAAACAGAATCTTGGGTGCTGAAAAACTAATGATTTTTCTTTTGGCTTGAACAAATGACGTTGTAAATCGTTATAAATGATTGATTTTACAAGTATAAATTTCATTTCCTTTGCGTTTTGACAGATAAACTTGAAATCATCCTCCTCGCACATGTACGCCTCTAGTTGTGAAACCGATAATCACCGATTTGCGAAACTAAAAAAAATATTGGCCTCCTAACGACAGTTCGACATGTAGATGGGGCTGTTGTACAAACAATGATGTTTTCAAATGAAGCTGTCAAAATACATAGGAATGTTTATTCTCCAGTGATTTTTTACTTATTTGTAGTTGAAATTCGATTAATCAAAGAATATTCTGTGGTAATTAGGGAAAAAACATTGATTTCCATCATTTAGAATTTCAACCAATATTTTTAATATTCCGCTTGAGAATAAATCTAAGTTTTTGGCTTTCAGAATGACCTATAGATTGATAATATTGACTTTACTTGTTGACACCGCTCTGAAATAATTTGTCTGGCCGTTTATTCCACCATTACACTTGTTTAAACCTTTAATTTCGATTACGAAAATTGATGACATAACCTCATTTAGCATCAATATTTTAATATAGTTAAGTATTGAAGAAATTAAAGGTTTATTTTTTATGCACAAGTTAAATGAATGCAAAAGTTTTACCCAAAAAGAAAAATTACTAGGTTAGTAACTACTTCCGCATTTAATACTCGATTTCTATATTGCTCTATGTGATCATTTGATTACATTATCGTTTTCTTGGTCCATAATGTGAAACATAGAAGGCGCAGAGTTGATTTGAGTTTTGCGTTTGAAAGCCAATAGTCCCACGACAAAAAGGCCCAACCAGTGATGTCAGGTTCATAAATTTTTACAGATTTTTGAATAAATCACAGATTTTGGAAATCGAGTACCGTTTTAGCACCAACAAGTACAGAGCGGTTGAGTAAAAAGGTACACACTTAATTTTTTTAGCTGAGTCTCGGCAAAAAAATGCCGAGATTCGCACAGCCGAGTAATCAGCAATCATCTCGGTAAAAATAAAATTACTGAGCGTCTCGGCACCCTAAAATTTGACAAACGTCAAATATTGCCGAAATCGTCAGCATAAGATTTACTGTTTGCTCAGTGAAACGTTCACTGAATATTCGGCAATCCAATAAAACGAAAAAATGAAAAAAATAAATTACCGAATCATCAGTAATTAAAAATCTAGTCAATTAATTTTGTATTTTCTCAACATTATAAACACGCCATTCAGGATCAAAAATTCATTTTATTAACACTTAAAGGAGGCTTACAAATTTGTTGCCAGTAGTGCTTAAAGCCTACCTGAAAACATGTAGCATAAATAAAAAGCGGCGTTTCCAGATGCGGCCACCTTGAGTCGAGCTGGAAATATGAAAATAAAAATATGCATTGATTTTCGGCTTACAAAAATGTTCAATATTTAATGATGCATATACGGATTGTTCAAAGAATAAACTTACTTTGATCTATTGAATTATTCCTTGCATTGGGTTATTTTTTCGCATATCCCCCAAAGTTTTGTCTCGAGGACGCTTTCCACACGGTTCCACGCTTCTTCGAAGATTCTCCATTTTTTCACTCGAGAATTTCATTAGAAAATAATCGCACAATGCGAAGCGAAAATGTAACGCGGCAATAAATGACAGCTGTCGTGCTGAATCTCGGCAACAGCTAGCGCATATTCCGAAATCTCGGCAAACGTCTCTGCTGATGTCGGCATATCTGTTGTTTACTGATAAATTCAGCAAGTAATTATGCCAAATTTCGGCAAAGTGAAGCATTTTACCGAAATATCAGTGAATGCATTTAACGAAGTTCAGAAACATGCGTATTGATTACTGAGCAATCAGCAAATTTACGTGTTGCTGATCAGTTTCGTCATTTTATTATGCCGAGCTCAAGAAATGGTTTTAAGTGTGTACAGAGCGTGTTGGTAGTGAGACCTTTTTTTTGCTCACTAAATTGAATTCGATCTGCTATAATGGAAAATGGGTAGTGAGACCGTTTTTGTTTTGCTCACCAAATTTATTTTGAACTGCAATTGGGGTACGGAAAACGGTCACAGATTTTCACAAACAGGTTTTGGGTTTGATCACAGATTTTTGATAAAATGACCTGGCATCCCTGGGCCCAACCGCAAATGTCAGTTTCTCTTTGTTTACTTTTTATTTCACGATTTACTAGATTTATTTTATATTTGGTTGATACACTTCGCATAACTGTCACGTAAAAACCACAAGCATTCGATTTATATAGGAAACTTTCAAGAAATTTCGCTAATGGCTCCGTAACAATCAAATAAAAAAGCAAATAAAGAGATGCTATTTTCAGCTACACCAGGGTTGCCATAAATACAGATTAGTTTGCATATAAATTAAAAGATGTTGTATTCGATTTTATCAAAATTCATTGATTGAAAGTCGAGTAAAATAACATGGTAATGAGATGACTATTGGTACAGTAGTGGTGAGTCATCTAGCGGGCACCATATTTTGTTTAAAGCAATGCGAATAGGGAAAATGTTTCATATTTTTCCTTATTAACAATGTCTTATTATATTTCTCCTCATGAACAATTAGAACAGACTAAACTCCGCCTCCGGGTTTTTTGCTCTGCGCTTGTAGTATAAGGATAAAGCCAGAGAGAAAGCGACAAGCAACGCGGAGCGAAGTGATGCGAAACTTGACAGATCGCACGGAGTCGCGCGGCAGAGCTCCGTCCACTCAAGTTCAGCAGAAAAATGACAAGTACACTCTGACATACTAGTCATTTTTCTGTGGAAATTGAGTGAACGGAGCTCTACCGCGCGACTCCGTGCATCTGTCAAGTTTCGCTTCGCGTTGCTTGTCGCTTTCTCTCTGGCTTCACCCTAAACTGAACCAGTATTAGACTTGAGATATTAATCAAATATTTGCTGTTTTTTTTCTTAAAGCACGATGAGATATTTTCAAATTTTCCATGCAGGTGTCCAAGATTGAATCCGGCGTTTCGCACTTGATCCACTTTCATCTTGGCCGCTAAATGGCACATTACTACGCAATTCATTTTAAAATTTAAATAATTCATTTTAAAATTTAAAAAAACTGACCACAGTTTGATTTATGTCATTTTAGTGGGAAAAAAATTTCAATCAGTTGTAACATTACGAGCTCACCCTTTATTGTTTTGTTTGTGGTTTTCCACTGTCAGAAATTTATTCTCACCAAAACTGTGTCGAATATTAATTCTTGTTTCGTGTTATGGCAATAACTTATCCTTTCTTAAAATAGTGAAACCTGATAAAAAATCATAGACCGACAGTAAAATTTATTTTACAACCGTGGTAATCACCCTACTGTAGTCGTAACTAGATGAAACAAAATGAATGGTGGTATCTACATTGCCGAAAGATTAGTTTAATTTTTGTATTTCGCGTGGCGAATATATTTATTACACTTTTAATTTACTACGCGCGCCAGTTGGGCTCCACGTCTCTCGTAATCAGTTTCATATCAACTTACTAACGAGCCATGTAATACAAAATCAGGAGGACAAAGCACAAAAACGCGACGGCCGGCGAATAAATCAAGCAGCCTCGCGGGTCAACCAATCTGTTACTACCTTTCGGGTGAACCGGAATTTCGATTGTCGGTGCGCAAAAGTCCGTCCATCCGTCCTTTGGCCGACACAATCTGCTGGATGTCATTTAATTTCTCCGCCCACATGTTTTACGACACAGTGGCAGCGGCGATGAAGATATGGAACGAACAAAATAATTAAGTGCCCGTCCAAGGTCAACATTCCAGCTCCAGTTACTTTGAGCTGCCGAGCTTCGAGTGGACGGGATTCGGATGTTTTCCCTCGATAGTCATTAATTTGCTGAACAGGAAACGGGGAATGGTTAGTTTGTTTGATAGTCGGTAAATTAGAGTCGGCAAAGTTTCGAAGAAAAAACAACCGAAACCTTGCAGGGTCCTTCTTTCTTCTGGCATCGTTTCAATCGAACTGGATTTGAGGATGGAAATTGTGATCTTGGTTTGACAATGAACGCTAAATATACTAATAATACATTATGATAAATAGTAATCAATGCAGCCGTTACTGGCACGTGTCCACGTGCCCCTTTTCGGAAACACCGAAAAAGTTAGTAATGCTGCGGTAGACCTTGTTTGCCTGGCCGTGACAGGAAACCTGCTCGCCGAGGGGGGTGGAGTAAACGGTGGGAGTTTTAGGATGAAGCAAAAGCTCATATTTATTCACCCACCGACCGAGCAGTAGCTAACCGATTCCGAGCCTCAGTGAGTAGAGCGAGGTCAAGGAGGAGACCCTTCCCGGACTGGTTCGATGCCAGTCCCAGTGGTGTGGCGGGGAGGGGGCTGCGACGCACGGTCCAAAGTGCGCAAAGTTGTTGCTCTGGTTGGTGCGGTGGACTGGTGAGAGCTCCTTCGACGGTTGTGGGAAGATTGAAGCTTACACAAACCGCGCCCGCGTTTCGTCACCCTGCAAACAGGCAACCGGCAGTATCAGGAGCACAGCCAAGAAAACACGCGCGCTTTCGCGTCTTTTCGCTTCAGCAAAACGGATGAACGGTGGACGACGTGTCGGCGTTGGCCACCGACGGTGCTCCGGTCAGTCTGGCAGAGTTCGTTTGCAGGACTAGTTGGTTCGGGTTTGGTCCCGCACGTACTCAGTAGGCGCTGGATGCGTGTGTCAAGTGGTTTTCCGTTTTCTTGAAGTGTCATCTCTGATTCTGAAGAGTTTGTTTTGCGGAACTGATTGACTTTAGCTGTTGTAATTTTAACCGAACAATTCATTGTTGAAATAGACAATTTTCACACAAAGGTGCAAATGACACGATACAGTTTCAATAAAATTCCAATTAATAATCTCTTAAAATAAAGTTTTGTGAAGAAAAACCTGGAAGAAAAAAAAAACAAAACTACAATTGAATACATAGAATTAAGAAAAATGAGTTTAAAGTTGAGTGAACTGACCGCACCGCCATAGTGGACATAAAGGGAGAGTGTGACCAAATGTGGAACTAATACAGTCGCAGCAGCAGCAGCAGCAGCGGGCAATACATTAAGGACTAACTACCGTAGTACATAAAAGGTATAGAGCCCTCCTCTTCGTTTCGCTTCACGCGGACCGGAGACCACTGACAGAAAACGGTAGCGCCAATGTTTTGCTCTTAGCCGACCGTATGTACTTTCTTCCTGGGCTTACTGATTTGTGTAGCTAAAAATGAAACCAACGACCGGGCGTCCGGGTTCTCTTTAGTTCGACATACACTTGAACTGCACGAATGTCGACAGGTTCAAGCAATTTCGATGATAAAGTGAAATCACAGCTAGTTTCATGGAGACGAACGGTCCATTGTGGAACGTCAATAAAGGCTGTGCGTCTTCTCTGAATCTTACGAAATCTCAAAGTAACCTAAATCCTTGTTTCCGTTATCGACTATATTCGGTGGCCACTATTAATATATCGTTAATCATTTTGCGAAATAGACTTTTGAAACACCGCAAGTCAGTGTGTATATGAATTTGGTTTGGTTGGTGGTATTATTCGGAATCTTTCCGAGTAACCAGTCGATCCAGAGCCTCTCTTTGTTAGCCGCTCAAGACACGGCCCTCCTCTTGATCGATCTACTTTGCTCGGTGCGTTCCTCTTCTTGTTCCAATTTTTTCGCCGGGCTGTCAGTCCGAAATCGTAATGATATGTCCATGGTACGTCGATCCCAATGACGCAAAACCACAGAACAAATTGACTCAAGTGGCACGTTCCCCTAATATTTTACACGAATGACCCAAAACTGTGTCGAACTTATCTCGACTTTCGAAAAAGTGTGTAAGCTTATTTGTTTCAAACTGTAAAAATGCATCATTTTTTACGCTCGTATATGTCTTTGAAATTTATATTCAAACGAGGTCTTGTTAGTTGGTTTTTATACAAACTTGATTATTCCAGTTTTCGGTTTCAGAAGCAGCGGCCAAAAATACCTAAATAATTATGGGTGCATAAAATCTCAAACAGTTATACACGTTTTTGTTTCTTCATTGACTTCTACTAGAGTTGAAGAAGTACTCGTCGTTTTTGCAGAATCGGTAGGTTCATGAGGCCACAGCGATTCCCGTAACGTGGCAATTGAAGACGATTCAGTCAAGGTCGATGTGAACGTGAACCCAAATTGGAACTTCGTCTTCAAGAATGCTGCGCACTAGTGAAATGCAATATTTCTTGAGACAATAAACATCGTGAAAACCAGTGTTGGTGATTACCGAAAATTTCACAGAAGCTGCTATATTGCTATCTATATTGTATACAACATTTTCAATCCGGTAGAAGATGCTACAAGAACTCGAGTCTCTCAATGCATGAACCGCGAGAGAATTTTTCTACATTCCTTCGCTCCACTTCATACTCTGAGTATTTCTCGGCCCTTAAAAAAAATTACAGTCTGATAATGATCGTTGCTGTGTGGAATTTACCAAGAGAGAATCGCAAGTTGACAATTATCGCAGAAAATCGAGTCGATGATTCAACCTGATGATTCTCATACTAGGTTGCAATATTTCAAAACCCTTGTGTGGAGCATTCACATACATTTTCATAGACACAACTTATACAAAGGTTATATGCACATATTTAGAATAAGCGGCAATAGTAAAATGATTCTATCACAATTATCCACTACCCATGAAGAATCGAATCGCGAAACGAGAATAAGCGACCGTTTGTTGCTTCAGAGAAGATCCCCACAGCGGCGTGCCAACCTTTGATTCTCAGAAATGTCATCGAGAGAAATTCGCTCTCGCACTGGTGTCGATTCTATGTTAAATGAGCCATGCCGGGTTTTTGTTGTTGCGATGATTTCCAACTCTCTTTGATGGCACTGATTCAATCGTTGAAGAGTTGCCAGTGAACGTTCTTTGATACGATAAAAGTCATCCTTGGTGGAAACTAGCGCAGAGAAGTGCGCTTGCGTTCGTCTTTTTAGTCCTAAATAAGTATGTGCGGGTTCCCATTCAATATATCATGTCAATTGTATAGGTGCGTAGTGCTGCTATTTTGGCGCGCACGAATTTGACATTTCTCTTCTCTACTTCTATGTACGAGATTCGATGCGGACTCGCCTGAGGGCGCCTTGCTCGCAAAAAAGGTTGTTGCCAATGATTTGTTCGGGAAACGTGAGAGGGATATCTTGTTAATATGATGTCTTTGATTTTATGTAGTTTTGATACAGTGTGTATTTGCATTTTCAAGCTATGCAAACAACATCATCATGCATTCCACATGATAATTAAGCCTAAGCATTTTCAGCAGTTTAAATGACAACTAAATCGCAAGTGTCAAGTCAATTGAATGTTGGGTTGTAATACATTTGTAGTATATCTACTGTTCGATTGATGGAAAGATTTATATTGCAATTTAAGTGTCGAGTCATATGCGACGAAATGAAGTGTAAAGTACTTCCGTCTAACGTGTCGATTTCTATCAGTGTAAGAAAGTTGGTTGACAGGTTACCAGAGTTGCCTTATTTCCAAATTCATCTAACATTTGCCATCTTATCATTTCGACAGACACACTTGCAAATCAGATCTGATTTTACCAATCACTCCTCATAGTTTTTAAATTTCAGCATACCTCAATAAACTATTCATTGACGTCTAATATGAGTCTCAAATTTTCTAAGTCCCAAAGTCGATTTTCACATCAGATTACACCAGATCTGGACGTTCATGCATTCTAAGATATTCGCATCAAAAAAAATTTTCCTCAAGTTTTGTGGTTTTTTTTACGCGGATCTCCGAATTTATGCGGATTTCCCAAGTTACGCGGTTTTTTGCGCGGTTTTGTTTTATGCGGTACGTATCCCCCGCGTAAAAAGAGACCCCAGTGTATGGTTTTTTCCACGATTACTTCCTCGTATTAGTAGAACAATTTTCCTTGAAGCATCTTTTCTTGTCTGCCCAGATAATAGTCACTGGAGAACATATCCGATGAATATGGTGAATACGATATCATTTCGAAGCTCAATTTATCCAACACTGCCATTGTAGCGAGAAACTTGCAACTTTTTTTGGCGAAACAGCTCTATCTGCCTTTTTCTATAGAAAGGTAATAGAATTGCTGGAGAAAACCAACTTTTGATTGGAGCTCCGGAAACCCCTAGTGTTACATACCTTTCGACTCAGCTCTACGAGAATGCAAAATGTCTGTGTGTGCATTTTTAAAAGATATTTTTTCCTCACAATTTTCTCGGAGATGATTGAACCGATTTGAACAAAAATAGTCTCGTTTGAAAGCTACTACTAAATCATTTATCAAGTTCAAAAAATTAATGGCAGTCACTCCTGGTTTCGAAGATAATACTGTGGGCGAAAAATAGTTTCAAATTTTTTCATTAATTCTTTCAAATCTGTCCCCCTCAAAGTAGACACCCCCCTCCTGGCCACAATAAACTTGAGCCACAGTCCTTTTCCAATGCTCGAAACAGTTGTTAAAGTCAATTTCCGGAATTGTCTTCAATGCGCGTAGCGATTCACGTTTGATGTCTTCAATTGACCCCCCGGAGCGGTCGTTTGAGTTTACTGAATAGCTAGAAATCACACGGAGCTAAATCAGGCGAATACGGTGGTTGCGGAACGATATTGGTTGAATTTTTGGCGCAAAATCACAACGAATACAATGCAGTATGCGACGGTGCATTATCGTCGTGCAAAAACCAAGAGTTATCGGTCCATAATAATCTTCAAAAATTGTTTTTACTATTTCTTCCGATATTCCAACGATCCCAGTAAGGTCTCTGACTGTTATTCGTCGATTCTCGAGCATGTTTTTTTTTTATTTTATTGACGTGTTCAGCATCATTTGATGTTGATGGCCGTCCTGAGCGTGGTTCGTCGTCAACGCGTTCTCGACCCTCTTCGAACAATTTGTACCAATCAAAATCACATACAATTATTACCGAATGTTCTGAATGTTTCGGCACCAGCAATTTGTTTCCGCACACAAAATTTAATGGCACTTGTTTGTTCAATAATTTCTCTTTTTAAAAATTGCCGATTGCACTTTTAAAACTTCAGAAAGGCAGACGTATACTAAACATTAATGAATATTTTGACGTGACACTTGGTACAGATGTCACTGACAGTCATACCAATCTAGCAAAAAAAATATTTCGACGAAGAAGGTTTATGCGCGAAGCATAATTCGAAAGTCTTACTACTTTTTGCCCAACGTACTACTCCTTTCATCTATTTCTGCGGAGGAATCTTCTATTTTCCATATCTTAGAAGTCACCAAATCCTGTGTTCTAGTTTATCTCTTCTCCATAATAATTTCCAACGGTTTTATTGCTCCAGGGCAGATTTAACTTATATTTAATAAGGAGTGTATCGAAAAGTAGTTAGCCACATTGATTATTGAATAAAAAAGCGATAAAAACATATTTTGATATCAGTTTTCGATATATTGTAGAAAAATTACATTTCTATGCATTTCACTGATTATATTGAAGAAAATCCTAGTTTCTGTAAAACGCTCGCACTTTGGACCTCACATTCTTCATTAAATTCTGCACAGCTACTTTTGTGACTTTCCTGGTGGCAGCTGTCCAGTTTTTTTTTTGAACTCCTGCATGTTTTGGGACACTGTACCTTCCTTCCGAAAGTGCCGCTTGACAATTGCCCAATACCTTTCAATTGGCCGAAGATCCGGGCAGTTTGGTGGGTTGATGTTCTTTTCCACGAATTGTACATTATTTCTTGACAACCACTGTAGAACGGAATTGGCGTAGTGGGCTGAAGCCAAATCCTGCCAGAAGAGAGGAGGAGCCTTATGCTTTCTGTACAGTGGCAGCATTCTTTTCTTCAAACATACTTCCTCGTACACCTTGGCGTTAATTGTGCCCTTCGTGGAGAAAATCGACGACCGCAAACCACAGGTACAAATTGCTTGTCAGACCAACACCTTCTGCCCAAACTTTTCCATCGCCACCGTGGTGTCAGCGTCGTCCAGGTCCTGGTACTCCGATTTCGTATAATATTGCGGTCCGGGCAGCGCTCGAGAGTCTTCCTTGGCGTTTCGTCGTCGATCAGGATGCATCCGTCTTTATTCTGTAGAATCCGGTTATTATCTCGCGCTCTTGTTTTGGCCTGAACTTGCTGTACCAGGGACTTTTTCGGCACCTTCTGTTTCTTGTACGTTTTCAGGGAGTTCCGAACTTTGATCCGTTGAATCATCCCGATGCTGGTGTTGAACTGCTTGGCCAAATCCCGCGTCGACGCCGATGGGTTTTCCCTGATGTACTCAACCACTTTTAAGTCCCGGCCGGACTGGCTGGGACTTAAAAGTGGTTGAGTACCTACCGGATCGGGGCAAATTCTTCATGAAAAGGGTTTTATCGAACTTCTCGATAATATTTTTGACACTGGTATGGTGCACTTTCACCCGTTTTGCAATTTCGTTGTACGTGACACCACTTTCTGAGCACCAAATGTGCAGAATTTTCTTTCGCGTTTCCGGATCAATTCGACTCATCATTGAAACGATAAACCGTACCGAAACCAATCGATTGCGCAGCTGTTATTGACATGTAAACAAACATGTCACCGCAAAACACGCTGCAAAAAATTAAGCCATTTCAGAGTAATAACTGTTTGAATGTTGCCAACTACTTATCGATAAAAAAAACAGTACGGGTGTGTAATGTCAGAGGCATAACTGGATGTCGTGAATACGAATATGACACGCTTTATTTATACTTCCGAATTCGAATTGGTAGTTGATCGATTGTTTGAATTGTGCAACTTTCCCCTCTTTCATTACTAGAATTCTAAACGATGCGCCTAGACTAAATTACGGATTAGTTACATTAAACATTCTGAAACGCAATTAAATATTATGAAATAAGCAGTATAGTTCTTTATAATAAAATAATGGTGGCTCTGAAAAGAACCTTTTATGAAAGCGTAGTTCTTTTTTTTCGCCATGAATAAAAAATGGGTTGTATGAGGTACAGTAAAGTAAATTCCGCATAATTCTTTAGGAGTATTATTATGGTTTTAAAAAGAACCGAATAGAAGTCTGGAATAGAGAACCGGACCCTGAGTTCAAGACCTAAACTTAGATCCAATAACAGACTCAGAATCCAGTTTCAATTCTAGAACTGCAATTTCGAAACTCAAATCAGTTCCGGAATACAGTTCCAGAATCCAGTTCCAGCACGCATTGATGGCCAGCAAGCGAATGAGAGAGGCGACCTGAGCGTTTGAGGTTTTAACCACGCAGAAGGTGCATTCTCCGGCGCTGTTGGTTGAAAGTTTAACTCCCGCGATGCCAGCCCTCTCGCCTCGATGGCCAGCAAGCGAATGGGAGATGCGACCTGAGCGTTTGAGGTTTTAACCACGCAGAAGGTGCATTCTCCGTCGCTGCTGGTTTATGATTCCACTCCCACGACGTCTGCTTCCTAGAGATGGGCAATTCGCTCCTGAGCTGTTCCAGTGAATCGAATCTTTAAAGTGAGCTGACAGCTCACAGCTCCTTTTAAAAGAACCGCAGCTCACCAGTTCACCGCACTGGTAAGGTGGGAACAAGCTACGAGCTGAACGGATCTTCGGCTCTTGAATAGCTAGTTCTATATGAGAAGAAATGTGTGCTTTCATTCGTTCTACCAAATGTGCATCTATCCTTCTTTAACAGATTGAATGTGCCATTGTCAATAAGAAATCTTACTTCTCACTCAGTAGGCTAAGGTACATTTAGGGATGCCAACAAATGCGACATAATAATGATTCACACACAAATTAATTCGCATAGCATTGTTCTTTGTGCATTAATGATTTTGATCATGCATATGAAAGAAAAACGGAGTAAGAGAAACGGCACAAGAAAAACGGTGCGCTCAAAACGAACCTTCAGTTCAATCTAAATGAGCTGATGAGCTGATGCATTGAATCGATTCACTTTAGTGAGCTGATCGGATCGGAGCTGCTCACCGGTATGAGCTGTTTCGCACATCTCTACTGCTTCCACCTAACGCACGAAAAGAAATGATCGATTTTCGACCACGGGCCCCTCTTTTATACGCATTCAGTCGAAGATATGTGCCTGACTACCTCAAAATCGTCGTCCTTGCGCGAAAAACCCAAGCGAAAGTAAAGAGTTTTCCGCGTTGTATTCAAATTTTAAGAAAACATTATTTTTGAGTTGTTTGTGGTTATCGCACACTGTTCAAAATATTATCCTGAATTCCTGATCATATTTTTGATGAAATGGTGAAAGAATTATGTTGCTACCATTAATACAAGTCGAGATATTCGCGATTAAGTTCTGCCCATTCTTCCATATGGCTAATTTTGAAAAGGCACCCCATAGTAAAGTAAGTCGTATTCACGACAAAAAGCCTTGGTATTACATTCCTGTGGTGGAATTTTACCTTCTGTTTCAACAGACTTCGCAGCCAATTCAGAGTGTACAGAACCATGGCAATGCTAGTGCTACGATTCTGCTGACAGTATCTAAGGAGTGTATCGATAAGTAGTCAGTACTTATCGATACACTCCTTAGATACTCATCAACACGTACCGGTGCGTACCGGGTTTGCATCATGACTGTCACCGATGTGCTGGGGTTATTCGGGGTTGGTGTGGTAGAAGCACCGTTGTCCTTTGGTTTAGATGACTTTTTGTCCAGTTTATCACATGGATTACCCTAGTAAACAGCTTTTTGGCAATATTGACATGTAGCCAACTGATTGTCATAGGTAACGAGTGGTTTGCACGGAACCTTTGTATCTTGGCCAAAAATCACATAAGAAGGTATAGCTTTCTTCAAACGTACGCCACTTAGAATACCGGGGAAAAAGTTCTTCCACTTTTCTTTTTCAATAGAGAGAATCTTTCCATATTGGGACATAGTTTTGAGAATATAAGGATCGATGACGCTTGAGGGAAGATCATGCACACGCATATCTTCCATATATACTGGAATGTTGTACTTAATGTTCTCATGCTCCACATAGTGCACATTGTTATTGTCTTTTGCGAATTGAATTGCATCCAACTCTTCATAAAACTGGATGTAAACAACATTATTTGTCTTTATGCATTGAAGTAAATGCACACGTTTCATGTCAAGATGCATTTGCTTCTTAAGCAAACCTTCAAGTTCTCCTATCGAAGGTCGAAATTTGTGCTGTCTGAAGTCAACAATAATTGTATTTATTTATATTATTTCGAAAGAAAAACTAAGTTGTTTTCGAAGTTTTCAGTCTGGTTAATTGAAAAACAAAAAACATTAAATTCCAGTTTAATTTTAAATCGTTCATGATTTTGAATTAGATTTTCAATTCAACTGATGTCTATTTCATAGTACTATTGATTTGTATGTCGTGTTAATTTTTTTTTTGTGAACATTTTCAAAGCACGATGAGCGAAAATTTTTGGTTATTTAGAAGCAGAGCATAAATTACTCACATTTTGACATTTGAACTAAATAGGCGAGCACATGCTGAGTACAAATTCCTCACTTGAGAGTACAGTTGAACGAAAGAGAAAGTAAACAAAGAAAAACTCTATCATTTGCACTTGGGACCTTTTCTTATGTTTATCGAGAATTCTTGGTATAGCATTGATCGAACACTCATGTTAGTATTTTGGGTTGGTGTCCTGAAATGCTTAAAGGGTGATTTTTAAAGAGGTATAGGATTTGAGTTTCGAAAAAAAAAAACACAAAAAAAATGAGAAAATTGATGGAATCTTTATTGGAATCGATAGAACGATCAATATAATTTAAAGTTTGAAAATCATTTCATACAAATGTTGGCCGCGGCTTCACTTTACATGTCCCAAGCGCAAGGTCCAATTTTGGCACAGTCTCACCAATATATCGGCCGGTATTTCACGAATAATTCAAACCAAACAGCGACTTTTTTGGGATGCATTGGTAGTAGCTGCAATGCTCCTGTCTAGTCTTCACTCCAGATGCGGCAATTTCGCTTATTGACGTATTCATTCAACCAGAAATGAGCTTCGTCACCGAACACAAATTTTTCGACAAAAAAGTGGATCTTCCTGCCAACGCCCAAACAACGATTCATGATTAAATTATTCCCCAAGTTTGAACAAGTTTGACAATGACACAAGACACGATTCAAGCGTGATCTGTCAAAAACAGTGTTGCCAAAAAGATAACAGCAGAAAAAATCACCCTTTATTTCTTGTAGAAAATAATTAGTAGGTTCGGTAACTCCAGATAACAAAGTAGTAAAAGTCACAATCAAGCAGCAACTTTATAATTTTTCAGCCATGTCAAAAACAACCATGCGTTTGCATGATACATAAAAATTACCAAACATACTCCCGTGGTTTCGGCTTGGCCTCACTCGGAGCGCATATTTCCTTTCCTTGCCTATGTATCCAATGGGGAAATCTACGAACGGTGGAGCATGGAAATTTATCGGTATGTAATTCAAATCATCCTCTATATACTGGTCAGACTACGGCCCGGAACAATGCCTTCCTGAGTCGCCCAGTTATTTACCTACGACACCGGAAGAGCAAACCGAACCCGCAGTGTTCGGACGGAAGGACGCCGAAGGGTGCGAAGGAAGGAATTTATATGTCTGACTTATTCCTGATTGCCCGAGAGCCTTGCGGAATTGACCAAGAACCGACCCGACCGTTCATCGTCCTGGTCATTGTCTGGCCATAGGCAGTGCAATCCAGTCACGTGTGGCGTCCGGCCCGCGTCGTTTGGCTTGGTTTGGCTTACAGTGAAGAAATTTGCCGGTTGCCTACTTTGTTATGCCAGGGTTGTTGAGAAGTGCGTTTAGTGTCTGCAATCAAGCGAAACATTGGAGCTAGTTGTTTCTTCTGTCAGTGTTAACGAAATTAAATGGAATAATGCGACAAATTATATTCGACTTGTTTATTAGAAAAAACGCTAAATTAATGGACCGACGGGAGTAGAGTGGAACGCAAAAAATTAATCGGCAGTGGATGTTAAGAAGTAGCACACTGAAAAAAAAGTAGCGTAAAAATAAATTATTCCATTCAAGTGGAAACGGACGAGAAGTACTTAACTAAACACTGAATACATCTCATTATTTTTCGTGCAGTGCTACCACCTCTAGAAACCGAAATCGAGGGTGCGAATTACATGTGCGTGTCGGAACATTTCTCCGGATTGCGTGACCGAAACTGTGCAAACTAGGCAAAACTTTGGCCAACCTGAATTTCGCTGCTGGCTGCGAAGAACAACTGCGAGGACGCGATAATTTGTGCACTGGTGAAGTGGACGAATGAAAATGTGAGTCAAAGTTTTAACATTCCTCGCCACTGGAGACGCCACATAAGTTGCAAGGTTTTAGTGTTTAGGAAACTGTACAAAATAGTAGTGGAACCCCCTCGGTGGGCCACGAAAAACCGGGAACTGAGCTTCATTTGGTGACATGGCGTTTTCACACAAACTGAAAACTATCTTGGCTAAGTGATGTGAAGCTTTGTGAAACTCCAGTGTGTTCTTTCGATTCGACGGCCAACAGGAAAACAGGTTAGTGTTTTTTGCTTTTGTTTTTTGCATTTTTTTCTTGATTGTCGCCTTAACTGACTAATTGTTTTCTTTCTCATCCAGTTGCGTGCGTGTGTGTGTTTGTGAACTCATCCATTTCAGACGCTGTTGTGGCAAGACATGTTTTCTGTAAATATTCTTCATCTAAACATTCCAAAATCATGACTTCGAAAAAGAAGATTGAACTTTGTTTGTGGCAATAGTCGAGAACGAACATTTTCTGTTTTTGGGAGGCGTAACACATTTCCGGCATCAGACAGTTGTCGACAATATGTTGTTAGTGGATATTGTCCATTTTAAACGATTCATTCAAACTTATTCTGATTTTTTTATAATCTTTGATTGTAACTCGATATAGATCAATTACGCATTAAATCGTGTTCGCAGTTGGCAACACTCTCTTGGATGAAACTTTCTGGAATAGAGACTTCGTCAAAAATGCCTTTTTACATACTTTGTTTTTCCAAAATATGACTGTCAAAAAAGTCTGTCTTTTGAAAAAGTTCAAACTTTTGAAAACCTTTATTTTCAAAGAGTTTTAGTGAAAACTGTAGCTAGTTGCCCGATATTACCAAAAAGTATCAATGCTGGATAAGAAGAAGTTGTCGTTAGAAATTTTTCTTCCCCTAAAATACCCATCTTTCTACACATGAAAGGTACGTAATTATCTATGTTGAGACAAAATTTTTTTTTGAAAATCTACATTAAATTTTGAAAACCGGATTTTTTTCAGTGTATAATTCGAACAGACGATTTTCACGCCAAACCTTGTTCGGATGTGGCCCTTTCAGATTTGAATGAAACTTTGTCGACTAACAGACTTTATCGCAAAAAAAACACTTTGTTTACTTTGCTTTTCCAAAAGAGCTTGAATTTTTTACAAAAATAAAACAAAAATAACAAATCCTACAAAAAAAATGTTGTGCTAGAGATGTTCACAAAACAAGTCTAATTTTCTGAGAAAAAAACTACTTATCAAACCCTTCACTGAACAAAATCGATTTTAAAAATTTGAAGTCAAATCACAAAAAACACCTTTCTTTTTTTTAAATGATTCCCTGTCAACCGTCCAACATTTTTTTTTTGTGAAATTTATCATTTTTCCACTATAACATTCAGAAAAAATAGGTTAAAAAGTTTGGTCTTTTTCAAAAGACAGTCTAGATCAATTTTGGAATAAAAACAAAGTGCGCCAAGTTGCTTTTTTTTGACGAAGTCTACATGTCCAGGAAGTTTTGTTCAAATCTGAGAAGGTGCTGCCAACATTTGTTTGAATTGGCGCGAAATTCGTCTATAAGAATTTCCATAACTTTGTCTACTGCACTGTGAGATACGAATTACATCATTTACAAGAATTATTAAATTTTTCAAACCAGAACGGAATTGTCAACTAAGTAAAGTTTGAACACAAGATCAATAAATAACAACATTTTTTATGTAGCTTTTAAGCAGTTCTACAGAAAAATATTAAACTCATTAAGTAAAGGAATAATAATAACGGTTATGTGCTCATAGCTATGAATTGATTTCTTGTGACATAACTAATTTAAAGCGTTGATAAACAAATTACGATACAAATGAATAAATAAAAAGCTTTTTCAACAGTTCAGAATCATAAAATCGACATAGAAAATTATAAAATATTAATAGCGAGTGAAGTTCGGAAACATTTTGTAAACACTAATTGTGGTCGAATATAGTGTCAAATTTCAAATATTGAGATGCTTACGTTAAGTTGTTAAATGTAAGAAGTGAAGAATTTCGCAGATCACAATATTTATAATTTGCAGTGTTTCTAAGTTGAACCGTGGGAAGAAGTGGCAGAACTTAATATTTCTCGAATAGAAATATTCTTCAAATTCTGGAATTTAATCAATTTTTAATACTTAAATCACAGACTAACAGACAGCACACTCGAATTGAATTCTTTAATCATTTTAACTGTCACCTAGCGTATTCCTTTAGTTGGGACAGTACTCGCATATGTCATGATGGCGCCACGTTACCCTATCAAAAACAATCAGTGTGTCATCTATAGACTGTGTTTATTATTTTCATTTACCAACAGAGTTGCCATTCATACAGAATTATCTGTAATGTACTGATTTGTATACGTGCATGCGGATTTCATGCAGGGTACAGATTTCATACATATTGCCAACACTAAATACAGATTTCAACCTACTTCTCATCCTCCAACGCAACACAAAATCGAACTCATGTTCTGTTACGGTAATTACTTGCTTCTGGCCTGCCGCCAGTGTTCCGGGTGAAAATCATCAATACAATCAAAAATAGCCCAGATGACTACAAATTCATTTTTCATCGGGTCCAATAATGAACGTTTTTAACATTTAACAAAAACCAACTCTTTTTCGAATATTATACAAAGCTTGATGAAATCTGGCATCCCTGCAAACAGCTGATCTTTGTTGACAAACGGGGGGAAGCCAACTAGTAAAAAACGTTTACATAACACAAGGGGCGTACCGATAGTAAATAGTTCGCGCAATCTTGGTCTTGGTGGAACTAAAATAGTTCCCACGAAAATTTATTTTTAGAAGAATTTACTCATAGTGTCATGTTTGTTAGTCTGTGATTAAATATTATGTTAGTCTGTGATTAAATATTATGAATATTTTAACTTTATGACATTTCATGTTATAATTTGTTTGTGTTGATGAAAGTATAAATATGAAACAAAGTAAAAACTTTTGTTTTGTTGCATAAAATCTTTATGAAATCAAAATTTTTATGGATTTTTGTATTGGAAGTTTCAAGACTCTCAATTTGCTTTTTCATGAATTTGTGATTCTATAGTTTCTTGAGTTTATTTTTGTCAAAGAGTAGAAATATTATTATTGAAACATGAAAAAAAAAAACTATTAAAAATTTATAAATGATAGTACATTTATTAGCAAACATTCAGAGTTGTTTAAGAAACCTTAAAAAATTGAAAAGTTCTATAATTTTTATAGGTAATGCTATTATTCGAAGGAATGAAAAGTTCTTTGCAGTTGATATCAGTTTCTCGGCAACCCAAAATTGAACTTTTTCTTTTAAATTATAATTTTATTGTGAATATTGAATTCACTCACGTTTACATTCAGTCTTCGCATGAATTCACTTCCCTCGGAACATTACAGTTATAGTAACGGTCCAACGTATTTGCTTCATATGGTTATAAAAAAAAACAATAGGGTAACGGCTCCCTATTTCATCTGAGCTCCTATTTTCATCTCATCCCTTCACCTCATTACTTTGAACATGAATAATATTTTACAACCTACCTGAACCAAACATTGAAATGTTTTAAAATGATTATAAAAGCTATTGTCACACTTTCCCATTGAAAGAAATGGTTTCAAATTCTTCGTTTATCGTTTTTTTCATTAAAAATAAACTCACTTTTCAATTTAGGACACATTTTCGTCTAAAGATTTACAGTTCGTCATGTTTCTGATTATCTACTAATCGATTCGTCTCAAAACATGATCACTTTTTCGCACAATTACACTACCATTGAATGCTGGATGACTTCATAATTAGTAATGATCACTTGCCACTTGTTTAATTAACGATTTAAAACTTCAAAAACTACCCGACAAACAATAAAAGTCTTTTAAAATATGAGATGAAAGTTTTTCACTTAGTTCACTTGATTGCGCTTTGTTTTCATCTTATTTGGTTTTGCAAAGTTGCCAAGTTATCTCATATTGTTAAAAAAAAATAAATTGTTTTTCTTCTTCAAATTATTATCAAAAAGTATGTTTTTGGTATCCGTGACATTAGTTTAATTGTATTATTGATATTAATATTTAAATAAAGCTGTTTTGGCTCTGAATATTACCAGAAAGAGCGTGTTAAATACTAATGAAATAACCATTGTGGCAAATCTAGTAGCACTGGTTTCATTCCGCTATACGCCAACATAACGCTGTGAAGTGTGTGTGAGTGTTTCATCGGCTGTGCACAAAGATGCCAGATGTTTTCATAGAAAATATGTATTACTTTGCATATAAAGTCTATATCTGTTCTATTTGTTTTCACTAAAAAAATGATGTTAAAAGATGCCCCATTAATTAGATAATTCAACGAGTAAATTTTTTACCAATAATAATAATGTGGAAAAATCCTGGTGGGTACGGTTGTATCGTTTGAGTTGTATATGTGGCAGCGGTAAGGCAGTCGGTCACCAGAATGTCTGCAAGCCATATTTTTCCAGCTGGCGGCGTTTAGTCAGCCATCTGGCAGCCGCATACGCATGGGTGAGAGTGTAATAGTGGAATATTTTGTTTTGATTGCTGTCGCCATTGCTAATTTATAGGATGAATAAAGGATCAACGATAGGATGGATAAAAATCCATTGAGATGGAATTAGGAGCAGAGTAGTGAACACATCATAAGTGTTTTTAGCTGTTTTATGAATATTAGTTAAATTTTCAAGCAATGTGAATCAATTCTCAACGTGGAGCAAGGCGAATGAAGCAGTAATATGAAATAGTTATAGTGATTTTAGTGGCTAAATCGGGGTTTGAAGGCGACGTCCTTACAAATGAGATGAAATAGGGAGCCCTTACCCTATATAAAATGACGGTTTAAAAAATCAACAATCGATTCGTGCGATCAATCGATAATTTATTTGTGATTGCTGGCTATCTCGAGTCTTTTCGTCGCATACCTGATGGTAAATGCATTCAATTACTTATTCGGTAAAATAGTTCATTCGTTAAAACAGCATTCTGCAAAATAAACTTCGTCAAAATGTCCCTGGAAAATGGATATTTTTTCGACATATTTTAATGTCCGATTTTAACAGTGTAATTTTACATGCAGTTTTAAATTAAAATGAAATGAACGATTCCCTATTCTGCTTTACTACAATGAAATAATACAACGACGAATGCTCAGATCGCAAAATTACAATATTGCAATTATTGTTTCACACCTCGATTGTTTCAACTAACAATATTTGTTGGTTTTACCATAACCATTCAGGAAAATGAAATTACTGCTTTCAAATGTTGTCAGTCCGCTAAGAACGAAGACAGCAGAAACGCAAAGAAAAAAAAATCCTCTTCATTTTACCAGAAACGTTTCGTGTTGAAAATTTTAAATACTAACTGAGCGGCATTTATGTCATTTACGTAGTTGCCGTTTCATGTAAGTAAAAGTATGCAGAAGAACATAAGAATCAATTGTAAAACAAGTTTAGCATGTACTGAATGGATATTCTTACAGTATAAATGTTTCAATTTCATCTGCGAGGAATGTATTTTCGAACAGTACGTGTCAATATATTTCAAAACACTGAAAAATAACTGCTAAAGTAGAGTGATAGTATTTGTTTTTTTTTTGAAAGTGCATCTCACCAGCAACATCCTTGAAAACGGATTAAGAAACGTTCTTCCAGCGAGTCATTCGGCAAGTGGAGTAGAAATTTCTTAATGCCCTGTGAACATTTTGCAGGGGAAATTCTTCTTGGGAATTCTAATCCTTTGCTAAAGTTCTTTATCATCTGTGAGTTCAGTGTTAAAGCTATAAGCAGCTACTTAGGTAAAATTTCGTTGTTCAAACGGTGAACGATTGGCTGCCCATAAAACAAAAAAAAAGTGGTTGTTTCAAGTCGCAATGTGGTGTTTCAAACCAAGATATCGTAGATTCAAACAAGATACGCTTGATTGAAACTAGAGCTCGGTTGTTCTAAACTACAGATTAATAGCTTTAAAAAACAAAACATTTGTAGTTTCACACTAGAATTGTATCACTTTATCAACAAATACATTCATTAGAAACACCCGTAGTTTATTTAAAAAAACATTTTTTTTTCTTCGTGGGACATTTTAAATCAAAAATTTTTCTGACTCTACTAAGAAAACTTTTTCGGAGGGGGTTTCAGAACATGATAATTAATTTCCATACGCATATAAATTTGTGTATGATGACTTGGATTTTTTCGAATAAAGTTGTTTGTTGAAAATCAGATTTGAATTAATCTTTCTGAACGTGTAGACTTTGTTTTAAAATGTCACATTGCATACTTTGTTTTTCCAAATTGATCTAGACAGTATTCGAAAAGGGCTAAAGTTGTTTAACCATTTTTATTCAAACAGTTGACGAAAAACGACAAAGCCTACTGATTTTCACAAAATCAGTCGAATTTTCAAATAAAAATACTGAAAAACTTCCATATCGAGGGCTACACAAAAAAAATTGACTTTCGTTTTTTTTTAAATTGAAAGCCTATTTACAAAAATAAACATTTTATTTTTTGGTAGAAACAATTACAGTGTCTTTTTATCGAAAACTGAACTAAACTGAAAGTCATTATTATTCAAGATTTTTTTTTCAGCATTTTCACTAAAAATTTCACTGATATTTCGAAAATCACTAATATAACACTTTTTTGGTGGGATTTATCCTTTTCGACTTTGAAAAAAAAAATGATTAAAAATATTTAGTCTTTTTCAAAGGACAGTCTGGATCAGTTCTGGAGGGTATTCGAATCCCTGAACCCCTCTCCCCTATGTATACGTGCCTGCCAACCATAATTTTAATGCTTCCTAACGAAAATTGTTTTCACTTACAGTATATAACGACAGTATATTCCGAAAAGGCTAACAGTGAAGAAATATTAATTATAATAAGGAGAGTATCGAAAAGTAGTTAGCAACATTGATTACTGAATAAAAAAGCGAAAAAAAAACATCAGTTTTCGATATATTGTAGAAAAATTACATTTCTATGCATTTCACTGATTGTATTGAAGAAAATCCTAGTTTCTGTGAAACGCTCGCACTTTGGACTTGACATTCTTCATTAAATTCTGCACAGTTACTTTTGTGACTTTCCTGATGGCAGCAGTCCAGTTTTTTTTGAACTCCTGCATGTTTTGGGACACTGTACCTTCTTTCCGAAAGTGCCGCTTTTCCACGAATTGTACATTATTGTTTGACGTAGTGGGCTGAAGCCAAATCTGGCCAGAAGAAAGGAGGAGCCTTATGCTTTCTGTACAGTGGCAGCATTCTCTTCTTCAAACATTCTTCCTCGTACACCTTGGCGTTAATTGTGCCTTTCGTGAAGAAAATTGACAACCGCAAACCACAGGTACAAATTGCTTGCCAGAACAACACCTTCTGCCCAAACTTTTCCATCGCCACCGTGGTGTCAGCGTCGTCCAGGTCCTGGTACACCGATTTCGTATAATATTGCGGTCCGGGCAGCGCTCGAGAGTCTTCCTTGGCGTAGGTTTCGTCGTCGATCAGGATGCATCCGTCTTTATTCTGTAGAATCCGGTTATACAGTTTTCGCACTCTTGTTTAGGCCTGAACTTGCTGTTCCAGGGTTTCTCGGCACCTTCTGTTTCTTGTACGTTTTCAGGGAGTTCCGAACTCTGATCCGTTGAATCATCCCGATGCTGGTGTCGAACTGCTTGGCCAAATCCCGCGTCGACGCCGATGGGTTTTTCCTGATATACTCAACCACTTTTAAGTCCTGGCCGGGCTGGCTGGGAGCCGTTTTCCCACCGGATCTGGGCAAATCCTTCATGGAAAGGATCTTACCGAACTTCTCGATAATATTTTTGACACTGGTGTGGTGCACTTTCACCCGTTTTGCAATTTCGTTGTACGTGACATCACTTTCTGAGCACCATATGTGCAGAATTTTCTTTCGCGTTTCCGGATCAATTCGACTCATCATTGAAACGATAAACCGTACCGAAACCAATCGATTGCGCAGCTGTTATTGACATGTAAACAAACATGTCACCGCAAAACACGCTGCAAAAAATTGAACCATTTCAGAGTAATAACTGTTTGAATGTTGCTAACTACTTATCGATACACTCCTGAGTCGTTTAAGTTCAAACAAGTGAAAAATTGGTAGAAACAACTAAAACATTATTTGCTTTTATACATGCAGGTAACTTTGCTGGGAGTGTGTCATTTCTCAGTTGCACGAATGACACTTCATTGAAACGTTACATTTCAACGTTTAGGGTGTAGGTCATTGCTTAGCTGTAACGTTTCATTACCCGTTTGTGGTGCGTGTCATTGCTAAACTGCCAGCACGATAATTAAAAAAATGACAGTTTAGTAAAAACAGCAATCGTTTAGTTGAACCAAACTTTAACCAATCAAATTTAAAAAAAAACACACAACTAAAATTTTAGTTGTTTTGCGATCTCAGGCTTTTTCGAGCAGCAAAATGAAACGAGTATAAAAGAGAAATTCATTTTTGATAAAACTTTGCTATGATCTTCGAATCAGGATAATCATTGTCAACGGAATCTGGGAAATGTGTTTAGCCTCTAAAATAATAAAAACAATTCTACAATATGAACTAAAAATATTGATCTAGCCTTTTAAGTTTGACATATCAATGGTGTGCGATAAATGTTTCGACGACAAAACAGTGCTGCCATACGCTCGACAAACAAAGTTCAATCTCGTATGTGCAAATCCGAATAACCGACACCCGTGAAATATAGAACCCCTCCACGGAACACTCCCTCCTCACCTTCGACACCGCATCGAACCGCACAATGACCGAAAATCATCCCCCCAACACAACACTCCCCGCAAAGCAAAATTGTTCCCCAACACTGCAATTGGCATCCATTGTGGACAATTGGAAAAAGTTCCTCGGAGACAGCAATACCAAACCGATCTCCACGAAATTGGTAAATACGCACGATTTTGTCCAGTTCCTTTCCGCTCTTTTTAAATTTTTCTGTAATCTAAATTTAACTATTCCGAAAGCTCCATTCCAATCTAGCTTACTGTTCCGAGTAATTGCCGTTTTTTCTCAATCCTTTTTCTAAGTCGTAAATACTACTTAGCATCCTCGCTACTAACGGTTTGTACTGTAAAATCTTAAAATGCATGACGAGAATGGCCCTCATCATCCGTGTCCGCATGCCATAGAAAACAGTTTGCTATAGAGTAGAGTCTGTGCATCCAATGTTATATTTCTATGTAAGTACGACCCACTTGCTGTTGGATGTTGCTTTGCCAATCGATCATTACTTGAACCGGTCCGTGTTGCATGCCGCACTGAAAATGCTTTGCTCGTTTTTTTCCGACTATTTATGTGTCATATTTATCATTTTAGGCTGAATGTTGTCCGTCGTCCCAAATTTTGATTAATGTCGCTTATGTCCTAGAATGAAAGCATAATAACAGCCTTATCAGCAGCCGTAGCAGCAGCAGCAACTAATTATAGGAAAAATAAAAAAAAACTTTGCCGGAATTTCTTGGGGCAAAGCAACAAAAAAAACACGGCTCTCTGCAACCAATCACGACACTTAGCTGACTCATCGGCGAAAGAACAAAACGTCGCAACACAACACAACATGAATCACAAGTATATATATGTCATGAGATTACTTAGAACTCCCGCTTCTTTTTCTGCCCGCAAACGAGAAAAACTAATTAACGTTTATTAAAAAATTAAATTTATATTCAAATTATTACCTCACCGCATCGCACAGTAAAAATAAGCACACGATCTTGATTCAGAGGCTAGGCCACCGCCACCACAACCACAGCAAGCCATGGTGAAAATGGTCAAATTAAAAAAAACATCGCCTGCACAATCTTCCCACCGCGGGGAACGACGATAAGCAATGGCGCGTCACCGGATTGCAACGGTGAACAAAAAAAAAGTGTGGTCCTTTGTTCGGGCTGTGCAGGAATGCGCCGCCTCCATAAAACAAAACAGCGTTGGTTGGAAGATTTCACCATTTCAGCCATTACAGCGGTTACTTATATTGTATAATTACATCAGCGCTTATTTCGAGCAAAACACGGATTTGTTTTATGTTCGATTATATCAGTTGACACCGGATATAATTCAACGTGAATAACTACCATCGTTTCAGTCTGATTGATCGCACGGTTTAGATAATTTTATTTTAATACTTTTCTTTCGCGCGCGTGTGTGTGTGCACTTTTCGAAGATATTTTTACCGCTTAATTTTCTCAGAGATGACTGAACCGATTTTATCAAACTTAGGCTCGTTTGAATGCTACTGTCGGGCCATTGATCAAGTTCGAAGATCAAATGGCTGTGACTTCTGGTTCCGGAGATATAATGGAATAAGTGACGTAACCGACAAAACCTCGAAAAAAGTCCTCATGCAAAATTTGAGCTAAATCGGACATGGGTAAGGGATGCTGCCCAGCGGTTAATGTTCGAAAATTTTCGATCTTTCAAAAGCACCATAACAGTTCGGCTGAAAAGTTCGTATCGTTTAATAGGAACACACACATTTTTTTGCCAAAATTCCTTTTTATTATTCAACATAATTGCCATCAGAGGCGATACAGCGATTATAGCGATCTTCCAACTTTTCGATACCATTTTGTAGTACGATTTGTCCTTTGCCTCAAAATAGGCCTCAGTTTCAGCGATTATCTCTTCATTGCTTCTAAATTTTTTACCAGCGAGCATTCTCTTGAGGTCTGAGAACAGGAAAAAGTCACTGGGGGCCAAATCTGGAGAATACGGTGGATGAGGGAGCAATTCGAAGCCCCATTCGTTCAATTTCAGCATGGTTTTCATCGACTTGTGACACGATGCATTATCTTGATGAAACAAAACTTTTTTCTTCTTCAAATGAGGCCGTTTTTTTTTTTTAAATTTCGTCTTTCAAACGCTCTAATAACGCTATATAATAGTCACTGTTGATGGTTTTTCCCTTTTCAAGGTAGTCGATGAAAATTATACCATGCGAATCCCAAAATACAGACGCCATAACCTTACCGGCCGATTGTTGAGTCTTTCCACGCTTTGGGTTCGGTTCATCGCGTGCAGTCCATTCAGCTGACTGTCGATTGGACTCCGGAGTGAAGTGATGGAGCCATGTTTCGTCCATTGTTATATATCGACGAAAAAAATCGGTTTTATTTCGATATAACAGCTCCAAACTGCTTAGAATCATCAATTCGCTGTTGTTTTTGATCGATTGTGAGCTCACGCGGCACCCATTTTGCACAAAGCTTTCTCATATCCAAATATTCGTGAATAATATGTCCAACACGTTCCTTTGATATCTTTAGGGTGCCAGCTATCTCGATCAACTTCACTTTACGGTCATTGAAAATCATTTTGTGGATTTTTTTCACGTTTTCATCGGTAACAGCCTCTTTTGGACGTCCACTGCGTTCATCGTCTTCGGTGCTCATATGACCAGTACGAAATTTTGCAAACCCATACGAATTGTTGCTTCGCCCGGTGCAGAGTCTGGATAACACTCATCAAGCCATTTTTTGGTATCGGCGGCACTTTTTTTCATCAAAAAGTAGTGTTTCATCAACACACGAAATTCCTTTTTTTTCCATTTTTTTCACAATAACAAAAGTAGCTTCACTCAAAATGCAATATCTCACAAACTAATAATCAGACAGCTGTCAAATTTATACACGTATCTTTTGAAGGTTGGCACTAACTGAAAATAGTATGGATTTAATTCTAGTGGCGCCCTCTCATAGAAATGATACGAACTTTTCAGCCGATCTGTTAGGGTATATGAAATTTCCGAAATCGAAAATTTTTTCTTATGCCAAAAATCTTAAAATTGCATGAAACGTCGAGATTTAGTGTTATCTCAAAAAAATCTTTCAAAAGATCGACTTTCTGGGACTATAATTTTAATATTTTAATAGTCCCAGAAAGTCGATTTAAAGAAAAAAACGTGCTTAATCCACCTATCAGTGAGATGATACCTTTTTTTATCAATCCGCATGTGTTTTTTTCATGAATATTCTTCGGTTTTCATGACATTATTTTAATGACCGTCGTTTTAAGCTGCAATTTGACATTTTAATCACTCATTGCTCTATCTAAAAAGGTTACAATCGATTAAACTTTTCATGATATGTCGAAGTGAGTTCCACTTTAGAATTTACGGTAATTTAAGGTACTTCCAGAGCCGGTATTCAGGAACCAGCATAAACCAAACCGATTCGTATGGCCATATGACGAATAAATTGCAATAGTTTTGAGTCCAACTTTCAAGCTTTTCGGGATTATCATCTTCTATATCGGTTTGAATTTTAAAAATTCATCCTCCTGTAATTCCAGAATCGGAAGTCAGCATTGAATAAAATTAATTAGTTTTGTGTGGGACTATAAGTTTATTTTAATTTGAATTTTTTTCTGAAATTCGATTTGGCTTTATTTGAGAAAACGATTGAGCTTTGAGAAACGATTCGATACTGGAGCCGGAATTCGAAAATCGGTGTAGCCGAAGTCAGACAAATTCACCTGATTAGTTTACATTTGTTTCAATATGTTTAAAAATCAGTATAGACATCTTTGAGAAATCGTAGTACAAGTTAAATTGTTGGGTGCCTTCCGAATCGAAAACTGAATACCACTAAAACTGAAATAAGTTTATTTGGTTGTCGACTATTCAAATCAGCAAATCTTAGATGATTCTTAGATATCATTTGAATCTTAGATCGGTTCAGCCATCTACGAGGAAAATAAGTTACACAATTTTAATTTCGTTTCACATATCATCCTGTAGTTCCGGAACCAGAAGTCGGATCCAAACATAATTCAGGAACCTTGTTTATGAGCATAAGAATTTTCATATGAATCTGAAATTGTGGAAAACGGTTGAGTCATCTTCGAAAATAAGGTAAAAAAATGAGTGAAATTATTTGTCACATACGCATTTGCTGATCTCGACGAACTGATTCAAATAGTATATGGGTGTTTTGTTCTTCCAGCATTTATTGCTGTAAGCAGTTTAAATCAATATAATTATGAAATTGTTCAGAATTCGGAAGTACTGCCATCTTTCCAATATGTCATATTCGAACGATTATGTTGCCAAAAACGAACCGTGCTAAAATTGGTCCGAGACAAAATGTCATGAAAAATAATGCTGTTCACAGTCTTTTTGGTACTTAGAAACTATTGTATGTAACAGTATAAAAATCGTGTTTTACGTTGCTCCCAAGCCTTTCTTTGCCATACAGCGCTCAGAACTTCTACTGCTGGAATATGGGGGAAAAGTCGCTTACACAAAAAATTCGATATCTCCGTTAAAAATGGACGGATTTTAACAATCTATGGCTTGTTGGATAGCTATTACCGTGCGGAATCTAAGTCTGAAAACATATTCTGTTTTCAAGGTCAATTGTGACAGATACTGTCAAAAAACTGAAAATTTTGACATAAAACTTCGTATAACTCAAAAAGTAAACATCCGATCTCAAAACCATTCAATAGCGTTCTGGGTGACGGGGAGACCTTTCATTTGCGACTAGTTTGATCAAAATCGGTCCAGCCGTCTCTGAGATCTCGACCTCTTAGTTGACAACACACATACAGACACACACACACACATACACACACACACACACACAGACATTTGCTCAGTTCGTCGAGCTGAATCGATTGGTATATGACATTCGGCCCTCCGGGCCTCGGAAAATTTTTCGAAAGTTTGAGCGAATTCTATACCTATTTTTTATATATATAAAAAAAGGTAAAAAATCGAGATGACACTAAATCTCGACGTTTTATGTAATTCTAAGACTTTTGGCATAAAAATTTTTTTTTTCGATTTAGGAAATTTCGGAAAGTACGCCATACGGCGGTCCAATTTTGGCCTTTCTCATATAGAAAGGTTATGCAATCACTGTGAAAACCGACTTTTGAACCGAGGCCCGGAAGGCCGAGTGTCATATACCATTCGACTCAGTTCGTCGAGTACGCAAAATGTCTGTGTATGTGCGTATGTGTGTATGTAACGTTTTTTTTGCACAAACTTTTCTCGGAGATGGCTGAACCGATTTTCACAAACTTAGATTCAAATGAAAGGTCTTGTGGTCCCATACAAAATTCCTGAATATTATTTGAATCCGACTTCCGGTTCGGGAATTATGGGGTAAAATGTGCAAAAAATTGTGAAAATAAGTGCACTAACTTTTCTCAGAGATGGATAAACCGATTTTCACAAACTTGGGTTCAAATGAAAGGTCTTGTAGTCCCATACAAATTTCCTGAATATTATTTGGATCCGACTTCCGGTTCCGGAGTTATGGGGTAATATGAGCAAAAAAATGAAAATATGTTTTCTAGCTTTTCTCATAGATGGCGCGACCGATTTTTATAAACTTAGGTTCAAATGAAAGGTCCTGTGGTCCCATACGTAATTCCTGAATTTCATCAGGATCCGACTTCCGGATCCGGAAATATAGGGTAAAGTGTGTGAAAAATTGTATACCATCACTGAAAAGGACGAAAAACCGTAAAAAGTTTTCTAAATCGACCTCAAATCTTCTCCAATTAATAGTTTTTTATCAGCAGACGGTCAAACAAACCGATTTCGGTTATTGTGTTTAGGAATCGAAGGAAATTATTTTGAAGAATATAATAGTATTATATGTGATAGTATGATTGATATGAGAAAGGCATCATTACACCATTAGGTGGATTAAAATAGGTTTTTATGTTTTATTTTCATACTACCGACCCTTATTACCAGTTTGAAGTGAAAATAAGTAGAGTAAACGTATCCCAATTGGGTTTCACACGATGAAAACAAAATGAACGGTAAATCGAGTCCATCTTTGACGTTTACTGGTGGTTTGTGTACCATGGTATACTGAGGAATGAAATAGAATATTGTAGAATAGAATAAAATAATAATGACCGAATCAATGAGCAAACGACTGATAGCTGTCAAACGATGTTTATCCAGTTTATATTGCGAGGATGTCCCGAATAAAAAATATTGTAGAAAAACAATACGATTTTCTGTTACAAACCCTTCCACAATTTTGCTTTTACCATTGAAAAGTATTTTTTGAATTGTATACAATATTCAATTAATTGTGAACATGCTTTTTACAATAGAATGTAGAGGTTGTTAAGTATCGTAACAATTCAAATCATAAAATTTTCTCATACATGTTTCCTTGGAAAACAATCAAATGTACAGTTTGCATATTGTCTGGAACACCACGTGTACAATAAATTCAATTGAGAAACCCAATTGGGATCGTAGAAACAATATATTGAATCGTTGGAAATGAAAAAAATCTTGTCAAGATACAATAAAATATATTGTAACCCATAGAATCAAATTTTGAATCAATTGTTTATACTGTAAAATCAATGATTTATTTCTTAACGGGTACCTTTCTGTGAGTGATTGGAGCTTGGATCTTGGATCACGGTATCGAGAATCAAGCCTGCCAAAAACGTATACTCTTGCTTCTGAGAAAATTCTCGAGTTGTTTCTAGTTTTGCAGATTTCGAGTTTGAGTAACATTTTCAATGAATATATCGTGTGAGGTCATATGAAACATTAATTGTCACCGACGATTTTGTGCCCCTTGTGACTCAAATTACGACAGGCAGATTGACACTTCCGTGGGGATCAGGACTTACACGCTTAAAAATAGTTACTCAAAAATGAGTTGGATCTCACTCATCTACAGAAAAAGTGGAACAACTCTAATTTAGAGTAACTCCGAAGTTACTCAAATTTGAGTTCTTCCACTGGAAACGATGTTTGGGTAGAATCTACTCATTTACTGAGTAATACTTTATTTGTACATGTGCCAAAAAATAGAGTAACTATCACTCAAATTTTGAGTGAAATTTTATTTCACATATATTAAATTTGCAAAAAAAAAATTCCTTTTCTGAGTGTATTGTATTAAAATATTAGGTAATTGAACTCAATACTATATCAAGTGGTGGTTGCTTGGAGTAGTGTGTCAATCGCAAATTAACATACATGTTAGTTATGCTCAGGCACCAATCAGACACTTATTCCTCATAAATGACATTTGAGCATATTCGTTTCCAGTCTCAAGCACAGCACGGAGTTTATCATTCCGGTTTTTGCAGACACAACACCGTTTGTGTTGAGCGACTCACCCTCGAAAAACGCGATCTCACTAACAAAAAATACAACCTGTTGCTACAAATGGTTAATACAACTTTTAGACTGATCTTGCGAATAGTAACAAGAAACGAGTTCTTGCGTTTAGAGTAGGAGTTACTCAATATCATTGATGATAACTACTCAATTTTTGACGTTTCCATGTATCATTTGAAAATGAGTAACTAGTACTCAAACTTTGAGTAACTTTTTCTAAGCGTGTACCTTCCGAAGCAAAGGGATATATTAAGCGCAATTGACCTTGCTGGTGGTGCAGAAATTCATATCATCTCTCCCGTATTCAAGATTGTCATATTGAAGACAGTCTCATCCTGTACCTTGAGTGTTGAATTATTCTTTGCGAAAAGTCATCGGACTTGAAGTTTACTGAAATAAATGAATATGTTTAAATATTTATGCTGTTCGATTATTATTTAGTCACATCGTAATGTGACAGGAGAAATGAAGATAATATCAATTGTATCGGCAATCAATGAGCGTCCTGACGAGTGAAATATCGAGAAAATTTTAGGTTTGACATAACGGTTCTCAGACACTCAATAAATGGTAATTTATAGAGCCTGGTTGGCAGCTGTCCAGTGACAGAAGCTATGCAATCTTTATCGTACAATGTTGCTAGTTGATAGTGACAGATTAGCAACATTTATGGTTAATAAAATAATAAATTTCTGATCAGATATATTTCTGGCAAAACACCACTGGAAATATTAGGAAAATCGCGATTAAGTAAGGGAACAATGCACAGTAATCAAAAGAAGAGCATAGTTACTCAGATTTAGTGTATTCGAAAACTATCCGTTGGTTAGGTGGCAATACTAGAAACGTACAAAATTGGAGATTCTAAAAACATGCAATTCAGCAAAAATCACCTATTCAAATTTGGTGGGCTTATTACGGTGTTCTATTTTATTCTTGTAATGATTAATACTTTGTAATAGATTAGGGTTAAAAAGTAGCGTCGGCAACACCTATTCCACAGACATTTAGACGAAACACTCAATTTGTTCTATGTCTCAAACAAGAATTGAAGTTCCGGTCCGGTAACAGATAACATTTTTAACAATACAGAATGAATTAGAATGAATTTTGAAATTTAGCGACATAGTCCGATTGTCTGTGTAACTAATCTCTAATCACACGAAACGGCTTGTTGGAAACATTACTCATAATTATTGCCGGAACGCTTTTCAACAAGTACCGCCTTTTTTCTGTCGCAGCAAGCCGCAGAAAATGGCGCCTATCTAGATGTTGGTTCTGGCTGCGACGTCAAACCGAATGTAGGTCACAAACCTATCAGCAAAATGACCATTCGGTGAATTTCTGTTTTCCGACTCCGACCCGTCCCCGTCCCGAGCCTGGTGTGGTCGAAATCTAACCTCAAATTTAAGCACCTATCACAGCCACGGAGCAGCCACTTTCACTGCAATCAAATCGTTTCTATTAGTCAAACCGTTCGTATTCGAGCAATGCCACTTACCGTCGTGTATTAGGCATGTTTGAAATATTACCGGGAATTTTCCGCTGTCACGCGACACCTGTTCTTTTTTTCGCAATGTCAAGAAATTCAACTGTCAATGAATGTGAAAATGCCTTCGAAGCAAAATATTCAAATTAATCAGACTTGGTGGCTCGAATATGGCGGTGCCGCTACAATCACACACACGCAACGCGGAGCCTGTTTCGGTTTTTTTTTCCGGCAACGACGGAACAATTTATGCAAATTTTATGCTTTACTGGCCCCAGGCTGTGGAACCGCAGTGCAATCTACCGGGGTGCTAGAGGTTTTAGCTGTTTTTTTGTGTTGTTGTTCGCTTTCAGTTTTCGGGACTTTCGGTTGTAACGGTTATGATCCGGTTCCGCTGGTTCGTTCGTGACGGGACCGTCCACGGCCACCCGATAAAACTGCACCGCGACATGATGTTGGCCAGTGCGTGACAGATTTCTCTAGATCCGAACGGCTTTGTGTACGAAAATATTCGTACTGTTATGTTTCCTGTGGAGGAACGGTGCAGGATGACTATGACATTCGGATTTAATGCCAGGAATCATTTGAGATTGAATTAAACTGTAAGCGACGATAATTTCGATGATTTTTTGTTTCATTACTACATAGAAAGCTTCGAAAGCGATTTTTTTAATATTGACCAAAAAAGCTAACAAGTTAAAATCGAAACTGGCTTCAAACAAACGGTTTGACAGAAGTTAGGGTGAAAACTGGGTTAGGTTTGGCATCAAGTAGAAACTAAATTAGTGAAATAACTGAATTACGAGAATACGAATAAAACTAACTTGATTCGGAATATGAATTCTGAAACTTGATTCTGGGTCTGGATTTCGAAACGAAATTATCGAACTGAACTCTGAATTTGAAGTTTAGTTTAGATGCAGGTTTAGATCCGAATACAGTTCAAGATTTCAGACCTAGCATTTGGTTCCAAAATTCCAGTCCAGAACCTAGATTCGGAATTCTGTTTCAGAATATAGTTTTAGGACTAAGATCCAGAAATCACGTTCTGAATCAAGCTAATTTTATTTCTATTCTCGTCATCCAGTTATGTCTTTGGCTTCACCTATTCGTCTGTTTACAAAATCTTAATATTATGTTACATCGATTTATATTGCATCTCGGTAGTTCCTATTGGATTCTGAACCTGTATTCAAGAATTGAATCCTGGATTGTAGCTCAATTTGAACTTGAATTCTGGATATTGGATTCAGGACTCGTATTGGGGAACTAAATTTTGGACCTGAATTCTTGAACTGGAATGGAGCTGCATTTTGGAACAGAAATTTGGAACTGAATTCTAGCCCTGGATTCGGGAATGTATCTCGGGAACTAGAATTGATTTTTGGGTCTAGATTCTAGATCAGACCTGAGTATAAGCACTTGAATTTCCGTCCAGAATTTAGTTTAAGATTTTAGGCTCAGAATCCAGGATAAAAATCTAGGTTCAGAATTCAGTTACAGGTCGAAAATCTCGAGATAAAATTCAATCCTACAATACAACTTCAGAATTCGGCTCTAGGCATCACATCCAGATTCAAATTTCGGTCTAAAATTCAAGTCCCAGAATCTAGGTACGGAATTCAATTTTAGAATTCAGTTCTAGAATCCAGTGTCCAGATTTAAGGATTTCTAATCTGAAATACTCCAGAATCTGATTTCCGAAACTAAGATTTAGGTTCTGATCAGAATTCAATTCCAAAATCCAGTTCCACAATTGAAGCTTCATCCACATCAGAGTGAGTGCTGCAACTCCGAATAAGATTTAGCACGAATTTAGTCAGGAGCACAATAACCAAAATTACTAGAATGGCCAAGATTACCAAAATTTAAAAAAATACCGAACTACCAAAATATCAAAAATTACCAAAATCATCAAATTTACCGAAATTTTCAAAATTACTAAAATTAAAAACATTACCCGGATTATAAAACTATCAAAATCACCAAAAATTGTTAAATTACCAATATTACTATAGTTATCAAAATTACTAAAATTATCAGGACTTAAACTTCTAAAATTGACAAAATTACCAAACTACCAAAATTGCTAATATAACCAAGATTACCCAAATTATCAAACTTATTAGATCAATATTACAAAATTATCAAAACAACCAGCAATACCAAAATCACTAAAATTATCAAGATTACCAAAATTACCGAACTTCCAAAATTATCAAGATTAACAAAATTACTAAACTAACGAAATTACTAAGATAACCAAAATTTATAAAATAGCCAGAATTACCTAACTACCAAAATTACTAAAATTACTGAAATTACCAAAATTACTACAATTATAAAAATTACTAAACCTATCAATTATCTAAAAACTTCTAAACAATAACAAGAAATACGAAAATTACCAAATTAACTAAATTTACCAAGATTACAAATATTACCAACCTTCCGAAATTGACAAAATTACCAACATTGCTAAAATTACCAAAATTATCAAACTACCAAAAATTATCAAGATAACCAAAAATTACCAAACTTACTAAAATTACCAAAATTTCGAATATTACCAAAATTGCTAAAAATACCAAGATTACCTATTAAACAATTATACTACCAATATTACAAAAATACCAAGATTATGAAAATCACAAAATAACCAAAAATTAAAAAAAACTACCAAAATTAACAATACCAAAATTAAAAAAATTACCAAAATTTTGAAACTCGCCAAACTTCCACAATTGACAAAATAAACAAAATTACAAATAACGAAATACTTTGAAATTAACAATATTAACAAAATTATAAAAATTATCAAACTACCAAAATCACTGAAATTCTGGGGTCAAAAATGCGTTTATTTCAAAATAAAGATTAATTGAAGTATCGTCCATCGCTACTAATTTTTCCACATCTCTGGCAATTTTCGAATTCCATCTCGGAGAAATGTCTCGTCTTTTTAGGTGATCCCAGTTTGAAGCCGATTTTCGATTTTTGTGTAAGAAGTAAACCGATGAACTGCCAGATTGTGCTACATCCGGAACGGAACAACCAGTAATCAGAAGGAGCAATGTCAGAAAAATACGGCGGAAGCGGTAAAATGTCCCACTCGAGCGTTTTCAAATATTTTTTCACGACTTTTATGACATGATGCGGAGCATTGTCATGCACGAGAATAACTTTCTCCCAACTGCCTTGCCTTTGAATCATTTCCATGGATTTTAATCGTACAGAAACTGCTGTTGAGTAACTTTCAATGATTCTACAAACTCCTCTTGCGTTTAACTCGGATATTCATCGAGTAATGCCTCTGCCTGTTTTTGGTTGCCCAGAGCGAGGCCAAAATTACCACGCTAAAATCCCGTTCTTGAAACGTCGAACCCATTCCCTACATAATTTATCAGTTGGAGCATTATCACCATAAACATCCACAAGCATTTGATACCCTTCAACAGCACTTTTCTTCCAATTAAAACAGAAAACTAAAATTTTCCGCAAATGCTGCTTGATTAACAAAAAACCTTTCTAACCTTTTGAAACTATTGACATCAGCTATTGCTGTGCAATATCCGTAAAAGCCAGTGCCATATTTTGAAAATGGACCGAACAAATTTGTACTCCCAATACCAAAATTTCTTAATTGCCGAAATGACCAAAACTAACCAAATTGACAAAATTACCAAAATAATAAATTTATTCATAGTACTTTCTTCCTATAAAAAAAAGTACGGGTGTGTAATGTCAGAGACATAACTGGATGTCGTGAATACGAATAAAACTGACACGATTTCTTTATACTTTCGAACTCGAATTGATAGTTGATCGATTGTGTGAATTGTGAAACTTTCCCTCTTTTCACTGCTAGAATTTTAAACGATTTTTGACGTCGATTATCTCATTTCGGATTTGCATATTTCAAAGAGTTTTCCGCGTTGTTTTCAAATTTTCAGAAAACTTAATTTTTGAGTTGTTTGTTGTTATCTCACACTGTTCAAAATATTATCCTAAATTCCTGATCATATTTTTGATGAAATAGTGAAAGAATTATGTTGCTGCCATTAAAACAAGTCGAGATATTCACGATTAAGTTCTGCCCATTCTTCCATATGGCTAATTTTGAAAAGGCGCCCCATAGTAAAGTAAGTCGTATTCACGACAAAATGTCTCGTCTTTTGAGGTGATTCAATTTTTAAGCCAATTTTCGATTTCTGCGAAAGCAGTATACCGATAAATAGCCAGATCGTGCTGCATTCTACGGAACAACCAGTAATCAGAACGAGCAATGTCAGGAGAATACGGCGGGTGCGACAAAATGCTCCACTTGAGCGTTTTCAAAACTTTTTCACAACTTTTGCGACCTGAATCCGAGTGTTGTCATGCAAGAGAATAACTTTATCCCAACTGCCTTACTTATGAATCATTCTCATGGATTTTAATCGCACAAAAGCTGCTTGTTGAGTAACTTTCAATGATTCTGCTTGCGTTTGACTCGAATATTCATCGAGTCATACCATCAATGTGTTTGTTTTTGAATTGTTCTTGTCCATTCTTGAAACGTTGAAACCATTCCCTACATGATTTATCAGTTGTAGTATTATCACCATAAACATCTGCGAGCATTTGATGCGCTACAGCTGAACTTTTCTTTCAATTAAAATCCAGTATTCATAACAACCAGAGCCATCTTTTGAAAATGGACCGAACTAATTTATAATCCCAATACCAAAATTACCTAAATTTAAAAAAAATATCAAAATAATAAATTTATTCATGGTAGTATTTCTTTCTATAAATAAAATTAAAATATTCGGATACTTGCTGAATTGCTAATTTTCTGCTAATCGTTGTAGCTCGGAAATTGATAACTAACATATACACAGCTAGTGACGAAGAAAAAGTTGAAGAAAAATTTACCGAAAAAATCAAGTTAAAAAAACGTTTGAACGCGTTTATTTTAAATACTTCTATTTTAAACCTTGTTGTTATTTTGATTAGTGTCATGTGAAAAGTGATCAAATTACTGCTGAAATAATATTTAAGTATTTTTTCAGCTCTAAGTTCCTGATTAAAAATAATCATTCAAACAGAAGAATTTTATCCTATGCATACACAATTTAAAAAAATACCACACTACTTACACTTTTCGGATATTGCAATTCTTCTCTGACGTGAGCCGAATATGTGCATTTTGCACAAACCAAAAACACCTGAATGTTGAAATTCTTTGGTGACCAGCAGAGATGGCATTTCACCAGAGTTATACACGCTAGAGTCAGATTTTTGCCACACCGAGGATGCAAAAAACGAAGCACCGCACAAAGAGGAAAGCGCACTTCTTCTCAGTGTCGAATAGACAGCATTTGAGTGTGTGCTTGTGGTTAAAGCAGCTGGCGCGAGTGAAACACATTCTCTTCGCATGAATCGCTCACACGCGCTCTCGTCTAAATACACCCAAGTGACCACTGGCGCGCGATGTCGAGCGAACACTTCTGTGAACTTCAATTAATAGAGAGTAGATCTGGCCTTGCTATGAAAAATTTGCAAGGAAAACCGAAAATTTTACGATAAATTGTTTTATTTTGCTGATTTTGCGTGCCCTACGCTTCTTCCACGCAAACCATACACCAGAGTGCTCACCGGCGTGTACACCTCTGTGAAAGTATCTGCATCCACCTCAGAGAATTTATTAGCTAATGCTCTAGCACTTTGGTGCGATTCAGTGGAAGAGGTAAAAGGAAATAAACAAACGCACTCATGATGCGTGCACACTTACACAACAGCGGTGTATAAATGTGAAAGAGAAGAGCTCTCGTTGAAGTTGTCAGTGCGAGGGGAGAAATTTTGCTTGCTCTTCGTCACACAGAGGAGATAGACATCTCTGGTGACCAGTAAACAATCGTCAGTCGTTTACGCCCGAGACATCAAACATAATATTGCACCTCGGTACAATATTTGAAAATCATCACTTTCGAATGCTTTAACATTGATGAACCGAAGGCGAAACGTGAAGAAATCGAAATCTAAAATATGTACTTTTTGCACAAACTGAACGTTCTTTTAAATGACTATTTTTTTTAAAAACTGGTAAAATACTTTAAACTTGTTTCTTTTTAATGGACGAATTTCGCACTAAATCGTATTCACAGTTGGCAACACTGTCTCAGATTTGAATGAAACTTTTTGGACATGTAGACTTTGGCACAAAAAGCCACTTTGCAAACTAGATAGATTATGTTCTCCGTCAACTTTCAATATGTAGCAAGATTGACTCGTTGAGGGAAAAATGTTTTTCTAACAGAAACTTCTTATTCAGCACTGATTCTTTTTGCTAACATCGGAAAACTAGCAACAGAGCATTCGGTGTAATTTTCTCACAAATTGCGTTTCAATGGAATCTTGAATGATAACAACTTTCCGTTAAGTTTGGTTTTCGATAAAAAAAAACACTGGATACAAAAAACAGTTTGAACAAGGAATAGTTTGTGTTAGAGAAACTTTTTTTACTTAAAAGTGTCCATCTTGCAATCTTGGGATAAAATTTTATCAAAATCAAAAGTGTTATTTTTGTGAATAGATATAAAATTTTTCCAGTCAATTTTTTTCAGTGTAGGACTCGATAAGGATTTTGTTGTAGTAGTTTTATTCCAAAAACGCGCTTTTTTGTAAGATTTGTCATTTTCGAAAAATAACTATTTGAAAGAAAAAATGGTTAAAAAAGTTTGGTTCATTTCAAAAGACAGTCTAGATCAATTTTGGAAAAAAAAAAGTATGCAAAGTGGCTTTTTCTGACAAAGTCCGAAGTGGCTTTTTTGACATGTCCAGAATGTTTCATTCAACTCCGAGAATATGCTGCCAACATTTGTTCAAGTTGGTGCGGGATTCGTCAATTGACATTTAGATTTTTTTCGGTTAGGTTTTTGATTCTTTTGAAATAGCATTACATTCCATTCCAAAAGCATTTAGAGTGTTCAATCTAGAACCCTAGAACTTCTTCTTGGACACTATTTTTGCACAATCAACAGTTTCTGAACTAAATCTATTTTAGTTCACCTAATGGTGTAATGATGCCTTTCTCAAATTATTTATATTTTCAAAAATATCACTAGAAGATTCTGTCAAGTTTTTTTCTTCAAATTTGAATAAAATAAGAAATTTGGGTATGAAGTGAACATAACAGATCGGCTGAATTAAATCCATACCTTTTTCAGTTAGTACCAACCTTCAAAAGAAACGTGTATAAATTTGACAGCTGTCTGATTATTAGTTTGTGAGATATTGCATTTTGAGTGAAGCTACTTTTGTTATTGTGAAAAAAATGAAAAAGAAGGAATTTCGTGTGTTGATGAAACACTACTTTTTGATGAAAAAAAGTGCCGCCGATACCAAAAAATGGCTTGATGAGTGTTATCCAGACTCTGCACCGGGCGAAGCAACAATTCGTAAGTGGTTTGCAAAATTTCGTACTGGTCATATGAGCACCGAAGACGATGAACGCAGTGGACGTCCAGAAGAGGCTGTTACCGATGAAAACGTGAAAAAAAATCCACAAAATGATTTTCAATGACCGTAAAGTGAAGTTGATCGAGATAGCTGACACCCTAAAAATATCAAAGGAACGTGTTGGACATATTATTCACGAATATTTGGATATGAGAAAGCTTTGTGCAAAATGGGTGCCGCGTGAGCTCACAATTGATCAAAAACAACAACGAATTGATGATTCTGAGCAGTGTTTGGAGCTGTTATATCGAAATAAAACCGATTTTTTTCGTCGATATATAACAATGGACGAAACATGGCTCCATCACTTCACTCCGCAGTCCAATCGACAATCAGCTGAGTGGACTGCACGCGATTAACCGAACCCAAAGCGTGGAAAGACTCAACAATCGGCCGGGAAGGTTATGGCGTCTGTATTTTGGGATTCGCATGGTATAATTTTTATCGACTACCTTGAAAAAGGAAAAACCATCAACAGTGACTATTATATACCGTTACTAGAGCGTTTGAAGGACGAAATTTCAAAAAAACGGCCTCATTTGAAGAAGAAAAAAGTATTGTTTCATCAAGACAATGCACCGTGTCACAAGTCGATGAAAACCATGCTGAAATTGAACAAATTGCTTCGAATTGCTCCCTCATCCACCGTATTCTCCAGATTTGGCCCCCAGTGACTTTTTCCTGTTCTCAGACCTCAAGAGAATGCTCGCTGGTAAAAAATTTAGAAGCATTGAAGAGGTAATCGCAGAAACTGAGGACCATTTTGAGGCAAAGGACAAATCGTACTACAAAAATGTTATCGAAAAGTTGGAAGATCGCTATAATCGCTGTATCGCCTCTGATGGCAATTATGTTGAATAATAAAAACGAATTTTGCCAAAAAAATGTGTGTTTCTATTAAACGATACGAACTTTTCAGCCGAACTGTGAACCTTTTCAATTTGTAAACAGTTATGTCAAGTTAATAAGAATTTTTCTTTATTTTGCACCAATTTTCAATAGTCTTAGGAAATATACACTGAAAAAAGATCGAAAATTGAACAATTTACCGAAACAATCAAATTAAAAGAAAAACGTCTTCATTTTGAAAAATAATTATATTTCAAACTTAGTTGTTATTTTGATTAGTGTTTAGTAAATTCTTGAGTGCTTGAATAAATTGTCTATATGAGAAAGGCAGAACTTTTATAGAAAAAAATCGCTATCATGACTTTGTGAGAATACTAACAAATTGGTACAAATTGAATGAAAGATTCACATATTTTTCACCTGAAAAATATAGATTCAAATGTGGTAACCATGCACGCTATACAAAGTAGAACAAAGCACTCTGCCAACGGATCAAAGCCGGTGGTGTTTTCTTCTTCCGTACCAGCACGTACAGACGCGTACCGGTTTGCATCGTCATTTTGTATGACGGTTTCAATAAGGCGATAAGTGGCCCTATAATTCTAGAATCGGAAATCGGATCTGGATGAAATTGCACATTCTCTTTTAAGATGATGAGAGCTTTAATTGAAATCATGATTTTCGAAAATTGGTTCAAGCGTTGCTAAGAAATCGAAGTGAGTTTCGTTTTCGGAGCTTTTCATAACTACTATTGGTGCTTTCGGAAGCGGAAACCGGGGACTAATAGTTTCAAAGTAGTTTTATATATTCACTAACTAACAAGATCTGCCAACTAGATTATTAAAGCAGTAAGCTTTATAAAAATGTGCACCTCGTTTCGCCATCGCTTGTGAAAAGATACTCATGAAACTGAAGATTTTTCGCTTATCGCGATGTTAAAGCGGAACCGGAAGACGAATACGGATCGACTTTTCGACGACTTTATAAAGAATTTTAAGAGAAATTTTTACCATAGGAAAACTGGCATCACTGGAGAAGAAAACACAGTGCTTCTGTGTTGCTCTAATAAAAAGTGTTTTTTCTTCAGTGATTTTAGAAAGTTCTAGTGAAATAAGTAGTTTAATTATTGATTTTCAGTGATGGTGAAGTCGTGCTGAATAAAGGTTTGGTTGAGGGTGCGACTGGCGTGGTTGGAAGGACATGTTTTGCCACACGGGAGTGACTGCCGCCATACAAGGGAGTATTTTTTCTAATAATATATATCTAAAGGACTACGAAATGTATCCCTAATGCCCCGTTTACACTTCTGCTGGCTGCCAGCATGCTGGCGTCATTGTACTGCCCTCTTAGGAAAAAACGTTCAACTGTGGTCCAATGATCCAAAGTATTAGACCAACGAAGGACCATCGTTGAACGTTTTTTTCCTCAGAGGGCAGTACACTGACACCAGCATGCTGGCAACCAGCAGAAGTGTAAACGGGGCATAAAGGGCTGTCATGCCAGATCTCTCTCAAACAGCGCTGCCAGTAATATCAATTTGTCTTTGTGCTATTTCCAGTAGTTTTTTTGTGGAATTATTTTTTATTTGTAGCTAATATTTTCCACTTGTTATAGCTTAGATTAAAACGACATTTATTCATCCGTGTGTTGTCCAATCATGCATATTCCGGACAACAAGCACGTAGTCGTGATGGACGCAAACGTGTTGATACTCGAAGGGGATGAGAACTAATGCGTTGTCGGATATGCCCCCATCACCTCATTTGGTATTTTCTAATCTTCTTTGTTACTCTCCGTTTTTTAGTTTTAGCTTTGTTATTCTACGGTTCGCGTTTTTAGCGAATTTACTGACTTAGGCAAGCAAGAAGATGATTTTTCGGTAAAAGATACAAAGTCTACCGAAACAGTTAGAAAATTTAAAAAATCAAAAATTCATAAAAAAATTCATAAAACAAGTTATACAGATTGAATCTTTCATATGAGTTGTAATTCAAATTGCGCTGAATATTTTAATCCTCCCTTTCATTCCTGAAACATTGGCCGATTCTTCAAATTTATCACAGGTAAAAAGTAGGAAGATGCATTTCTTTCTGGACAGGCCAGTTTTCAGGCTCTGTCCTAGGGATTCATAACCTAACATAAAGCACGTGAATTAGGTTCGAACAATAGGTAATATTTAGCGTTTGAAATATTCGTTTGGGAAAGCAGACTCGACGTGGTTCAGGATCGCGTTTGGAATGGGCGCTCGTCTAAATGTGCGATGTCTACATGTTACACTTATTTCTAAAAAAAATCGCGAAAGGTAGATGCATAAACGAGTGACTGCATACTCGACAGCCGTCTGTCCGGAGTTTTGTCAATTTCGGAAATTGACTGTTTCGTGCATTATATTGCCAGCACAAAGTAACACTTAAAATGATAACACTTTAAAACATTCTTGGTAGCCGGCTACCCAGAGCAATAAACACATGATAACATTATTAAAACATTTACTAACAAAGTATCCTCTCCTGTGATGCATGTGGGAATGCAGAGGATTCCTCGGTTCCTAGTAGCAAAATGCATCGAACTAACAATCCTTCCCCTCCCAAGTAGATCTGCATTCGGACGTGGCCGGCGTCGGTATTGATCAGCATGCATGGTTCAATACAGTTTGCACAGTGTGAAACAATGTGTTATTTCCAAACATGTTGCTTCAAAAAATCATTTTGCAATCTCAATTGGTCCAGATCAATAACGGAGTAGCAACACACTAATGCTAATGCTAAATGCTAATTTTAAGAGAAATTTTTACCATAATAATTGTAACCGGAACCGGCACAAAGTGGTCCTAAACTGGAAAAAGACGGTCAAAAGTCTGTACTGACTTTCTCTGATTTTTAAGAGCTAACGTGTCTTAGAAGAAGTTTTACAAGATTATATTACGCTTCTTTTGAAAGTGGCACCTTAATTTTTGTTAAGGGAGTAGTACCAATTTCGAATAAAAATAATTTTTTTTTCACCAAAAAATTTCTCATTTTGAAGAAAAAAACATTTGAATTATTTTTGCTGAAGATATAAATAATGTAAAAAAAATATTTCTGGAGATATATTCACTTTATTTTAAAAACAGTTTTATTGGCCTATCTATGTAGAATCTCCCTCTATTACCTAAGTATCTACTACAAAGTGCGCGTAAACACGCATAAACAAGCAAGCTCATGTTTGCACGTGCAACTTAAGCAAATTGTTGTGATTTTTGTTTTGTTTACTTTTTGACAATTAACAATATTAGAAAAAATCTAAGTTGAACTCGATGCAATTGTTTAGGCCTTTTCAAAGTTAGTTTTAAATATTGAAAATCCGAAAAATTATCAAAAGTTCAACACATATTAAAAAAATGGCAAAATGCTTTCCAAACAAAATATGAAAAAGTATTGTAAAAGTACAAACCTTTACGAAGAGATTTCATTTTTAAACGTGTAAATAAATTGAGTTATCGCGAAGCAACACGTTTTTTAAGACGATATGTTGATCGTGCGATGCTCACTTATGGCGTTTTCGTTTTTAATTTGCACTACACCGGTGCAGTGCTACACTGAGGCATGCATAAACGAACAAAAATGACGAAAACATAAACAGTAACCATTGACTACAATAAACGATACCATTGCACAGAGCTACACCAAACTTTAGATGAGTGCTACACCAGTGGTATCGGTGCAGAAAAAGTGTAGCACTGGTGTAGTGCAATTGGTAAAAACGAACGGTTTAGGTGCAGCTTTCGCTACACCGGTGTAGTGCAATTTAAAAACGAAAACGACATTAGAGATGTGCGAAACAGCTCATACCGGTGAGCAGCTCCGAACCGATCAGCTAAAGGGAATCGATTCAATGTATTAGCTCATCAGCTCATTTAGATTGAACTGAAGGATTGTTTTGAGCCCCGTTTTTTTGCGCCGTTTTTCTTACTCCGTTTTTCTTTCGTATGCATGATCGAAATCATTGATGCACAAAGAACAATGCTATACGAACTAACTTGTCTGTGAATTATTATTATGTCACATTTGAGAATATCTGCAAAAGTGGCATCCCTGAATGTACCTTAGCCTACTGAGTGAGAGGTAAGATTTCTTATTGACAATGGCTCATTTAATTTGTTAAATAAGGATAGATGCACATTTTGAAGAACTGACAAGAGCTCATGCACACATTTCTTCTCATTGATAACTCTCTCTTCAAGAGCCGTTCAGCTCGTAGCTTGTTTCCACCTTACCAGCGGGGATGCCAGGTCATTTCTTCAAAAATCTGTGATCAAACCAAAAACCTGTCTGTGAAAAATCTGTGCACGTTTCCCCGTTTCCATAATAGCTGATCGGAATCATATTGGTAAGCAAAAAAAAAGGTCTCACTATTTCCTACCGCTCTGTAATTTTTGGTGCTAAACTGTGATCAATTTTAAAAATCTGTGATTGATTTCAGAATCTGTGTAAATCTGAGACCATTTTCAGAAATCTGTGAAAATCTGTGCCATTTTTTAAATCTGTGCTATTTTTCAAATCTGTGCAAAAGGTTGAAAATCTGTGAAACACAAATTAAACTGTGAACCTGGCATCTCTGCTTACCAGTGCGGTGAACTGGTGAGCTGCGCTTCTTTTGAAAAGAGCTGTGAGCTATCAGCTCACTTTAAAGATTCGATTCACTGGAATAGCTCAGGAGCGAATTGCTCTCTTCGCTCACTGCAAAAGTGAGTTACAGAAATACGTCCTCCGTTTCCATTCATGGTTTCAGCATGGCCGTAGTGAAAATGAGTCACACGAATAGTACTCAGGATATTCTCATTGGAAAATAAATTGGATTAGGAATATATTTTCCTATAACCATTGTAAAAGTTTGCTGCATTAAGTTGCATATTTCGCTTCGGTACAAGGTTTTGTCGTGAATACGACTTACTTTACTATGGGGCGCCTTTTCAAAATTAGCCATATGGAAGAATGGGCAGAACTTAATCGCGAATATCTCGACTTGTATTAATGGTAGCAACATAATTCTTTCACCATTTCATCAAAAATATGATCAGGAATTCAGGATAATATTTTGAACAGTGTGCGATAACCACAAACAACTCAAAAATTAAGTTTTCTTAAAATTTGAAAACAACGCGGAAAACTTTTTACTTTCGCTTGGGTTTTTCGCGCAAGGACGACGATTTTGAGATAGTCAGGCACATATCTTCAACTGAATGCGTATAAAAGGGGAACCGTGGTCGAAAATCGATCATTTCTTTTCGTGCGTTCGATGGAAGCAGACGTCGTGGGAGTGGAATCATCAACCAGCAGCGACAGAGAATGCACCTTCTGCGTGGTTAATAAAAACCTCAAACGCTCAGGTCGCATCTCTCATTCGCTTGCTGGCCATCGAGGCGCGAGGACCAGCCAGCAGCAGCAGCGGGAGTTAAACTTTCCACCAGCAGCGAGAGAGAATGCACCTTCTGCGTGGTTAATAAAAACCTCAAACGCTCAGGTCGCATCTCTCATTCGCTTGCTGGCCATCGAGGCGCGAGGACCAGCCAGCAGCAGCAGCGGGAGTTCAACTTTCCACCAGCAGCGAGAGAGAATGCACCTTCTGCGTGGTTAATAAAAACCTCAAACGCTCAGGTCGCATCTCTCATTCGCTTGCTGGCCATCGAGGCGCGAGGACCAGCCAGCAGCAGCAGCGGGAGTTAAACTTTCCACCAGCAGCGAGAGAGAATGCACCTTCTGCGTGGTTAATAAAAACCTCAAACGCTCAGGTCGCATCTCTCATTCGCTTGCTGGCCATCGAGGCGCGAGGACCAGCCAGCAGCAGCAGCGGGAGTTAAACTTTCCACCAGCAGCGAGAGAGAATGCACCTTCTGCGTGGTTAATAAAAACCTCAAACGCTCAGGTCGCATCTCTCATTCGCTTGCTGGCCATCGAGGCGAGAGGACCAGCCAGCAGCAGCAGCGGGAGTTAAACTTTCCACCAGCAGCGAGAGAGAATGCACCTTCTGCGTGGTTAAAAACCTCAAACGCTCAGGTCGCATCTCTCATTCGCTTGCTCGCCATCAAGGCGAGAACCAGCAGCGACTGAAACTGGATTCTGAGTCTGTTATTGGATCTAAATTTAGGTCTTGAACTCAGGGTCCAGTTCTCTATTCCAGACTTCTATTCGGTTCTTCTTAAAACCATAATAATACTCCTAAAGAATTATGCGGAATTTACTTTACTGTACCTCTATACAACCCATTTTTGTCGTGAATACGACTTACTTTACTATGGGGTGCCTTTTCAAAATTTACCCTCTGAGAGAGTGATAAGTTTCTGATCGTGAATATCTATCGTTGTATCTAATGAATCAACATAATACTTGCGACATGCCGACATGGAAATATGATCACAATTTTATGATAAAATTTTCAGTTTTGAGACATAGTCTCAAATAATTCAAAATTAAACTTTTCTGAAATGTTTGGTATAAACGAGTATCAAAGAGGATAATTCATAAGGCGCGTTTGCCTTTCTCGTATTTTTAAAGCTCATAGCTCAGTGATCTGTGAAAGGATTTATATAATCTAACTACCAATAGAATCGAAATTTTTCAATTTAAACGTGTATAGCAAAAGCATTGAAGTATTTCAATAGTACACTATTGAAAAACCTGTCTCATTTGCTCCATGTCAACACCAGCCAATCAGAACGCGTTCTAAGGAAGAGAACAAAATATCTGCTGCTGTACAACAAATCGTCCGGGAAAAATGTTCCGAAAAGTGGTGAATATCACAGTGAGTTCCTCAATTTGGTCCTTGTGAATGCTAGAAACGAATGCCTACAGCATATTGATAGTTTCTTTCAGTAAATTATGCAAATCCGAAATGAAATAATCGACAATAAAATTCTGTATGCGGCTATTTTTATAGCCGTTAGGACCGCCCATTAGTGAAAAAGCTACAAACGAAATCACATAAAAGGAAATCTCTTAACAAAAATTCAATCAGTTTGGATTCAATCGCCACTGCGAGCAGATGTGTTTTGTGTCGTCTGCACGCTTTCGACAAGAGCGATTACGTCACAGCTGCCAGTCATTAGCATTGGGAAAAAACAACGGTGGAGAGCATTGCACAAAATCAGCCGTTCTAATGGCTCTAAAAGTTTTCTAAAGAACTATTAGGATTTGTTGTTTGCAAATCGTAGGGAAATATCCTCAGTTTACTGCAAATCAAGAACAGTTTGCTTAGATTTGTGCACTTTTCGCTGTGTGAAATTCACAGTAATCGAGATCAAGTGAAGCGTTCTTTGTTTTTGCGAAAAATGTGAAAAAGGGGAATGCGTACATCATTCATACAATTGATATTCGGAAGTGTTAAGGAACATGTCAGTTGTTTTCGTATTCACGACATCCAGTTATGTCTCTGACATTACCCACCCGCCTTTTTTAGGTTAAATTAGGTAAAACGATGTATAACTTTTCCAGCAAAGAGTAAACCTTTGCATTACCTTCTACAAAATTATGGGATTTTATTTTTTCTACAACTATTCCAAACAAAGTAAGGATTAAAAAATAACTTGAAACAAGTTATGATTAGAAAACTAGTCTTAAGGGGGTTGTCATAATTCAATAACTAAAACTAACTTTGAAAAGGCCTAAAAAAAGTTCCACCGAGTTCCACTTAGATTTTTTTCTATAGTATTGGGCATATCTTTTCCTATAAATTTTGTAAAACTCAGCTGCATAATTTCGCTTCGGTGTAAGGTTTTATCATGGGTAAAAAAAAGATAAAATATTGTATAACTTTGCCAGGAAACAACAAACCTATGCACTACCTTCAACAAAAATATGGGATTTTATATTTGCTTCAATTATTCCAAAGAAAGTATGCATAAAAAAATAACTCAAAACAAGTTATGAATAAAAACCTGATTTTAAGGGGGTTGCCATAAAAATGCTTTGTATATCCCAAACGGTGCGACCTAGACTTTTGGTATATTTGACAAAGTAAATTATTTTCAATAGTTCTAAAATTTTGCAGGAGAAAAAAATTTGTATCTCTTCAGAAAAAAAAGTTATGGTTATATTTTTTGTCAAAGTAGGCCATGAACAATTAGGGATAGACTCAAATTACGCGGTATATATTTGTAAATAATTTCTTAAAAGCAACTATATGCATTAAACGAACGGTTTGGCAGCTAATGATTTATGTCCACGTTTTTATTGATTCGAACCACTGTGCGGCAGTCGGATCTAAATGATATTCAGGAACTTTGTATGGGACCACAAGACTTTTGATTTGAATCTGTGTTTGTGAAAATCGGTTTTAGCCATCTCTGAGAAAATTGAGTGGCCATCTTTCTCAAATAATGGCATGGTGAGGAATTTGATCCCTGACTTGTGAAACCGGTGGCACATCCTCTGAATCAACGTTTCTGGTATTTTTTTAGATGAAAAAAATCTCTTTTTCGTGCTGCTGATTGCATGACATTGATCTACAAATAACTGGCTTAGAACAGGACCAAACCAAATCAAATCATTACCAGATTGGCTTGGCGAGATATCCTACAAATGAGAACACTTTAGTCAACCACCAATAAATGATTGCCGTTCGGTTTTTTGGGCACAGCTACCGGCATTGGCCCATTATACTAATTTCCTTTTTCATTTCATTTTTTGTTGTTGTCGTTCGAACCATTAATCATGCTTTTGCTTGTCCGCTCGCTTGAATAGACTATAAATTGGCACTTTTCTTGCAACTCCCACTTTTTTCAACCCTCTAGCAACCATTCGATCGATGTTTGAATGTGCGTGTGAAGCATGAAATCAAATTTTCTCGCACTTCGCTTTTATGTGGTCGCACTAAATAATAAGCTTAAGACAAACGTACGAAAATGAGAACAATCCACAGCCGATAAGCTCAGGTAGTTGGTAATTGCCTTTCCTCCTTTTCTCTGAAAACAAAAAAAAAACCTGCCAACTCCCACGACATCCACCGACCAAAACCCGAATCGAATCGACATACGAACCAAAAACAAAAAAAAACTTCCACTAACCCGAACCACCGAAACCGCAGAGCTCAGCATCGGAGACTGTCTCGAGTAGTGAGTTCTGCGAGGAGGAGGACGATCCGGTAGATGCCACTGAATACCAGGTGGCAGCACGACCATTGCCGCCGCAGCCGCCACCGTACGTTCCGGTTCGGTCCTACAATGTCAACAAGTACTACCGCGTCGGTGTCGGGGTCGGAAACATTGGCTATCGGGCTTCTTCTGTCGGTCCACCCAACCACCAGCACCAACACCACGTTGATGCCGCCTACGCCAATGGTGGCTCCAACGACAACCACCTAGATCAACAACCATCACGTGAGAGCCTGTTACGCGAGTGGCACGGTAGCACCGGCTATCGCCACCACCAGTACCAGCTGCCGAGACGAGAGAACCAACACAACAACTTTATAATAATGTCCAATGAAATCGGCGCAGACGCCGAACGAAGCCTGAAAACGCCCCCCATTCTTGGCAACGACAGCAACAACAACGACGATTACCTCAATGGTGGTGGTTTCGATGGAGGCAAAACACACACAGGCGTACCCGTGCCTGGTACGGGTGGGCCAATGTTGCCGAAGGCTTCGGGAGAGAATGGTCCGGCGAATCCGGTCAGTGGTTTACAAACATCTCCGAGTAGAACACCGTTTGGTGCTGTTGTTGCTGCGAGTGGCAATACTGCAGGACCTACTTCGATACAACAACAACAACAACAGGCTAACGGTAATAACAGCAACAACAATAATAGCATCGGTCATAAGGAGGCCAACGAAAGTGAACCAGTGGCACCCCCAGGTGTGCCTCCTGCAAAACCAAGACCGTTAATCAAGAGCAAGGGATCGGTGTCACCGTTGCCGTTGAAGCGTGCAGTGAACAAACCAACTACACCGTCACGGGACAACAATGGCAATAACTTTGACGCCAGTCCACTGAGGGATAGTGATTCGCCTGGACCGATCGGGGAACTCCCGGGCAATGGAACTGGGATACGAGGTGGTCCACCGAATCCGAATCTTCCGTCGCGTCCACTTGGCGGTGTAAAACCTCGCAAAGGCGGCTGGAAGGGCCGCCCAGATCACGAAACATTCAACAGTAACCTATCGCCCACGGACGACGAAGACAGTGGTCCCGGGGCCACGGCACGGAGCGTTAATCCTGTGATAACAAGTAACGTAGTGGTGAATCGTAATAAGATCGGTTCTAGTGGTGGTGGAGCCATCGGTGGTGGTGGCCGTGGTGGTTGGGGTGCAAATCAACGAAAAACAGTGACTACTACCGGAAGTCCACTGCAAAGTCCGGCCGGTGGTGGTGGTGGTGGTGGTACCGTAGGACCATCGGGCTCGTCGGTGGCCTTATCCGGAGCGGCTGGTGTGCCGCTGTCCATGGACAATCAGAGTGAAATCTCTTCGTCGCAACCGCAAACGACCCCGGTTCATCCGTCCATTAGTGGTGTTGCGCGAACAGCGTCGCGCGTCGATTCTCTCGAGAACATTCCCGGTCCGTCCGGCTTACTGCCGCACAACCCGGGTGTACCAGGCACGATCGGGGGCAATCCGCAATCCAGATACTCAAACCTGTCGTTCTGGAAGGCCAGACGGGTGCTGTTCTATCGGAATGGCGATCCCTTCTTCCCGGGCGTCGAATTTCGCTTCAAACCCGGACGTGACATTTGCACACTGGAGGCGCTCCTGGATAAGATCTCCGCCCGGATGGATCTACCGCGGGGTGCCCGGTACATCTTCTCGATGGACGGTGACCGCAAGTACTCTCTGGACGAGCTGGAGGACGGTTCCAGCTATGTGGTGTCTTCGTTCAAAGTTTTCAAGGTAGGTACCATTCGAACTCAATAAATGAAAACAAAAACCCCTATTAATAGAAGGACCACAACCGCCCACATTGTAATTTCACCGAGCAGAAATCAATTTTGCTTCATTCGGTGGTTTTATTTTTAATTCAAGTAAGTTGTATAGCTGGCGAAAAATTCCTTTACAGTTTGGCTGACGAAAACGGTCTTAGGAGGGAGGGGGGAAACAAGAGCAAACCAGAAAGAAAAGGAAAAAAATGCTACCAGCTAAGAAAGGACGATATTGTTGAGCTTTCTAGGTTACGACATGGTTTACTGCTGCGTGGGCTGGGGGGCAACTCGTGGGCAATTAGCAATGCAAATGGGGCAGACCAATCTCTTGTCGCCAGTCGTCGTCCAGGCGGGGTTCGCCTTATTGTATCGGCGAGTTCGTGTGTGTGTGTGCGATTGTGTATAAGTATGTCTGTACGCGCGGACGGGTGCGTGCAGCCTGTATTAATTGTTCTTTTATGGGCTGTGCGAAGCAAGGTACACGAACAAGAAGAAAGTGAAACAAAAAATCATAGGAGCCGGGGACCGTGAACTGAACTAGTTTTCAAATTTATTAGTGGAAAACCCAACCAAAGGCAAAGGTCTTTCCCGGATGGAAATACGGTTATTTATTAAACGAAAATCCGCGAGTGATTTTGATAATTTATTTCTGGACATTTTAGCACTATTTGTAATAAATTTCGTTTAATTGAATTTGCTCCGCAAGTGTTTCCCAGAGGAGCAATTCCAGGAATGAGTAGACGAAAAAGTGACAAAATCATAATCGACCTTCGCCGATTCGGATGAAATATTACACATGGCTTCAGTATGGCAAACCATAAGTTTTCAACCGATGGAGAGGTCAATCCGACTCTCGACTGATTTTTAAAAAGGGCGCATGTATTTTTGCATACACAGAAAAAAATTATAAATTTTAAAGGTGACAGAATTCTACAAACGATGCAATCCTCAACTACTCAATTTTTCAAATGACGTAATATTCCACTCACACAGAATTTTACATGCTCCGAGTGTAGTTTGCACTCGGCTACCAAGTGCCGCTGTATGGATTTATATTTATCAATTACTCATTGAACAGCTATGCGCTCTGTGGTTCAGTCGAGTAATCGATGTGCTTGTGATCTAATGTTTCTCGGTTCAAATCGCGCTATGCATGCTATCGATCTTTTGTTTTTTATTTCATTCGAATTCAGGACATGTAATTTTCAAATCACACAATTTTACATGTTCTTGAATATAAATTTGTATGAAATACGACGCTCCATTTATGTGCATCTTATAGGATGTAAAATCACAAGATTTTTTCGAACTGTGTATCACAAAATTGCCTTTTTCAAATCGTTGTAACTCAAAAACCGTTAATTGTTCAAAAATGGCGTTCAGGAAGAAGTTGTATGAATCGATTGGGCACTCTAAAAAAAATATATACACTGAAAAAAATGTTTTTTCTCAATAATTACTAAATAATCCGAAAAAGTTAGATAAGAAAAAAGCATGGTTTTAATATTTTTTGATTATTTTTATTTTAAAGATGTTATTAAAACCTACAGATTGATGGCTATCCTATCTGTGCCTTTTGAAAAATGAAGAAGTTACAGCTAAAACAGTTTACGGGTCTCGTTGTAATTCATGGAAATATAAAAAATGCTGTTATAATTAAATATCCAAGGATCTCAAGAACAGCTACTTTTAGAAGAAAGGATATGATGAACAATCCTTTAACCTTTGCCTTTAACCTGTAGAATAATATTCTACTGTTTAAAATGATTATCTTTCAACGAGAACTTGAAATTTCGAATATATCTATAAATTGTTTTAGCTGTAACTTCTTCATTTTTCAAAAGGCACGGATGAGATAGCCATCAATGTGTAGGTTTTAATAAGAGCTTTAAAATAAAAATTATCAAAACAAAATCGAAACTCGTGATTTTTTTAATATAATTTTTTTGGTTCATTTTGAAATTATTGAGAAAAAATTCTAATTTTTTTTTCAGTGTATATTTTTGTAAGAGTGCCCTATTGATTCCCTACAACTTCTTCCTGGACGCCATTTTTGTACGATGAACGGTTTCCGAATTACAACGAGACCCGTAAACTGTTTTAGCTGTAACTTCTTCATTTTTCAAAAGGCACGGATGGGATAGCCATCAATATGTAGGTTTTAATAACAGCTTTAAAATAAAAATTACCAAGAAAAGTTAAAACCATGCTTTTTTTATTTAACTTTTCGGATTATTTTGAAATTATTGACGTTAAAAATGATAAATTTTTTTCAGTGTATATTTTTTTAGAGTGCCCAATCGATTCCCTACAACTTCTTCCTGAACGCCATTTTTGTACAATTAACGGTTCCCGAGTTACAACGATTTGAAAAAGGCAATTTTCGTGATATGCAAAAATACTTACGCCCTTTTTAAAAATCAGTCGAGAGTCGGATTGACCTCTCCATCGGTTGAAAACTTATGGTTTGCCATACTGAAGCCATGTGCAAAGTTTCATCCAAATCGGAGAAGATCGAGTCTGATGATCTGCTAAGCATTTTTGGAATTGCTCAGAGTCGGATTGAGATGAAAATTTTGTTTACATTTCTCAATCGTTTATTTTCAATGGTTTTTAAAAACTTGAAAATAAAACAAATGACCAGTAAAATATTCACAGGTCATTGTATTTATCTAGGGTCAAAAACTCCAAAAATTCCTTTTTTTTTTGGGAAAGAAGGTTACGTACTTCCTATATAGTTTTAATGAACAATTCCAAACAATTAATAAAGGAATCAGTAATGGCACTTCATTTGGATGTGAAAGTAAATCTACACGGTTAAATGAAGGTACTAGCAAATAAGTATTATACTGTATAATTTTATTTTGAAGGCAAACGCGTCCAGAAAATCTGCAATTTTTGATAAATTTATCGGAATTAGCAAATTAAACACTGCGGACAATTTAAAGTACGTATCGATAGCGTTAATTTCTTTCCACAGGGAACAATGGTGCTAGGAGATGGATATACAAAAAATATTCTTCGCTGTGACAAACATATGCGATGCAGGAGCGTTATAATCCTGGATGGATTGAGAGTCCGAAACCCAGCTAAAGACTGTCCCAGAAAGTATGGACGCACTTTGATTTCGCTGTATATAATTCACAATTGTTAGATATTCAAATTTTATTCGATGTACTGATAATATTGGACTGCAATAATAGAATATTATTCTAAGATGTGCCTTCGTTAATGTTCAAAATTCCTCAATTGGTCGAAGTTGTGGGCAATTTGGTGGATTCATATCTTTTGGGACGAAAGTGACATTTTTGGTAGTATACCATTCTACCGTTGATTTCGAGTAGTGGCAAGAAGCAAGATCTAACCAGAAGACAACAGGATCCTTGTGGCTTCGAATCATGGGTAGAAGTCGTTTTTGTAAACATTCCTTGATGTATATTTCGCTGTTCATTGAAGCAGTGGTGATGAAGGGTTTCGAAATCTTATCGCAGCTACAAATTGCTTGCCAGACCATAGCTTCCATACCAAATTTTTCGACTTCAATCGATGTCTCGGACTGGTTTAACACTTACCCTTCTCGCACTGTATAATATTATGGTCCCGGCAAGGATTTGAAATCGAGTTTCACGTAGGTTTCGTCGTCCATGATTATGCAGTTCAAATTTACAGCAAGAATCGTATTGTACAGCTTTCGAACCCTCGCGGCCTGATCGATGCTTCTTGTTTCGGACTACGTTTTGGTTGTTTCTGCTTCTTATAGGTTCGAAGATTCAAACGTTCTTTAGCACGAAGAACATTTGACTTCGAAGACTTTTTTGGTCACATCCCGAACTGAACCTCCATAACCTCCTTCTTTCACTCGAACGCCTTCAGTATACGTTTATCCAACTGAGGGTTAGCAGGACTTTTTTTCCGACCCGTTTTCGGTTTATCCTCAAAGGTGTTATCCTCACCGAACTTCCTGATTGCATTTCGCACGGCTTTTTCATTTACTCCTTCCAGTTTTGCTATCTTTCTCAGTGACAGTCCGCGTTTTGTGCACCATTTGTACATAATTTTTCGACGTTGTTCTGCTGAAAGTCCACGCATTTCGAAACAAACTAATGAAAACGAATAAACAACTGCACAAGTGGTTAGAGAAGAGTGTAAACAACAGGATGCAGCCATTGCAATTGACGGATTCTGAACCATTGCGAAATGGCAGCGGTTTTTGGTTGCGTCCATATTTTCTGGGACAGTCTTTATTGTTCATCTGATACATAAATGATCCGAGAAATCGTCGGGTAGAGAAAAGTTGAAACTTCTTGCCGGCGATTCTGCCTTATACTAGGAAGGTAAGAAACTTAATGAAATTATAGAATGGGCAAACGCCGAATCAAAAATTTTTACAAAGTAATTGGATGTGAAGAAACTATGTCTTAATTTGGCCAAAACTAAATGGATGATTATTGGCAATCGAAAACTAATGCAAACACCGATACTGCGAATAAACAACCATGAAAGAGAGCGAGAAAGTGTAACGAAATAGTTAGGAGTTTAACTTGACGAGAAAATGAATTCAATACAGCACATAGATTATATAATCAAGATTGTAGCTGTAAAATATGGTGTTTTGTGCCGCATCGATAGAAATATGACGTTTTGATCCAAATTTACATACGTGAAGGCGGTGATAAACACTTTGATTATTGCTCGACAATACTTCCACATGCATGAGAATTCGGGTCGAGTATAGGCTTCTGGGAGAAAAATATATTTCGATCGGATACGGGTCGGGTTCGGGTTTGAAAAAAGGCTTACCAGACCATCTCAAATAAGAACGCAGGTTCGAGTTCTGCTTCTGAGCGTGTCTTTTATCAAAAGGAATGTATTGCAAAGGCTTTGTTTTACCAATGTGAAATCTATTCAAACATAGATAAGAAATAACACAAAAAGAAAACATTTGATTATTAATATTCGTATGCTTCACAGATTTTATGAATATTGATTTACTATGAATATTTCTCAAATTGATTTTATAATTTATCGAAAAAATCACGGAAGATCGGGATAGGAGTTGGTATATTGAAACTGGCAATCAGTGCAGGGGCGCTGCATGTCCCCTAACGTGTTCTGTTTCTGTTGAAACATTCTACAGTTCCGGGGTGAAATAAAATAACGTTAATAACAATAATAACATTAAAATTTAACTATTTCATGAACTAAATGTTGTAATCGTTAGAATAGTCCTAGTGTGTGTCGTTTTATCACGCAACTTCTAGTGGACATCATTGTAGTATTTAAAAGAGACAAAGATTAACATTTGCGTGTTGTAGGTATCATATCCACTGATTTCAAGTCCTCAGGTTTAAGTATGCAAAAACTTATCACTTGTGGAAGAGCAATCGCTCATCTAGTAATAAGAATCTATTATCCTCAATACTGAGGATAAAAATGATGCTGAATAAAAACTAAGACATTCTTGCGTCTTCAAGTCACTCGAATGTATACCTACCACAGGATTTACGGAGGATTTGTCTGATGTAAAATAAGTAATCTTGATACTGTTGGTACTTTTCTTTTGAAATACAAATGATTTTGAGTGAAATGGGCTGAAAGATTATGTCTACTATTATTAAATAATCCAACAACAGCCTTGGGCACCTTCGTAGGAGTGTTCGAAATGGTTTTAAGCTCACTAAATTGACTGCACTCGATTTTTCTTCCGTTCAAATTTGCTCCCACTAGTATGTAATTTGTTCACTCTCTTCCTCTTCCGTTTTCTTTCGATTCGGTTGATCTGCACTTTGGTCAAGGTCCCGACACTTATGAGAATTTGGTTGTGCCCACCGGGTCTTGTTGGTAAATTGAAACATTATGGTTGCCCTCACGGATCAAATTTAGGGCACCGGTTGAAATAGGTTAACAGAAAACGAAACGGGACTCGATTCCGATTCTAGATTTTGGTTCCACGCGAGAATGTCATATTTTGCATGGTGTGCACCGCCATTTGTAACCGCGTAGTATTGAGGCTAATGTATTTTCATTACTACAGGAGGGCGATTCCACCGTTGTGAGTGGTAATGGGTCAACATGGCAAGGAAATGAGTTCCGTCTGTTATTTGTCATAGCCATTCATGAATTGTTTGTTTTACAACGTTACATAACCTAATATCGGTGGGAGTAAGACTCTATTTTACACCGCTAATAAATTGGCTTATTAGACTAGATTTTTCATTTTGTGCTGAGTACGGCTATGATCTGTGAAAATATATTTTCTCGGAAAGATTTGGCCAAATTACTCAATTCTGTCAAAAAACTACTGGATTTCGGTACACTCGATAAACGTTTTATGGAACATTTGTACTAAACTACAAAATATCATCACATTCTACCGATTCGGATACAGTTTTACTAAGTTTCTAGGTCACAGTCATATCTGTTAAATAGGTACATCTTTGGATGCAAACATCTGTAAATTGAAGAAAGTAGTAAAAATTCAAATTATTGAATTACTACTCGTGTTGGTTTCAGTTAAAATAAGTACAGAAAGTGTGTTATCAGATCAAATTAGCTCGATCCGTTTTTTTAGGTCAAAAATGCATTTATTACAAAACTAAAAGAATTTAAAGATTAATCAAAGTATCGTCCATCGCTAGTTAATAAAATTTTTCTCATCTCTCAGGCAATCTCGAAAAAATGTCTCGTCTTTTAAGGTGATCCAAACTTGAAGCCTATTTACGAATTCTGCGAAAGAAGTAAACCGATGAACTACTAGATTGTGCTGCATCCTTCGGTACAACCAATAATCAGAAGGAGCAATGCCAGGAGAGTACGGCGGGTGCGGCAAAATGTATCACTTCAGCGTTTCCAAATATTTTTGACGACTTTTGCGACATGAGGCCGACCGTTGCCATGCGGAAGAACAACTTTATCTCAACTGCCTTGCTTTTGAATCATTCCCATGGATTTTAATCGCTTGTTGAGTCACTTCCAATGATTCTACAAGCTCCTCTTCGTTTGACACGGATCTGCATCGAGTAATGCCTCCAACTGTTTGTCTTCGATTTTTTGGTTGTTCAGAGCGTGGCCTGTCTTCAATGCTGAAATCTCCATACTTGAAACATCTTGAAACCTTTCCCTATATGATTTATCATTCAAACATTTAAACCCTTAACTTCCACAAGAATTTGATGCGCTTCAGCTGCACTTTGCTTCCAATTGAAACAGACAACTAAAACTTCCCGCTAATGATTCTTAGTTTACACAAAATTGCTCATAATTAACTCTCTGCCTAACAGTTCAATTTAAACCGCAAAATTGACACTAATTATATACCACTTTTCACTGATACGCAAAGATGGTAGTTCAATTTGAACTCGATTAATCGAAAAACTGTTCCTGTCTAAAATAAAGATAAAGATACATACAATAACAGGAACAAATCTAAAATAAATCATGTTATACTGCTGCCATGATTCCGATTTGATACTATGTTTGGAACAAAAATAAACTATCTTTACGTTTCGTCTCAGACTCGTCAGTGTATAACAGTTCATGTTGAACTGTTATGGCACCTGCAGTTCAACAAAACGAAAACAAGTTTCGACTAATACTGGCCGAATCAGACTTGATTTCGTTTGGCACGTCAGGAAGGACTTTGCACATCGGTGCTAATTATAAGTGTATTGAAAATAGCAATAACTTTACGTCTGCCTAGCGGTTTTATGTTGAACTGATGGTGGCACAACAGTTCAACATAAACTGTTAAACACTGATGAGTATAAGACGAAACCTAACCCGATCAGATGCACATAACAAAATCATAACACAAGTATATTCATAGTTGATATATATAACAATTTGTGTTATTTTGAAATATTTAACAAATGAAAACAGATGAAATTTAAAACTTAGGATATCAATATAATAACAAAATCAGTTCTGATGTTTTATTGTCATTTGTAAGACTCATAATAAGATGTCATTAATTGGAAAAATTAGTTCTTCCGTTACTTTATATAGAGATATGGGGATCAGAATTTCAAAAAAACTAAAAGAAGAAACCAGATCACTAAACAAATTATTCATTTAATAAAAAAAATCATTCAACAATTTTGGATTGAAACCATGCTAAAAGTCGGCTGTGATATAGTTTTTCTGTGGTCAATTTGGAATTTTGTATGGGATCACAAGACCTTTCATTTGAATCTAAGCTTGTGAAAATCATTTCAGCAATTTCTGAGAAAAGTTGGTCAACTTATTTTAACAATTTTGTGCACATTTTACCCCACATTTCGTGAACCGGATGTTGAATCCAAATAATTTTCAGGAATTTTGTATGGGATCACAAGACCTTTCATTTGGATCTAAGTTTGTGAAAATCGGTTCATCTGCTTTGAAGAAGTTCGAGTGATTACCGGTTTGAAGTAGACGAACACTTTTTTTACTTCTTTTTTTACTACGATCTTTTCTTTATACTTCCGGAATCTGAAACGAAGATCCGGTATACCCAAAATCAATGTATTTGGTCTTCAACTAACCAAATCTGTCCAATTGAAGAATTATACGGCTATTTGATGGATTTTTTTCGTGTCATGTATAAAAACACGCCACTAAAAAGAATTGTTTTACCTATCTGTTTGTAATTCCGGAACCGGAAGTCGTATCCGGATGAAATTTGATAGCATTATATGGGATTGTAAGACCTTTCATTTGAACCTACGCTGGTAAAAATTGTATGAGTAGTCTCTGAAAAACAAATCGATGAACCGTTTTTATTTCAATTTGCACATGTTATCCCGTAGATGAAATTTAATAGCAACCTATGGAACCATAAGACCTTTGATTTGAGACTTTGTTGCAGAGAATTGGTTGAGCGGTCTCTGAGAAAAATCGAGCGCATTTTTTCTTTATATTTTTGCACATTTTGCCCCGTTACTCCCGAACCGGAAGTCCGATGCGAGTAAAATTCAATTGGCACCAAGAGACACATACACACATACATGCATTTATTCAGTTCGTCGAGCTGAGTCGAGTGGTATATGACATTCGGCCTCGGCTAAAAATTAGATTTTCATAGTGATTGCAAAACCTTTCTATGTGAAAAAAGCAAAAAGAGTCGTTATCTTTCCGTTAAATATGCAAAGTATCAAAACATTTTCTTTTTTTTTAAACTTCCAAATTTTGAATCTGCCTTAAGCATGATGATTTTCCCCATCTTTTCAGAAAAATTTAGAATAGTTCGATATAGATCCAATCAAAGCTAGACTATAAGGTTCTTTCAATTGCGTCCTTTCATTGTTATTCGAACAGATTTTACCCGGAACGGTTTGCCGATTGTTGTCATAATGAAAAATAATGCACGCCTTCTGATCTCATAGTATGGCCAATTTTGCTTCGTTTCTCGTTCCAAGTAAATGGGATGACTTTATTGCAATATTCCATTGATGCTTTGAGAACAGATTATTTCACTGAAAGAATTTTGTGCCAAAAGTCCACGGAAAAAAATCTTTTTCTTTCTCGACGGCCTCGAAAAAAAAAAACAAAATTATCGGGTCGGAATACCTGCACAAAATTTAGAACAAAACGGGAAAGTAAATGAGAAAAAATAAAATCTCTGATCCTAACAACAGTCAGAGTGTGACTGTATCTGCGTGACTCTCTCTCTCTCTCTCTCTCTCTCTCTCTCTCTCTCTCTCTCTCTCACTTTGGTATCAATTTGAATGACTCACTGGGTCACCAGTAATAATACAATGCAAAAATGACTTCTTTTTTCGGCGGCTAAGTAGAATTTCGGATAATTAACATCTCTTTACAACGCCTCTCAGCTTCAGTTCGTACGGTGTTCGATTTCCAACACTTTGGGTGAATCCCATAGCTTTCAAAAATTATTCTACATTTCGGATCAATACGTTCTGTTGCAAATGTTTTCGGAGGCAGTTTTTTTTGTATTGAAGCTAACTAACTAGAGAATTACGCTTTCTTGGAAATGAATTGTTCAAGTAACGATTTTCGGGATAATGGAAAATGGATGGATGACCTGGCATTAACATGAAAAATCTAATACTAATGATTGTCTTACGGTACATGTTTCATTTTTCTAGCCTTCACCGGCCTATAATCTCCTGTACATTGTTGATCAGGTCAATACATTTCATGATTGAAGAAATCACCCTTCGGCTGCAAAGTAGCACAAAATCGAAAAACAATTTTCTCCGCCTACTTTGATGGGAAATGGGTGCGACGACACTAATGCATTACCTTGAAACACATCCGGCTGGGAGGAAAAATTCTCACGAAAACGGATGCGCCAGTATGGATAGTCAATCATTTTCGGATTTTGTTTTTTGTTACTTCCAAGCGCAATTTAATTTAAATCTAATGGTCATTTTCCAGTGAAAGGAGCGGCTCAATTCGCCTGATTACTTTGTGCAAAGTTTTGTATCCAACGGGGGATGACCGTAGGTTGCGGGCCGCTAATTCCGATGGTAATTTATGACTTGGCAGAAAGCTTCCCCATTGCCGTTTCGTTCGAGAATTGGAAAATTATCTTTCAAAGCTACACACAGAGCCAGAAACTCAGAACAAGGTCAAAGAAATAAATTTCCCTTCGGTGAAATCCAAAATTTTGTGATGGTGGTGGTAACATTAGTAGGCTGATTTTCCCAAATTCGGCTGCTGGTGCTAGTTGTCAACTGATTTAATTAGCGGTTGGCTTACGTTGGTACCGGGCGACATTGGATATAATAATTCAAAGAAAGCAAAATTTAGGACGCTGTGATGACGCCGGACGTTCGAGCTTGCGTGCATGTCTCTGTATGTGTGTGAGGCTATCGGTCGTTGACAATCTCGACACGAAGCAAAATGAGAGCCTGGTTTTTCCCGGCGCTACCCAAAATTGACGAACTGAAACAACTTGACAGATCCGTTCAGTTCGTCGCTGGTACTGGAAAGGCGTTAGTTAGTGTTGTTAGTGCTGTGTGTTTCGTGAAGTGGTGAAGAGGAGAGACCCAGTTGGAGGCTAGAATGCCAAAGTGAGTGGGCGTTGTGATGTATGGACGAAACACGACCCGACAGGCAGCCACGGTGTTGATGCAAGCTGACGTCAATGAGAATTGAGGTTCGAGTTAGGGTAGGTTTCCATGGTGGAAGGTAAGATTTCTGATTCGCTAGTTGCCATCGTTTGCCATGGTTTGATAAACGTAGGATCCGCGGTTCATTTTTCAATGCCATTACAATCTAGCTGGAGAAATGTGAAGTCGTGTTGGATCCTAAAATAGACTTTCTAATTTATCGTGATTTATTTTAGTGAGTTTTTGCTGCCATTTGAATTTTATCGTTTGTTCTGAAAGTTAGAAGAAATACCAACGCAGATGATTTGACGTCAGAAAAACTTTGAATATGTGCACTGAAACAATATCGATGATTTGGCATGACGTTTTGTATTGACACGGTGACAGTCATTCGATTTTATCACACAATTTTCACAATATCAAATACTTCAAAATGGTGTGGAATAATCTCCACGGTGTTGGAAATCAGCTAGCGATATTTCGTTTAAAAAACTTCAGGAAAGGTGCTTCCTAGTACTTCTATTATTTGTTCGAAAAAGTTTCTTGAAGACAAGAGGAAATAGCCAATGCCAATTGAAATACTCTGAATAAGGTTAACACACAACATAGAAGACAATAAGATTGAACAATATTACGTTCGTGCTCAGACATCGAACGGCAAGTTTGCCATCTTAGATCCCATATCATCATTCCATTATCTCCAAATTCCAAACAAAGGCAACCAGTAAGCACTAACAATGGCTGTAAAATAGCTTTTAATAAGCACCGGAGATTGATATAGCTCTATATATGCAACATGAAGCTCATCTGTTGTAAATCATATGTGAAAGTGATAAGTTTTTGGTCGTCAATATCTCTGGTTCTATTAAACATGTTAACATATTTTTTTCTCCACATCACCGGAGATATGATCAGCAACTTGTGATAGAATTTTTAGTAGTATGAAATAACTACAATTAACTCGAAACTAAAGTTTTCCAAAATATTTGATAAGTACTGAAGGTAAAAATTAGATGCTTCATTCATTCTAAGGGCCTATTTGATTCGTTCAGTTCAGATCGAAATCCAGGTCCAGAATCTAATTCTAAAGTTCAGTTTCAGAATCCAAGAACAGATTTTCTTTTTCATTTCCACAGTTCAGATCAAAATTTCAGTTCCTAGTCTAGAATCCAAGGCTAGAATTGAGTTCCAGAATTCAGAACTTAGTTCCATAATGCAGATCTGGTTCCAAAATTCAGTTCCACAATTCTGAGAGTGTAGTTGAATACTGGATTTGGATTCTGAAGGTTTTTGAACTAAATTCCAGTTCTGGATTCTGGAACTGAATTTTGGAGCTGAACTCTAAATCCGAATTTTAAAACAGAATCCTGGTCCGAGGTCCTGTAAAAATTCTGCTGCAGCCTAGAATCCAGATCCAGAGTTCAGGGCTTGGAATCGGACTCATAATTCAGTGCCGAACCAGAATCCTCGTCTCGAATTCAGTTCCACAACACAGGTTCAGTCATCAGTTCAATAATCTAGATCCAGAACTCACTTCTAGAATTAAGGTCAGGTTCAGAATTCAGTTCCAGAATCTAGCATCGAAATTGAGTTCCAGAATTCAGTTCTAGCATTCGGCTCCAAAAATTCCAGGTCCAGAATTCAGATTCTTTAACATCAAAGAAACTGAACCATAAATTTTATTCGTATTCATACATCCGGTTATGTTTTTGACATTACCCAACCGTCTTTTTCAATTCGAATAATGATTATCGAGCCATTTTTGTTTAAACCTAATTTATCATAAGAAAAAAAAAGTATTAACATCTCACGAAACAAATTTTTTTCCATAGTTTCTAATTTTCCAAAAGTTGTGTCACTGAAAGCACAATAAATAACACACTGATGAGAAAAATGTCATGAAATTTTGACAGATAACACCTGAAGGATGTTTCTATTGATCACAGGAGTGTTTTTTTTAATATTAGTGACTCTATCTGCCTGTCACGATCGCGCCAAGTTTGGTGATAACCTTTTGAATTGTTTCGGAGTTATGTTGGATCATATAAACCTATAGAGGAATCCTACGCCAAATCGTCCAGAAATGACAAAATTCTGGCACAACCCCTTTCGATTTGCACGAGACTTTACATGTGTGATCGGTATAGTAAATGAAGTATTTTTCACTGGTCTAGAGATTCTTGTCATTCAAAACTAATTTTTGAAAAGGGCGTATGTGTTTTTAGCTGCAATAATTTTCAAACAAGTTTAACTAGAAATCTATGCTCTTTTTCTTTTTTAACGACTAAGTTTAGTAGTCAATATTTCTTTTTTCTTTTTGCGATATTCTCCTAATCAGAGATCTTTTTTTTTGTAGAAACAGACAATGAAAATTATAGAATGATAGTACTCAAGGGAGAGCAAGAATGTGAAAATATAGAACAGAAAAGTGAGACGTGACAGAGGGTCATTTAAGCAAGCAGAAATCTTCTAATAACTTAAATTTTACCTTCTACCAGAGGAGTTGGGCTTAGGCATCTGAACAATGCGAATCACCCAAGTCTCTGGTATGTCGGAAAGTAGTGATAAAGGTCTTTTTTTACCATTTACTATCCGAACCGGCAAAAGAAAAGTTACCAGAAGTTGTCACTTTCTACTTGCGACGGCATTCTCACACACAATGAGTTCTTCACTGCATGGATTGTTTTTTCCAGAGATTTGGGTGATTCGCATTGTTCAGATGCCTAAGCCCAACTCCTCTGGTAGAAGGTAAAAGTTAAGTTATTAGAAGATTTCTGCTTGCTTAAATGACCCTCTGTCACGTCTCACTTTTCCGTTCTATATTTTCACATTCTTGCTCTCCCTTGAGTACTATCATTCTATAATTTTCATTGTCTGTTTCTACAAAAAAATGATCTCTGGTTAGGAGAATATCGCAAAAAAAAAGAAAATAGAAATCTATAACTTCTACAAAAAATATGTCTAATAAGTGTTGTACTTTCTAGAAAAATATTCACTGAACAAAAAACTTCCAATTTTCCGTGAAATCGAAAATAAAATCGATTTTTCAAAATTCTCAGTTATTTTACCGAAAGATTTTTTTGAATTTTATATCACAAAAACGTCATGTTACAAGCAAACTAATGCATGGTTTAAAAAGTTGGAGAGATGATAAATGAAAACAGTTTCCGAGGAAACTTTACAACAATTTTCGAGCAATGAAATATTATTCTCAAAGCTACGTTCAATGAAAAAAGCTCATAAGAAGCTACTTCCTAAATGCAGTCTTTTTCGAGATATATGAGGTACTAAATTGAGAAAATTGATATTTCATGAGAATACGCCCTTTTTAAAATTAGCCTGGGTTCTCCATCACCAAATTTATTATTTTTATAATCCTAATAAAATCTTTAATAAATTATTCTTTGACATCAAGACGATGCGTGCGGCTGTTTTCTCATTTCTCTTCCCTAATTAATAGTTTCTGTTTTCTACTGATTAACTTCCTAGTATTTAGCTTCTGAACTCTAGTTTATGATTCATGTTTTCTGTTCTGTTTAGTTTCTTGTTTCATTTCAGTTTTCGACCTAAGTACACAGGGTGTGGTTCCTTTGTTCTAGAGATCTGTTTACAGTTTACATATCTTTAATTTCATATTTATGGTTTTGATTTTAGATTTTATTTTCTTATTTCTTTTCCCTATTTCATAGTTTCAGTTTTCTAAAATTAACTTTCTAGATATCTGTTTAAAGTTTGTGGTCTTTCATTTCTAATTTCAGGCATGTGATTTCAGTTTTGTTTTCTAGTATTTGGATTGTAGTTTATGATTCATGTTTGCTATTCTGTTGTTTCTCGTTTCATTTCTGTTTCTGATTTTAGTTTATAGTTTCAGTTTTTAATTTGTGTTTCTTGAAATTTCTATTTTCTGATTTTGATTTTCGAATCTGATTTCTGATCGCAGATTTTATATTCTTATTTCTTGTTCTATTCATATCTATCTGTTTTCTAGTATTAACTTTCTAGTTATCTGTTTAAAATTTGTGGTCTTCGATTTCTAATTTCTGGTTTGTGATTTCAGTTTTGGGTTTCGCATTTCTTTTCTCTATTCAACAGTTTCTGTTTCTAGTATTCACTTCTTAGTGTTCAACTCCTGGATTCTAGAATATTCATGTTTTCTGTTTTGTTTAGTTTCTCGTTTCATTTTAGTTTATTTTGATTTTCAGTTTTTATTTCATCATTTCCTTTTCCTATTTCATTTTCCGTTTTCTAGTATTAACTTTCTAGATATCTGTTTGAAGTTTATGGTCGTTAATTTCTAATTTCAGGTATGTGATTTCAGTTTTGTATCCTAGTTTCTTGTATCATTTCTGTTTTTGATTTTAGTTTATAGTTTAGTTTTCAATTTGTGTTTTTTGAAATTTCTAATTTCTGATTTCGATTGTCGTATCTGGTTTCTAATCGCAGATTTCATTTTCTTATTTGTGGTCTTTAATTTCTAATATCTGGTTTGTGATTCCAGTTTTGTTTTCTTATTTCTTTACCCTACTTAATGATTCATGTTTTCTAGTATTAACTTCCTATTATTTAACTCTTGGATTCTAGTTTATTCATGTTTTCAGTCCGGTTCAGTTTCTTGTTTCATTTTAGTTTTTGATCTAGGGTATGCAGGTTGCGGTTTCTTTGTTCTAGATATCTGTTTACAATCTAGTTTTCTTTAATTTCAAACTTCTGGTTTTGATTTACGTATCTGGTTTCAGATTTCAGATTCTTTTGTCTCATTTCTTTTCCCTATTTCATTGTATCTGTTTTCTAGTATTAACTTTCTAGATATATGTTCAAAGTTTGTGGTATTTAATTTCTAATTCTAAATTCTTTTTTCTTATTGCATAGTTCCTGTTTTCTAGTATTCGCCCTTATTCTGAATAACGTCGTATCGTTTTTTCCCTCGTATTTCATTTGTATTCCCCATAACGCTAGAAAAATCAAAGGTAGCTATGATTCGATCGTATCACATTCGATCGAAAAATCAATACGTCGTTATTCAGAATAAGGGCGATTTTCTTCCTAGTATTTACCTTCTGGTTCCTAGTTTATGTTTCATGTTTCCTGTTCTGATTAGTTTGTCGTTTCATTTCAGTTTTTAATTTTAGTTTATAGTATCTGTTTTTAATTGTGTTTGATTTTCCAGTTTTTATTTTCTCATTTCTTTTTCCTGTTTCTGGTGAATAATTATTAGTTTCTGATTCCTAGTATCAACTTTAAAGTATCTAGCTCCTGGATTTCAGTTTATGTTTCCTGGTTTCTGCTCTATAATTTTCTAGTTTCTGCTATGGAATTTTTAGTTACTGGATATTTGTATTAAGTTTAGATTTTAGTTTCTAGTATTCGTTTTCAAGCTTATAGTTTTTAGTTTTTCATTTCCAGTTTCTATTTTTTCTATTTTCTTTAAATAAAAAAATATGAATATGCTTTCTAATTTCTAGTATGCAGTTTTTAGTTTTATATTTCGATATGTGCTTGGATACTGTTTTCTAGATATTTTGTGCTCTTCGACTTTCAGTTTCTGTGTTTTGTTTTCTAGTTTCTAAATAATTTTCTAAAAACCGTTTCGAATATCACAGACAAAATGAAAGTAAAATTGAAAAAACTAAGAACCAAATTCTTAGTTTTTTCAATTTTACTTTCATTTTGTCTGTGATATTCGAAACGGTTTTTAGAAAATTTCTTTCACATGAAAGTTTCCTACTGTATAGAATTCCAGATGCGAGAATCGATCCCAAAACTCTTGTTGGTCTCAGAACCTTACTTCGGCTATACAAATCTCCTGAATATGAAACAAGTCCTGTATCGGAAGCACCAGGAATAGTGGTCAAAATTTCCAAAAATTTCATCAATCATACCGATTTTCTCGGGCTTAACTTCAAATGAAAGGTCGCACTGCGATCACTGTTTAATTTTCTTCTGATTCGACTTCCCGGATTCTAGTTTATTATACAAGTTTCCTGATCTGTGAATTGAATTGTTCGTTTCATTTTAGTTTTTTAGTTTCCGTTTTACAGTTCCCTGTTTCTGATGAATAATTATCAGTTTCTGATTCCTAGTATAAACTTTTTAGTATTTAGCTTCTGCATTTCAATGTATGCTTCCTCGTTTCTGTATTATTATTCTTAAATTCGAAAGCAGTCGATTTTTTTGTTCCTGGATATTTGTATTTAGTTCAGTTTTCAGTTTCTGGTGTTTCTTGTTTAGCTTATAATGTCTAGTTTTCTATTTACAGTTTCTATTTTTTTAAATAGATATATGAGCTAGTTTCTAATTTTTTGTTTCTGGTTCCTAGTTTGCAGTCTCTAGTTCTCAAGTTTTAGTTTCTGTACTTTTATTTGTGCTTGGAAACTGTTTTCTAGATACTAGTTTATGTTTGTTCTTTTTGATTTCTGGTTTCTATATTTTATTTTTAGTTTCTAGGTTTCTAGATTCTTGTATTCAGTGTATCGTATAGATTTTTTCATCCAATTTCTAGTCTTTACCTTTGTTTATGCATGTTAATGGATGTAAAATGCATCTCATTTTTTCGGAAATATCTGAAAATAATTGTAAAAACTGGGATCTAGGTGAAAGTTTTCTATTGCAAAGGTTGCTATGAAATTCCAAATACGAGAATTGGTCTAAGAGTTACGGGTTGTAATGAGAAGACGAAGTCTACGAACCTCTGGTCTCTGAATTGTTTTTATTTATTGGTCTTTATAGTTGATGGTACAAATACTCAATTTACCTGTACAAGCGGCTCCGAGGGCGCCAGAAATAGTGGTAAAAATTCCAAAATAACATCAATTTCTCTAACATTATTAGACCGATTTTCTCGAACTTCATTTCAAATGAAAGGTCTCATGGTCACATCGATTGCTTTTGAATTTTATTCAGATTCGACTACTCGGTTCCGGAGATACGTGAGGTTTGCTAAAAAAAACCCTTTAGTGTCCCCGATTACAACCCTTTCAAAAAAAAACTACCACTGCATCATTTTGTTGAATTCAAATTGCTTCTATTCAATTGCAAGTACTGTTTCGTGCGAAAGAAGGCAACCTCCAAATTCCACCAGATACAAATTGCCCCCAATTTTCATAATTCACCCTCCATTAGCATTCCCGTGCTGATCCCGGTCGATACCAGCGGCCAACAACAAACGGCATCACACATACTTCGGATGGCCCCACGAAGCCAACATTGACCCCGTTTATTAATTGTCCAACCCGTCGACGCAGAAATCAACAACAAATCCTAGCCTAGCCGTAGCCTAGATGAATATGTGTGTCCAGCTCCGCACTCCGGACGAAGAAAACACAGAAACACATTTCCATTCATTTCGGTAGCCTCCGGTCTCACAATCATGTCCTTGAGCTGCTCTATAAACACAGGTGAAAATTAAACACCCCTCTCACCGTCCACGCTTTCCACGTTGGTTCCCCCGTTTAGCGTCTTCTTATCAACCCCTTCCCATCAACAACGGCTGGACGACGAGTTGGACTCAAAACTCGACCGACAGCGTCGAATCTACTGACCTTCTTTTACCTACCTTTCTTCCTTCCTTCCTTCCATTCGGCACACAATGGGAACTGAATTCCTTCTCACGCCACAGGGATCATGAACAGGAGACTTCACTTTCGTTAGCGGTGGAACGTCAAATCCGCTTCATTTGTGCATTGATTTTCCGTGAGCAAACAGCTCACCCTAGTTTTGTTTTACCATGTCCAGAACGAGAGGGGGGTGAGAGCAAGTTAACGAAATTCACTTCACTTTCCAAACTGACCACTACTGCCGAGTGGGTTTCCTTTGGAATTTACGGGTTCGTTGTGTTCGGGAATCTTCGGCTACCGAAGACCACCGTTGATTGTGTTTGTGAGAGTAAGAGTAGAAAAGAGTAAACCCTTTTTTACACTCTCTCTCCCTCTCATCAGCCTGAGTTAATGTTGTGTTAGTGTGGTCGTTTATCGACATCGAAAAGTGGAAAATCTTCCCCTCCGACGAACGAATTGTAGTTTTTCAACGCCACTACAAACACACTGCTACTGTGATGGTTGTCAAGTCAGGACCAATCGCAACCGAGCGTAAACAAAGCAGCACGTGTCAGACCAATGCAGACAAGTCGCGCATCCTTCCGTTTTTTTTTTTCAGTTGTTGTTGGAATTCTATTGTCTCCCGTACCCAACCCGTGGCAGTGAATGTGAAAGGGGAAATCAAAGAAAATGGAGTCCATCAAATAGTGTGTGGGCAGGAAGATTTATTGTCAAGTATACTGCTCAACTTCAGGGCTAGGGAAATATTTCAAAATGTTGGCAAATAGTAAGCAAAGGTGATGGCAACTGTAGGGTGTTGTGTTATTTTTTTTTTTGGTTGCGTGATTATTGTCACGCTAAGTAGTCGAACTTGTTCGTAGCGAATATGACGTTTCCGTTTGACGCATCGGTACTGATGTTGAGGTAAAATTGGGGTAAATTATAGCTGCTTTACGGTTTCGGATTCCCAAATTGTTCCGTTTGAATTTTACTCCCAATCTGTTTATGCACTAACAAATCGCTTGCCAGACCATCAAATTCTTCAGTAAACATCCTTTTTTTCACGTAGTGTGTAATAATAACATGCTAGTAATAATTTCTTGTCCAACTTAATAGCAATCTTGTCATCCATGATAAGACAATGGTTATTAGTGGTGAAAATTCGTGTCATGCGGTTTAAGACCGTTTGGTTTCACAATAGTGACCAATTTGTGAACCGCTTTCAAGGCTTCTACAGCTTTCCTACGTTCTCAACTTCATCCTACCGTAGGCACAGTTGTCATTAAATTTGAATGTCGTTAGCTTCATTTTTTTCACATACCGAATAAAGACATTTCATTTTTGCTTGGAGAAAACTAGTTGATTTTTATGTGTCATAGGTATTGGATTCGCTTCGAGACCGATCCCTTAAAGGCTGAGGACAGTACCGTAAAGTGGTAGGTTTTTTGCTATTTTCCCGTTTCAAATTAAATTTTCTTGGAAACGGTGCAGAATATAGAAAAACCCACCTGAAAATGTCTTCGAAATTTAGTTGAGAATATTCTATGAAATTTTCAGAATGATTCATTGAGTTTAGCGGTCGTGTTGTATTTTTTTCTGACTGTAGAACTGCTGAAAATTGGAACGCTCGGAAATGCATACCTCTACTTGTTCAACGAATATCTCGGCTTTGGAGGCTTGTATCATAAATCTACCGTGACAAACTCTAGATAATTTAGTTTAGATGAGATTAGTACATAAAAACATATATGTTATCGCGATAAAAATAAAGTCTTGTATTTTTCTGTGAAACAAAGTCAGTTTCAATGCATCCACCATTTTTTTCGCTTTGGTTTCCTGATAGCATTCTGAAAAAAGGAGAGAGAGAAATAAAATAGGCTCGACAAGGCTGCCAAACACACAGACATTCAATCTTTGTAAAAGTTGAATATTTTTTTCATTGTTCATTGGAATTCATGTAATGTCCAACCCATACGATAGATTAATGTGATAAAACTTCTCATCAAAATAATAAAATTTATACTGGCAACCCGGTACAGTTTGCTCATATACGAGAGAGTACAAGAGAAATACGATGTGCAAAGGGAATTGAGCGAGCCACGTGGTCGATTTAAAACTCAACACGTGACACTCTGTCCTTAGACCTTAAGGGTATGCTTTCCAATAAAGCTACGCACTTTGAATACCAATACCTTATCGGTCTTAGCCATCATACATCTTAATTGTGGCAAACCATTTGTTTTGCCTGAATCGAGAGACCAATTCGACTCACGACTGAGTAGAAAAATGTGTGGAATTTGACTTTTTGTTTCAACTGACTTCGCAACCGATTCTTAGTGTAAAGAATCATTGCATGACTCAAAATCTCTCTAGATTGGGGTTTGAACATACCATAACTGGCTTGTTAGACCAGCAGCGCGGGGTACCATAAACCATTTTGATTCCGAAACTGTGAATTATAAGAAAATAATTTACAAGAAGAAGCGTTTGTTCAAAAACGGTTTTCTCGCATGAACCAAGCGAATCGTGCGTGGTTGAGAAACAGTACCAATTCCATTCCGACGCAAAACAGAGTTAAAACTACATAAAAAGGAGAATGAAACCGGGGTGAAATAAATGACAATAATAATAATAATACATAAAAAAGTAATTTATTTATGAAGCTATATGTTACGAAGATTTTTGAGGCCTACACAACAAAAAAATTTGAATAATACAGGTGACCTAATTCCTCATACGATGTAATTCATAAAGACCTAATCTGTCAAACAACGGAAAATTTGATTTGTAATGACTTAATGTTAGATTAGCTTGAATTTTACTGGTTTCGACTGTAACTTGCATTCTGCTAGCAGGTGTGACTGTATGCATTTAAATGCTCCTTTTACCAGCCATGCAGATGTGTGCTTCTGTGGCTCAGTCGATTAACAGACGTACTTGCGATCCAATGATTCTCGGTTTAAGTTGCGGCGGCTGCTGTTCTTTTTTTATTTCAACGAATTTCATGTCATGGAGTTTTAGACACAATATTAAATGTTCTTACACGTGAATTTGCGTCAACTGCGACGCTCCATTTATGTGCATCTAATAAGATGTAAAATCACAGGGATTTTTTTAAGTGTGTATCTGAGTCAACGTCTGACTGAAGGTATTTTAAAATGGAAATTTTATTTGTTCCGATTATAGAGGTTTAAACATTACGATCATTCACCTCTTCGGGCTAGAAAAGCTTTCTGACCATATGTGTGGAGTTGGGAATCGAACCCAGGCGGGTTGCGTGAAAGGCATCGACTTACTCATCACGCTACTCCCGTCCCAAATATGGAAAAATGTTCTGTTTGACGAAGCATTTCACTTGATACTATCGTGCGATGGGAAGCGTTACTTTACGAAGTTAAAGAAACTAGAAAGCTTTGCATACGATAATTTACTTAAATTTAGGATTACAAATCGTATAAGTTATTTTTTTGGAAATTATGAATGTTAAAACCCGTTATTATGGTAAGATTCTTGTGGTAAGCGAATGTTTAGAGAAGTTATAGGTGTTACGAAGTGTTGCATGCGTTACTTTTTAGTAAGTTATAGGCAACTTTTTTAAAAGTTATACGCGTTACTTTTTAGTAAGTTACAGGTAATACGAAGCGCTTTAAACGCTACATTTTTGTAAGTTATAGGCGTTACGAAGCGTTACATGCGTTACTTTTTTGTAAGCTATAGGCGTTACGAAGCGTTACATGCGTTACTTTTTAGTAAGTTGCAGGTAATACGAAGCACTTTAAATGTTACTTTTTTGTAAATTATAGGCGTTACGAAGCGTTACATGCGTTACATTTTTGTAAGCTATAGGTGTTACGAAGCGTTACATGCGTTACTTTTTAGTAAGTAGCAGGTAATACGAAGTACTTTAAATGTTACTTTTTTGTAAGTTATTGGCGTTACATGCGTTACTTTTTTGTAAGTTATAAACATTACGAAGCGTTACATGCATAAAATTTTTGTAAGTTATGGACGTTACGAAGCGTTACATACGATACTTTTTTGTAAGCTATAGGTGTTACGAAGCGTTACATGCGTTAATTTTCAGTAAGTTGCAGGTAATAAGAAAGCGCTTTAAATGTGACTTTTTTGTAAGTTATTGGCGTTACGAATTTACGGCGTTTGTAAGTTATAAACGTTACGGAGCGTTACATGCATAAAATTTTTGTAAGTTATGGGCGTTACGAAGAGTTACATGGGTTACTTTTTTGAAGGTGATAGGCGGTACTGTTTTGTTTTGTTATAAGCGTTACATGCGTTACTTTTTAGTAACTTATAGGAATTACAAAGCGTTACTTTTTAGTAAATTATAGGCGTTACGAAGCGTTACATGCGTTACTTTTTCGTGAGTCACAGGCGTTACGAAGTGTTACATGCGTTACTTTTTTATGAGTTATAAGTGCTACGAAGCGTTCTCTTTTATAAGTTACAGGTGTTACGAAGCGTTACTGTTTTGTAAGTTATAGGCGTTACGAAGCGTTACATGCGATACTTTTTCGTGAGTCACAGGCGTTACGAAGTGTTACATGCATTACATTTTTGTAAATTATAGGCGTTACGAAGTTTTAAATGCATTACTCTTTTGTAAGTTATAGACGTTACTAAGTGTTACTTCCGTTACTTTTTTGTAAGTTATCAGCATTACGAAGCGTTCTCTTTGATAAGTTACAGACGTTAAGAAGCGTTACTTTTTGTAAGTTACAGGCGTTACGAAACGTGACATGTGTTACTCTGTTTATGTTTGTGGAGTTACGAAGCATTACATGTGTTACGCGTTTGTAAGTTATAGGCGTTACAAATCATTACATGCGTAACATTTTTGTAAGTTTTAGTTGTTACAAAATGTGTTCCATTTTTAAAAGGTACAAGCGCTACGAGGTGTTACATCCGTTATTTTTGTGTCAGTTTTGTGTGTTACAAAACGTTATATGTGCTACTTTTTGTAAGTTAAAAGCGTTACAGAGTTTTGGCATCCTAATTTGAACATATTGAAGAGTCACTTATTTACAAAATCTACTGGAAATGTCAAAATTATGAAATGATTCTACAACGACATGAAATACACTGATCAAAATTAGCATAAATATTATTATGATATATTGTTCAAATGAATTAATTGTTTCATTCTATCCATGAAGAAAACAATAGTTCTGTTCCATGAGAATATTCAGTAAATTGAAATGTTATTTCACATGATTCAACGGTTTCAATATTTTATATCTTACCGTACTTCCTCTTCCAACAAACTACGCAGATAACCTCGTCGTAAGCAGTATTTAAAGAGTACTACGTCATTTTCATGGCCATTGAAAACAACAGAACATTGAAAGTAACAGAACACTTCAATACATTGAAGAAGGTGGCAAATAGCATACCGAAATACTGGTATCTGTGTCTGTTACTATCTCGTGACGTTAGTAGAGAAATAGTAGAGACTTTTAAATATAGTGAAATTAAGTGGAAACAAATGGAAATTGACAACAATCTGTTGAGTTCTTTTTTCCACCATTTATTTATCAACACCAGAATCTGAACTCTGGAACTGAAACTGAATTAAAGAACTAAATTGGGAATCTGAGATTGACTCCGAATTTAGTTGCAAAATTCAGGTTCGGAATGCTCAGTTCATGAATTTAGTTCTAGAACTGTGGGACTGAATCCCTTTTTTAGAATCCGGGTTCAAGAACTGAACTCTGAACTTGAATTCAGAATCTGAGTAAGGGAACTGAATTCAGTTCGAAAAACTAGATGAAGAATCCAGGGTCCGAATTCAATTACAGTATGTAGATTCTGAATTCTGAAAACGCATTCTGAAACTGAATTAAGGAATAAAATTCTTCATCTGGGATTCGGGAAGTAAGTTCAGAAACTGAATTCAGGAAAGTAAGGCGCTGCATTGTAAAGTATTCACGTCAAAAACACAATTTTGGAGTAAACTTTTTGAGTTATTTTTGTTTTTTAATGCCTGCTTTTTTCCCCATAACATCACAGAAGTCTTAAGGATCAAAGTGATATCCGGGTAGAAAATTGGAGTTACGATTTTGGAATGAAATATACTCCTCAGGTAACACATTTTCTGATCATGATTACTTTTCATTGCTTATAAGTGGAATTCTTTCGATCAGAAAAACATGAACATTCGTCAAGACTTCGGGAGTAGTTAAAATGAAAAAAATGGTTTAACGATTTTTTGCTTTGCTCATATAGAAAGGCTATGCCATTACTGTGAAAACCGACTTTTGGACGGAGCCCCGAGTGTCATATACCATTCAACTCAGTTCGTCAAATGTCTGTATGTGACAAATAATACCACTAGATTTGCTCAGAAATAGCTGAACCGATTTTCACATACTCAAATTCAAATGAAAGGTTTTATAATCCCATTGCTCGCTATTAAATTTTATCTTCATCCGACTTACGGTTTCGGAATTACAAGGATATATGTGCAATAGTAAAGGCAATAGCGCACCGGTAATAGTGAAGAAAAGCTCCAAAAACGAAACTCACTTTGATTTCTCAGCCACGGTTAAAGCGATTTTCACAAATCATGATTCAAATTGAAGCTTTCATTGTCTTAAGAAGATACTGTGTAATTCATCCAGATTTGACTTTCGGTTCCGAAATTAAGAAGCGATGAGTGTCAAAACTTTCAAACCATCATATAAAATGACGATGCAAAACCGGTACGCATCGGTACGTGCTGGTACGGAAGAGGAAAACACTACCGCCTGGCACACAGCGTGCTTTGTACAATTTTGTACAGCGTACAGGGTTGCCACATTATATCAATTTGACATAACTGTTTACAAGTTGGAAAGGTTAGGGTAGTGTATAGGCAAAGAAAGAATTTGATTTCATTCAAGTTTGAAAAAAACTTGAATGTTTTGTTTTTTAAACAGTATTTCTTTCAGTGTGTAACGCCCGGAATCAGAGATCCAAGTTAATTACAATCGGTTCAACTGTTTCTGAGAAAATTGGCATGTTTTATGCATTTTGTTGCACATATCACCCAGTTATTTCGGAACCGGAAGTCGGATCCGAATAAAATCCAATAGCGTTCTATGAAAAAGTATGACCTTTCATATTAAGTTTGTTAGAAATCGGTTTTGCCATCTTAGAGAAAATCAAATGCACATTTTTTGCCCATTCATTTTGCACATTTGGCGACCTCGTTCCGTTTTAAAGTCAGGTTTAATAGTAATTGCATAAGCTTTCTATATGAGAAAAGCGAAAATGAAAATTCAGTTCCAACGGTGACCCCAACAAGTGTCGGCACCTGTTGGGACGCGTACACGTTTAGTGCATTACAAATAATGAAAAACCACCCCATGCGGAATGTAACAACCTAATCGATGTGATCATAAAACGCCAGCCTCGTATCCGTTTTATTACATGGAGTTTCATAACAGAACAACAGAAAAAAAAATCATCACGAACACAATTACGTATATCGACTAATGAGCTTTTTTTATTGTTTCTTTCTCTCTTCTTCCTCCCTGGTTCGACCCTGATTTCCTTCCATCAAAGTGTCCCTTTTTCGATAACGCCATGTCCAAGGGCGACCTCCTCTACCGGACCTGGGTGAGTGAAGCGTTGAGCGTTGGTGCACTTCGTACAAATCAAAAAAAAATCACGTTAACAATCATCTGCCTTTCTCTTTCAATGTGTATTTGTGTGCGTGTGAACTCATTCGGCATTCAAACCCTTGGTGATCCATCGTTTGCTGGCTTCTGTTGTGCAACAAAAAAGTTGCACAATCGTAGCAGAAATCGATATTTCACCACCCTGGGATTCACGAGATCCATTCGATCAACGTAGGTAATTACATTTTGGCACACCTTTCACATCCAGGAAAAAAACTGACCATTGCTAATCGATTTTCGCTTTCGCATCACAGTAAGTAGATAAATCTAACGTTCGACATTCAACCACCCGCAACCCCATATACTACTACCTCATAAGCACCGTAGAAAAGTTGAAGATGTTATTTACTCATTCCGTTCACTTTCACAAAACTAACCCCAGAGACCGCCACCGTATTGCCATCATCGGTGGCACCATCTGTTGGCAATGGCTTCTACCGAACGCCTAACGCGCTAACCTTGAACGGCCGGCCCTCTATTTGCCCAGTCATTATCACATAACTTGTCCGGCCTAATTACATCTGCTGGGGGGAGGCCTCGGCACGAGGAACTGCGGTCAGAGTCGTCCATTGGCGAAATGGAGCCGAAGCAAGCGCGTTTTCGGGAATTTCCCATGAACCCGCCGCCGCCGCGGTCGGTTCGCGGTTGCCACACTTGATTTACAACATTTTTCCTTTCGGTCGAACAGCCGCGCGCCATCCGCCATATCTTGATCGGAGCTTCCGTCATAAAAGCCCAACCCCAGCCTAAATGCTTGTTTTCGATTGAAACAAAAAAATAAAATAAACACCGAGAGGCCAACGAAAACAACGACGGTCCGGCCTTGATTCCAGCGGACGACAGCTTGCGAGAAAACGGCGCGTTTGGGACGGTGAACTTTTCACTTGGCGAAATTCCCGCAGCCCTCGTGTGAGATGTCCTTGACTAGAGGGAGGCTCAAGGACCTGACTTCCTTCTTTTTTTTTTCTTTTTTTCGTTGTCGATATCGGCGGGTACAGTGCGAATCCACTCGTGTGTATCGTGTGCCGTACCATTCCCGGGGCCGGTTAGTTTCGCTCAATCACGACGGAAACTAATTATCCCACCCACCCCGTCGCTTCGCCAAACCCGACCGCCCACCTCTCCCGCGTCCACAATCGTCGTCTTTGTTTCACGGGTCGGCTTGTGTTATTGGGCTTGGGGGAGTAGCAAAACTGGGGCTTTTCCTTTGTTTATAGTTTGTTTGGTTAGCAGAACACATCGTACAAAAAAAACGGGTGAAAGTGAGATACCTACATACTGGATTTTCACTTGATACGAACGCTGATTATGGTTTTGGGTTTTTATGAATGACTCTAGCGCTAAAAGTTTTTGGTAGGAACTTTTTGCTTAATATAAATGCAAACTGTATAATTGGGATATTGATACTAAGTGAAATCCTTAATGTTCTGCGGGTCCAAAAAGCGTTGAGCCCAAATCTGAAAATTCTGTGATAATTCGGCAAATGTGGCATCACTGGTTTTCATATATACTGAGCTTATTTTATGTGTGTACTGCGGGAAACGGACTGTGAAAAAAAATTTCTCGCAGGAATCTAATCAAGTATGAAGTGCATTGCATTTCCCCGTGTTTAATTCAGAGAGAAAGTTAATATATTTATTGATTAACTACCATGCATTATATCATTTGCTTTCACCGTATCGATTTAGTTCGTGTGCTTTCTGATCTCGCTACCGAGAGATTGTACGTTTCGACCATTGGTTTTGATCTTTATCAAGAAAAAAATTATTTCCATAAGCTAACTACAACTGACATTATCAGTTCAAATAAGAGGGGCTTCTACCTTGTCAGGGTCGAAATCATGTACTTTCTTGAACATTTTATCTAACTAATTTATTTATAATAAAAATTGTCGAATGTAAAAAGCAGGGGAGCGGAGAACTCTATAAATGGCGACCCGTCAATGGTAGTAGATCTTGTTGGTGATATCAATAATCGAGCAATCGCTGTGAAATGTTGGACAAATGTTTATTAGAAGGGTGTGCATTAGAGATGGTCGGGTTTCGGGGACAAAAACCCGAAACCCCACCATCTCTATTACACACCCTTCTAACCCAAACCCGACGGGTATTTGTCGGGTTCGGGTATAGAAAAAGATATATTTGTCGGGTTATGGTCGAGTTCGGGTTAATAAAATTTATCAGGTTTCGGATTTTGGAACATTTTTCGGGTTCGGGTTTGGAATCTCGGATTCGGGTCGAGTTTTTTTATTTTCGATCGGATACGGATCGGGTTCAGGTTTGAAAAAAATGCTTACTCAACCATATCTAGTGTGCAAGCAGTAGACTTTTTTTTATTTCCTTATTTCTCAATTTGCTACGTTTCAAATTCCCTAATTATCAAATTTATTATAAATTCAGTTTCCTAATTTTTCAGTTTCTTGATAACCTAATTGTTATTAATTTTCCCGATTTCTTACTCTCCTATTTTCTTATTTAATTTATTTCTTATTTCATAATTTCGATTTTCTACTCTCCTAATTCTCTAATTTCTCCATTTTATTTTAAATTTTGGAATAATATTTTAATAAGTACTCTGCCCATAAAAAGATTTAAAAAGAAAATAAATCCGATTTTTTTTATTGATCAAATAATAAATAGTCCCTCTATTTTTCTTAGCATCCTTATTTGAGTATTTCCTAATTTTGTAATTTTTGATTTTCCAATATCGTTAATTTCGTTTTTATCCACTTTCCTTAATACTTAATTTCTCACTTCTTTCCCTAATTTGCCGGAATTGTCTAATTTTCTTATTTCCAAGTTTTCTCGCTTTCTGATTCCCTAATTTCCTCATTTTCAAAAATCTCTAATTTTAAAAATTTCTAAATCTCCTGATTTCCTTATTTAGAAACTTGTAATTTCCTGCTTTACAAAGTTATTGAGTTTTCAATTTGCTTATTTCACAATTTCCTAATTTCTAATTTTTATGATTTCCTGATATCCTAATATTTTGCTTTCTTTATTTCCTATTTTCCTATTCCAATTATACAACTACTTAAATTATGTTTTTTTTTGTGTTTTGATTACTTGATTTTTCAATTTCTTTATTGTTTAATTGCCTAAATTGCTAAATTTCTTATGTGTTAATTCCTTAACTTCCGAGTTTTTCGTTTTATTAAATTTCAAATTTTTAAACTTTTTTTCAACTCCTGAATTAGAATTTCATTATTTTAAATTTTCTGATTTTTTGTTTCTCAATTTCTTAATTTTCTACCTTTCTAATTCTTTGCTTCTTTCATTTTCTATATTTTTAATTTTCTTTCATATTTTCTCTATATTTCCTAATTTCTCAGGTCATAATTTCCTTTTTTTATTCCCCTATTTCCTGAATCCCTCACCCAATGTCTAACTTTTCTAATGCTTTAATTATCTAATTTCCAGAATTCTAAATTTCTAATTGATGTAATACTGCTAATAATGCCTCAAACTTTCGGATACTGTCATAATTATAAATTTCATTTCCGATATTATTAAAACAATCCTAATTATCAGATTTTTTAAATTTGATTACCAAAGAATTTCATAATTTCCAAGTTTTAATTAATTTTAATTTTTTAAGTTATCAAATTAGTAAAGTTGATCACATCTACGACGCAATTACTTTGCTATTCCTAACATTCTAACTTTGTGATCTCTTAATTCTCTTTTTCCCTAATTACATGATTTCTCAATTTCTTAATAGTTTATTTGGATTAATGCTAAATCTGATTTCGAAAATTCTTTACTTTCCTAGCTTAGGTTCCAAATTTTTTCTTAGTTTTTCTAATTTTCAATTTTCCAATGTTTTTCCTGATTTAGAATTTTATTATTTAAAATTTTTTTATTTTTTTATTTCTTTATTTCCCAATTTTGTAATTTTCTAGTTCACCTTTTTGTTTATTTTCTTCTATGTTTTCTCTGAATTTCGTTTTTTCGTTCCCCAATTTTCTAAATCCCTCATATTTAATTTTCCTAATTTCTTACTTTCTTAATCCTTCAATTATCCAATTTCCAGAATTCCTAATTTCTTATTGATATAAAACTTGTTTCAAACCTTCGGATACGGATTCTAAATTTTATTTCAAATAGTATCAAAACAATCCTAATTTTCTAATTTTTTGAATTTGCTTTCCTAAAAATTTCTTTATTTCTTTTTTTATAATTTCCTGATTTGTTTCCCATTTTCCTACACTTTTTGTGTATTATTTCTCCAATTTTCAAATTATTTACACCTTATTTTCATTTTCTTATTTTTTTTCATATATCAAGTAACTAAAATTGACCACACCATTACTTTGCTTTTTCTAACATCCTAACTTTTGAATTTCCTAATTTTCATATTCCATAATTACTTGATTTCTGAATTTCATTAATTATTTAAATTCCTAATTTTCTAATGTGCAGATTCTTTAGTTTCCCATTTCTCTGATTATAAATATTTTTTAGTTTCTTGATTTAGAGTTTCATTGTTTTAAAATTTTCTGATTTTTGTATATCTTTATTTCCCAATTTCTTAATTTCCTAATTCTCTAATTTCTTAATTTCTTGTTTCCTTCATTTCCATTTCTTTAATTTCTTCTGTCTTTTCTCTGTATTTCCTAATTTTCCCATGAAACAATTTCGTTTTTTTCATTTCCCGAATTTCCTAAATCCCTCATATTATGAATTCCTAATTTCTTACTTTCTCATTTCTTTGATTATTTAATTCCCAGAATTACTTATTTCTTAATTATATAATTCTTACTTCAAACCTTCGGATACTTCCGTAATTCTAAGTTTCGTATTAAATAGTATCAAAATGATGTACATTCTTTGTTTCCTATTTTCCTAAACTTTTTATTTACTATTTCATATTTCTTCAATTTTCTAATTATATAATTACTTAATATCCTTAGTTTAATATTTTTCCCTTTTTTTTTATTAGGTTTTTAAGTTATCAAATAACTAAATTTGATCTTATCTACTACAATATTACTCTACTGTTCCTAAAATCCTATCTTTTTGTTTTCTTTATTTTCTTATTTCCTAATTACTTGAATTCTCAATTTCCTAATTGTTTAATTTCCTAAAGTCCTTATTTTCTGATGTGCTAATTCCAAGCTTACCGTATTCCAAATTTTTGAATTTCCTTATTTAGAATTTCATTATTTTAAAATTTTCCGATTCATTTTCTTTTCTTCATTTCCCAATTTCTTTATTACCTGTTTCTCTAATTTCCTAATTTCTTGCTTCCTTCATTCCCTATTTTTTTATTTCCTTTTATCTTTTCTCTGAATTTCCTCATTTTCTCATGTCCCAATTGCCTAAATCCCTCACATCTCCTAGTTTCTTACTTTCCTAATCCTTTAATTATCTAATATCCAGAATTTTTGCTTCAAACCTTCGGATACTTTCGTAATTCTAAATTTCATTTCAATAAATAAATAAAATAGGTATAATTTTCTGATTTTTTTAAATTTGCTTTCCTAAGAATTTCATAGTTTACATTTTTTATGATGTTTGTGATTTCTTAATGTTTTGCTTTCTTTTAATCGTATTTTCCTAAACTTTTTATTTATTATTTCATGTTTCTTAACTTTCTTAATATTTAACTCCTTAATTTACTTACTTTCATTTTTATTTACTTTTTGATAAATTTTTCAGATATCAAATAACTAAAGTTGATCTCATCTACGATACAATTACTTTGCTGTTCCTAATATCCTAACTTTTTGATTTCTAAATTTTCTTATTCCCTAACTACTTGATTTCTCAATTTTTTCTTTGTTTAATTGCCTTCATTCCTAATTTTCCGATGTGTTAATTTTTCCACTTCCTATTTCCTTACCGTTTGTCTAATCTTCAAAACTTTCATTTTTTTTACTTTTTCGATTTAGAATTTGGTTTTCTTTTTTTATTCCTTGGTTTCCTATTTCCCTCATGTTTTAAATTCCAGATTTCCCAACTTCTTAATTATATATTTTTTTCTTCAAAACTTCAGATCCTTTCACAATTTCAAATTTTATTTCAAATAGTATCGATAAAAAGTTGATATCTACCTAACGGGTCTAGTGGAACTCTTATGGACTGTACAAAATTCCATCTGTATACTTTTCATACAACCGTAGAAAAAAATATACAAGAAATGACACGAGTCGGTTTTGCCCGCCATTCAATTGCCATTCTTTAGAGACACGGAAAATATATGGTTTTTGCTTTTCTTTACAGAAAGAAAATAGAATGACTAAAAAACCGTCTCTTGATTGGAGTTCCGAAGACCCCTAGTGTGATATACAATTCGACTCAGCTCGACGAGATCGGAAAATGTCTGTGTGTGTATGAATGTATGTGCACTTTACTTACCGCTCATTTTTCTCGAAGATGACTACTACTGGTTCATTGATCAAGTTCGAAGATCAAAGGGCTATCGCTTCTGGTTCCGGAGATATAAAAGTATAAGTGACGTTACCGACGAAACCTAACCCAACCGATTAAATTTTCTCGAAGAAGGCTGAATCGATTTTAATAAGCTAGGGCTATTGTGTCATTCAAGTTTTTAAAATTTCAATCACTCAGATGATTGATGAGTTTCGCCTTGACCCTAAAAAAGATAGAAATTTTCGACTGCAGCAAAGAATCGGTTTCCGAAAATGTTTTGCATAATCAAGATATAATTATTTAAACAGGTCTCAGTATAATCACCTACTACCGTTTTAACTTACACTGAAGGGTTTGACACCAATAAAAACCGAAGCGTTTACTCGTAAAACAATCAAACGTGTTTTACTACTGCTAGATAACCTTGTAACCTGTCCTAACTGCTGTACGAACCTTGAAGTAGGTTACTAGTAGTTAATTTGGGGTTCTTTATCCCATTAAACAATAATTACCATTATTGTCATAATCATTAGCATAATTATTATTGTTTTGATGACTGTTATTATTATTGTTATCAAATAAACGATTGGAGTACCCTGCTGTATTTTTACTTTGTCACAGTTGGTCAAAATAACGGTAAATCTTACCCAGATTCACTTGTTAGTTCCGCACGTGGACCGGAAGTTCGTCACATTGCTCGTGATTCGCACCAATAATCCAAAAGTCGTTTCATTTTTTTCCCGTAGCAGTGACCTTGGGTTGCGGATTTTAAGCCATTAATTCCCATAGCCAGCCAGGTCCAGCAGTCTCAGTGTGGTGGGAGTCAATTTCACATGCAACTGAGTGACGCAGCACAAAACCTGGCAACGTAGTGGCCATGGTCAATGCGAAACCCTACAGCAACAAAAAAACTTCACTTTCAGCAACTCGGTAATATATTCAAATTGGCTCTCGATTATACTTTCTGAAAGTAAATAATAACCGATAAGCTTGGGACAGGTGCCCGTTGCAAAGTGGAACTGCAAAGCGAGACAAGTGAAATTGGTCCCGTCACGCTCGGCAGGAAAGTAGTCCCCAGAGGATGGAAAATAACTAAATTGAAATTCGCTGGGCTATGTGGTCACATACTGACGTTGAGTTTGAAGATACGTATAAATCGAAACAACTAAATTTGCAGCTACAATAGCAAATTGTTTGCCAAACTAGGAATTTTTGAAAATTTTCATTCACTTTTGGAAAGCTTCAATTATCAGTTTTCGTACAGCTTTGTCATTCAAAAACCGTTCTGCTATTCATTCTGACAATTCAAACGATGCGCCTACTGTGCGTTCGAGACAAGCCAAATCCTGCACTCCTGTTATTTCTATAAATCAAATTCATACCAAATATCGTTTTATTGGGTTTAATCTTAATTTTTTTTTTTTTCATAAATACGTTTATTTCTTAAGGCAGTTTACATAAGTTTTTCTTCGCCGTAGCATCACTTTTACATAATATTCTTATCCTAATTTAATTCTAACATAGTCACAACGTTTTGCATTTATTAAAACATATTCTCTTATTACTTAAATATCATCTTAGGTAACTCGTCATTAATTATGAAATCTACTCGGAAATATTATTTGAACCAAACGATTAACTTCTATAAATTATAAAATAAGCTGTTATTTTCAGACATTTTGTTAATAATTTCATAATAATTGTATCATTACATTATTTTTATTCTAATTTAGCTATTGGTTGAACTCATGGACGCAGCTGGGATCAGAACTAAGTCTTGAAAGGGGCCTTTATTAAATTGAAACTCCAGTTTTCTTTATGAAATGATAAATAAGTTTCATGTATGAAAGGTCACGACAAGCAAGAATGTCTCGAACTGGGATATTGGATAGTCTACCTTGGGTACGCAAAGAATTTATTAGTTGAGATCTGACATCACGATACTCCACGCATGTCCAAACGACATGATCAATATCCCGATAACCTTCTCCACAAGCACAATGATTAGTCTCGGAGAGCCCAATTCGAAGGAGATGTGCATCTAACGTGTAGTGATTGGACATGAGTCTGGACATCACACGAATGAAATCTCTACTCACATCCAGTCCCCTGAACCATGCCTTTGTCGATATTTTCGGAATAATTGAGTGCATCCACCGACCCAGATCATCTTTATCCCAAGAAGCTTGCCAGCTGGCAAGTGTTCTTTGGCGAGACGAGCTATAGAATTCGTTGAAAGCAATTGGTCTCTCATAAATTTCACCCTCAATAGCACCACGTTTGGCTAAAATATCGGCTCTTTCATTGCCAGGAATGGAGCAATGAGCCGGGACCCAGACTATAGTGATTAGATAATTATTGTTCAATATGTCGTTCAGGCACTGTTTTATTTTGCCCAGGAAAAACGGTTCAGTCTTGCCAGTCATGTTTGAGCGAATGGCTTCAATTGCACTCAGACTATCTGTGAAGAGGAAATAATGGTTTGGAATTAATGTGACGATTACACTCAAACTATATTGAACTGCTGCTAGCTCTGCTATATAAACAGATGCAGGTTCTTGAAGCCTAAATGAGGCCGAAACATTATTGTTGAACATACCAAACCCTGTCGCTTCTTCAATTCGCGATCCGTCCGTGTAAAACATTTTCTCAGAGTCAATATGCCTGAACTTACTTGAAAATATTTTTGGGATTTCCGTCGAACGTAGATGATCCGGGATTCCACGCACTTCGCGCTGCATGGATGTATCGAAAAATAAAGTTGAGTCAGGGACATTTAGGAGGCTGACACGGATAGGAATATATCTTGAAGGATTGATTTCCTGTGACATATGGTTAAAATATACTGTCATGAATTTTGTTTGAGATCGAAGCTCGACTAGTCGTTCGAAATTATTAATTACCATGGGATTCAGCACCTCACATCTTATTAGCAGGCGTGATGAAAGCTCCCAAAATCGATCTTTTAATGGAAGAACTCCCGCCAGAACTTCAAGACTCATTGTATGTGTCGAATGCATGCAGCCTAAGGCAATTCGCAAACAACGGTACTGAATTCGCTCCAGTTTGATAATATGAGAGTTTGCAGCGGAACGAAAGCAAACGCATCCATATTCCATCACTGAAAGTATCGTTGTCTGATACAATTTTATTAGATCTTCCGGATGAGCACCCCACCAAGATCCTGTTATTGTTCGAAGAAAATATACTCTTTGTTGGCATTTTGTTATCAGAAACCTAATGTGTCCTCCCCACGTGCATTTGGAATCGAACCACACCCCGAGGTATTTAAAAGTTAAAATCTGTTGGATCATTCTTCCCATCATATGGAGCTGAAGCTGCGCGGGATCATGCTTTCTTGAAAAGACGACTAACTCTGTTTTCTCCGCAGAGAATTCGATACCAAGATGAACAGCCCAATCGGACAAGTTATCTAAGGTATCTTGCAATGGTTTATGCAGATCAATAGCTTTGGGTCCAGTAACTGAAACCACGCCATCATCTGCCAATTGTCTTAGTGTACATGGGGTTACTAGACAGCTGTCAACGTAAAAATTATAGAGGAGCGGACTGAGGCATGAGCCTTGCGGGAGACCCATGTAACTATTTCTGAGTGTTGCCAAATCGCCATGTGAAAAATGCATGTGTTTCTCTGACAAAAGGTTGTGCAAATAATTATTTATAACCGCTGGGAGTCCATTTTGGTGAAGCTTGTCTGAAAGAACATCAATGGAAACTGAATCAAATGCTCCTTTAATGTCTAAAAATACAGATGCCATTTGTTGCTTTTGAGCGAAGGCAATTTGGATGTCAGACGAAAGTAATGCAAGGCAATCATTCGTCCCTTTATTTCTACGGAAGCCAAACTGAGTATCTGACAACAAACCGTTCGTCTCGACCCAAGTGTCGAGACGTCGTAGAATAATTTTTTCGAACAATTTTCTGATGCAGGACAACATCGCAATGGGTCTATATGAGTTGTGATTGGAAGCTGGTTTCCCCGGTTTTTGAATGGCGATAACTTTCACTTGTCTCCAGTCAGGTGGAACAATATTTTGCTCAAGAAACTTGTTGAACAATTCCAACAAACGTCTTTTTGCGAGGTTGGGCAGATTCTTCACCAAGTTGAATTTAATTCTGTCCAACCCTGGAGCGTTATTGTTACAAGACAAGAGTGCTATAGAAAATTCCATCATTGAAAATGGGTTATTAATAAAACCATTATTTGGAGGAGATTCCCGTATAATGCTCTGCGTAGGAACAGAATCTGGGCAAACTTTCCTAGCAAAGTCAAATATCCATCGGTTCGAGTATTCATCACTCTCATTGCCCACGGTACGATTCCTCATTCGTCTGGCCGTGTTCCAAAGAGTGCTCATTGAGGTATCTCTTGACAAACCTTCGACAAAATGTCTCCAATAGCTACATTTTTTGGCTCGAAGTATGCTCTTGTACTTGGTTTCTAAAACCATAAGTTTTTCAAAATTCTGAGGAGTTCCTCCTCCCCGTTTTAGAAACGTCTTGCAAGCATTTTGTTTTGCGAGTTTAGCCTCTGAGCACTCTTTGTCCCACCAGGGGTTGGGAGGCCTTATGTTAGTCGTTGGCCCAGGAAAGCGTTTAGTTTGGGATTGTTCTGCTGCCTCCAGAATCGAACAAATGAGGAAGTCATATTCTTCAAGTGGAGGGAGCTCTTCCATTGAATTCAAAATACTAGAGATACTACTTTGGTATTTAATCCAGTCGATATTTTTTGTCAAATCATATGGAATACTAGCGGAAGTAGCAATGCAATTGCTATTGCTAATTGAGATGATGATTGGTAAATGATCGCTACCGTGTAAATCAGGCAGTATTTTCCAGGTGCAATCTAGTCGAATTGATGTTGAGCAAAGAGATAGATCTAATGCACTTGGGCGTGCCGGAGGTCTTGGGATCCGTGTCATGCTACCCATATTTAATACCGTCATGCTAAAATTGTCACAAATGTTTTGTATTAAAGATGATCTGCTATCATTGTAAACGGAACCCCACATCATTCCGTGCGAATTTAAATCCCCCAGAATCAATCGTGGTGCAGGAAGGGCTTCAACCATTTCATTAAGCTGTTGCTGTCCAACTTGTGCTTTTGGAGGAATATAAACCGAAGCTATGCAAATATCTTTGCCTTTAATGTTTATTTGGCAAGCAACAACTTCTATACTAGAAGTTGAAGGGATGTTTAATCTATAAAAGGAATAGCATTTCTTAATTCCCAAAAGCACTCCACCATACGGAGAGTCTCTATCGAGACGTATAATGTTAAAATCATTAAAATTTAAAGCTATGTTTGAAGTAAGCCATGTTTCGCATAAAGCAAATACATCACATTTTTGACTATGCAATAATATTTTAAATGAATCAAGTTTTGGCATGATGCTTCGACAATTCCACTGCAGGACAGTGATTGTATCATTTGCGACGGGTGATAAATTATCCATCAAAAGATACAAAACCTGAGACAATTGGCCATTGAGCTGATAACTGCTTCAAAAAGGTTCTAGCTATTGGAAGGAATGCCATTATGAGGGTCTTTAAGGGTTCAGATATATTGAATGCTGAGAAAATCCATTCAACAATTTCCGAAAACTTCAGTAATCCTGTTGGTGGCTGTGAAATGGAGCCCACTGGATTATTATCTTTTTCTGTACTAGATCCTGGATTGGTTTGTGAATTTGACAAACCAGGAGGCACAGTCTTTGGTTTTGACTTTTTTTGTTTAACACGGGGATCTTTTTTTGAAGATGAAATTTTAGGTGTCTTTTTTGGTAATTTGGAGGAAGACTTCTTTCTCTTAACTGACCCTTGGGTAGTGATAAACGAATTACCTTCACTATTTTCGTCAGAGTCAGAGTCCTCTGGTTCCTCTAGATTTGAAAACCCGTTTTCGGTTTCCAAAGGGGGGACATCAATGACCGTTTTAAGCATTTCTGCATATGTGCGCTTAGACCGTGCTTTTAAAGAAAGCTTAATTTTGTCTTTGTGCACTTTAAATGCAGTGCATACTGAAATATCATCATGAGGACTATTCCCACAATAAATACATTTTTCAATTTCCTTGTTGCAATCATTATCTTTATGAGGCCCTTCACACTTAATACATTTTGGTTTATTACTACAGTAAGTAGCTGTGTGGCCGAATTTTTTGCAGTTCGTACAATTCATTACATTTGGAACAAAAAGCCGAACAGGGAGGCGAATTTTATCCACATAGACATGGGACGGCAACGCAGACCCGGCAAATGTCACTCGAAACGAGTCTGATGGGCGATAAACTTTTTTTTCCTCTTCATGAACTACTGAGTACAGTTGTTTGCACTCCAGTATTTTCACACCCTCAAGCATAGAGTTCTTGAAACGACCAACACCATGCTTGAGTAAATCATCTACCGAAAGACTCGCTTCGGTAACAACACCGTCAATTTCGACATCTTTGGAGGGTATGTAAACTTTATACTCTTTATTGAAATGTTCCGAAGAGACAATATCATTCGCGTGTTTCAAATTATTTACCACAACACGAATTTTATCGTTATTTACTTTTATGATCTCTTTGATTGAAGAGAATCGTGATGTCAAACCTTTATTAATTTGAAAAATGTTTAATGGCTTTGATATACGTCTAAAAAAGACTATCCAAGGCCCAGAAGAGCTCTCCTGATATTTTTTCGTTCGTGGGGTTATCGGATTCATGCTAGGATTTACGTCCATGGATTCATCCATCACATTAAAATTTTTTTAATCAAACTTTAAAATAAAAAATGAAACCAACACTACACAGTACTCAATCAAAAGGAAAAGAAAAAACTTCTACCTTGAAATTGTTGTCTATCTCCGTTGCACTGCCGTGTAGATCCTCGTTGCTCTAGATGTTCTTGTTGGATGTATCTGGACGTTGATACAATGCTGAAGCTCACTGTAGCGATAGAATATGATGTGATGCTACTGCTACCTGACATCCAGCACCACTCGAATTCCGATTTGCTTTCGTCTTCGCCAGCTGCAACCAGCGCAGGTCACCGGTGTATACCTGCGTGTTGTATGGCAGTGGAAAGACCGAGTTGTCTTGTCTCCTTCTTCCTAGTGCTAGGTTTAATCTTAATAGTGCACCCCGGGTTGGCTGTTCAATGCATAGGACGCTGGTCTTACAAGCCAGTTGTCGTATGTTTTCGAGCTCCGACCTGGAAGGATTCTTAGTGTCAGTAGGATCCATAGTACTAGCCATGCAATGATTCTGTACGCTAAGAATCGGCTGCGAAGTCTGTTGAAACAGAAAGGCCAAATTCCACAAAAATAATATAATGCCAAAACTTTGCTTTTGCAATAACATCATTATCAACATCAATCAACGGGAAGTAGAACAAAGTCTTTTGTCACTTTAATCATTATTTGGTGAGGAATGTTATTTTTACTAATTTGGCATTTCGCATTCATTTCCATTTATCTAGTATTCATTTTGCTGCGAATTAAACAACCGGTTGCGAAATCGAATACGGTATGCATCAAATGAAAACATGTGTTGATACTAAGTAAACCGTGCCGTAATTTATTTCAACTCATGAAAGGTTCAAATTGACAATGTTCTCTAATTTTAACACCCACACGCATATAAATTGACAATAATCATTAATGTACATTAGAGATATTTTAAGGTTTCGTTAAGCGGTAGTACTCAAAAGTTTGAGGCCCTCAAAATTTCCTAAGCTTTCCTCAAAATTTTGAACTAAATCGGATCGTTATCGTTATGGAATTATGCAAAAAAATCTTAAAACTGGTTCTCAAACTTTTTTAATTTATAGTGAAGAGAGAAAGGCATCTTCACACCACTAGAAGGATTAAAGCAGTTTTTTTTTGTAATAATGAAAATAACGTATAGAGTGCACTCAAACTTTGTAAAAATAATGCGCAACCCGGAAGACTGAGTATCATATACCATTCGATTCAACTCAACGAATTGAGCAAACGTCTGAGGAAATGCTGCCGTTTCTTCGCATCGGAGGAAAATGCTAGATGAACGTGATCAGCACCTTTCATCATTAACCCCAACAAACAACCAAACGGTCCTTTTTTTCTCAAAAAGTTTTTTTTTCGGTTTGATATTTCGCATGGAAATTAATGAGTTTATATGGAACATAAAATCTGCTATCTAAATATTCAAAACAAATTATTTGATAAAGTTGTATAGTCCAACGTCAATAGCTCGAACAACGAACTCTTAAAACGTGTCCTATAACAAGTGTTACATTCATTACTTTGGGATTTCGTTTTTGAGAATTCACTAAGATGAACCGCAAGAAAAATCATTGCATAGTATATTTCACATAGCAATCTTGAAATGAGCAAACGTCTGCGTCTGTGTGTCAACAAAACATATGTCGCGAAATTGATTCCAAACCTAACCCAGTTTCCACCCTTTCCTGCTGTCAAACCGTTTGTTTGAAGCTAGTTCCGAACCTAAGTTGTTGAACTGAAAATCGGGTCAGTTTCGAACCTGGTTTTCATATCAGGTTTGCTCAGACCCCCTTGCCTAGTGCGAAACAAACACAGTTTCGTGAAAATTGTTTGTTTGATGAAACTGCCCTGGGTCAGTTTCAGTTTTCTCAAGCGCAAACGACAATAGAGACATAAATATCAGGCAAATACTTATATTAAACATCCGTCTGACAGACATCGTCGGTCTGACTGATAGGTCTGGACCTTTATACATACATAGGTACATTTATAATACTTCTTTCTTTCAATCAAACTGTCATTGGGTGGAAGTTTCATTAACATGGTTTAGCTAAAGTTGGATTTATTAAAAGATAACTATAATTAGAAATATTTGTTGAATCAATTTAAGCACAATCAGTGTACCGCCAAGTTAATTATTATGTATAATGTTAAGTGTACTTATGTTCTGAAGTCAATTGTTGAAAATTTAGGTTATGATTAGGCATAGTTAAATTTATAGAATTTAGGGAGCATAGACTATTAAAAGAATATACACGGCGGATAGCTAATAGAAAACGCGCTCAATGTAAGTTAACGACTAATGAGGTGGCTCTAGGCTAATTGTTCCATAATTTCAGGAAATTTGAATATATTAAATATCTAAGAGCATTACGCGGTTTATGAATTCGAAAAGTGTTTCTACTTAACTCAGCGACTTCAAACGTACGTGTATTTAGGCTCATTTCTTACAAATCTGGTATATATTTTAGCATAGATCGATAGTCAATAAAACTTTAGGAAGTTGCATGGAATCTTAAGTCGATAGATGAATCAAAAATATGTTGCATTAAGTGTACAAACGGAAAAGGTCTGGCTCTTAGAGGGAGTGTTAAAGAAAAAATCATTAAATAATATGTCTAAAATTTTCTCGAAAAGTAAAAGCAACCAGAAATGAATAACCAAACTGAAAGCTTAAGTAAATCATTAAAATAATTTCAAAACTAACAACTCAGACGAATATTCAAGCAAAACACATGGGGATTAATAAAAAAGGTATCTCACTGCTAGGTGGATCAAACACGTTTTCATCAATGTGCCCTCCTTCAAGAACAATAGCCATCGACTTGTGAATAGGTGTATTGTTTTGGTGAAACAATGGTTTTGTGCTTCAACATGTGAGTTTTGCATTCAAACGATCTACCAACGCTATGTAGTTTTAGTTGGTATTTTTTTCTTCTTGTTTTCTATCCTGCGCACTCTTTTATAAAGGACTATTCACACATTTCAGTTCCGTGACGGTTCAGTGAAAGTGCCTTCAGTGCGCCGTCAGTGTTCTTTTTTTATCGGAACCCTTCCGTTCCGTTTCCGTGCCGCTTCCGTTCCGGCACAGCAAATGCAGTGACATACCGACTTCAGTGAAAATAAAAAAAATATCGGTGACGACGAATTTGAGTTTCCCGGACAGACGCTACACTGACGGCGAGCTGCACTGAAACGGCACGGTGCCGGATAGGTATGAATGCGCGCATAGAAAACGAATGAAATAATATCAGTATCCGTGCACGGTGTCGTGCCGGCACTGAACCGAACCGGATATGTGTGAATAGTCCTTAAGGCAGTAACGTGTGTTGAAACGTTTTCGACCGTAGCTTTTTTTTAAGTAGGGGAGACTGCGGTTATTCCGGACACGGGGCTACGCCGGATAGCTTAAATATCTTCTGAACCAGCAATTATTTCGATCCATGGATTGACTTTGTAAACGCGCTTTTATGTGACAAACATGTGTCAGTTAGCTGGATGACGCTGAGTCAATTCAGTTTGGCGTCAATCGTGTTCGTGTGTTTTTTCACAGAATTTTTTTTGAATTTTTGAATTCTGTGAATTGTAGTGACGGTTTGGTTAGTTCTTTGATATGTTCGTTCCATGCTGAGTCCAGTCATTATTAAATGCTTTCAATTACGTGGAAAATAAAATTGTTTTTTTGTCTCGAAAATGAGAGTTTTTACCGGAATTTCTTTACGGATTGTTGAAACATTCCTAAATATTGATATCTATATTTCATTTCTACTTCATGTAGCAAAACAATCGAGCAGTCTTCAATAAAGACTTCAGAGTTAGTCTCAACATCAATTTTTTAGTACTGTCGGGCGTGAAGTTTCGAAACAATGCCTATACCAATTTAAAATCCATTCAAGCATTGCATTTACGCTTATTAAGTTATCTTAAATTTTGGCGCCCTACCGTATTCGTTCTTCATTTTTGTGTAAAACTTTATAGTCCGGTATATCCCCAATTGGGATGGTCATTTTATGGTGACTTGGTAAAAAAAAACTAATGCTTGTTTTTCCAAGTCACAAATTGGGAATCGTAGCTAAAAGTTGAAGCTACACAACTGTTTAGATAAATGGGTAAAAGCCTAAGTATAATGAATTTTTTTTAATGTCCAAGAAATGTCCGGTTTAATCCCGCAGCTTCTAAAATTTTTGATTTTGAGTTGGTCACTTCATCGCTATTTTGTGCGAAAACTAGTGCATATTTGTCTATAGAACAAATTGGGAATTGTAGCTGAAGTTTGAAGTTAAACAACGGTATAGATAACTTGAGTTAAAACTTAGTTGTAATGTGTGTTTTTTTTAAATTTCAAAAAAGCGTTCGTCTAAGCCCCGGTCTCCCCTACACGTGTACTTTCCAAACAAACCGCTGTCGAAAGATTGCAAATCCGAATACAGAGACGCTGCTATAGAGTGAATGAAATTTGTGGGTTCTTAGTGGAATGGATTTTGAATCCATTAGATATACACAGTTCGAAAAAATCTTGTGATTCTACATCTTATAAGATGTACATAAATGGAGCGTCGTATTTCACACAAATTTATATTCAAGAACATGTAAAGTTGTGTGATTTGAAAATTACATGGCTTGAATTCGAATGAAATAAAAAACAAAAGATCGATAGCAGCAGCGCGATTTGAACCTAGAAACATCAGATCACAAGCACATCGGTTACCTGTCTGAACCACAGTGCTCATATCTGTTCATGAAATAATTGATACATATAAATCCATACAGCGGCACTGGCTAGCCGAGTACAAATTACACTCGGAGCGTGTAAAATTCTGTGCGAGTGGAATAATAACGTCATTTGAAAAATTAAGTAGTTGTGAACTGTATCGTTTGTAGAATTCTGTCACCAGTAAAATTAATAATTTTTTTCTGTGCATGCTATACAAAACTAGTTTTTGGTTTTCGGCATGCAGTCTTTAAATGTATTCCGACCAGGTGATTACTTTTATTCCAACGTTTCGATTATTTATTGTATTCTTTTTGAGGATTGAAGACTACAATAAATAATCGAAACATTGAAGTGAAATTAAAAACCAAATACAGTAAAATACTGAATGCCGAAAATCAAAGAATAGAATTATTAAAAAAGACTATTTCAATAATGCAGAACTCTCTTATTAAACGGCGGTGGGTTGCAACTCACATCAATTCGATTTGTTTTGCAAGTTTCCTAATCTAGAATAAACGTGTACGTTTGCCGTTCCGGATGAGTGAGGCGGAGCGAGTCGGAAGTCCGTTGTGTTAGTAATTCTGCCAGCAATTACAAGCAGCAGGAATTTAGCGTGCAAGGTGGAACTGTGTTGTCGTTACACACTTTGGTTTTATTGCTCGCAACGCGTTCGTCAAAGTGCGAGCAGTGCGCGGTTCAGGTCCGGTCCGCTACACGCGACTGCAATTATTTTGGAATTAATCGTTCGGTTTGCTGGCTAGATTTTCGAATAGTTTTTTTTTTCCATCGAAAAAATAATTTGAAAGTGCTACCAGGAACTCCAGCCGAATCCTGACTGACTCGAAACATTTTCTATATCATGAAGCTAGGTTTAAGTGCCAAAGACGGGGAAAGCTCTTAAGTAAAATGTTTACGCAAAAAAAAATAACCTACATACTTTGCATAAGCGATTACATCGCTGCACCAAGTTTCATTCCCACACTCGTACGTAGGATATTTCCCTTTTACCGATTGGGGGCCAATGCGTTTTCACTTACGCTATCGAGGAGTTCCCTGCCTAATGCTATCCGTCACGGTCAGGGCCATCCACGGCGGCAGAGTCGATTATGGTATCCTCAGCACATTAGCATACCGACCGAGTGCTGTTTAGTTGCACGGTCACGTGTTTTGCCGAACAGAGCAAAAAAAATCCTGTCAAAAGGCCCGCGCGGTTATTTGCAACAACAACACAAAATCCGGTGGCATGACAAAGCATTTTTGAAGTAATTATCCCGGGCGGCCTCTTCGATGGAGCCGCAGGATACTTTTCGAAGCACCGTTGAACATCGTCCCTGACCGCAGTAAAGTAAACAGGCAGCCAGTTTCCGGTTAGTTATAAGTGTGTCTTTAATGTAATTCCTTCGCCATGGGAAGCGCGATGACCCAAACTATCATTTATTTCACACGAACAATGTGCAGAAAGGATGGGAGTCATTCCGTCGTCGATGTGATGACTTTCGCACACGAAACTCCACTCCACTCCACTCTAGTGGAAAGATCGCGGGGTTGCGATTCGGACGTTTTAGACTATTGCCCGATAACAATCACCGTGGAAGGTTTTGTTTCATTTTTTGATCGGAACCCCCGGAAACGGCGGATGACGACGATGACACGCGGGTACGGGGTTTTGGTTGTTTGAGGTATTTCTACAGTTCACGATAATGGTAGTTGCTACTATTATGCATAATGGGCCGAGAAGCATTTCTACAACTGTTACCACACTTATACTTTAATTGCTAATCCTTTTCGAACAACGGGAAATCTGAACGGGCCAAGGTTGCCGGTGGCATGACTTTGTCATATTATTTCTGTGCGGGGAAGCGGGGAGTTGAGACTGTGACTGATTCTTGCATTGAATGGTTGATAAGAGACGGACTTGACGGACACTTTTTACTAAAGTTACATTGACGTTAACCTATTAAGCGGTGAAAGTACGATTCATTGTTCTAAATGATTACTATACTTGGAGAAATTATAATACGATAATACATTGCCATCATAAAAATTTATAACTATAATAAAGACTGCGCCAGAAAGTATGCACGCATCCAGTTTTTAATGGAAATCGTACAAAAATGTTTAATTTGTTATGAATAAATCGTTTATATTAGACTAGTCTAACAGATTAGTACTATCTTGCGAACGTTCTTCATTATATTTCGACAGACTTATTAATCACGAGTTTTAGCACTTTTTTTCAATTTTTTTACTGGTACAATTCTTTCCCTTGTAGCCAAAGCTGCCAACGATATTTTTTTTAAATATCTAACTGAAACTGGAAATCGGTATCTATCTGTATGAAAATTGAATTATCGGTATTTTAAGAAAGCATATCTGTATTCATGTATCGAGTCCAAAAATCGGTATAAACACCGATAAATCGGTATGGTTGTCAGCACCGTTTAAGGAGTGTATCGAAAATAAGCTATCCACAAATTTTTCTTTCAAATTATAATAAAAAACGATATTTTATTCAATCTAAAAATTGATCCTTTATTGTACCAGGTAAAACTTGAGCATAATGAAAACCGGATGAAATTTAAGTTATTCTTTCACGAATTTCCGAACTTTTGATCGAACGCTCATCAAGTTCCGGACAAGTGTTGCATCGCATTATTTCGACGCTTGAGCTCAAATTATTTTGAACTCCTGCATGTTGCCAGCTGCCCTGCCAGTCTTCTTGAAGATCCACTTCACAATTGTCCAGTAACATTCGATGGGTCGAAGCTAAGGGCAATTTGGTGGATTGATATTTTTCTCAACGAAATTTATACCCTTTTCCACAAGCCAATTGAGAGTGGTTTTGGTATAGTGAGCCGAAGCTAAATCCGACCAAAACAGTGGAGGTGAACTATGCTTCTTATATAAAGGCAGCAATCTCCTCTGGAGACACGCAGATCGATCGAGACTTCAGTATTTATAGTTCCGGTAGTGTAAAAAATGGTTGGCTTCAAACCACAGGAACATATTTCTTCACTATTTTTTACCTGGAGTGGAATGTATTCAACAGTTTCACTTTTTCTGTACTACTTAATCTCTTAATAACCCACTTCTTCAGTTTGTTGCCCTCCGCTGACAATCAAACTACCGTCCTACCCGTCTGTTACTACCTATTTCTTCCCGTTTTTACCCGTTGACAATAAGACATTTCGTATAAAAGGAGCAGCATTACAGCATTCTTTCAAACAAACTTATAAAACCGATACACTGAAGAAGGATGTAAGTAACATTCCTAAATACGCGTATCTGTATTGTAACGTTTGTTATGCTTCATTAAAGTATAGTGACTTTGTGAAAGTGTAATAACGTGACAGTGAAATAGTGGAATTAAATGGTACAGAAAAAGTGAAACTGTTGAACATATTTCTTGCCATACCAGTACCTTTCGACCGAATTTCTCCACTTGAATCGACCTGTCCGCATCGCTCACATCCTCCCCAACGACGACAGTAAAGTATTGTGGACCTGGAAGGGTTTTCGAGTCCTCCTTTACATAAGTCTCATCGTCCATCAAAATGCATGCATCCGGACACTGTAAAAGACGCGAATACAATTTCCGGGCCCTTGTTGCTGCTCGTTTTTTCGTTTCTACACTTTGTTTCGAGATTTTCTGCTTCTTGTAGGTCTTCAGGTAATTTCGCCTCTTGATACGCTGAATCATTTCGACACTCGTTCCTGCTTTTTTGGGCAAATCACGTATTGACATTTGATTTGTTTTTCATGATTAGAGATACCGCTTTCTGCTCTAGTTTCGGGTTAGAGGGACCGGGTTTTCTCCCTCTTCCTGGTAGCTCATCCAAAGAATAGTGTTCCCCAAACTTTTTAATGATGGTTCTAACACTGGCATGATGAATCCCAAATCGCTTCGCCAATTTTCGCATAGTAATACCCTTCTCACTTAGCCAAGTGTCCAGAACCTTAATTTTCACTTCCTTTTCAATACGCGACATTTTGAAAACGCAGAATTTCAACCGCACAAACAAGTAAACATAGGAAAGCTAACAGCCAAACGCACAGCATGCTGTGCTCTGAGCATAAAAAAACATCACAAATACATGCATACAACACAAATGTATGTGGATAGCTTATTTTCGATACACGCCTTAATGTAGTAATGTAGCATCACTGCGTAAAACATTCAAACTCTGTTCCTCAAACGATGCTTTTTGTTTCGGACTACTTTGGCTGCATCTACTTCTGATAAGTTAAAGTTTACTGAGCACGAATATGAATTGATTACGCGCCAACTTTTTTAGACATATAGAGTATACGACATTTAGCAAAATCTTTCTTTTTGTGAACTCTTTTTTTAACAAAAGGCACGGCTTTCTCCCATATGTCGTTTATTTTTACTCTCTTTCTAAGTGATAGTCCAGGTTTTGTGTAACATTTGTGCACAATATTTCGACGTTATTCTGCTGAAAGTCCACGCATTTTGAAACAAACTGGCGGAAACAAATAAATCAATGGCAAACGAGCAATTCAGTTTCAACTGTTTTTCAAAGAAGGACAAATTTTACAAAACTAAACAAATCGAGTTTCTCTTTCCTACGAATAAATACTTCAAAGTCCTCAAATTTTACTTAGTAATTTTGATTCTACAAAAATCTCAAACTTAGTAATACAAGAACCTATCCTTCCATTTGTTTTCGTAAGTTTAGCCCTTCGTGTTCCAAGCCAACAAACGGAGCAATACTTCAAGTGCTAGGAGGGAAGGGCAAAACTATTTCCTATTCGCAAATTTTAGATGGCTATCGAATTTTTCCCTACTGGAAAGAATGTATGAGACGATGGAATTATCCACGGATTTGCCCTAATACCGAAAACCAGCCAACTTCACGCAAAAAATGTACGAGAGCATAACTTCATTTATTTATTTATTCATTTATTTGGAGCAGGGAAAAGCCCGGTGGAGATGAAATTTAGCAATCTTTCTCTCCAACAGGCATAAAACCTCCTCATCATTTGTATCAACAGATTAAAATGATCCAACAGATACATTCAGGCCTAACAATTAAATAATACAATTAAAATTAACAGTTAAAACTAAATTTATAACACTATAACTAGTTGATGACACCAAGCATAACAGTATTAGTACTCTTACTTAGAAGGTGAGAGAGAGGAGAAAAGTGGTTAGGTAAATTTAAAACAAGGGTTGGTGAAGGGGGTGCTAAACGAGCGAAAACGAACGACGGGGTTGAAATCAGCATGCAGATCTAATTAGTTATCAAACAGATGGTGGAAGACAGAAAAAACGACATTATGCACACAAGGAACATATAAGTAAACAAGGGCTAAACTCTCACTTCGCTGATTTATTCAGTGGAAAAAATTGCAAACGTTTTAAAGATTAGCCAACATCTCATGAAATATTGATCAGAGTATACAATAATTTCTAAATAGGAATTGAAACCAAATTGAAAACAACCATCGATGTTTTCCTCCATTTGCAGTCAATGCGAGTTTCGCCATCTTCTTAGAAAAGAACATAATTCAATTCGGAGGTATTTTTTTACTATTGATTTGACTCAAACCAAAACATACTTTATTAACCTAGCAGTGAGATGATATCTTTTTTCATCGTTCCACATGTTTTCTGCAGGAATATTCGTTTGTCTCTCAAATATTGTGACTATTATGAATGGTAATCGATTGCTTTAAAATGGACAAAACATTTTTTGAAGTAAACAGAACAATTTCAATAAATATACATATTTTCTGGAATGTATGAGTGATATGTAAATTCCAATTCCACAACCACCGAAAAGGTTGTAGTTGAAGTTACAATCGATTTAGAATACACTGTGAAAAAATTATTGCATTTTATTTCTATTTGAAAAATAATATTTGAAAATCAGTTTTCTCGAAAAAAAAGACATCTTTTGATAACCAAAAAAACCGATGAAGTTCATTGCACTTACAACGGCGAAAGAATAGACGAAAATGTAATAGTTTTTCAAAAAATTAATGTTTTAATTTTTCGACATAATTTTATGAAAGTACGTAAAATTTACAATACAAAAAATGTTATTCAAAATTCTTAAAACTATCGTTCCAGTGATAATGCGGTTATTTTTCCTTTCGCTTCTGACCCCAATCGAACAGTTTCTTTGCATTTTGGATCGGGTGTTTGGCAATTCTTAGCCAGACTAGTAGTCATGCGTTTTGTGTCCCTCCTAAGACATGGCATGGTCTTTGCCATGCCATTCAACAGCTATATACAGGGTGATTTTTTAAGAGCTTGAGAACTTTTTTAAACAATAAAACGCATAAAATTTGCAAAATCTCATCGGTTCTTTATTTTAAACGTTAGATTGGTACATGACATTTACTTTTTGAAGATAATTTCATTTAAATGTTGACCGCGGCTGCGTCTTAGGTGGTCCATTCGGAAAATCCGCTTTTTTATCGACAAATTTTGTTCAGCGATGAGGCTCATTTCTGGTTGAATGGCTACGTAAATAAGCAAAATTGCCGCATTTGGAGTGAAGAGCAACCAGAAGCCGTTCAAGAACTGCCCATGCATCCCGAAAAATGCACTGTTTGGTGTGGTTTGTACGCTGGTGGAATCATTGGACCGTATTTTTTCAAAGATGCTGTTGGACGCAACGTTACAGCGAATGGCGATCGCTATCGTTCGATGCTAACAAACGTTTTGTTGCCAAAAATGGAAGAACTGAACTTGGTTGACATGTGGTTTCAACAAGATGGCGCTACATGCCACACAGCTCGCGATTCTATGGCCATTTTGAGGGAAAACTTCGGAGAACAATTCATCTCAAGAAATGGACCGGTAAGTTGGCCACCAAGATCATGCAATTTGACGCCTTTAGACTATTTTTTGTGGGGCTACGTCAAGTCTAAAGTCTACAGAAATAAGCCAGTAACTATTCCAGCTTTGGAAGACAACATTTCCGAAGAAATTCGGGCTATTCCGGCCGAAATGCTCGAAAAAGTTGCCCAAAATTGGACTTTCCGAATGGACCACCTAAGACGCAGCCGCGGTCAACATTTAAATGAAATTATCTTCAAAAAGTAAATGTCATGTACCAATCTAACGTTTAAAATAAAGAACCGATGAGATTTTGCAAATTTTATGCGTTTTATTGTTTAAAAAAGTTCTCAAGCTCTTAAAAAATCACCCTATATTAATTATTCTTATACTAGTAAAGACTCGAAAAGTTCTCTTTGTTTTTGTATTGTGGAGCAGAATGAATCAAGCATTAAGATAAACATCATTTACTCTATCAGGAGATGATCTTCTAGGGTAACAAGACTTGAAAAACATTCCAAAACAACCGAAAGTTGGAGATTTTCGGTAAACTTCAACTTAAACCCGTTGTATCTCTGGAACGCACTGAGCAAATTTTTAATAAACATCTTATTTACTGTAAATTTTAAATATTTTCATAAAATTACGTCGAAAAGTTGAAAAAAAATCTTGAATAAAATTTTATTTCGAAAATCTTGAATAAAATCAAATACTTTCTTTGGGTATATACTACCATAACCTTTTCGATTTGAAAACAGTTATGTCAAGTTAATATAGATTTAAATGTGACAACCCTGCACGCTACACAAAATTGAACAAAGCACGCTGTATGCTAGGCGGTGGCGTTTTTTTTCTTCCGTACCAGCACGTACCGATGTGTACCGGTTTTGCATCATGTATGACCGTTTGAAAGTTTTGATACTCATTACCCTATAATTTCGGAAGCGGAAGTTGGATCTGGATGAAATTGCACAGTATCTTTTAAGCCAATTAGAGCTTTGATTTGAATGTCATATACCAATCCATCCAGCTCGACTAACTGAGTAAATGTCGGAGTGTATGTGTGTGTGTCTGTATGTGTGTGTATCTGTATGTGTGTGTGTGTCTGTATGTGTGCTGTCAACAAAGAGGTCAAGATCTGAAAGATGATTGAACCGATTTTGATCAGACTAGTCGCAAATGAAAGGTCTCCTCGTCGCTGATGAATTTTGTTGCAATCGGATGTTTACTTTTTGAGTTATACAAAACTTCATGTAGAAATTTTCAGTTACATACAACTGTTTCTAAGTACCAAAAAGACTGTGTACAGCATCCTTTTCATGACATTTTGCCTTGGATCGATTTTAGCACGGTTAGTTTTTGGCAAAATAATAGTTCGAATATGATAATAGTTCGATATGAAACCAGATGATGACAAAGATGGCAGCATTTTCGAGTCGAAAACAATTCTACAATTATATTGATTTAAACTACTTACAGCAATAAATACTAGAAGAAGTTTTCTACAAACTCAGATTCAAAAATAAAAACTTATATACTCCCAAATAAGGTTCCTGAATTTTATTTGGATACGACTTATGATTCCGGAACTATATAATGATATATGAAACGAAATCAAAATAATGCAACTTATTTTTCTCGTGGATGGCTGAACCATCATAAATTCAAATGAACGGTCTTAAGATCCTATAACACATCTTGCATTCTAATCAGATCCGACTTCCAGTTTAGGAGATACAGGGTTATTAGTATAAAAATGTCCATTTCACATAAATTAATCAGGTTTATCGATAATGGATTTGGATAGTTGATAATCAAATAAACTTATTTCAGTTTTATTTATTTATTTAGGAGCAGGGAAAACCCGGTGGAGATAAAATTTACTAATCTCTCTCTCCATCAGGAATAAAACCTCAAGGTTTAGTGGTATTCAGCTTTCGATCCGGCAGGTACCCAATAACTTAATTCACACTTCGACTTCTCAAAGATGTCTACATTGATTTTCAAATATTTTGATTCAAATGTAATCCATACACAGCTGCTTAGGTGAATTAAAACTGTCTTCGGCTACACCGATTTTCGAATTCCGGTTCCGGTATCGAATCGTTTCTCAAAACTAAATCGTTTTCTCTGAAAAGGCCAAATCGAATTTCAAAAACAAAATTTCAAATTAAAGGATTCATGGTCCCATACAAAATTAATGAATTTTATCCGATTCCTATTTTTCTTATTCTGGAATTTATTCCTATTCTGGAATTACAGGTTATGAGTTTTTAAAATTCAAACCGATATAGAAGATGACAATACCAAAAGCTTCAGAGTTGGACTCAAAACTATTGCAATTTATGCAAGAGGAACATAAACTGCCGCCTAAAACGACAGTCATTAAAATAATGTCATGAGAATTAAAACACCGAAAAATATTCATGTAAAAAACACATGCGGATTGACAAAAAAAGGTATCATCTCACTGCTAGGTGGATTAAGCACGCTTTTCAGGAATATCCGGCCCGGGGTTCTCTTGTTATTATATCAACATTTAGTGAAAATTGAAGAAAATTGGAGATGTAGGTAAGCCGAACTCCTTTCTTTCATACATACATGTGTTCGACTCCTTGCCTCAAAATAGGAGTTGTCTTTTGCCTCAAAATACGCTGAACATTGCATATATAGTAGAGTTGAATTTCTTACAGGTGAGCATTTTTTTGAGATTAGTGAATTCCAGTAGTCACTACACGGTGGATGTCATCGTTGCTATCTTGTCTTGGTGGTTATTTCTTCGGCATATGGGGACGTTTTTTTGTATTCAAACGATCTCACAACGCTATGTAGCATTAGCTATCGATGTGAATCTCGAGATACTGAAGCCGTAACCTTCCCAGTTGACTGTTGTTCCATTGGACGCTTCGAACGTGGTTCACCGGAAACAGTCGTCTCAGATGATGTTCGTTTTGATTACGAAGTGAAGTGATGGATCCATGGTCCATCCATTGTCACATATCGTCATATGGATTTGACAATAGTAGCGATAGTCACACGACTTAATGAGTGATGTGTTAACGTGCTACTTGGGGAACTTATTAGTAGTTCACTGTACTATCTTTGGATGATGTTTTTCATAGGTGCTCACATAATTTTTGGAGAGAAATTATTGAACGTAGAAATCACGTAACGAGTGAAACAAACTCATCTCATTTCAAGCAGAATACCTTAATCACAAAGTTAAAAATGTATAACAATTTTTGTTTTACTTGTCAGGTTCAAATCCTAGTTGAATGTATTTTTATCCATATATTTTTTTCCGACATTGTTCCAATTCTTCTTATGCAACCATGAAAAATAGAATTACACCTTCATGGCCTGAAATTCGAGGCATTTAGATTGCCAAAGAAATTACTTCAAAGGGGTCAATTTGATCATTTATTTTGACCTACGAAAGCGGGGTACAAACAAACATTCGGACCGAAAGGGGGTTTCGCTGGTAAGCGATTTGTTCAGTATACTGCATTGTAATTTCCACGGATTATTTAAACCCCGTACAAAACTGAAACATTCGATTGAACCAAATGGCAACCCAACCTTATCACTGATCCTCGGTGACCATGAGAAACACCTCTGTAATTTTTTTCCGGCCAAGATCACGTGTGTGTTCCTTCGTCGAGAATCAAACCACACCGGGTCCAGATAGGAAGCGTTTAGCATAATGTAAGTACGTTATTGACCTTAGTTCGGTCGTGGTCGTGGATTTTCGACAGCCTGCATTGCAACAGCCCACACAAAACAAGTGAATGTGGCTGGTAATTTAAGCTCATTACCGTTGATTTATGCATCCACTCAAAGAAGCCAACACTCGTTTCTCGAGAGTTGATGTTGTGTTGAATGGTGGTGAATTGTGATGCAATTGAATTGATCTTGGAAGGAAGTATATAGTAGAAATGAGTGGAGCGAGAGAGGAAAAAAAACAGTTGAAACACTCAAAATTAATTCATTCCATTTCGTAGCGCAAGGAAACACCTTCCCCCCCAACTCCTTCGTCACAACCGTATGTTTTCTTTTCCTGCCGCGACCTGATTGGTGTACAAGATTTGTTATCGGAGAAAAGCCTCAAAAACATGTCTACAAGTGAAGGAAAAACAAATGCTAACAAAACGACATGCTACACCTTCCCCCCGTTTTTTTTTTCCTACGGCGGTTGTGCAGTTTGAATGAAACGGAAAACGGTAGAGAACGAAGTGAACGAGATAGTGTTTTTCATGACACAGCATGCTCGAAAACAAAAATGCAGGTCAATTGCAGTTGCTGGACTTTCTAACGAAATAGTTCTTTTTTGTTCGAACCATTCAAGAATCGTGGAATATAGGTTACAACGAACTTTTCTGCGAATCCACGCTGAATAGCTCTTTTAGTTCGTAAGGTTTTAACTGCTTTGCTAAGCCCTTGAACTAGAAAACAAAATATTTGATCAATCGCTGAAATAAATTACAAACAGCCTCCAACCGTCCGCGAAACCGCGACCTTGAGCAATTGGTTACGATCTGGTTTCCAGTTAAACCAAACGTCACCTAATTAAGCGGCACTCGTAATAATTCGATTAAACGGAGGCACGCAACATCCATTTTATGCGGGGATTCATGAAATAGTTGCTCAAAGATTGAACCGTCGTATAGCCGGACCTTCGTCCTGGTGCCACATGCCGCCGTAATACATTTGGCAATATAATTACAATACGGAGAAAAAAAAACCCGCTCCCCGTCCCCGTCGTCACATGGTAACCCTTTCGCGCGCGTGTCATGCCAATAAAATATCATGCAAAACTAAGACCACAAAGGAAACAAGCAACCGAACGAACCTGCGCGCCTGTGGTGTGTTGGGTTTGTGTTTGGCGAATTCCGAGGCCCGAGGGAAAAACCCGAATCTGTTGCTGCAAACGGGGATTGTGGACCGTGGCTCACTCGCGTATCAAACTTCGAACCGTGCGAACCGACCCCGCGGTGGTGGCTGGTCTCGACGAGCTGGTTTTTATGGGACCTCACAGTGACAGTTCGTCACATTGCACACAACGTCCGTAGCGTCGATGGCCGTCAGTTGTCACAATCGTCACCCGAAGTGAGATGTGAGCTGTGATTTTACATTTTGTTTCCGGGAAAAAAAAACCTCAGTTGGCTGTGTGTTAGGTGTTGTTGTTACCTAAAGTCTAGAAAATTGACTGATAATTTACGAGTGAATATCCGTAACAAGTGTTTGGAAAAAAAAATAACCCAGTGTTTCCCGAAGTGATTTTGATTGTTGAAAGCCGTTAAAGGATCCGGAATCGGGCCATCCATTATCGACACAAATGTTCGAAAGCGAGGAGGAATCAGCATTTGTCATCCTGACGCCGCCAATGTTTCACCACTACGCTTACAGAGAGGTTAATTGCTAGTTTACAGTGTACTTGTTTTTTTTTACTCTACTGCAAGACCCGTTATGGTCCTAACACCGCGGGCAGAGTTATAATTACCGTAAGCAGGTGGTAACGCGGGACTGTACGTACAGCATGGCGTGATCCCTTCCGGAAAATCGGAACTGATTATACACATACGACACATACACGGAGGTCGCACAGATGGATGGAAATTTTAATTGCCCCCTTTTTAGGAGACTCGCGGCATGCAGCATGCATTCGAAGTTTTTACTACACTGACGTGCGATTTTCTGACTCTGGGGAGGGGGAAGGTGTGCTAGTCGTAAAAATGCCGTTATTCGCTAGTAGCAGTCGTGCACGGGTTAAATGCACTATTTAACTTGCAAAGTTCTTCATTCAACGAGGATTAAGAAATATCGGTTCTTAAACCATTCGTGAAAACACGATTTTTTTAACTGTTATGTAATTAAAGTTCTGGGTCATCTGTTCTGAATCTTGTAGATCTGAAAGTGAACATACATTCGAATTCAAGAAAGCAATCCTTCTATGCAATTTAAATCCCTACGAATGAATGATTAGCGAATACGGCTTGAGAATGACATGTTAAGGTGAAATGTAGCGGAATGCGAAAATCGCGTTTTTGATCAATTATTCAGAAACTAGACCGATTTTCAAAAAACCAAAAACACTTAAGTTTTCGAAATCAAATTTAGCATAACTAAGTATTCTTAGAATTTTGAAATTTTGCTTTGCCGAGCCGTAATTGGTTTTTGAAATGTATAAACGGTTACTGTTCCGTTCCACGGGGATGATTTTAGAACTGAAAAGTAGTGTTTGTAGCAGAATTTCACAAAGAATCTGATAATGCAAATCAAAATTATAAAATATTAGCTAGAACAACCGAAATTTGAAAAAGCTTACATAAACTTTTCTGCTTTTTACCTATTTTTATATATATAAAAAAAATAGGTATAGAATTCGCTCAAACTTTCGAAAATTTTTCCGAGGCCCGGAGGGCCGAATGACATATACCAATCGATTCAGCTCGACGAACTGAGCAAATGTCTGTGTGTGTGTGTGTGTGTATGTGTGTGTGTCCGTATGTGTGTTGTCAACTAAGAGGTCGAGATCTCAGAGATGGCTGGACCGATTTTCATCAAACTAGTCGCAAATGAAAGGTCTCCCCGTCACCCAAAACGCTATTGAATGGTTTTGAGATCGGATGTTTACTTTTTGAGTTATACAAAGTTTTATGTCAAAATTTTCAGTTTTTTGACAGTATCTGTCACAATTGACCTTGAAAACAGAATATGTTTTCAGACTTAGATTCCGCACGGTAATACCTATCCAACAAGCCATAGATTGTTAAAATCCGTCCATTTTTAACGGAGATATCGAAATTTTTCTGTAAGCGACTTTTCCCCCTATTCCAGCAGTAGGAGTTTTGAGCGCTGTATGACAAAGAAATGCTTGGGAGCAACGGAAAACACGATTTTTTATACTGTTACATACAATTGTTTCTAAGAACCAAAAGGATTGTGTACAGCATTCTTTTTCATGACATTTAGCCTCGGACCGATTTTGGCACGGCTCGTTTTTGGCAACATAATCGTTCGAATATGACATATGTAAACCAGATGATGGCAGAATTTTTTTTAATTATTTTGTTTTAAACTACTTACAGCAATAAATGCTGGAACAACATAACATCCATATACCATTCGAATCAGTTCGTCGAGATCAGCAAATGCGTGTGTGACAAATAACTTCAATTAATTTTCTCGGAAAATTTCTTTTCTACAAATTCAGATTCATACGAAAAGTCGTATGCTCCCAAACAAAGTTCCTGCATTATGTTTGGTTCCGACCTCTGGTTTCGGAACTACAGGATGATATGTGAAACGAAATCAAAATTGTGTAACTCATTTTTCTTGAAGATGGCTGAACCGATCTAAGATGCAAATGAAATCTAAGAATCATCTAAGATTCAAATGAAAAGTTTCAAAGTTCTATAAAACATCTTGCTTTTCAGTCAGATCCAACTTCCGGTTTCGGGGATTGTATAAAAATGTCTATTCCACATAATTTAATCAGGTTTATCGGGTTAGCAGATTTGGATAGTCGATAAAAAAATTAACTTTTTTCAGTTTTAGTGGTATTCAGTTGTCGATCAGAAGGCACCTAAAAATTTAATTCGTGCTATGATCTCTCAAAGATGTCTTAACTGATTTTCAAATGTTTTGAAACAAATGTAAAGTGTACAGCTACTCAGGTGAATTTATCTGACTTCGGCCATACCGCTTTTAGAATTCCGGTTCCAGTATAAAATCGTTTCTCAAAGCTCAATCGTTTTCTCAAAAAAAGCCTAATCAAATTTCAGAAACAAAAATTTTAATTAAAACAAACTTATATACAAAAATTAATTATTTTATCCAATTATGACTTCCGGTTCTCGAATTACATGATGATGAATTTTTAAAATTCAAACCGATATAGAAGATGACAATCCCGAAAAGCTTCAAAGTTGAACTCAAAACTGTTGTAATTTATTCGTCATATGGCCATACGAATCGGTTTGGGTTATGCTGGTTCCTGAATACCGGCTCTGGAAGTACCTTAAATTACCGTAAACTCTAGAGTGGAACTTACATATCATGGCATGTTTAATCGATTATCACACTTCTAGATTCAAATTCGATCCGATTTGCAGTTTCGACATTACAGAGTAATGAGTGATTAAAATCTCAAATTGTCGCTTAAAACGAGGGTCATTAAAATAATGTCATGAAAACTTAAACACCGAAGAATATTCATGCAAAAAACACATGCGGATTGATAAAAATAGGTATCATCTCACTGCTAGGTGGATTAAACACGTTTTTTTTATTGCTTGCGCGCTGCTGTTTCGCATTGAGGTGGTGTGAGAAATGCACGGTGGGCACGGTGGCATTATATCGTGAGCAAAAATTACATATAAAATAATGACGCGAATTTATGCAGCATTGGGTTTTTTGTTGAAATAAAAACTAAATGAATACAATAAAATGGGTATTGTAAGATATCGTTTATTTTAGAAGTAACTGTCATTTATAATGCTAATAATGTGCGATTCTGTTGAATTCAATGCATTGCAAGGTCTTGGTATTACATTTATTGTTGAATATGACCATTTGTTTCAACAGACTTCGCAGACAAGGAGTGGTGGAACAGTAATGGGAGAATACTGAATCTACACCAGGAAAATGTCTGGGTGTGGAAGTCTTAGAATTACATTCCTTTTGAGAAATTTGGCCTTTCTGATTTAACAGAATTCGCAGCCGACTCATAGCATAGCTTCGATTACATGGCTAGTGCTACGATCCTATTGACACAACATAAATAATACTTTCTACTTATTCGAAGATGATAATGAAAGTCAATTAGAATGGAATATATTGGCATTGAATGTATTCGATAAGTAAATTCGACCGCGCTCTATCATGCATGTCAAGTAAATACTTTTACGTAAATTCTATCTCATCGGCGGGAAGGGCCTGGTGAACGACTGGCAAAGATATCAAAAATACTTGAATGTTCTCTTGTCTTCAATCGTTCTTTTGAAGGAGAATCCATGCTTGCTACTAAACTCAGGCATATACATGGTTAGCAAGTTGGTCAATACATATACATATAGCCTCATGTTAGTCATTCATAATTACTCATTATTTATAGCTCTAGTGTAAGAGTAATCACTAACAATAACGATTGAATTAGCATATATTCAAAGTGTGGAAGATTCGAAAATCCATTACGTCCAGTCTTTTTTACAAGTCAATATAACGAGAGGTAAACCCACTGCGCTCAATCATTGAAAAAAGTTCTTGTTTCTATGTGTCCGTTTTTCTTGGTATGCTTTGTGCGACGGTTCGTTCAATTGAAGCGGATGAAATTTTGCGCGCATTTATGACGCTACATTTCACCTTAAGTTGCCAAAGTACTGGGTCCATTTCGTGTAGTAAAAACTGTTTCGAATTTGAAGTTCTCAATTACAATAACTTTCAGCAGTAATCTCATATTAACCCATTATAATCCGGTGGTTTTAAAATTTTAATCGGATGAACTAATATCATCAGTTCCATCATATTATGTGTTGAAGATTATGGGAAATGCAAAACCACTGTTAGAAAACTTTTCTAAACGCAATTATTTCACCGTATGATATATCAGATACACAAACATGTTAGCATCAAATTTTACATTATTTTACACATTATTTGGGATTTTTTTCTATAGACATAACCTTCTTAGAGCCTCTGCCAATGTTTTCTCACAAAATATAAGGATTAGCGCATAATTTGACCAAAAATACAAAGCAATATATAACTTACTTTTGCACTACCATTTCTAGTCTTTCGTAGGTCAAATGTCAAGGATCGAAATGAAATTAAATTTTGAAAAACAAACAGCAGATTTAACACCCAAAGAAGTTGCGTAGTGTAGTTTATCTGTTTTTGTTATCGTGAAGCTGTTGGGTAGTGCAGTTCCACAGTAAACATTTTTTGAAAAATAGATATTTCTGCGTTATACGCTAGGATATAATGGGTTAAATGTCGGTAGTACAACTGGACATTATTTCTATGTTCTTTGAATAATAATTCTGTTTCAAGTTTCCATCTTCGAAGAAAAATTCAACAATAACCTTTAAGATCGCAAAACCGTTTTAAAACCTAGATTTGTGAAAGTCGGGTCAGCTATTTTCAAGAAATCAAAATAAGTTCCTTTTAGGTGGATTCGTCCACTATTTCCGGAACCGGAACCTGAAACTGGTGACCGGTTTGACAATCGACTAACAAGACCTTTTTATTTAACAAGTTTTGGGACCATTTTGTAAGATTTTTCATCTGAATCTAAGTTTCTGAAAATTGGTTAAGCCAGCTCGGATGCACATTTTTTCACATATTTACCATGTAATTCCGGAAAACAAATCAATAAGGAAAGGTACATGAAGTCCAATAATTTGAAACATAGATTGTAAGAATTGGTTCAGCCGTCTCGAGTGATCGAGTGATTTTGACAAACTGATCGGCTCTTGGCCTCGATTAAAAAGTGATCCCATAGCCTTTCTACATCAGAGAGGCAAAAACACTAACTATGCCTTCAGAAAATGGCTGTTGTAATCCTCGATTTCGAAACAAACATGTTGTACTGTAGCTTTGTTCTATCCTTCCGAAACCGAAAGTTTCACACATAACACATAACATAAAGAACGTCATAAATATAAGTTTGATTCAAATATTATAAAATTGGAAAGACCTTTCAAATTTGAAAACGGCTATCCTGAAAGGTTACTTGACAAATGACCAAAGTACCGATTAAATTAACAATAAATTAAAAGAATCGCTTGGTTTTACTTTTTTATAAGTAACACTTAATAAAATAGAACGAGAATTCCACGAACTTTACCTGTTCATATACTGTGATCGAAGTGAAATAAACAGTTCGAAAATATTAATGAAAGGTACGAATGCTCTGCGTACAAGTTTGGTGGGAAAATCATAAAGGACACAATGCATTGTGAACCTAACGTACTATTGTCATTGTCAAGGCTTCGGTTGTAAAATAAGAAAAGCTATACGGGTATACGCTTCTTGAATTGTGGTACTTCACATTTAAAAGAATAAAACTACGGAGACAGTGTGAATTGAATTAAAGGGTATTTTTTTATAAGAGATTTCTGATTTGAAATTTAAATATAACACACAACACATATATTATGAAATTTTATTTTTTATTTTTATTTTATTTGGTAGATACTATACTATCATCAATCCATTAAGAGCAACGCAATCTCTAACATTTCAATACCACTTTTGTAGAACGATTTATCTTAGGCCTCAAAATAGGCCTTAGTTTCAGCGATAACCTCTTCATTCGTGCGAAATTTCTTACCTACGAGCAATTTTTTCAGGACTGCGAACAGCCAGTAGTTGCTGGGAGCCAAATCTGGCGAATACGGTGGATGTCGGAGCGTTTAACCCCTTAACGCTCAAGGGGAAATATTTTTCCCTTCTATAAAAATCGTTATCGATTCTTCAATTATTATTAAATCAATGTTTTTTTTACTGAATGTTAAAAAAACTGGCGACAAATGTGTTTCTTAACGAATAGAAAAAATGAACTGTCAATCTTTATTGCACTGAAAAAGTTTGTGCAAAACGACGTATAGAAAATAGAACACATAATAAATGTGTTATGTGCAACGTCCATTTCTGCTAAACAAGTCCACGAAATCGTTTCGTAGAATACCATAACTAACTATTTATTTTACTATTCTGATAATTAAAGCGCTTTAATTGTAAATTACGATATAATAAACACAACTCTTCGTTTATTTATTTCTGAGGATCAGAGGGAAAAATATTTCCCATGAAATAATAGGAAATTTATGCACCCTGCTATGTTTTTCTGTTGGTATTCTCTTACTTTATACCCACGATAGCTAAAATATTGTGTTGTATGTATGTATGTGACCAAACACTGCTCAGAATCATCAACAATTTCACTTGTCGATCATTCAAAACGATTTTGTGGATTTTTTTATACTTTCTGGTGTTACCGCCTCATTTGGGCGTCCACTCTATGACCACGTTTGAAGCCAGCAAACCTACGTTTTATTATTGAAGGAGCGGAGTCTCCGTAACACTTTTCAAGCCACTTTACATGAGCGGTATTTTTTCCCATCAAAAAGCAGTGTAAATTTAAAACACGAAATTGTTTTTGATCCATTGTTCTGAAAATAACAAAAAGTACCCCGGTGAACGACCAAAATGGTTAAAGCTGGGGTTTTGGGACACTGTACCTTCCTTCCGAAAGTGCCGCTTGACAATTGCCCAATACCTTTCAATTGGCCAAAGATCCGGGTAGTTCGGTGGGTTGATGTCCTTTTCCACGAATTGTACATTATTTTTTGACAACCACTGTAGAACGGAGTTGGCGTAGTGGGCTGAAGCCAAATCCTGCCAGAAGAGAGGAGGAGCCTTATGCTTTCTGTACAGTGGCAGCATTCTTTTCTTCAAACATACTTCCTCGTACACCTTGGCGTTAATTGTGCCCTTCGTGGAGAAAATCGACGACCGCAAACCACAGGTACAAATTGCTTGTCAGACCAACACCTTCTGCCCAAACTTTTCCATCGCCACCGTGGTGTCAGCGTCGTCCAGGTCCTGGTACTCCGATTTCGTATAATATTGCGGTCCGGGCAGCGCTCGAGAGTCTTCCTTGGCGTAGTTTTCGTCGTCGATCAGGATGCATCCGTCTTTATTCTGTAGAATCCGGTTATACAGTTTTCGCGCTCTTGTTTTGGCCTGAACTTGCTGTACCAGGGACTTTTTCGGCACCTTCTGTTTCTTGTACGTTTTCAGGGAGTTCCGAACTTTGATCCGTTGAATCATCCCGATGCTGGTGTTGAACTGCTTGGCCAAATCCTGCGTCGACGCCGATGGGTTTTTTTCTGATGCACTCAACCACTTTTAAGTCCCGGCTGGGCTGGCTGGGACCCGTTTTCCTACCGGATCGGGGCAAATCCTTCATGGAAAGGGTCTTACCGAACTTCTTGATAATATTTTTGACACTGGTGTGGTGCACTTTCACCCGTTTTGCTATTTCGTTGTACGTGACACCACTTTCTGAGCACCAAGTGTGCAGAATTTTCTTTCGCGTTTCCGGATCAATTCGACTCATCATTGAAACGATAAACCGTACCGAAACCGCAGCTGTTATTGACATTTAAACAAACATGTCACCGCAAAACACGCTGCAATAAATTGAGCCATTTCAGAGTAATAACTGTTTGAATGTTGCTAACTATTTATCGATACACTTCTTATAAGCGCATACGAAATAAACGCACGGCATTCAGGATACCATTTTCACCGTTCGATTGACAGAATCTATTTCAACCCAAGCTCCGGGGAATAATCCTTCAAATGGTTCCGTCGAGTGTTTTTATAGAAAGATCATACACATGGAATTCTAAGGATACTCTCTGTAAACTGGATTGTACACACATAAATTTTATTACTGAATTTCGACGAAAGAAATACTGAAGCAAGCACCACCGTATGCTCGTTGCTATCGTGTCGGCAAAACGTATAATTACTGGGAATCTCAGCAATCGCAATTTTCGTTACTGACAGTTAAGACCGAAATTGTCGGAAAACGTTTTACTGATAGCCCAGGAAATGCACCCAGAAAAAAGCATTTGAATTGTCAAGAGACTTCAGTAATGGAGTGTACAAAGAATTTTTCTTTATTGTTTGAAATACACTGAGGTCTTATTTTACGCGAAGGATACGTTCCGCATAAAAAAACGCACAAAGAAACCGCGTAACTTCGGAAATCCGCGTAAAATCCGCAAAACTAAAGAATTTTTGTTTTGATGCCAAATGTCTTAGAAATTCATAAACGTCAAGATCTGGTGTAATCTCCAAAAATTAAAAAAAATAACCTTTTCTAAGTGCCTTAAGTATTGACTTAAAAAAATCGGGACAACTCCAGATTTCGACGTTTTATGCATTTCTAATACAAAACAAGAAAACCGGGTAATTTGGAAAATTCGCGTGAAAAACCGCATAACTTCGGAAATCCGCGTAAAAAAAACCTCAGTGTAATTAACACAAAAGCTAGGGTAGATGAAGAAATGTATTTTAATTACCTATTTACTAACCATATGCAGAACATAACATGGCTGAAGCATTTGTTTATAGTATTCCCCAATGTCTGATATCTAAAAAGGCGGGTGGGTAATGTCAGAGACATAACTGGATGTCGTGAATACGAAAACAACTGACATGTTCCTTAACACTTCCGAATATCAATTGTATGAATTATGCACGCATTCTCCTTTTTCACATTTTTCGCAAAAACAAAGAAAGCTTCACTTGATCTCGATTACTGTGAATTTCACACAGCGAAAAGTGCACAAATCTAAGCAAACTGTTCTTGATATGTAGTAAACTGAGGATATTTCCCTACGATTTGCAAACAACAAATCCTAATAGTTCTTTAGAAAACTTTTAGAGCCATTAGAACGGCTGATATTGTGCAATGCTCTCCACCGTTGTTTTTATCCCAATGCTAATGACTGGCAGCTGTGACGAATTCGCTCTTGTCGAAAGCGAAACTAGCTGTGCAGACGACACAAAACACATCTGCTCATAGGGGCGATAAAATCCAAACTGATTCAATTTTTGTTAAGAGATTTCCTTTTATGTGATTTCGTTTGTAGCTTTTTCACTAATGGGCGGTCCTAACGGCTATAAAAATAGCCGCATTCAGAATTTTAATGTTGATTATTTCATTTCGGATTTGCATAATTTATTGAAAGAAACTATCAATATGCTGAAGGGACTCGTTTCTAGCATTCAGAAAAGTCAAATTGCGTAATTCTCTACGACATTAAACTCTGGAACATTTTTCGCAAAAACAAAGAAGGCTTCACTTGATCTCGATTACTGTGAGTTTCACACAGCGAAAAGTGCACAAATCTAAGCAAACTGTTCTTGAATTGTAGTAAACTGAGGATATTTCCCTACGATTTGCGAACAACAAATCCTAATAGTTCTTTAGAAAACTTTTAGAGCCATTATAACGGCTGATATTGTGCAATGCTCTCCACCGTTGTTTTTATCCCAATGCTAATGACTGGCAGCTGTGACGTAATCGCTCTTGTCGAAAGCGTGCAGACGACACAAAACACATCTGCTCGCAGTGGCGATACAATCCAAACTGATTCAAGTTTTGTTGAGAGGCTTGTTTCTACCTGATTTCGTTTGTAGCTTTTTCACTGATGGGCGGTCCTAACGGCTATAAAAATAGCCGCATACAGAATTTTAATGTCGATTATTTCATTTCGGATTTGCATATTTTATTGAAAGAAACTATCAATATGCTGAAGGGACTCGTTTCTAGCATTCACAAGGACCAAATTGAGGAACTCACTGCGATATTCACCACTTTTCGGTACATTTTTCCCGGACGATTTGTTGTACAGCAGCAGATATTTTGTTCTCTTCCTTAGAACGCGTTCTGATTCTTATCACTCTCTCAGAGGGTAAATTTTGAAAAGGCACCCCACAGTAAAGTAAGTCGTATTCACGACAAAAATGGGTTGTATAGAGGTACAGTAAAGTAAATTCCGCATAATTCTTTAGGAGTATTATTATGGTTTTAAGAAGAACCGAATAGAAGTCTGGAATAGAGAACTGGACCCTGAGTTCAAGACCTAAATTTAGATCCAATAACAGACTCAGAATCCTGTTTCAGTCGCTGCTGGTTCTCGCCTTGGTGGCCAGCAAGCGAATGAGAGATGCGACCTGAGCGTTTGAGGTTTTTATTAACCACGCAGAAGGTGCATTCTCTCTCGCTGCTGGTTAACTCCCGCTGCTGCTGCTGGCTGGTCCTCGCGCTTCGATGGCCAGCAAGCGAATGAGAGATGCGACCTGAGCGTTTGAGGTTTTTATTAACCACGCAGAAGGTGCATTCTCTCTCGCTGCTGGTTAACTCCCGTTGCTGCTGCTGGCTGGTCCTCTCGCCTTGATGGCCAGCAAGCGAATGAGAGATGCGACCTGAGCGTTTGAGGTTTTTATTAACCACGCAGAAGGTGCATTCTCTGTCGCTGCTGGTTGATGATTCCACTCCCACGACGTCCGCTTCCATCGAACGCACGAAAAGAAATGATGGATTTTCGACCACGGTTCCCCTTTTATACGCATTCAGTTGAAGATATGTGCCTGACTATCTCAAAAACGTCGTCCTTGCGCGAAAAACCCAAGCGAAAGTAAAAAGTTTTCCGCGTTGTTTTCAAATTTTAAGAAAACTTAATTTTTGAGTTGTTTGTGGTTATCGCACACTGTTCAAAATATTATCCTGAATTCCTGATCATATTTTTGATGAAATGGTGAAAGAATTATGTTGCTACCATTAATACAAGTCGAGATATTCGCGATTAAGTTCTGCCCATTCTTCCATATGGCTAATTTTGAAAAGGCGCCCCATAGTAAAGTAAGTCGTATTCACGACAATAGTATAAAAGTGGATCCCTAGATCACACAACATGTGAATTTTGCTGTTTCACGAGAAATGGCGACGTGGAGCGATTCAAAATCGAAAATTGACATTGAACGCCAAGTGTCCTGCCAAATTTCGGTAGAAGCTAACTCACCGTTCGGAATCTTGGCAAACAAACAAATACAGCTGTCTATATATTTCTATATTTGCTAAGTTCAGCAAGTTATGAAGCCAATTTTCGGTAGAAAAATGCCCTTTGCCGGGATATCAGAATATAATTTGAGCGAATTTCGGAAAAGAGCATTTGAATTACTGAACTATCAGTATTAAATCGTGTTGCCGATCTAATTCGGCTTTCCATTCCTTTGCTTGGCAATCCTTATGGAACTGAACATATATAGCGTTATTGGTTTTGTTCAATTGAAGAGAATTCACGTGCACTAGTTTTCGTTTTGTTTGTTCATTTCAAAATCGTTTTTTTTTGTTCACCACGCTATCTTTCGACATAATGAATTAACAATCCTTTGAGCAGATCACATCTGTTCCCATACTATAAGTTACTGCTAACGAAGCTTTTAAAGCTTAGGAAGGTTGAAGCTTTAAAACGGATGCGTTCTCCTTCAACCCTTCTAAGTGTTTTTCAAAACAAAATACAATGCGTTTCCATCAGCAATACAACAATGGAAACGCATGTCAGTTTTTAGAGGATGGGCAAAATATTCACGTGCACGAAAAACCAAGATTCCTCATTTACGACACGCAACAAAAGAAAAGACAAAGAAAATCAAAGCGAAAAAAAAAACGAAATCACACTCTACACAATATGATCCATTGTCTTCCCGGACTCCGGTCTTCGGTTTACGTTAGATCGCAGATTAACGAAACAACAATATCATTAACCTTATTACGGGAAACTTCCGAGTCACTTTCGATCTTCGTGGAATTCACCACCCGAACCGGCTGAGGCCCAGAGCCCACGCAAAACGTTTCCATTCTCATTATTCCTAACGGTTCGGGCTAAAAAACACTACTAATTATTTCCCACTTCCGTCATCCCCACGTCGTTCGTGCAAACCCGCCCCCGTACAACCCCCCAGTTCCTAACGATTCAAGATGTTCGGCCCCGGTTCGGCTCTTATCGCAACGGGGACCACGAACAAACAAACAACTAACTTTAAAAAAAAACGACCAGAAACTTGTTTAAACTGTTTTTTTTTGCCTTCGTTCCTGTGCTCTCTTGGCTTACGGAACGATCCACTTTGGCTCTATAAAATATTGCTCCGTACGCGGGGGAACAACAAATTTCCTTTCCCCGGGTCAGTTAGGTCACGAGCCCAACCACGCGCTATCCGGGCTTCGGACATTCGGTATTGCAGCAGGTGACACAGTTGCTGTTCCAATTTTTACCCGCAAGAACCAGCAAGAAACCGTTATTTAGTACCATTCGGTGGCACTAAATTCTGTGCTGCTGCCACGGAATTTTACTCCACGAGCAAACCGGCAGCAATATTCAAGCGGGAATCGATCGGAGAATAGAAGAGAAAGAAGAAGAAAAAAAGCATCACTCGTGCGGTTGAAGTATCAGCTTGTGTTCTAATTTTTCCAGAACCAGCTGACATTTGCGGAACATCTTTTTCAATCGACTTACGTATTTGAGGAATTTACGTCAATCCGAGCTAGATTTAGCAGGATTCTAATTTAGGCTGCTGATAAATTACTGGCGTACAAAACAAATAACTTCTACAGTTTCGAAAATAAACTTTATCTAAAGTTAGAATAAGAAAAAAACCATTGACGACTCAAACGGATCAGGCCACAGATATTATGTACCTAGAATTAATGTTTCGAAATTCTCAGAAAGGCTGGCAGCACTGTGTAAGTGTAACTTCTTCCAATTAATACCAAACCGACGCGACCAATTACTGTGATTTAAAGGATCGTTTCATGTTTGTCGAGTGGCACACGGATTGCGTGTGACCGATCGTCCAGGCGTTATCGCGTGAGCTTTCAATATCAAGAACGGTTGTGTTGGCAATCTGTCAGTCAGTCAGTCAGTCAGTTACTTCAGGGTTAGCTAAAGTCCTGAAGACGCAAAAACGTTTCCAGCTTTTTCTTCTTTTTCTTCTTCTTCCAGTTTATACTCTAATCTCGGTGTGTGGTCCTCAAACAGCTCCGCTCTGCCAATATTTTGCACGTGATCCGTACTAACATATTTCTTACTTTTTATCCCCATTGCGCTCACACATACACTCACACACGCATACACTTATCCGGATGCAGCCTGCTAGCTATGGTAAGAAAAATGGCGTCTGGTACGCTTCACCGGGAAACCAGGGCTGGGGCACCGGAAACCGCCTGAGTCGCAAGCCATCGGTTACCGAAGTGGACAACATGCCGTCCGGGAGTCTCAAACCGAGTGCCGGCCGGGTCATTCGAATCATCAACAGTCACGATCACAGTGTTCAGGTGAGAGTTTGCAAACATTTTCTGTCCTCATTTTTTAGTATCGTTCTTTCTTGTTTACTTACAGTGTTTTAAGTTCATCTAAACATTAAAAACCCATATTTAACGATATTTGAAAAATACGTCGCTATCTTGAATTTAAAATTACTTCAAACATCGTCTATCGACATCCGTTCACGGACCTTGATCCGAAAACATTCCAGAAACCACATCTTGTGTGTTAAAATCACTTTAAACATCACATTTAGCACTTTTGTAATTTGTAGTCGCTATTCAAAATGCGTCTATTCATAAAATCAATTCTGAAAACACCCACATTGTATGATATTTTAAGAGTTTCCGTGCCACAGAAATCGTCATCTTGAATTTGAATATTACTTCAAACATCGTTTTTTCTACAGGTGCTGTTTGGTACGGTTCTGAAACCATGCCTACTCTGACATTTTGAAATTGCCTCGAACACAACTTCTTCCAAACATACATCGTTTTTAAACATATACTCATCGAACACGTTCCCAAATAGTCATATTTACCCCTATTAGAAGAATATTGATCAACCGAAAGTCAACATCTCAGGTTTTTCAATTACTATAAACATCGTTTCCGGCGTTGCAATTTGTCAGTCATGTCAAATGACCTTGACGGTACGGTGAAAGTGACTGTCAAACTGCCAACTATACCGATTTATCGGTACTTATACCGATTTTTGGACTCGATACAGGAATACAGATATGTTCCCTGAAAATACTGATGATTAGATTTTCATACAGGTAAATACCGATTTTCAGTTTCACTAAATCGATGTTTGATTTTTCGAGATAGATATTGTACAGATAGATTTTTCGGCCAAATACAGTTGGCAGCTCTGCACCATATATTGAGTGTCTGAGAGCCGATCTGTCAGAACTTAAATTATCTTGATATTACACTTGATTTATATTTTGTTCATTTCTCCTGTCACTTCTTGATTACGGTGTGACTTAATGTTAATAAACTTCGAAGTCCGATGATTTTTTCGCAAAGAATAATGAACTTTATCAATTTATGTTTATGTTAGTACACTCATTGATTTTTTTTTTCTTCAACAGGGAATAGGAGAATGAGAGAGAAAACAAAAAAGTCGCCAGTCTTTGACTGAGTATACTTCTACTTGCTCATAGAACCAGAGTTGCAATTTGTCAGTCATGTCAAATGACTAAAATCATCGTCAACTGTAAGCGCTACGGTGAAAGTGACTGTCGAGTGAGTTACTCGATAGTTCTATGTCCAAGTAGAAGTATACTCAGTCAAAGACTGGCGACTTTTTTTGTTTTCCCTCTCATTCTCCTATTCCCTGTTGAAGTAAAAAAATTCAGTGAGTGTACTAACATAAACATAAATTGATAAAGTTCATTGTTCTTTGCAAAAAGTCATCGGACTTCGAAGTTTATTAACATTAAGTCACACCGTAATCAAGAACTGACAGGAGAAATGAACAAACTATAAATCAAGTGTAATATCAAGATAATTTAAATTCTGACAGATCGGCTCTCAGACACTCAATATATGGTGCAGAGCTGCCAACTGTATTTGGCCGAAAAATCTATCTGTACAATATCTATCTCGAAAAATCAAACATCGATTTAGTGAAATTGAAAATCGGTATTTACCTGTATGAAAATCTAATCATCAGTATTTTCAGGGAACATATCTGTATTCCTGTATCGAGTCCAAAAATCGGTATAAGTACCGATAAATCGGTATAGTTGGCAGTTTGACAGTCACTTTCACCGTACCGTCAAGGTCATTTGACATGACTGACAAATTGCAACGCTGGAAACGATGTTTGTAGTAATTGAAAAACCTGAGATGTTGATTTTCGGTTGATCAATATTCTTCTAATAGGGGTAAATATGACTATTTGGGAACGTGTTCGATGAGTATATGTTTAAAAACGATGTATGTTTGGAAGAAGTTGTGTTCGAGGCAATTTCAAAATGTCAGAGTAGGCATGGTTTCAGAATTCAATTATAAATTATTGAAATTTTGATTAGAAGCGAGCAGTGCCTTATTTTGTCTGCTAAAAATCTCCGGTATACCGGATTTCCCTGTCATAGACGATGGTTTTGAAAGAGTAAACGATATATCAAAGATTGCTGTTGGAAGCACGCGAATCTATGAATATAAGCGTAATTATAACTAACGTTTCAGTCCTATGCGTAGCATGCTAGAGGTAGGTTGTTACTAGACAGCAAGACAAAAAGTGTAATAAAACGATTTGAAGCTTTAATTGGTATGCTCTGATCTTGTGTCATGCAAGCTCGGATGAAATTCCATGTTATGTCGTTTCGACTGAGAAATTGACAACTACCCCAGAGTGAATTTTGATTGCGTAAGATTAATTTCTAATGTATATAAGATAAACTCGATTGATAATCAGAAAAAGTTGATCGCTTCAACCGAAATCGCAGAATGATAGAGAAACTTAACGCTAAAAAAGAATTACTTGCATGCAAAACTTGAACACAAGCTTGGCGAAGAGAAGCTTAAATATCGAGATCTGTATCGCAAGTATGTACAAAGATAGAATTGCATACATTTGGGATATTGCTGTAATTTCGTCGGCTATAACAAACAATGTACGGAGTTGGTTCCTAATCAAGATCAATCTATTCTTCCTGGACTCCACCTTTCTGAAATCTCTAAATCAAAATTCTTTTCCAAGTTTATCGGTTTTAACCTAATTGTGGTCGTTCAACGGACATTCAGTATTCAAAATTGAAAAAAATATCAAACATAAATTTTATAAACCATTTGAAATTCAAAAATTGAAAATCATTTGAAATTTAAAAATAAAATAATTCACTCATAAATCCCAATTCCTAATTCCATTTTTAATATCGGTAATTGAACCCCGGCTTTGACCCAATTGTGGTCTTTCACCGGGGGCGTTTCCTATCTCCTAATTTCTTATTATAATTTATAAATCATAGCTCATAATTCTCACAATTCTCTCAATTCTCAAAGTTCTCATAATTCTTCTAAATAATAAATAATAATATTTCTAAAATTTCTCAAAATTCTTATTATTCGACTAATTCTGATAATAATTCTCAAAAATTTCGCAAAATTCTCGCAATTCTAATATTTTGCATTATTCTCATAATTCAAATAATTATAATTCTCGTAATTTTCATAATTCTTAACAATTCTCATACAACTCTCATAACTAATATAAATCTCTTATTTTTCATAAATCTCATGATAATTCTCACAAAATGTATAATTATCATAACAGTTCTCACATAATTCTCTTAACTTTCATAATCCTCATAACAATTCTCATATAATTCTCATAATTCGCACAATTCAAACAATTCTCATTCTCATGAATATATTCTCATATATTATAACTCTCGTAATTTTTATAATTTTAAAAATTTATTATTTTAATGCTCATCATATTCATTCATTCTCATAATTCTTCCAATTCTTATTGTTAAATTAATTCTCATTATGCTCTCAATTCTCACATTTCTTATCATTCTCATGACTAACATAATTTTCTTAATTTTCGTAATTCACATAATTCTAGTAATTTCCATATTCCCCATAATTATAATATTCAAAATCTTCATATTTCTCAACAATTCTCACATAATTCTCGTATTCCTCATAAATCTCAAAATTCTTAATATTCAACTAATTCTCTTAGTTCTCACAATTTTTATCATTCTTATGACCAATAATTATAATTCTTGTAATTTTCATATTTCCTAACAATTTTCACATAATGCTCATAATTCTCATAGTTCTCAAATTTTCATAATTCTCATAATTTTAATAATTCTCACAATTGTCATAATTCCGAAAATTCTTATAATATGCATCATTTTTTTCTTTCTCATAATTCTCATAATTCTTATTGTTCGATTAATTCTCATTATTCTCAACATTCTCACAAATCATATTATTTTTACAATTCTCATAATTCTCACAACTCTCATAATTCTCATAATTTTCATAACTCTCGAAATTCTCATAATTCTCTTAATTTTCTTAATTCTCATTATTCTCAAAATTCTCACAATTCTCATCTTTTCAACGACTAATTTTCAAAATTTTATTAATTTTAATAATTTTTATAATTTTCATAATTTCCATAATTTTCAAAATCTTCATAATTTTCATAATTCTTACAATTCTCATAATTTTAATAATTCTCACAATTGTCATAATTCCAAAAAATTTATAATTCGCATCATATTCTTCACTCTCATAATTCCCATAATTTTTATTGTTCGATTAATTCTCATTATACTAAAAATTCTCACAATTCTCATCATTTTCATGACTAACATAATTATCATAATATTCATAATTCTCATAATAATTTGCATAATTCTCGTAATTTTCACAATACGCAAAATTCTTATAATTCTCATAAGTCTCATAATTCGCAAAATTCTCAAAATTGTCATAATTTTCAAAATTTTAATAATTTTAATAATTTTATTAATTCTATTAATTTTAATAATTTTAATAGTTTTAATAATTTTAATGATTTTAATAATTTTCATAATTTTTATAATTTTCATAATTTCCATAATTTTTATTATCAATTTCAAATTTTCATAATTCTTACAATTCTCATAATTCTCATAATTCTCATAATTCTCATAATTCTCATAATTCTCATAATTCTCATAATTCTCATAATTCTCATAATTCTCATAATTCTCATAATTCTCATAATTTTCATCATTCTCACAATTCTCGTAATTCCTAAAATTCTTATACTTCACATAATTTTCATCATTCTCATAATTCCCATAATTCATATAATTCTTATTATTCGCATAATTCTTTTGACGTTCCTAATGTCGTTTTCGCTTGATGCCCAACCTAACCCTGTTTCCACACTAACTGCTGTCAAACCGTTTGTTTGAAGCTTGTTTCGAACCTAATTTTAACGTTTTTGAACTGAAAATCGAGTCAGTTTCGAACCTTGTTTTTATATCAGGTTTGTTGAAATCCCCGTTGCTAAGTGCGAAACCAACACAGTTTCGTGAAATGTGTTTCTTTGATGAAACTACCCTGGGTCAGTTTCGGTTTTCTCAAGCAAAAACGGCATAATTCTCGATCAGCATAATTCCAAAAATTACCGCATTTTTCGTAATTCTCGTAGTTCTTATTCATGATTCATAACCTAAAATTCCAAATTCCAAACTCCAAATTCAAAGTTCATTATAGATTCGAAATTCTATGTTTAAAACTAAAAAAATAAGCATACAAAATAAAAAATTGAAAATTAAAGAATCAAAATTCCGAATTCAAAACCTAAAACTCAAGATTCTCGATCAAAATTTAGAATTTCATGATTCATGATCATGATACAAAATTCATAATTAATATTCATAAGTCTAATAGCTCACCGTTTAGTCTCATGTTTTCGGATTCTACATTCTCCAGCACGATACAGCTTAGGGACACCTTAATAATTAAACGGAAAGTCGATTCCAGCAGCACCACGTGGTGTAACGCAAAGCCTTCTAGATTCATTAAATAAGAAATGAAAAAACCTGAACCGGTACTCCGATGAAAAGATTCGATTTCAACGGTAAAGCAAGAATGAATGAATAAAATCTCCCTTTTTCCCCTCCATCCGCGATTCTAACGTTTTCCTTCTACGCTGGAAAGCACCACTATGTCCACTAGGACAACAAAGAAAAATGTGGTCATGTGCAGAACCGGAAGCATTCAATCAAGAAATTTGCATGTCGACGCGTCTCCTTATTAGCTATTCAAACATTATACAAATGGGCGGCAAACTGGCGAAACCAGCATAGCTCGCCAAACCGAAGGGAACCAGAATATCGATCGGTGCCGCCGAATAGCACTGCACCGGGCAGCGGCGACACCTCCGACTGGCTGGTGGTTTTCGTTTGTTGATCAACTCCGAAATTCCATCGCACAGCCCTGCGAAGCACCGCGCACCGCAAAGGCTCGGTCGATTTTGGCAGGTGTCAGAAGTGTGTTGATTAATTTATTACCACTTTTGAATGGCACCAATTCTACGGGAACCGGAGCCACGCTCTTTCTGCGGCAGCCATTGCTCAGCGCGGGAAAGGCCCGACTTCCGGGCAACCTTGAGCTGTCGTCTTCCCAGCTACTACCCATACCCTGTACGGTGTCCGACAGTCACGAACTGCACAAAAGTTACGAGCCTCCGGCGGAAGAAGCTAGACAATAAATAAAGCATTACGATATGTGTTCACACGTTCCGCAGCGCACGTGTTTGGGTCAGTCAGAAAATGAATTTTTCTTTCGCTAGGTGGGCTGGAATGGTGCAATCATTTTCCAACTGGAAACGTACAATCACCGCTTCGATGTACCTCTGCTAACTAATGTTCGATTTCTGTTTTTGTTGTTGTTATTTAGTGTCGGGTGCTGCTTAATTTGCGTACATCGCAACCGTTCGAGGAGGTCCTGGAGGACCTGGGGCAAGTGCTGAAGATGATCGGCGCCAAAAAGATGTATACCAACCACGGTCAGGAGGTGCGCAGCTTCTCCCAGCTACGGAACGAGTTCGCCGAGGTTGACACGTTCTACCTGAGCAACACTCCGTCTCTGCCGATCGGTGCCCTTGGGCCAGGTGTAATCCCTCCGTCACCGGCACGTCGTTCCCGTTCCCGTCTCGGTGGTTCCGTTCCGGATGATCTCTCGAAGACAACGGCCCGTCAACGGGCCCGCAGCAAAAGCAGACCACGCGCACTGTACGCACCGGAAAACGAGCTGCTAAGGGCTTCGTCCGATTACCCGCTGCTGGACTCCATGAAGGAGGAACCGACCCGGATCACGATACGGGGTCTGCGCCGCACGTTCTACCCACCGATGCACCATCCACCGGTGGACAACGCGCCGCCGGATAAGAAACTGGCACTGTTTTGGGTGTAAGTGGAAGGGTTCCGGGTCCGGAAGTTCGGAAGTCCGCGATTAATTGGAGTTTATTATTTTTGTCAATTTCAGACACGGATATCGTGGAATCGATTCCAAGAGAAACTTATGGGTGCTGCCATCGGGAGAATTGCTCTACTACGTGGCCGCCGTTGCTATACTGTACGACCGGGAGGAGGAAGCTCAGCGGCACTACACGGGACACACGGAGGACATCACCTGGTGAGTAATCGGATGAAGGTTTTTTTTTACAATTTTTATTTCAGGAAAAATATCGACTATTTAAATCTGTTTGTATTTTGGTCACTCTCGAGTCACTTTTATAATGATTATTAGCATTTGATAACCAATTGCCATTCTTCGATCGGGCGAAATTGAAGTCATTTCGATGGGCTAAGTTCTTTTTCGGCGGAAACTGTTCTGTTGTCACGGTACCTCTGAAGTGTCTTTTGACTACAGTAGCAGTAAGCCAAATCTAGCTAAACATGGAAGGGTCTTTGACTTTCTCATGTGTAAATACTGTGTAATAACTGTGAAAATCACTCTGGATTACTTGTAGCGACTGCTTTATGGCCAGGCCTGTACTCATGCTCTCTACAGTCTCAGCCTTTAACTGAGGTTATTCTCTAGTTGGACCAGATAGATGCCGTGGTCGGTCCGAGAATAGACTCCGGTTTACCAGCGCCCTAATGACTCAAAACTCAAATTAGTCCCTGAAAATGAATCTAGCCTACGCTGACTAATAGTTTACCGATTAAGGAAATTCTCTCGTAGCCGGCGATATTAGACTTGTGATTTCTTATATCACTATTGAATTTTATCCGAATTTTATTTCGGTTCAAAAATTACAGAGTGACATTAGCAAAAATATGAAACAAAAAAAGAAATGTGCACCTAGTTTACTCAGAGATGGTTCAACCGATTTCTACAAACTCGGAAGTCTTATGTCCTATGAACTCATGAATTGCTATTAAACTTCATCCGGATCCGACTTCTGGTTTCAAAGTTACATGGCTATGAATGGTGAACATTTAATTTTTAAATGCGTGTTTTTATATGCTGATGTAAAAAGGAGCCTGTACTTCGAAACTAGTCAGTATTTCAACTTACGGTTCAAGATGAGTGAAAAGTTTCGAAATTTACATTGACCGGGAGAAGAATCATTAAATTACCGAAATTAATTACTGTTTCCAACTGTAAATCTTGTTAGTTGAAGGTCATAAAAACTCTATCAGTAGTACTTGTCCCTAATTGCTAGTACCGAAAAGATGGTCAAAAATTCACTCCAATTCAGGTTTACTCTCACAGGTGTAGGGAATATTTTTTCGGCATGTCGGTTACACTGTCGCGTATCCTGAGTCCTGCCCCTTCAAATCTTCCACTAAGCACGAAATTCGTGCAGTCAATCGCTCGCTTATTGCGATGGGAAAAGCTTCGGTTGATTTTTTCCTTAAAATTTTTTATTCACGTCAATTCGCGTACAAGCTACGAGTATTCCTTTATATGTGACTTTTAGTCAAGGTACGAGTTGTCCTCATGAATCGCTGGTCAGTTACGAAAATTACCTGATTACATATCCATTCTGTGAACAATCTATTCATCAGGGTAAACTTTGCGCTGAAACTACGAAAAAGTCCTCTGCAATAAAAAAAAACAAGTACTACTGTTTAGTCTAAGCTACTAATGCATTTAGTAATGAATGAAAATTTAACGCAAGAACATGAAGAGTAGGATGCCAATTATAAATGGTCATTTATAATTTCGTATAACGGTAGTATTCAAAAGTTTAGGCACCTAAAAAAACCCTATACAAAACTGGTCAAAGTTTAAAAATTCTCGATCTTGAAGTTTTGCACTCAGTTTAATACTGCGTCTCATGTTTAAGCTTGTGTACACTGAAGTTCATACACAAACGCAGTGTACAAGTTTTAAACTCTTTCGCAAACCTGAGTGTAAACATTACGTTTGTTGCTTCGCTTTTTCCCAAACAATTTCAACTAAAATTTCAGCAAACATTATCTAGGTGGAATTAGAAACATAAAGAAATAACGTAAGTTTAGAAAATAAACCCTGTTTTAACTCACGTAGCGGTGCAATGGTGTATTTCCCATATTATTCATATTCTCACATACATTACTATGGGATTCTTAAAAATACCTTGCCTTGATTCTTGATACACGAAGACTGGTTCAGGGAACAACATACAATACCTTAAAATTGAAATAACTTAGAAATCAGTTCTAATAACTTCTTAGATTAGGATTTGAGTCTTCACTCACATAACTGCTCGAAATTTCCATCATCACTTCGTTAATTTCAAAACTCAGATTTCATAAGGTCCATTTTGAGCACTATTTCCGGTACTTTCGAAACCGGAATCGAATTACCGGTATAGCCGAAGTTGATTAGTATGGCCAACAACTGACATGCCCTGCAAATTAGAACTGTCGTTCCTAATGACGGTATGAAATTTGGATGACTCGTCATCCAGTAATCCCAGAACCGGAAGTCGGATCCGGATAATATCTCCTTGTTTTCAAGTAGCAAATATCGCCCGTAAAACAAATTATAATGCTTAAAAATGCTTATTTAGGCTTTCGGTGCTAATTTCATTCCGTCGCTTGGATATATTGTAATGCTGTACAATTTTCAAAAAAAAAGTTGAACATATAATGAGCATCTACATCACATCTAAAACTTCAATAACCACTTGATCAAACAAGTTTTCATTCGACCGTTCTAGAGTGCGCAAACTCCATGTTCAAACATATGTTCAAACTTAATCTCACGCACTTATGTACAACTCCAGAAAAAAAAAAATGAACTTGCACACGTAAAGTTCTACACAAGCTCATCGCGGTGCATGTTTTCTTGGAGACTGGTTTTAATCCGTCTAATGGTGGGATGATGCCTTTCTCATATTACTTAAATTCTCAGAAATATTACTGTGATGTTCTTGAAAAAATAACTTCGAAATAGATTTGAGTCGAAATTAGAAGATTTCTGGTTTTGCAGCATCGATCAAAATGATGGTTTGATTTTTTAAACACGGAATACCTCTTATTTGGTCGTTTTGTTTGTGACAATCGGTTGAGCTAGCTTGGAAACAGAGTGTGTGAGTTCCATTTTGCAGGCTTTGACCACAATTTCCGTTGCATCCGGAAACAGGTTGCGGAAACAGGTATAGCCGCAGTCAGTTTGTATATGGGGCAACAGTGGTTTTCATTTGAGGCTACGAACATATATACATATGAGTGAATATTTTGTACAATTGTTCGACACTCGGCCCTTTGAATCTCGGTTTCAAAGTCGGTTTTCACAGTGATGAGAAAGACAAGCATGAACGTAAACGCGATTTGTGAAGAAACTGCCCTCAACCTTCGCTGGGTGGAAACGCGTCTCTTCCTAGAAAAACGGATCCAGTAATTTTTTTTTTGAATTTAATAAATTAAAATAATACATGAGAAATCGGCTCTGCTTAGCTTCAAGTATCTTGAGCCGTTTCAAATAATTGAATGAATAATAAAAATCTTTTGTAACTAATATTTTCATCACATTTTTTGTGAAAATCGGTGAAGCCATTTCCGAGAAAATCAAGTGAGTTCCGTTTCGGATTTTTTTATCACTTTTTTGGTACTTTCGGAACCGACAATTGGGAACCATTATAGCCTTAATAATCGAATTCGGTTCGTGTAACCAGTAACTAACATGTCCTATAAATTGCATTAGTTTAAAACCAAATTTGGATGATTTTTTCCCTTTTTTGCATCGTCGCTCTAAATAACGACTTGCAGTTTTCAACAAACCTTGTAACTGATCCGGATGAATTGCTCTATTTCGGGATCATAAGGCCTTTTGTTTGAGTCTAAGTATGTGAAAATCGATGCAGCAATCTCAGAGAAAAATTACACACAGGCATTACTCAACTCGATCAACTGAGTCGAATGGTATATGCCACTTGGTTCCCCAGGCCAATTTTTACTAGTAGATTTTCCAAATAATACCTTTCCATATAAGAGAGGCAAAAAGTGACAATATTCGTCAGACACACACACATACATTGCTCAATTTGACAAACTGGGACTAGTTTAGCTAGTCCAGTTTTCTATCGCTTGCATGCCTCTCTGTATGAGAAATACAACGTTTTCGCAAGATAAGACCAGTCACGAGTCTGTAATATCTCATCACGATAACAATTTACCATGTGTTGCATCCTTGAGCACAGAAGACGTTTTTTTTTTGTTCGTCCGAATTTCATGAAACCAGTAAAATAGGAAAAGTTTTAGTATTTTATAGTTTCTATAAATAGGATCACTTTTTCAAATGACTTATTTATATTAGTTTCTTACCTAGACCGCAGAAAGAGGCCGAACGTTGTCGTGATAAAAATTTACGGAACAGTGACTGATCGCATATCCCTTCACTCGATCGATCCATCTTGCTCGCTGCGCTCCTCTTCTTCTTGTACCAGTCGGATTTAGACTCAAGAACCATTTTCACTGGGCTGTCGTCCGACATCCTTTACATGCCCAGCCCATCGTAGACGTCCGATTTTAGCTGTCCGTACGATGGGTGGTTCCCTCTAGCAGCTGTTGCAATTCGTGATTCATGCGCCGTCTCCACGTTCCGTCTTCCATCTGCACTCCGCCATAGATGGTCCTCAGTACCTTTCTTTCAAAAACACTGAGGGCGCGTTGGTCCTCCGCCAACAAAGTCCAGGTCCCGTGGCCATAGAGAACAATCAGTCTAATGAGCGTTTTGTAGATGGTCAATTTAGTGCGTTGGCGTACTTTTCTCGATCGAAGGGTTTTTCTGAGTCCAAAGTACGCACGATTCCCTGCCAAAATACGTCTCTGTATTTCTCTGCTGGTGTCATTGTCGGCGGTCCCCAGTGAGCCCAAATACACAAACTCGTCAACCACCTCCATATCGTCACCGTCTATCAATATTCGTGATGGGAGGCGTAGTGTTTCTTCTCTAGAGCCTCTTCCTCTCATGTACTTGGTTTTCGACGCATTTATGGCCAGTCCGATACGCCTAGCTTCAGCTTTCAGCCCGATGTAGGTTTCCGTCATCTTCTCAAGGTTACGTGTTACAATATCAATATCGTCAGCGAAGCCAAAAAGTTGTACAGACTTTCGGAAGATCGTGCCACTCGTGTCGATCCTCGCTCTTCGAATCACACCTTCCAGGGCAATATTGAACAAGATACAAGAAAGTCCATCACCTTGACGTAGCCCTCTCCGAGATTCGAAGGGACTTGAGAGCATCCCAGATACTTGGGCGTAGCACATCACTCTATCCTTCGTTGCTTTGACCAATCGCGTCAGTTTATCCGGGAAACCGTATTCGTGCATGATCTGCCATAGCTGTTCTCGATCGATTGTGTCATAGGCCGCTTTGAAGTCAATGAATAGGTGATGCGTGGGTACGTTGTGTTCACCACACTCCTGGAGTACTGGGGTGGAATCATGTAAGGTGATTATCACCAAGTGATTATCACTTTTGAAAATTTGGAATCATGTAAGGTGATAATCACCAAGTTCTGTCACCACTGCTGAAAGGCTAACATCACTATCAAATGTTGGCATTACGTAAGGTGATAGTCACCACGATTTAATCACCTTCATGTCAAAATGGAGGTGATAGCAAACTAGTTATCACTTTTAGTAGTGATTTGATTTTTCGAGAAGTGGCTTTATAAATTATTGTCCGTTAGGCGAATTTTAAGCCACTGATATAAACATAACCTACCAAAATTGGTCGGAGAGGATATTTTTTTAATAAAATTGGAACTGATATTGTGTCAAAATTAAATACCAAAATAAAAATTAACTTAGTTTGTATAGTTTAAAGAATTCATAGAATGAACGGTAGTATTTATCAATTAAATCAATTCATATGTGCTGTAATTATTATTTGAAGGAATATCATTGGGGTATTCGTAGAGTCAAAGATAAATTGCTTTCTGGAAAAGAGGTAAGTTTATGAATGTAGACATCTCCTGTTGCACATAACGTAACAACATAAAAAATCTATGCTAACATTTTCAGTAGAATTAGATGGTCGTGACTTAGTGAGCGACATATCCGTCTCGTTCAATTGAACGAGTAAAAAAGATTAAACTGCGTTCTTAATTTTCTTCTTGTGAGTTGAACTAAATAAGGCAATATTTTTGGACAATTAGTTGCTGCTAATCATAGTGGATGTCCGGTGGGTAAAATTTCCAAATTGGAAGTAACAATTGAAAGCTCTGTGAATTATAATCGTATAGTGAATGAAAACTATACACAAAATTATTTAACGGATCTTTCAGATTCGAGAGGAATGCCATCAGTTGTAAAACATCAAGAAGATCTAACAATTCGTGTCATTTCAAAGCTAGCAAATTTATCCCAAAGAACTGACTGTGACATTGATTTCCATTGATAAATAAATATCGGCACTGAATTATACCAACAAGTTATTATTTGTTTGTGCGCAGTTTGCCATACTCGCCGGGCAATTTTTTTCAACGTTACTCTTCGATCCATACAAATCATCATTGATAAAAATGACTCGAATTAATGAAAAGGATTGAAAACTATACTGCACATACTCGCATATCAGTCCCATATCGATTTTGGCCAATTTTGAGTTAGCTTGAGGAATGAAATCTATCATCAATATACTTTCAGAAATTGCAATAAAAGTTGAGGGTTTGTTCAGTAAAATGTGAAAAAAAATATCAACTCGTGTCTGTCCCATATGCAAAATACTCGCATATCAGTCCCATTCAGTGCAAATTTAAATAATTTCATTTGTTGCAATATTGGAATAGTAAAGGTGTATTACCGATATTTCGAGTGATAATACCATGATTTAACATTAGGTAGCACAATAAATCAAAAAAATCGGAAATAAAATTTTAATCGTCTTTTTCTCGACATGCCGATTTTCCATATGGGACTGATATGCAAGTATAGGCAGTATAGGTATGAAAATTTAGATTTTAAAATATTATATGGGTATACGCCACTTTCATATGTTACTTCTCCTAATATCAACGGTATACGCCACATTCATATTTCACTCCTGAAAAGTTGACGTTTCTTGACAGGTGATAAATGGAGTGAAGTTGGCTCAATCACCGGTGATGGTGATAGAGAAAGTGATCACCTTCGGTGATTCCAAACATTCTGGTGATCACCTCTTTATCACCATGAGGTGATAGTCACTTATCACCTTACATGATTCCACCCCTGGATTATGGCACATCATTACGTTTGGGGAATATAACCTCACTTTTATCAGTACGTTACTAACACATACATACTCGGGTAACGCTGTTCCAGAAAACGTGACCCGTAGTGCATTAGATGGCATCAACCTAACCTCACTTTCCATGTTTTCCTGTATAACAAGTCTTCCGCAATCCAAAATGGGTAGGGTAACAGAGGTATTTTGGTCCACTTTAAGATTGATTTTATTTTCGCCCACTTTGTAAAAATATCCCCCAAATGTTATAATATCTTTGAAATCCCCTTCCGCAATAGGTAATTTAATGTGATTAGCTTCAAATTGATGCAACATGGGTTACTTAACATCGATAAAATCCGATGAAATTGATAAAGTTTGTTAGGTGGGCCAAAATATTTGAAGTGGCCAAAATACCTCTGTTACCCTATCTGCGAAAGGCCGATCTTCTTAAATTTTCCTACTCCTGATTTCAGTATGTCCTCTGGCGTGACTTCACTGTCGTATATCACCCCGTCGATCTCGACCAGATCTGCAGGAATATATACTCGGTAAACATTTTCGAATCGTGATAGTTTAACTATTTCATTTGCCTCCTCTCTTTTGGTTAAGGAAATTCGTATTTTGTTCAAATTCACTTTACGTATTTCTGTAGACGATTTGAAATGCTTATAGGTATAGTTCCGATGAGATTAACAGCACATTTATGGGAGTCGAGATTTTTCTCATATACACCGTATAAGGTCCTGCAGTTCCCTCCGGATATTCTCTATATCTGAATACCTTTTTCGACGGATTTAACCTCGTTTTACTAGTCCTGCGTTTCTCTTTGTCATCGACCTGCATCTTATCACCCCCTTTCCCGGCCATTTTAAAATGGCGAGGTAAGGGAGTATAAATATCGTCTTTGTTTTAGAAGTTAATCCTTTTCTCTCGTAACCGTTAACGTTCTTATTACGTTAAAATCTTATGTGGATATTTATCTGTAGATCACGTGGATCGATGACATATTTTCCGCTAACTATAGAACAAACAATTTGCACTGTGCAGATTCGTCACAAAACGACTGATCACTGGGATCACTTTTTCAAATGACTTATTTATGTTAGTTTCCTACCTAGACCGCAGAAAGAGGCCGAACGTTGTCGTGATGAAAATTTACGGAATCGTGGCTCCCAACCATTTCTTCTTCTATGCCTGCTAAGCAAAGATTAGTTGAATTCGAAACAATGGTAATTTGATGGATTGACAATTTAAAGGTGTCGTATATTTGATGGATGGTTTTTTGTTGATTCATAGCACTAGCCATGCAATTTTCCTGTTCACCAATGAATCGGCTGCGAAGTCTGTTGAAACAGAAGGCCAAGTTCAACGTCGGAATGCAGTAAACCGTAACCGTAACAATTTTAACACTAAACACCATTGTACGGCCAAAGCTTACCAGACCAGACATGATAGTTTTAAAATCAAGAATTAATTAAGAATTAGTGTACACCTGTGTTAAATCTCTTGAATCTTCTTCAAGTTGAATAATAAACCCGCTTCGGATACGTATTCGGATAAATGAAATTCCATAATAATGAAACTGTCATTCTGAGAACAGTAAAAACACAGAAACAATAAATAGCGTTACTTGCTTGTGAAACGGGTTTGTAGTGATGTGTGTACAGTATAATTTAAAAAAAATGATGATTGTGTTATATTCAATAGTAATTTATATACAATTTTTATGATTTATTCAAAACTTTACAAACAAGCGCCTATATTTTCATCGTAAAATAAAATTAAAAATAAAAGAATTATTGCTGACCACTATCGAAAATACGCAGTTTCAGAAAAAAATTACAAAAACTTCGTCCCTTATTGTAAAAAAATATATTACATTAAAAGACACGGTAGATCATTATCATAATTGTTCCTTCCTGCATTAAAGTTGTGGACTACGTCTTTGTTTTCTATATAATGATTCGAATTACGGTAACTTTCCGGGTTAATGCATGTTGTTTTGCATTCAAGATAAACCATATAATTAAATTTTAGTATAGTACGAAAACGATATGTTAAAGTCACTTCAGAAACATTCGGCATTGTCGTTCGATATTTCTCGGCTTCAACTTGTACGGCATCCAATTTCCAACCTTTTGGATGAAACCTAATGCTATTGGGCGCAAGGAACTGTTTGATAGTTCAAATCCCTCTTACCATTCTCTGTTTTTTTTTCTTCCGCAGTATGGAAGTTCACCCATCGCGAGAGCTGGTCGGTTCCGGACAGCGTGGCGGGCGCGATCGGAAATCTCAGGCACACGTCCGCATCTGGAGTACGGAATCGCTGCAAACGCTGTACGTGTTCGGCATGGGTGAACTGGACACCGGTGTCATAGCGGTGGCTTTTTCGCAGCTTAACGGCGGCAGCTACATCCTGGCAGTGGATGCCGGCCGCGAAAGTATACTGTCGGTGTGGCAGTGGCAGTGGGGACATCTGCTCGGCAAAGTGGCGGTAAGTAACCAACAAATTCGTTTTTTTTTGTTTTTTTTTTCATAAACATAAAAAAAAACTACAAGGTGCAAATGAGGCACTACTGACCCAGTTGAAAAGGAACGGAACGGAATGGATTCTTCCTTCGTTCGTGGCTGTTTGCTAAATTAAGACTTTGGACAAAGTTTAACTAATGGACAAAGTTTGACCGCAGTCATCCCGGTTGATGACACCCCGGTTCCGATCATGATAGGGTAGAAAACTTTCTCGCAAAGAAACTATTCACCCCGCGTCAACAACTCCTTGCTGTCATGCAATGGCGCAAAAAAAAATACAAAACGGTCGACACCCGACTCCCGGAAGTGCTTCAAACTTTTGCATTCCGTTTACCCCGTGTTTTTGATGCAGAGTTTATTGCCTCGAGTTAACGACGGTGGAGACAATTCGCGCTAATTTATGTTTGTGTGTTAAATTTTGTTTCCGTTTTTGCCACCAATCGGAGCGTACAGACACTGCAGGAAGGAATTTGGGGCGCCACGTTCCATCCGTTGGACGACAATCTATTGATCACACACGGCAAGGGCCATTTAGCATTCTGGCACCGCCGGAAGGATGGATTCTTCGAGAAGACAGACATCATCAAACCGGTAAGTGGGGTGCAGTAAGCGATATTTCAATTGAATAACGTAACAAATTTCAGCCTTCGAAGACATTCGTCACTTGCGTTCAGTTCGAACCGGATGGAGATGTCATCACCGCAGACAGCGACGGTTTCATTACGATCTACAGCGTGGATGCCGATGGAGCGTACTTTGTGAGGATGGAATTTGAAGCACACAGCAAAGCCATTTCTTGTCTGGTGATGCTTTCGGAGGGTACTTTGATATCAGGTGGTGAAAAGGATCGTAAAATTGCCGCATGGGATTCGTTGCAGAACTACAAGAGGATAACCGATATAAAGGTGAGGGTTTTTCGATCCAAATCGATCTGTACCAGCACTAAACCAATTTCTACAGCTTCCAGAATCTGCCGGAGGAGTGCGCACTATTTATCCACAGCGACCGGGTCGAAACGATGGCAACGTTTACGTCGGAACTACGCGCAATAACATTCTGGAAGGTTCGTTACAGCGTCGCTTTAATCAGGTTATGTTCGGTCATGGCAAACAGCTTTGGGCTCTGGCGGCGCATCCAGATGACGAAGTATTTGCTACCGGTGGTCACGACAAGTACGTAGCCATGTGGAGAAGGCACAAGTTGATCTGGACATCGTCGGTAGGTTACGAAATAATTTCCCTAGCCTTCCATCCGTATGGTGCCGCACTTGCCGCCGGAAGTTCCGAAGGTCATCTTGTGGTAATCAACGCCGAAAATGGAGCAACCATGCTAACGATTCGCGTCTGTGGTTCACCGCTGAACTGTGTGGAGTTCAACCAAGGTAACGCTGCGGTCATTTCATAGTAACATTTATGATCGGTAATCGTTTCAACATTTTTCAGTGGGTGACATGATCGCCATCGGCTCGCAGAACGGTAGCATCTATCTGTTCCGTGTGTCGCGCGACGGATTCTCGTACAAGAAGATCAACAAGATCCGTGGTTCGCAACCGCTAACGCACCTTGACTGGAGCTCCGAAGGTAACTTCCTCCAGTCCGTGACTGTGGATTTCGATTTGCTCTTCTGGGACGTGAAATCCCTTTCGCCGGAAAAGAGCCCCATTGCCATGAAGGACGTCAAGTGGTTGACCAACAACAACACAGTGGGATTCATGGTGGCCGGAATGTGGAACAACCGGTACTACGCCGCACCGGCTAACACCATCATAACGTGCACATCGCGAACCGTCGCCCAGGATCTCATTGTGAGCGGTGACAGCGATGGCTATCTGCGTCTGTTCCGTTATCCGTGCATTACCCCAAGGGCGGAGTTCACTGAGGCCAAGGTGTACTCGGGTACTTTGGCGAACGTGAAATTCTTACACGGAAACCACAGCCTGGTCACGGTTGGTGGCACTGACGCTTCCCTCATGATCTGGGAGCTCACCGAAGAATAGCCACTGTGGCCACCGTGGCGTTCAGGTGCCGCGCCACAGTCCCCATCACCAGGTAATCCTCCTAACACTAGCCTAGTAGCCACCAATCATCAAAAAGTTAATCAAAAAAAAAACAAAACTCACATCACCGCCACTTCACCGATAATCAGTAAAAACCCCCTGAATCGTGAAAGTAACGATCCAAGCGCTAGCAAAAACCCCAATCCAAATCAAGCAACATCACATCCACAAATAGCGCAACAGAATCACCAGCAACCACCACAAGAACCGACGCCAGCCGGTGTCGTCGCCGTCGGATCAACCGACGGCCAGCGACCGAACCCGGGAAAGCCAGCCGCGGAAACTGCAAACGGTACAGCTGATCAATGGGTATTTATAAAATAAGAGATATCGAAAACCACTCCAAAAAAAAAACAAGTTAACCCAGCCGGAACGCAATTGTTCAGTGAATCTATCTAAGTACCTGCGTTGATGCATTCCTGTGTATATTCAAACTTTGGTTTCGCTTCTTTTCTGCCACTTCCGCACACGCATTGCATTTACACCAAACTGACATGCTCCAAAAACCGAATGAACGCCTTTTAACAGCTTTTAGAATATTAGGTTTTGCACGAATATAACATAACCCCACAAAAAATGAACAAAATGAATCAATTATGACAGCTATCAGTGGTTTGTTTACAGTTTAAAAGTTCATCAGAGGTTCATCGTTTGAATGTAAAAATTGCACACTAAACAAATTTATACAATTATCGCTCCTTGATGCTGGAAACGCATACAGGTCAATTTTTTTAGTTCTTTTCACTGCGGAGCACGTTTTTAATAGACACTTTTTTGTAATTTTTCAATTTTTAGTTTGCAGTCGAAAAACAAAACAAACCACCGGCAGCTGTCAAAGATGAACTTGATTCATCGCGGCAGTTCATTTTTGTCGGCATTAGGTTTTTTACCGTCACTGCTAACCTCAATCGGATGAACACATTTTGACAGTTCAGCAGTACTGTTTGTATACAGAAATTTCTTTTGTTTGTTTATTGACAAATTGGATCAGACCATTTACGGTCAGTATCGCCTAAATAAAGTTTTAAAACTTTTGTTCACGATTGAATACGGTTCGTTTTTGATATTTATTAAATAAAAGTGACTAGTTGCAAAGTGTAAAGATGATTGTTTTAGATGTGCTCTTCGATTTCTGTTTAAGCTTGTTTGTAAACAGTACCGCTGAACTGTCAAGGATGAATACTTGTTCATTTGTGTCGTCACGATAAAAAACCTAATTGTGTAAAACCTAATTAGGTTTTGCACGATGACCACTCTAATGAGCTACCAATGAACTGCCAATGAATCAAGTTCATCTTTTGACAGCTATCAGTGGTTTGTTTACGTATCTATTAACACGTATTCAAATTATAATGAACGCAATGAACACACAAAAAACCACTGATAGCTGTCAAAGTTGATTCATTTTGATCATTTTTGTAAGGTTATGTCATGGTTTGATTAGGTTTTGGAACGAAAATTGCATAACCTAACAAAATGAACACTGGATGAACGTCGTTTGACAGTTATCAATGGTTTGTTAACATGTTTGTTCCGTTTCCAATTTGATTCATCGACAGTTCATTTGTGTCATTTTTACCGTCATTGTTAGCCTCAATTTATTGGACATTTGACATTCACACACTCGCAACGCTACTTGGTTTAACATAAGACAAAACCCATGATGAACGCTCGTTCATTTTTGACGTCACGATAAAAAAAAACCTAATTATGGTTCTTTACCCTTACGTTACAAGTAAACTCGAGTTCATCTTCGACGGTTCAGCAGCAGCGAACCGAAGCCGAAGCCAGATAGTTGTAGTGTCATTTCCGTAGATTGACATTTTCACCGGTAACTCTAGCGGTGCCAAACACGAAACGTAAAAGAGAACCATTTTTTTCTTCGCCAGACAAAATAGTTCTCATATTAAGGTTTTGTTTTAGTCTTGTTAAGACATAGAGTCGCCTTGAGCTAGTTTTTAATTTATTCAGTATGTCACGAGAGAAACCGATTGCGAAAATGACATGCGAATGCAACTATGTAATGAAAACTGTGGCGCCCAAGTGAAGCGAAGCATGCTCGGTTCTTCTAGTCAATTAGTCTAGTCTTTTCATGTGTTTTCATGTGCAGGGTAGTTTAATTGACAAAACCAATTTCCCCTGATGGGAACTAGCCATGGGTTCGAGTCCCGTCTCTGCGATAGTTTATTCGTGGTTTTTCATTACATAGCTGCATTCGCATGTCATTTTTCCAATCTTTTTCCAATCGTTAATTTCCGTAGAAAAATTCCAATTTCCGTGGAACTTTTTTTAAACAAATTCGAGGATCCGTTGAGAAAATCTTTAAATGCGTAGATCTACGGAGATTTCCGTAGATCTGACATCACTATTCATTAGGACTGTTCAGATAGACTTTGCCTGACATTTACCCCCTATGTTGAACCAATCTTTCGTTACATTTCGTTTAACATTCCGGTTTGAATGCTCTTAGTTCTGTATGTAAACAAACCACTTTTAGTCTGTTATACACCGTATTTTAGTTGTCAAAAATTAACTTCATCCACCAAGATTCATCATTCGTGACGGCATCTTGTAAAACCTAATTTGTTTACATGTTCATGTTCATTTCAATTTGAATACAATATGCTACAAAAAACTGGTAGCAGTCAAACGACGTTCATCCTTTTATCGCTAATTGTATGAGGTTATGTCAGGTTCGTTGGAAACTTAATAGTTATCAAACAAGAAATGAAATATGCACACGTTTATATTTGACATCAGTCGTTGTTTGATTACGTTTATTCAGCATATTCTGTAAGGTTATGACATGTTCGTGTAGAACATAACTTCATTTAAATTTTATAACTCCAATTAAATTGAAAATATAATTACACCGTCGATAATCATTAAACCTGAACTTAATTCTAGTAGGGCTTATTCGTAACGTCATCCTGAAAACCCAATTGAGTTCCACGCAAACATGACATAACATTAGAAAACTAGTTGTCAGTTTTGTAAGGTTATGTCATGTTTACGTGGAACCCATGGAGCTTTTTCGTGATGTCACTCTGCGAAACTTAAGTGACTTAAAAGGAACTTAGATGACCTCGAATAACGGTGTTCAATTCGATTTTTTATCGTTACGTCACCAATGTACAAGTGTTCATTCTTGTCAATTCAAAAGCACTGCTTCCATGATCTTGGCTTCGTATCTGTCTTATGTAGAACCAACTTGCCTTACGGACATGTTAACAGTACTGCTGAATTGCTAAAAAACCCAAAACATTGAAGAAAAAAATGAGGTTAGCATCTCATTACATTTTGCACGAAACTGACATAACGTCACAAAATGAACTGGATGAACTTATGCGCATGACATTGAAAATTTCCATTGAAATTGGGTTTTGCACGATGAAAACACGAACGAACTGTCGATTAATCAAGTTCATCTTTTGACAGCTATCGGTAATTTATTTACATCTATTAACACGTTTTCAAATTAGAATGAACACATAAACAAACTATGGATGGCTGTCAAAATTAGTTCATTTTTGTGATGTTATGTCATGTTCGTGCAAAACCTTATATTTTTCACCGAATAACAGTTTTGTTCGATAATGAAGCACAGTTTTTTTTTCTAGAAACTAGAAAAATAATTTAAAACCATTTTTTCTTAAATTTTTCACGAACATAGTTCTTTTGTACTTAAGCTCTTGACTCTTGTCATTCCCAGCACGAACCTGCATCTCACTTAGCTCGTAGTCTAATTTTCCTCTATACTTAGATCACATGAAATCTATTTGCATGATTAAAATGGAATCGTTATATCGATTCAAATAGATGCCAGTAGCTCTATTTTCTCCGCACGAAAAGCTATACTTTTTCTTCGTCTACTTCTTTCTAGTGGCCCTTATTACCGTTCTCACTTCCACTTTCACATTCACTTCACTTACATGTCACTTCACTTGATTTTACCTATTACCAGTATCACGCATAGTGAAGTGATCACTGTGGTGGATAAAAACTAATTTTTTCAACAAAATGTTGGTGGCGTGATGGTAATAATGACATCAAGTTCATCCAAGTATTTACTTCTGTCTCAAAAGCGACTTTCGTAATAAGGACTTAAATTCACTTCACTCGATTTTCACAGTGAAGTGATACCGATAATAAGGATCACAATCACTTCACTTGGTTTTCACCGTGTAGTGACATCGGTAATAAGGGCCAGTTTGTTCTAGTCTGTTAATTTTAGTGTATAGTTCAATGTAGAGACCCTGTTATAAGGAGTGTATTGAAAATAAGCTATCCACAAATTATGATAAAAAACGATATTTTATTCAAACTAAAAATTTATCCTTTATTGTACGAGGTTAAACTTGAGTTCAATGAAAATCGGATGAAGTTTAAGTTATTCCTTCACGAATTTTCGAACTTTTGATCAACGGCTCTTCATCAAGTTCCGGACAAGTGTTGCATTGCTTTTTTTTGACGCTTGAGCCCAAATTTTTTTGAACTCCTGCATGTTCCCAGCTGCCTTACCAGTCTTCTTGAAGAACCTTTTCACGATTGCCCAGTAACGTTCGATTGGGTCGAAGCTGAGAGCAATTTGGTGGATTGATATTTTTCTCAACGAATTTTAACCACCCTGTTCCGCAAGCCATTTGATAGTGGTTTTGGCACAGTGAGCCGACGCTAAATCAGGTCAAAACAATGGAGGTGTACTACCCGAGTAGCAATCCGCAACTAGTTCTGATGCGACTAAGTCCAAACTATGTTGCAACAAGAGCACGAATATGTTTTTTATGTTATACTGGTTAAAACAAGGTGACATCAATGTTTCTTCATAACACAACTAGTTACGAAATAGTTATTTAGGTTTCAAATCACCACATCTTTTTGTCATATTGAATTAATTATAATTTATAAGCTATCGTTACTTAATCCAAACATATCTTTAATAACAACTATGCCTCTAGCTACTAGTTGAAAATAAGTTTATTTGACTCCAATATTAGCAACCCATAACTAATTCTGATACCACTTAGCCCAACTATGTTGCAACAAGAGCACGAACATGTTTTTTATGTTATGCTGGTTGAAACAAGGTGACGGCAGTGTTTCTTTATAACGTAAACATTGAGCTAGCAATCATTTGTAAGTTATCGTTACTTGATTCTAACATATCTTTAATCACAGCTCTGGTTTTAGCTACTAGTTAAAAAAAGGTTGCGAAACCATTATAAATACGTAAGCGTATATGTAAATCGTTACGGTTAAGTGATGTAGCAATAACTTTGATGTTATTGGATTATAACATACAATTTCTGCATTGATTCAGATAGTTATCGGTAGGTTTTCGCAACGTTATGATAACGAAAATGTAACCAAAAAAACTTTTATTGGCTTGAATATGGCGAACACAATGTGGAGTCTCAAAAAGTGTATGAAACGTGAATAAAACCAGGATATTACTTTTTTTAAAACTACTTTTTGACGAAAATAATTTTTGTTCTATGCACTATTATAAACTCGAAGAAAACAATATAGAAACATTGATTCTGATAATATTATAATTCTCATGATATATGAATTTAAAATGATGATAAATCACTCTACTTGGAACAATTTTGAGCATTTTGAACATAGAATTATTTTGTTGTTTATTCTTTATATTTTTATAAACAGATTTTGATTGACGGCGCATAAAAAAACAGTTAAGTAAAATTGAATTCCGCTCGACAGTTTTATAATCGTTGTGAAATTTGTACCTTGTATTAAACTTTTAATTTCAAGTACTATACTGTCTTTTTATTGTTGATAGGAAAACATTATGGATTCATTCAATGTTTATAATGTCGATGGCAACAAAGTTTCAACTAGTTTACTTGAAAATAAGTTATATTCAAGTTATGGAAAATAAGTTATTTCAGTATGGCATTACAACGTAACGACAACTTTTTTTTAACCGACATAGAAACTAGTAGAAACTGCGCTTTTTGAGTCACGCAAGTGGTTAGATGTTAGTAACAATCACTCAAATATCTGGTTGCAAACTAGTCACAAATAAGCTAGCATAACAAACATTGTTACTTGGGTATGTTTCTTATATAAAAGCAGCAATCGCTTCTGGAGACACTCAGATCGATAGATTTCTGCATTTATAGTTCCAGTAGTGTAAAAAATGGTAGACTTCAAACCACAGGAACATATTTCTTGCCATACCAGTACCTTTCGACCGAATTTCTCCACTTGAATCGACCTGTCCGCATCGCTCCCATCCTCCCCAACGACGACAGTGAAGTATTGTGGACCTGGACTCAAAAACCCGAGTCCTCCTTTACATAAGTCTCATCGTCCATCAAAACGTATGCATCCAGACACTGCAAAGGACGCGAATACAATTTCCGGGCCCTTGTTGGTGCTCGCTTCTTCTGTTCTACACTTTGTTTCGCGATTATCTGCTTCTTCTAGGTCTTCAGGTGATTTCGCCTCTTGATACGCTGGATCATTCCGACACTCGTTCCTGCTTTTTTGGCCAAATCACGTATTTACATTGATTTGTTCTTCATGATTAGAGATACCACTTTCTGGTCCAGTTTCGGGTTGGAAGAACCGGGTTTTCTGCCTCTTCCTGGTAGCTCATCCAAAGAATAGTGTTCCCCAAACTTATTGATGATGGTTTTAACACTGGCATGATGAATTCCAAACCGCTTCGCTAATTTTCGCATAGTAATTCACTTAGCTATGTGTCCAGAACCTTAATTTTCACTTTCTTTTCGATACGCGACATTTTGAAAACGCAGAATTTCAACTATACAAACAAGTAAACAAACGAAAGCTGACAGCCAAACGCACAGCCTGCTGTGAACTGAGCATAGAAACCCATAACAAATACATGCGTACAACACAAATGCATGTGGATAGCTTATTTTCGATACACTCCTTAATCAGAGACACGTGAAGAGAAAATCCGGCAAACTGGAGCCCCAGTCGCTGCACGATTTTTTTGTTATTTGCTTCGGCAACCGGGCTAATTTAATGAATTTTGAATGGCTTATTTATTTCGAATTTAAAAACTCGAATTCGTGTTAGTATTCGGTTGGGGTTTCTTTAAGAATGAAAATATGATAAAATGAGTTGTGCTGCAGAGTTTTGCACAAAAAACCCGTTTTTTAAAGATTTTCCCAATACACCAACTTAAGAGATAAATGGGTTACATTTTGTAAACTTCATTCCGGCAAATGAACATAAAACTGCTGTAGATGTGCATTGTTGTACATTGGTTTCAGTTGCAGGGTTTAGCGTAGTGTACCGGTTTTTCACACAACTGACATGTAATCCGTTGATGCTCGTAGGTAACCAGCGATTTACAGAGATGCAATTGCCTTATGTAGTCGCATAACAGTTCGGCTGAAAAGTTCGTATCGTTTAATAGAAACACACATTTTTTTGCCAAAATTCGTTTTTATTATTCAACATAATTGTCATCAGAGGCGATACAGCGATTATAGCGATCTTCCAACTTTCATCGACTTGTGACACGGTGCATTGTCTTGATGAAACAAAACTTTTTTCTTCTTCGAATGAGGCCGTTTTTGTTAAATTTCGTCCTTCAAACGCTCTAATAACGCTATATAATAGTCACTGTTGATGGTTTTTCCCTTTTCAAGGTAGTCGATAAAAATTATACCATGCGAATCCCAAAATACAGACGCCATAACCTTCCCGGCCGATTGTTGAGTCTTTCCACGCTTTGGGTTCGGTTCATCGCGTGCAGTCCACTCAGCTGACTGTCGATTGGACTCCGGAGTGAAGTGATGGAGCCATGTTTCGTCCATTGTTATATATCGACGAAAAAAATCGGTTTTATTTCGATATAACAGCTCCAAACACTGCTCAGAATCATCAATTCGTTGTTGTTTTTGATCGATTGTGAGCTCACGCGGCACCCATTTTGCACAAAGCTTTCTCATATCCAAATATTCGTGAATAATATGTCCAACACGTTCCTTTGATATCTTTAGGGTGTGAGCTATCTCGATCAACTTCACTTTACGGTCATTGAAAATCATTTTGTGGATTTTTTTCACGTTTTCATCGGTAACAGCCTCTTTTGGACGTCCACTGCGTTCATCGTCTTCGGTGCTCATATGACCAGTACGAAATTTTGCAAACCACTTACAAATTGTTGCTTCGCCCGGTGCAGAGTCTGGATAACACTCATCTAGCCATTTTTTGGTATCGGCGGCACTTTTTTTCATCTAAAAGTAGTGTTTCATCAACACACGAAATTCCTTTTTTTTCCATTTTTTTACAATAACAAAAGTAGCTTCACTCAAAATGCAATATCTCACAAACTAATAATCAGACAGGTGTCAAATTTATACACGTATCTTTTGAAGGTTGGTACTAACTGAAAATGGTATGGATTTAATTCTAGTGGCGCCCTCTCATAGAAACGATACGAACTTTTCCGCCGATCTGTTACGTAACACTTGCACGCCATTCCGGATACTGGGGAAAAAAATCCGCCCTACTTCCCTTTGGATGGAAAGAATTTCACCGTACTGTGACAAATTTTCTCGAACGAAATGATCTCTGTCCTGCGGGGGAAGGTCATGTGCACGTACTTTTATGGCATCGTCAACCATGTACACAGGGATTTTATATTTAACATTATCATGATCAACACTGTGCACCCCGATTTTAACCGAAGCAAATGCAATTACATCTCTTTCACGTTTAAACATAATGAACACAGCGTTGAACGCCTTGTTGAATTGGATCTCACCAAAGACTTCATATTAACAAGATATCCAGCTCTCACATTCTTTTTTGCGAGCATGGCGCCCTCAAGAGAGTTCGCATTGAATCTCGTACATATAAGTATGGGAAAGAAATGTCAAATTCGAGCGCGCCAAAATAGCAGCCCTGCGCACTCATACAATTGACAAGATTTGTTGAATGTGATGCCGTGCGATGGCGTTGCTAGATTGAAGATTGATTTCGCTCAAAGCTGACAGGGTCTGATCTCACTTACATCATTAACGTCTAGATGCATTCGTTCTTTGAGTATTTCGTTTGCTGCTGGTCTTAAGATGCAGCATTTGAAATCAATACAAATTGAATTTGGCCTTGTAGCCAAGTTTCACGCTTTTGTAAATCGTATTTGCCCTTTTTCGTCCCGTAAGCAATTTTTGACCGTGTCGGATGAGATGCCAGCACAAACTGAAGCTGCACTTCAATTATGTACACTTCGAAAAAAAAAACCTGTGATTTTACATCTTATAAGATGCACATGAATGGAGCGTCGCAGTTCACGAAAATCTATGTTCAAGGATATAAATAACATAAACTTGCAATTCGTTGAAATAAAAAAAATATTGATTGCAAGGCGATGTTTGAACCGAGAATTATTGGATCACAAAATACGTCCGTTGATCGACTGAACCACAGAAGCACTCACCTGCTTGTCTAAAATGTGTCGCACTTGCTAGCCGAATTGAAAGTACATTCAGAACGAGAAAAATTCAGTGACATTCAACATCAACTTAATAAAAATAGAATTAGGTCCTAATGAATTGCATCATATAGAAGATTGGGTCACTTGTAAAATTCAGAAATTTTTCGTGTGTAAACGTGATTTATATATTGCTTTTCCGAAGAAGGAAAAGCTATGTTGGTTGTTTACGAATCTGTTCCGAATTTAAGCGTTTCAGAAAACAACCCTCATGAACTTGAAAAATCCATTTACTGTGAAAATCACATTTTGTTCACTTGTAATGCAGTTGTTTATGTCAAAGAAGAAATGGTGGTATGTTCCAATCGGTATTATCCTTCGGATTAAAATGTTGATCATGTATGTCAAATTGATTTCATATCGATACCGAGGGTTTTAAAGCAAAGTTAAGAAAACGTCTCCAGTTACGGCTTAAGATTATGCTTACAATCTTAGGAAAGCATCTATTTTTGAGAAGTGCAAAAGAAGTTCTCATCGCGATTGGTTGATGAAGCTTCAAGAAAAAACCATCAGTTTATGTAGAAAAAGGCGGGTGAGTTATTTCACAGACATAACTGGAGGACGTGAATAAGAAACTTTTACTGCTTCGCTTCCAATTTATAATAAAAATGTCAATTCGTATTGGCGACAAACATTTTGTACTACACAATTAATTAACAACATACAGAATTTTGATGTCGAATTTGATGTGCAAATTTAGGAGAAAAAAAACACAAAATACTGCACGGGATTAGTTTCTGGCATTCAGAAGGTCCGAATTGTGGTATTATCTACGATATTAAACACTGTTCGGAGCATTTTTCTCGAACGCGAAGCAGTCGAATGCTGGCTTCATTCGTACTCGTTTGGTGCGAGTTTTGCACTGCGAAAAGTGCATAAAGCTAATCAAATTATTCTAGGTTTGCAATGAACTGATGCTATGTTCTTTAGATAACATTTGGAGCCATTAGAAGGGATGATTTTGCATAATGTTCCCCATCGTTCTCCACTATTCGTTGTATTTTGCTGCAATGCAAACGAGCAGCAGCAGGATGACGCAATCGATCTTCTTTGAAGGGAAACTGGCTTTGCGAACGTTCCGCAATTGATTCAATACTGAACTGAATGCTTGATACTGGAACTGAGCTCTGGACCTGATCCAACCGGAATGATGCACTTGTTTCACTCCCTGCTCAGTCTACTGCAAGCTGCAACTGCAAATATAAAAAGTGTTAACCTTTTATATCTACCCAGATACGAGGAAGGTGTCATGAGTATTATTCTTTGATACATACTTTTAATACCAAATATTTAAGAAAAGTTAAATTTTGAATTATTTGTGATGATTATGTCATACAACTGAAAATGTTATCATAAATTGATGATCATATTTCCGATAGCAACTAACAATGTTATAGTTGTAGACTTATTTAGTAGGAAAATTTCGAATAGTTCTTTGGAAATATATTAATTATTCTAAAAAGAACCGATTTGTAGCTTTCAGAAACTGGACCTGAGTTCAAAAACTAATCAGGCTCAAAATTCAGTTGCAATTTAGTTCTAGAACTGAATTTAGCTCCAAGATCCAGTTCCAGAATTCAGTTCCAGCATGCAGGCTCTGAATTCTGGAACTAAATTCTAAGCCTGAAATCAAGTTCAGAATTCAGGTGGACCAGAATAGATTCGGAATTCGGTTTTAGAATTTATTCACAGAAATCAATCCAAAATTCAGCTCCCGAATCAATATCCAGCATTCAGCAGCTGATGGCAATTTGCGTCCCAATTAGAGTACGACCTGAACATTTGAGGTTTGGTACCACGCAGAAGGTCACTTCGTTTCTGAGTTATTTATGGTTACACTCTTACACTGTTGATAATTTAATCACGAATTCCTGATCATATTCCCGATAGCTTGTAGACAAAATTATGTTGTTGGGTTAAGTACAAGGGATTTTCACGATTGAGTTCTACCCATTCTTGTACAGGGTAAATTTTGAAAATGCGCCCGATAGTAATGTAAGTCGTATTTACGACAAACTAAACTGATATTTTTCTTCAAAATTGTCGCTCAACGGCTGCGAAGAAACTGCTTTTACGTGTTGCAACTGTGGCTATTTTCCTAAGATTATAAATTGTCAACCATCATGATTCACTTACATGAAAAACAAAGATGGTGAGCGAAAAATGTTGATTAGTCAACTGTCAAAGTTCATTCAATATTTGGAACTTGTAGACAAATTTTCGAGCATCAAAAATTAACCACAACAGTGTACAATAGAAAACTTTTCCATTTTCAAGTAGGCCGTTGCAAGTTTATGTCAATTTTTTTTTGTTTACAAACGCTCGCACGGCCTTTCGGTTACCTGGGCAGCCATGGGCGCTACACACTTAATTTCCTTTACCGAACTCAGCAATATTTTTGCCGACTTTTACACAGCTGAACGTCCAGCAATCAGTTCAGTAATTTATTCATTGACGAACGTTCAGTAAAGCTGAAGTTTGTTCGAGCTGTCATTTTTAACCATACTGATCAGTAATTCGTGATGAGGATTCGGTAAATATTATACTGTTTGGCCAGCACGGGAAGATTCTAAAACAACCGATTAGCGCAGTAATTTCTACAGTTCAGTGCAATATGAAATAAATTTTGAATTTAATTTAGTTTGAAATTTCAGATAAACAAAATAATTGAACTTCGAATGCATTTTACTATTTAATTAAAAATATATTTTTTATGAATCCCAAACTTCGTCGGAAACATTCCCCAGTTGTAGTTAGCGTTCCGATTCCGATTCCGATATTGTATTTATTATGAACAAATAAAACATTTTATCTGCAGGGTGACTTGCATTTGCATGGAACCAAAGTGATTGAGGAGCATCGCCTGGCGCAAGAGCCGAATATTTAGAAACTTGAGCCTGTGCTATCATATTTTTATAGAACGAAGAAGGGCGTCTGCGGAAAAGCACCATAATTATAATCACTTTAATCATCATTGTGCTCAACTTATGCTTACAATCCATAATTAACTCACGATAATCGCATAACACGAATAACAAGTAACGAAGCATCTAGACATTGAATATTGTTTAAAATGGACTCCATTTTACTCAATTTGATCAAATTCAATTGAAAATCAATATGGCGTGTTGACAATTGGATTCGTTAATATTTACCGAACGATCCGTAAAAAACTGATAAACTGCTGATCGTTCATTACTATTTCTTTCAAATCTACCGAATTAATTCAAAGTGAAAACTGTTCGGTACAAAATTACCAAGTTTTCGGTATATGTATTTTAGACAGCCGAATTTCGGTGAAAAGCTAAGCGGAATACGTCAATTTATGTAAGCATCCGTAAAAACATTACCGAACTAAAAATCCGAAAATTAGTGTGTAGACAGCTATCAAAGTTGTTTCAGTGACGGCTGTAAAATCCAATTTGGCAAAACATAGTCGCCATTGTTAGTATCATAGTTAGCCGAGCGTTTTCTTATTTTCACCTTCGCCGAAAATGTCAAAGATTTCGATGTGCAAAAATCCTGGTGGATACGGTTGTCTCATTTGAGGTGTAGTGGTTGGTAGCGCTGAGGCAGCCGGACGCCAGAATGGCTGCCAGTCACATTTTACGCAGCCGTTAGCCAGCCGCATGACAGTCAAGCCTCGGGTTTTCTCGGGTCAAGTAATTCTGATTTTACAATTACAATTTCCATTGAATCCATTTATGTAACAACTTAAAGTTTGATTTACGTCCACTCAAAACATTGCATTGAATAGCCGCGTAAGAAACAAGACGAACCTGAGTTTGAGAAAATCTATAAGAAATCAATGTGGGTAGATTTGGTTTTACGTTTCGTCTTCTACTCGTCAGTGCGTAGCAGTTTATGGTTTATCGTGCACATTCATATTTCCATTTTTCCCACAGTATCGAATTCTCACTTCTCTAAACAACGCTCTAACATATCTATTTCTTGCACTTGCACGAACTATCTGAGCAAGCTTAAAATGATTTCTAGACTTAGTTTATTTCCACTTGTATTCTCCCTTTGATGCCTATCGTACAATCCTATCTATACACGAGAATGAAGTAATCCGTTAGGTGATTGGCTTAATTATCATTTAAAAATACCTGATTTAGCTGTACTTCGAAACTTGTTCTGTTCGAATTCAACCACCGCCGCCAGCAACGAGCAACTACCGTACAGTACAACCGTAATGCAACGTAGTTTCGTACCGGCCGGCCAAGGCCGACTGCGATTGGCTCCGGTAGTGAGGAGTAGTAGACTGTGGCAGCTTAGAACAACAGCAGCGGTGCCGAAAGAAAACCACCACTAGATACATTTATATATTAATCTTTATCTCATATCTTAGTACAAATCCGGTATCACCGAATTCCCAATTCGCTTCATCACCTTGCTCACAGTGCTTCTTTCGGTCATGCATTCATTTCACTCAACCGAACTAGCGACGGTGCGGTCTGACAGCTGTCAAATGGTCTAGTTTTTTGACGTTTCTAAATTTGACAGTTTTATCAGCCACCGATCCATCGAAACCGTTCCGTACTAACAAACTACCGTTTGGCCCAATCGGGCTCCGTTTTCCGTCCTCTCTGCCGGCCGTCACCCGCCAGGACCAACAATCAGCCGATGGTACCGAGGAGGATGATGATGATGTGAATGAGAAGGAGCTGGAACACGAAGGAGACGACGAAGGGGAGAACGAGTCGGACGGTAGCGGGGCGGCCCGTGTCCTCCAGCAGCAACACCAGCATCACCAGCAGACACCGTACGAACGTCCGCGACGTCTGCGGTCCCGCTCGTCACGCCGTGCTCCGCCCAGTGTTCGCGCGGTCACGGCCGTCGAACCGTTTCCCGCATCGCCCCTGGAGGACGAAGAGGGCGAGGTGGAATACGCCGTCCTGCTGCCCGATTCGTTTGCCGTACTGGACTCTTCGTTTTGAATACCGTAGATCTTGACCGTGGCGGACAGTTTTGGTTCTTGACGGATGAATGATCCGTCGGTAATGTTCACTGTAGCTCTGCCTGTTCCTGCGGGAAAACCCCCCCATATTGTAGTCGTTGTTCTCAATATGTATAGACGAGAAGACACAACATGTAAAGCGTTTTTTTCTAAAACAAAAACACTCCCACACCCACAATGGCACTAAATGCACGTTTTTTCCCGGATTATTTACGTAGAATGTAGCGTAAGTTGAGGAGGATACCTGTTTGTAAATCTTAAGATAGGAACAATTTGAATATCATTCCAAAATAGAGAGTTTCAGCATGTTTTTACCAATTTACCGTCATTTGTCAGGGAATCGTCACCTAACTGTAGTCGAAAAACAAGAAAATCAAGTTGAGTAATGCTTTCAACCAGAACCATTCAAGCATTTAGGGAAATTTGTATCGGTTTTTTTTCTCTCACGGTTGGCGCGTTCAACTTTTCTGAAAAAGAAATGGCGCTCGTGTATGCTCTAATCTGATGCGCTGGAACGCACCTTTCCTGTTTCTATCTAACCAATGACCTAGAAAAAAAGTAATAAACAATAAGCGAAATAGATTATGGAACCACCCAAAATAGAACAAACAAAACACACTTTCGGGAGAAAAAATTAAACCAAAACAAACGAATCATTTGAAACTAGTTTGCCAGACAAACACTGAAAGAAAGAAGAACAAAAAAAGAGAACACACATTTGTACACATGTCAACTGAGAAGAATACTGCCAATAGACGTAAGAACACTTTTTTGTAACACGGATAAAGAATAAAAAAAAACAAAAGGGCAAAACAACTTCAATCAAATGACAAACCCATCATCCACTATTTGTAGATTAGAAGAATAATTCGAAGAATAGCAAAAATTTGAAAATCAACCACAAACACATTTTGGAGCAAGAGAGAGAGAGAGAGAGCGGTGACATTGTTTGACAGGTTAAAATTTGATTATCATGGCATGCATGGATGCACAAACTTTTGGATCCCAAAAGTGGTTTTGTCTCGCAAACTAAAATCAATTGTCAATGTTTAAAACAATCCAATGGTTTGGGCATCTCGGCATTTACGGAAAGAAAGAACAATTGAAACATTACCGATTACATTGTGGTGGTTGTGAAGTGATACTGAAAAAAAATACATGTTCTGGATAGGATTGAGGACAGAAAAACGATGAGAAACACTTGCTAGAACCATAGAACTGTTAGCAAAACAACTAAAAGCGAGACCTTATACTCTATCTAAAAAATTTCCATCCTTTCGATCATAGGTTTGTATAGTTATAGTTTGAAATCCTAAAAACAAACAGCTGGTGCTTTGAACCAGCGATTGTGTGAAGCATTAAGTTTCTGTTAGTGAGAGCTTCAATCCAAAAAAATGGCACTTATCCCTAATAAACCGGTTACGTTTCTACTTCTCGTTACATTAAGTAGCAAGATCTATTTGCTAAAGAAAAAAAAACATCTCTTTACCTTATTGATAATTCGACGATAATTGGACGAATGGAAAATTTAACCAAACAGAATGACAGAAATGAAACATGATCTCTACGTAATTATTAGTAGCAAATGAAGCAAATTTAACCAATTGTAATGAATCGATTAGAAGAAGAAACACTGCAGTTGTCATTCTTTCGTCAGATAGGTTTAGGTAAATTTGTAAGCATATTTCAATTGTAATGGAACTATGAAACCTACATGTTACATGAAACAAAGATAAAACAAAGTTGTATGGAGAAACCAAACCAAACCAAAGCCTTACTGTATAATGAAATATTTGGAGCAAAAAGGAGTTGTGTTTCAATGCTGCTTTTGTTTTGTAGGACGACCACATTATGATGACAAGTTTCCATCTCCATCTCCAGTGAAAAGCAGAATCGTAGCATGCGGTGGTTTTGTATGAAAAGAATGATGTGACATTGATTTATTTATTTATTTGGGAAGCGGCGGCCTCTTGCATACAAACCTGTAACCGCCTCGTTTGCCCGGTCTACTCAAAGCTAGGTTTCTTTGCTTTAGTTAGGACAGCACACGAATCAAGTCGATGTGGCGAAGCCGCATTAGATATTTTTTTATTTAGTAAACGGAAAATACCACATACATTTGCTTGGTAGATACCTATGGACTTGCTTTGATGTTTAAAGGGTAATAGTCAACAAGTTTCTTTGGGAACTCCGCTCTGAGGTTCATGAATCAATCTTTATTCAAGAAGTACAATTGCAGGTCAACAAAACGGGCCTTAACGTTATCATCTTTAATTTGTCATTATTTTAAAACGATTCTCATTGCGATTTTAAGACAATAGCAGGAATCGGCGAAATGACCCTTTCGGCGAAATGGCTTTCGGCGAAATGACACTCGGCGAAGTGGCCCATTCGGCGAAATGACTTAAGGCGAAACGGCTTTCGGCGAAATGGCTTTCGGCGACATTACCCTGATCCATAGATTTTTGCACCGAACACAGATTTTTAGATAAATGACATGGCAACGCTAATTGACATTACTGATCTCGTTCCAGGGATGCCAGGTTCACAGAATAATCTGTGTTTCACAGATTTTCAACTTTCTGCACAGATTTTCACAGATTCTGAAATTATTCAGATTTTTTAAAACGATCACAGTTTAGCAGCAAAAAGTACAGAGCGGTTGGGTAGTGAGACCTTGCTTTTTGCTCACCAAAATGATTCCGATCAGCTATTATGGTACGGGAAACGTGCTCATATTTTCACAGACATGTTTTTAGCTTGATCACAGATTTTTGGAAAAATGACCTGGCATCCCTGTCTCGTTCCAGCAGACAAAAAACCTCCTCATATTTTTTATTAACATATTACAATAATCCAACAAGCATAATTGTCGTAAACTTAGGGCATGCTCAGGAGTGTTCTAGTTCTAGATGCATAATTTATGTCAGTTTTAGAATTTAAATCTAGAATTTATAACAAAATAAACTGACAGCCCCAGCAGCGTTTTATCTGTGTTTCAAAGTCATCTGACACCGGTATGTGAGCACCAGCCATTTGAAAGTACACCGATTGTGTTGAGCCCCTCGCGTTTCGAGCCCCAAACACTGCGATGTTTTGATACTCATTGCGACTCTCAAATTGTGAATATTACCTGCACTCGATGTCCTAAAACATTGTCTGCTGTATGTTAGCTAAACCGACAAGTTATTGTGAGAGAGTCGACCCAAAATTCACTAATTTTCGTGCTCTAAACGAGGTAGCCCGTAAAACAATTGCATTACTGATTGTTTGTTTACGTTGCAATCAGCTGATTTTGAAGTTCCGATTTTGATCTCATCAAGATGGCGTCGTGACAGGGAGCCGGTGTTTCAAATATAGAAAAAATAAAACGACAGCGTATATCAGTTCTAAATTTGACAGTAGAACTGTTCGAATAAATAAAACTAAAACAGCTTGCTGGGGATAGGTTCGTTTCAGTTTCAGTTATATTATAGACGTTTCAGTTTCAGTTATATAGTAGATTATCAGCCTCAGAGCAGCTGGAAGTTTTATATGGGCGATTTATAATAGAACTAAATTGAAACAAACGTATCACCAGCCAGCAGTTCTAGTTTTATTTATTCGAACAGTTCTACTGTCAAATTTTGAACTGGTAGAGTAAGGGCTCCCTATTTCATCTCATTTGTAAGAACGTTACCTTAAAAACCCGATTTAGCCACTAAAATCACTATGATTTTTTCATATTTCTACTTAATTTGCCTTGCTCCACATGGAGAATTGATTCACATTCCTTGGAAATTAAAATAATGTTCAAAAAATCAGCTAAAAACACTTCTGATATGTTCACTACTCTGCTCATAATTCCTTCATTCATCCTATTACACCCTCAGGCTCAAAATGTCCGAATTTTTCTTAAAAATGGCCTGATGCCAACTATAAGACAACACACGATATTTTTAGAATCAGTTTTGAATCATTTCGACGTTTAAAAATTTTTGGGTCGTTTTCGTTACCTTTCGTTTTAAATTTAAAATTTTACTGTGCAGTTAACTTGGTGAACTTTAAAAAAAAACAAAAAAAGGAATTGTTATTGTTTAAGCGTTAGACCTTCTAAAAACAAAATGCACAGCCAGAGATGCCACTTATACATATTTATCGGTATTGTATGGATTTTTACGTTGATTTAAATCAGAGTACAGATTTTATACAGATGTAAATGTAATATAGATTTGTACAGGTTCATAAAAAGTGAGAAGTAAAAAATTAGACTTTCCTCTTTGAGTATCTATTAGTATTCGATTGCAGTAATTGTTTAAAAGTTTATTAGTCAACGGACAAATCGCATGTTAAAATGGAAATCTTCGCAGATATTAAGAATTATCTTTTAACATCATTTTATTAGTGACAGATAAAGCAGATAGAACAGATATAGACTTTTTATGCAAAGTAATACATATTTTCTATGAAAATATCTGGCATCTCTGTGCACAGCGGATGAAACACACACACTTAACAGCGTTAGCGTTAACATATAGCGGAAAGAAACCAGTGCTACTAAATTTGCCACAATGGTTATTTCATTAGTATTTAACACGCTCTTTCTGGTAATATTCGAAGCCGAAATAGTTTTTTTCTAAATATATCAATAATATAATTAAACTAATGTCACGGATACAAAAAAAATACTTGTTGATGATAATTTGAAGAAGAAAAACAATTTTGTTTTGTAAAGACTGTCCCAGAAAGTATGGACGCAACCAAAAACCGCTGCCATTTCGCAATGGCTCAGAATCTGTCAATTTTTATGGCTGCGTCCTGTTGTTTACACTCTTCTCTAACCACTTGCGCAGTTGTTTATTCGTTTTCATTAGTTTGTTTCGAAATGCGTGGACTTTCAGCAGAACGTCGAAAAATTGTGTACAAATGGTGCACAGAACGCGGACTGTCACTGAGAAAGACAGCAAAAATGGAAGGAGTAAGCGAAAAAGCCGGGCGAAATGCAATCAGGAAGTTCGGTGAGGATAAACCGAAAACGGGTCGAAAAAAAGGTCCTGCTAACCCTCAGTTGGGTAAACGTGTACTGAAGGCATTCGAGCAAAAGAAAGAGGTTTCAGTTCGGGATGTGGCCAAAAAAGTGGGCACTTCGAAGTCAAATGTTCTTCGTGCTAAAGAACGTTTGAATCTTCGAACCTATAAGAAGCAGAAACAACCAAAACGTAGTCCGAAACAAGAAGCATCGATCAGGTCGAGGGTTCGAAAGCTGTATAATACGATTCTTGCTGGAAATTTGAACTGCATAATCATGGACGACGAAACCCTCGTGAAACTCGATTACAAATCCTTGCCGGGACCACAATATTATACGGTGCGGGAGGGGCAAATGTTAAACCAGTCCAAGGCATCGATTGAAGTCGAAAAATTTAGTAAAAAAGCTATGGTCTGGCAAGCAATCTGTAGCTGCGGTAAGATTTCGAAATCCTTTATCACCACTGCTTCAATGAACAGCGAAATATACATCAAGGAATGTTTACAAAAACGACTTCTTTCCATGATTCGAAGCCTCAAGGATCCTGTTGTCTGCTGGTCAGATCTTGCTTCTTGCCACTACTCGAAATCAACTGTAGAATGGTATACTACCAAAAATGTCACTTTCGTCCCAAAAGACATGAATCCACCAAATTGTCCACAACTTCGACCAATTGAGGAATTTTGGGCATTAACGAAGGTACATCTTAGGAAACATGTCTCGGCAGCCGAAACCATTCAACAGTTCGAAAAACTTGGAAAAAAGTGTCAAAACTATATATACACTGCTGGTCATTAAAATAGGTGTGACATGAAATAATTGGAAAAAATTAATTTTATTCGTCGTATGAGTACTTTGTCTAACTTTTACTATTGTAATCAATTGTTTATGGGAAAACGAACAATTCAGTTAATTGATTATACGTATCACACTACTGTGACTTTCTCATTCATATAATTTCAAATGTTCTTGGACAGTGAAATAGGTGTATAACAAAAGAAAACTTCTTCTTTGAATTACAAAAAATCATTTGATTCATTAAAAGATAATTAGTATCCAGTGTATCCTCCTTTATTCAGCAATATTTTGTTCACTCTTCTTGGCATTGATTCGACCAGACGCTGACATGTCTCCGTAGGAATAGCGTACCATTCCTTTTGAACAAAATCCCATAAATGGTTCTTATTTGAGAAAGTATGACCAGATAATTTCTTTTTAAGTATGTTCCATAGATTTTCTATTGGGTTAATATCGGGAGATTGGCTGGGCCATACGATAACAGATACATTGTTATCACGAAACCATTGCTTAACTAACTTTGATGTGTGTTTCGGATCGTTATCCTGCTGAAAATGCCATATAATAGGCATGTCGTTCTTAGCATAGGGTAACATGACATCCTCGAGAATGGCTTTATATTCGAATCTGGTCATTGTGGTGTTGATGCGGAAAATCGGACCCACACCGTACCAAGAAAAACAACCCCAAACCATTATGCTACCGCCTCCATGCTTAACAGTTTTTTGTGTGTATCTTGGATCAAATTCTTTACCTGGTGGTCATCTAACATTTCGTTGTGCATCAGAAGAGAACAAATTTATCTTTGTTTCATCGCTCCAAAGAATATTTCGCCACTTTTTCCTTCCGCTCGAACCGTCCCACGATCGATGTTCGATAGCAAATTGCATTCTCGATCGAAGGTTTTTGTTTCGCAAAAGAGGAACCTTTCTAGCAATCCTGCCAGGAAGGTTTACATCTTGCAGTCTACGACGAACTGTTCTCGAACTTACAACGTTTCCAATCTCTGCTGCAATAGTCCTAGATGATGCGAAAGGATCTGATTTTGCTAGCAAAGTTATACGATGATCGGTTGTTGCCGAAGTTTTTCTAGGTTTCCCGCGTGTTTCCGTTTCTTTTAAAGGTTTCAAAGCATTTGTGACGAAGTTTTCGGAACGTTCCAGTGTTTTTGCAATTTCTTTGTAAGTTTTACCTTCTGCTCGTAATTTCTTCACCAAAAATCTTTCCAACTCAGTACAATGAGACGCACGACCCATTCTATTAAGAGACGTTATTTTTTTAGCATTCCGTAGCATTTCACATCATTAAAGAATACAAACCTATTTAATTAGATCATTTACTGAAATAGGAAAGAGTAATTACCAAACAATACTATCCGCACACCTATTATATTGTCCACAATAAGAATTGATTCCAGTGTACAAATAACGTCCACGCTTTGAATGCAAATCAAATCAGTGTAACAAAGGCACGAATGATTTGACAGCTTTTGTGCAGACAAGGTTTGAAATAATTCGGTGGTTGATTCTGTGCGTGATGAACGGAAATACTCAATATTATACCATACACCTATTTTATCGACCAGCAGTGTATATATATAGATTATTCATTAAAACACTGAATATGCTCATGACAACCAATTCGGTATGTCATTCATGTAAAAACATTCAAGTCCATTTCACTAACACAAAATACTACATTAGCCCCACCTGTTTGTACTTCATTGGTTGAGGACGCCAATTTCGATGTTTTTTTAACAACAGATCCGATTAACATTAATAAGAAATTCGGGACCTCAACCGGGTAAGAAATCCAACACTTTTTAACCAGCTGGGTTGGCGGTAATATTCACTCACGGACCAGTATCAGTGCACAGTTTCCTTTCCTCTAAGCACATACGGGAGCTTTTATTTTCCCACATACGTAAAAACATTCAAACAATGATCACCTAGAGACTAAAATAGTATGTTCTTATGGAGCCAAACTGTACTTACCTTACCAATCCACCTAACCTAACCGATATGCCTACGACGGTTTGAAAATCCTGGCGGCAACCGTTTCGGCCCACTGTTCCGGATGAGCCGTCTTCTTGTGAGTGTACATATTCGAACTGGAATTGCACATCCGAGGACAGTACGGACATCTGTACAGCACAACTCCGGTGTGATTGGCTTCGTGTTCCTAAAAGCAAAAAATAAATAGGAACTAGTTGATCCACGAAAAAAAAAACCCTTCCCTACCTTGCACCTAATCTGCTTCTTGAACTCCTTTCCGCAGTAGCTGCACGCATACTTCGGTTTGTTGGAATGATGCAGCCGGTTATGAGTTCTGAGTGCCGCTGCATTCACCGACACCAGACCACAAATCTCACACTTGATTGGTCCACTGGTGTCGTAACAGAAACGTTTGTGACGCTGGAAATTGCGAATGTTGGACAACCATCGGCCACATTTTTCACACTGCTTCCGTAGTTTGGCTATTCCTTCTTCGCTGTGGGTCAAACGGTGCCGTTCCAGCAGCACCCGATGACTGAATCCTTTGGCGCACACATCACACACCCAATCGCTCAATGCCCCGTGCTGTCGTTGCATGTGCTTTTTCAGCTGCAACCCCGTGGTGTAAATTCGACCGCACTGATCGCACGTGTGCGTCTTGCGTTCCTTTTCGATGTGCCGCTCGACGTGTTGCTTCAGCTGGTAATCCTTCACAAACGCATCTCCGCAAATGTCACACTTGAAGGGCCGCTCCGAGGCTGGCGTGTGGATCCACCAGTTGTGATGCTGCAGGCCTTGGCTGTCCTTGAAAACCTTACCGCACAGTTCGCACTTGAAGTGATCGGGATTGAGATGACGCAGGCAGTGCTCGTACAGACGCAACCGACAATCGAACCGACGCTCGCAACAGTGAATCGCTCCGCCGGTTTCCTTGTGAAACTTTCGGTTGTGGTAGGCCAATTTAGTATAAGAATCACTTACGAACTCACAGCGGGTACAATTCAACGAAACGATCTGACGGATCAACGCTTCCTGTTCGGCAATTTGCTCGGGGGTACTTCGTTCCCTTCTGGGCAGGGAATCCGCTGCTTTCTTGCTTGCTTTGGTAGCTTTGTTGGTCGTTGGTTTATCCGACGTTTCGTTCTCACTTTCATCGTCCATTTTGGTACTGCTTTCTCCGGTCGCCGCAGGCTTGCTACCGTGATGACTTTGGTTATGATTATGTAGATTTCCTATGTTCAGAAAGTAGCGATTGCAGATTGCACAATGATGATTCCGCTGCTCCACTTCGTCGTGCCATTTGACGTGACTGTTGAGCTGATCTTCTCCGGTAAATGCTTTCGGGCAACGTTCACACTTGAACTGCTTGTCTTCCTCGGGTGTGTGCACCAGGGCCATATGATCCGCAAAGGAATTCTCATCTTTGAACCACCGACAGCACTCGATGCACCGTCGTTTATTACTTTTCGTTCTCGGATTCCCAGTGTGATAGGATATGTGCATCTTGTAGCTTCGCGACGTTGTCCACTGCTTATCGCAACAGTACAGGTAACAGGGTGTATCGTGCAGTTTTTGGAAGTGCTGTTTCAACCTATAGAAAGAGTTGAACGTTTCACCTTTACTCGTACCGGCAATCTCGCACTTGTGACAGGTAAAATTGTCGTTGCTTTCCACCTTTTTCGGGCGGGTTCGTTTCGCACCACCCGTTGCTCCTCGCACTGGCATTTCACGCTCGAGTTCCGATTCTGTCTGGTCGGCATCGACATTTCTTTCGGTCGGTGGCTTGTAATCCGCATCACGGCTTTCATCATCATCTTCCTCTTCCTCCTCCTCACCATCATCATCGCTGGTGTTGTTGTTGTTGTCGTTTTTGTGGTCGTCGTTGTCACTGTCGTCTTCGCCGCCTACTCGACTGCCACGTTCACTGGTTCTTTTTCGGGCAATGTTGATACTTGGCTCATCCTTAACACTCATCTCCAGGGACGATTTTGAACTGTCCGGTTGGTAAACGGCTTCGACAAACATGTGACTGAGGAAAAGAAATCCAGTGTAGAACAGATTGTAAAATTAGATGGTTTTCATCAAGGAGATTATTGTGAGAGGAAGGTTCAAAGAAACTGATAAAAAATCCTTGAACATTGCAGGGAACTGCAGGAGCGGAATAATTTACTGTACCGTATAAGGACTATTCAAACCATTCCAGTTCAGTGCCGGCACAATTACATCGAATTGTGCCTGGAGATGGAAAATGGATATTATATGATAACTCAAGAGGAAAAAATACTACGCTATGCCCAGTCAACTGTCATCGACCTCAACATCAACACCAAAGTTGAATATAAATGGTTCGAAGGTCATGTTGTGAGCTGCTATAATCAGGCGATCGGTATAGGCATTATGAGCAAAAACGGCCGGATTACAAGCAAAGAGATGATAAACTCCTGCATGACAACGCTCGGCCTCATGTCGCAAAAGTAGTGAAAAAATATTTGTAGTGGGAGATTTTACCGCATCCGCCGTATTCTCTTGACATTGCCCCTTCTAATTACTGGTTGCGCCGACGGATGCAGCACGATATGGCGATGACCTGCCTGGTTAACTTAATTCGCAGGAATCAGTCGCGTACCCAGAAATTTTGTTCGGAGGGGTTTCAGAATATAATGATTAATATACATACGACATGAAATGTGTATATAACTACTTGGAAACTTTTTGGATAAAGTAGTTTATTGAAAATTGCTCATTTTATAATTGACTTAAATATGACGAATTTCACGTTCGTTTCGTTCGCAGTTGACAGATTTTTCTTAGATTTGAATGAAACTTTTTGTAGACATAGACTTTGTCCTAAAATGTCACATTACATATTTGGTTTTTCCAAAATTGATCAACACTGCCTTTTAAGAAGGGCTAAACTTTTTAAATCTTTTTTTCTTTCAAATAGTTGACGAAAAATGACAAAGCGTATTATACTAGGGATTTTCACAAAATCAATCAAATTTTCCAATAAAAATACACAAAAACTTACATATCGAATTGACTTTAAAATTTTAAAATTAATTAAAAAAACATTTTTTATTTTATTTTACGTTTTAAGTTTACAGTATCTTTTTATCGAAAACTTAACTAAACTGATAGTCATAATCATCCAAGATTCCAATGAATCTCAATTTGTGAGAAAATTTCACTGAATACCCTATTGCTAGTTGCCCGATATTTGCAGTGCTGGATAAGTAAAAGTTTTTATCAGGAAAACTTTTTTTCCTTCAAAACGCCCATCTTACAGGGAACATAATTAGCGATGTTGGGAAAAAATTTCATTCAAATAAAGAATTACGTTTTTTTTTGTAATTTGACTTCAAATTTTTAAGATCGATTCTTTCCAGTGTAAAATTCGATTAGTATTAAAAAAAACTGAATAAAAATTCAGTTTGGACAAGAAATAGTTTTTGTTTTAAAAATTTTCTTTAAAATTGCCTTGCTTTCTATTTGTAAATCGATTTTGAATTTTTAAAATCCTTTTTTTCCAGTGTAGAACTCGATAAGGACTTTTTCAGTATTTTTAATGATTATACTGATTGACTGATTTTGGGAAAATCACTAGTAACAGATCGGTTGAAAAGTTTGAGAGGACGCCACTAGAATTAAATCCATACCATTTTCAGTTAGTACCAACCTTCAAAAGATACGTGTATAAATTTGACAGCTGTCTGATTATTAGTTTGTGAGATATTGCCTTTTGAGTAAAGCTACTTTTGTTATTGTGAAAAAAATGGAAAAAAAGGAATTTCGTGTGTTGATAAAACACTACTTTTTGATGAAAAAAAGTGCCGCCGATACCAAAAAATGGCTTGATGAGTGTTATCCAGACTCTGCACCGGGCGACGCAACAATTCGTAAGTGGTTTGCAAAATTTCGTACTGGTCATATGAGCACCGAAGACGATGAACGCAGTGGACGTCCAAAAGAGGCTGTTACCGATGAAAACGTGAAAAAAATCCACAAAATGATTTTCAATGACCGTAAAGTGAAGTTGATCGAGATAGCTGACACCCTAAAGATATCAAAGGAACGTGTTGGACATATTATTCACGAATATTTGGATATGAGAAAGCTTTGTGCAAAATGGGTGCCGCGTGAGCTCACAATCACAATGTCACAAGTCGATGAAAACCATGCTGAAATTGAACGAAATGGGCTTCGAATTGCTCCCTCATCCACCGTATTCTCCAGATTTGGCCCCCAGTGACTTTTTCCTGTTCTCAGACCTCAAGAGAATGCTCGTTGGTAAAAAATTTAGAAGCAATGAAGAGGTAATCGCTGAAACTGAGGCCTATTTTGAAGCAAAGGACAAATCGTACTACAAAAATGGTATCGAAAAATTGGAAGATCGCTATAATCGCTGTATCGCCTCTGATGGCAATTATGTTGAATAATAAAAACGAATTTTGGCAAAAAAATGTGTGTTACTATTGAACGATACGAACTTTTCAGTCGAACTGTTATACCAGCATAACTCTTTGAAAAATTGGTTAAAAATGTTTAGCTCTTTTCAAAAGACAGTCTTGTTTAATTTGGAAAAAACCAAAGTATGAAAAGTAACTTTTTGAGACAGTAAAAGAAATCGTTATATAGATGGAAAATAATTTTCATAACATAATCATTTTGTTAAGTTTCGGAAGGGGTTTGATCCCCTGAATCCTAGTTCAAAAATTGCCTGAGAGGTAGGAACTAGCAATAAACGATACTTTGATTAATCTATAAATTCTATTTATTTTGAAATAAATGCATTTTGGACCAAAAAGAAAACAGACCGAATTAATTTGTACTCCCAATAATAAACTAAAAAGCCTTGGCAAATCTCAACTGCCAACTCGAACATAGCAACACTGTGCACCCATACAATTGACAATATATGTTCAATGTAATGTCGTGTGATGGCGTTGCTGAACTGAAGATTGATTTCGCTCCAAGCTGACAGGGTCTGGTTTTGCGGCCATGTGCCAATAGCAGCCTGTGTAAAATTCGGTCGACATCCTAAGAAAGGTTTAAATAATGAAACTCAGATGACTCATTAGGTAAAACTAGAATCGGTATCGAACCGACTTGCATAAGATGCGGTTCGATAATGCCGTAGATAAAGTTACTTGTGCATTTTTATTGTCATCGTGATCGGTCGAGCCTTTTTTATCTTTTTTTCTTAGTAAATCAGATTTTTCCTGCTTTTAACTGTTCCTTTATTTCTACTTCGACTAACTACTGTTCAATATTCATAACAGGCAGAGCCATCTTTTTTAAAACGGAGCGAACTAATTCGTACTCTCAATAGATAACACAAATAGATATTAGCAATGAAAGTAAACTCGGAGGCGCAATTTTCATGGCTATTTATAAGAGTGCGAAAGTGCTAGAGATTTATTAGATTAACTCAATCAAAGCACTGAATTCAATTAATATGATAATATGTCCTTTGATAATTCTGCAGTGTGAAGATCGTTTAAATTCGGCAGAATTCATAGTTGCAAGACATAATCCTCCGCTTTCTGTCACACTTACTTGTCCTCGACTTGTGCGTTCTGACGATGTGTGTGAAGATATGCTGTTCAACTTTTCGAAGACTGACTTTTCCGGACTTAACGCACTGTCTGTTATCGACTGTGACTCTCTATTGGATAATGCAGCTGACGTTGATACAGCAGTAGAAAATTTTTCCAGTGTTTTGCTCCTGCACTCCGCCCTCGTCCGAAGCCACCTTGGGGCAATAGAAACCTACGTGAGCTCAAAAGGTTCGGCGCTATTCCAATCGATGAAACCCAATAACAAGCAGAGATTTTGATCAATCTAGTAACAATTATCGGTCGTATAATCGCTATCTCTACTCTACTACTAGCATGTACAAAAAACTCAATTCATCTTGAAACGAAATCCGAAGATATTTTGTTCTTTTGTTAATGGCAAACGCAAAGAAGACAGACTTCCTTCCTTTAAAACAGGGGTTCCCAAAGTGGTCGATATAGACTGACCATGGGGGTCGACGAGGTCTAGAAATCGACCATCTATTGTTTGATATAAGTTGTTCTTTGAAATATTTACACTAAAAAAGTTGTTTATTTGACCATCCGCAGAAATTGGTAAGAATTTTAAAAGCAAGAAATTGAATTTTCAAAGGAATTTGTTGGTAGGGGTCTGAGGCCTAAGTTAATTTTAGTGAAGGGGTCCATGACCCAAAATAGTTTAGGAACCCCTGTTTTAAAATGAAACATCGAACATCCTAAGTGTAACCTGCAACTTCCATATAATGTGATAAATATTGCAAACGTTCATATTTCTGATGAGGATATTATGGCGGCAATAAGTTACTGTTCTTTACGTTTCGTCTTAGACTCGTCAGTGCAGAGCAGTCCAAATTGAACTGCTTATTGCAAACTTGAACAGTTCAACTTGAACCGCTAACTATAGCTAACGCTAAGCAGACGTTTTCGTTCGGCACGTCAGGAAAGACGTGGTACTTCGGTACCAAATATATAAGCGTTTTGCAAATAGCATTAACTTTACGTCTGCTTAGCGGTTCAAGTTGAACTGTTTAAGTTTGCAATAAGCAGTTCAATTTGAACTGCTCTGCACTGACGAGTCTAAGACGAAACGTAAAGAACAGTAAAAACGGTTATGTGCCCTAAGCACAAACATAGACTAACCCCTAAATGGGCAATAAGTTAGTTAGCTGAACCAGATGGAATCCCAGTAGTATTGAAAAGTATTGAATAGATGTTCAAGAGCATTGTGTGCGCCCCTGAAATTAATTTTCAACCAATCATTTCTTGTGAGTTGGAAATAGTCTTATATGTTCCCGATCTACAAAACAAACTATTGCAAAACACCGAGGTATAACTTCTCTCGTTGATGGATCAAAACTGCTGAAGATTTTAGTGGGCAACGTTTTATCTCGTGAAACAAAGACTCTAAGGTATCTCTAATGATCAGCATGGTTTTTACCTAGGTAAAGCTACAATCACTAACTTGAAACAATTTTGTTCTCATTGTATTAAGAACACTGAAACTGGATCAAAGATAGATACAATATATACGGGCCACAAAGCTGCGTTTGACCGTGTAGATCATACGCTGTTACTTGCGAAACTTGAGCGTCTTGGTGCATCGTCTAGTTTGTTTCTCAGTGCCCTAAACCGTATCTCTTAGGCCGAGTTTTATCAGTGAAGTTAGGAAATGTCGAGTCATATAACTTCATTAATTAATCAGGCGTTCCTCAAGGTAGCATTCTAGGATCATTGCTGTTTTCATTATTTTTTAATGACATTTCTTTTGTCATTCTACCAGGTTGAAAATGTTTCTTGTTGTGCGATCGACAGCAGATTGCATGGGAATTCAACGGCACCCAGATCTTAGTTATAATTATACTTCAATTTGAGAAACGTAATACTTTCCATTTAAATCTGAGTTTGCCAAGATCTGTCTTGCCGATTCTGAGAAATTGCAGTGATTTCAGATTTAGAGCACATGAGCTTTTTTCTGCTACTTCCGGAATCAGGAACAATAATCCGGTATACCCGAAATCAACGTATTTAGTCATAAACTAATCATGTTTCCCTAATTGAATAATAGTACGACTATTTGAATGTATTTGGCTTGATTTTTCCATGTCATGTATGAAAACTCGCTTTTGAAAATGATTTTTTTATACTTATCCGCCTGTAATTCCACAACAAGAAGCCGTACTCGGATGAAATTTGATAGTGTTATATGGAGTTGTAAGACCTTTCATTTGAACCAAAGCTTGGGAAAATCGGATGAGCGATCTCTGAAAAAATCGAGGTCGGATCCGGATGAAATTCAATAGCAGGCCATGCAACTATCGGGCGTTCGAATACATTCGAATGAAAGCAAGAATAACTGATTCGTATTCGTTCGATCAAGTATGTGTTCGTACGAAAGATCGATACCGACGTAAACAATTCGTAAACAATGTATTTCACATAACGGGTATTTGTTATTGTTATGCTCAAAACATGTTTTGTTGTTTTCCGTCGGCAAATTGACTTCTTCCGTCGCGTGTTTTGGAACAAAACAGTATGTATATTGTGTTATCAGATTTGTGCTATTGCAGCTCTTGTACCTTGTTTATGACGAGGTACATTTTTCCATCTGCATGGTGCATGGTTTTTGCATTTCGCTTACTGAAATCTGCACTTTCTGAGGTCAACAATTGATTATTTTCGGGCAAACGGCATTGTCGTTAGTTTTTGGTCTCATCTCGAGACAATGATCATTGTATTGTACTTTGCTTGAATCTCCGGAAACATAGAAGCACGTATATCGTCTGGTGCAGTTCCTAAACTATTTGAAAAGGTTATTCTGACACCGATTTTCAACCACTGCAAGCAATATATTGTCGATACTTAACATGGCTTTATGCCTAAGCGCTCCACAACCACCAACCTATTGTCATCCATGTCCTACGTGACTGATAATATGTTAAAAGGTTTACAAACAGTCGCTATTTACACTGGTTTTTACTCTGCCTCGGATATAATTAACCACGATATAACAATTGCTAAATTGGAAAGCTTTGATTCGGTTTTAACATACTTCAATTGTAGCAATCATATCTTATGGATCATCGTTTAGCAGTGAAAATCGGCGATCACGTTTCCTATGAGTTTATCGCTTCGTCCGGAAATCCGCAGGGTAGCCATCTCGGCCATTTAATATTTTTACTGTACTTCAACGAGTTGCCAACCATCCTTTACTTTCTATAGGAGGAGCACTTTCTTGAATTGATTGTTTATCCAATAACCTTTTCCCGGAATCCACTGTTATCTAAGACATCTTTGGATGTTGTATTAAAAATGTCATAGTGATTGTTTCCATACCGCGTTCAAACTATCTTCGTCGTTGGATCGTTGCCCGATCCGTTCGTTGAGTTTTAGAGTATATATTCTTTGGATACATGCACAGCCGATGTGTGTCAAAAAGTATAGTTTCATACTTCTTGAAGTCGTCTGAGCTGGACAATCGTGTTATGCACCGACGAGTCAAAGACGAAGCGCGAAGAAAATGAAAATAAAATTCGATGGATTGTCTATCATTTGACTAAAAAGTTGGAAAACACCAAAGTTTCAGATCTTCCCGTTTATTCCACAGTCGTTCTGCTTGAACAGTCGTCTTAAGCTAGTCAGGCGTAGTAAACATATTAAGCACGTTATATTTTGAAGGTGATAATTGATTAACCATATTTCAACTCTGTTCAACTGCGAAGTTGAAGCAGTTGAACAGCAGCAAGCATGCTTTCCCTATTCAATCTCATATTTCATTATTCCCTCATAGTTCGGTGCGTTCGGTTGCTCCAGTCCGTGCCATTCGGCACCGGTTTCGACCTCCAGTGGGACCGATTCGTCACAAGAACTCATTCCGCCCTCGTCATATTGGTCCACCTCGAACGATTGCTCCTTGGTAGGATAGTTGTTACCGACCGCTTTGGAATCCATCCGTGCTACCTTGCGACGTCGTTTCCGTGTATGGGAAGCCCGCCGTTCCAGGACCCCGACAGCGTACCGTTTGACTTCGGTTTTCTTCTGCCGCAAGAAATCGCTGAACGCTTTCTCGTTGTCCTCTTCGGTATAGTCAAAATCAGCCGCACTGACCACTCGGCGGACGAATCGTACGAAATTGGGAAACGACAGCTTAAAGCTCATGTTCCTCGCGGCAAAACTTTCGGTGCCCTTCTCGATACGACTACCACCCTTCCACGAGTAGGGCAGCAGAGCAACCGGTGCAATCAGCTTCCGGATCACGGTTTTAAAGAAAGGATAACCCTCTCGTTTTCCATTCAAAGTATATACTGTTTGAAAGTACCGTAGGAACTTTGCTTCGTAGGCAGGGTCCTGCAGTTTGTTTTCGAGTGCCGTTAGCTCCTCTCCCGTTTCGATCTTATTCATTCGTTCGAATTCGTAAACATCTTCTTCAATTGCTCGCTGTTTTACCTCACTACGACCCAGCGCAGTTTGGTCCAGTGTTGGGGCGGCAATCGACTGCGGTGGCTGCTGCGGGAAACGGTTGGTATCCATCATAAAGGCAGCTATCCGTCCTAGCATATCAGTTTGAACGTCCATTTTCGCTTCGATGGCATCCAGCCGGCTGTGCAGTTGAGCCACGTCTACTCGATCGATGGAGCTTTGGGTCCCATGACTGTATTTGTTGCAAACCGTCTCCCGTGCAATGCCCTGCTGAGGACAGTCAATCTGTTTGATTGTTGTTTAGCTTTTGGAGGATTTCAGTATAATTTACCTTGTGAATGACGGCGGCCGACATGCATCCATTCTGCATTTTCTCTAGCAACTCGAGCGGCTTGGACGAATCATGCGAACCAATCGGTGCCGACGAAGACGGTGCTAGTCCAGATGTTTCAGTTGCGTCTCTGCAACGTCTTTGAAACAAGGCAGGACTTTAGTTTGGTTATAAGCCGTGTCTGTTGCAGTGCAACAGATAGGAATTGTTTTTTATAGCCCCATCTGAATACGACCAGTCGAAATTGTCAACTTGGCCGCAGAAAACTTTCAAGTTAAGATATGTTGCCATAGCTCTGATAAGAACAAAGCTATTCTTATTTCAAGAACTGAAAGCACGGCTACGAAGTTTGTTTTATGTTATCTAATCAACTTTTCAATTATCAAACCGTTTAAAGGCAAATTCTAATTATTGTTACGCAAAACCAACATCTCTAGCGAAAAACGTGAATACTTCGTACAATTTTGCATTTCTACTTGGCAAAATTGAAGCCCAACAATTTGTCAGTTTGTTACAGAAAAGAGAAATAACCAGTCAATCGCTAACCTACCTTGTTTCATCCGCTTCCTTACATCCGCCGGATATAACGATGTCGTCGGTTGTGGTCGTACTGTTTCCACCTATACAGTCTTCAACTTCCGGCAAGAATACGGTACCTTCCGCGGGATCGTCGGACGGTTCCACCTTCACCTCCAGCATCATAGCGGGTGCGTGAATTCGTTCAACTTCGCAGTAGAACTTGTGAAAATCATCAATCTTCTCCCAGCAACTGGTGCAAACTATACGATCGTGGAACTCGGTGCGCTGAAACATGGGAAGGTGACAAGAAATGAAAACCTACGAAACGGAAACAGAAGAAAAAACACAAAAACAGCAACATGACACTTACGGTGAACCAAAAGTGTTTTGCGAAAATTTCCTCTACATTTTCTCCGCTGGTACCGTCGTCCTTGGAAATGCTGAGATAATTGTCCGTTCTTCGGAAACAGGTGAAGCAACTTTTCAACCCCTTTGTGGTCATAACTCACTGGAAGCCAAAACGAACGGTGTAAAAACAGATTTTCTAGTGCCACAACGCACCTAACGGAACAACACCTTGGCTTAACTTCGCTCGTGACAACTTTTCTCGTTTGGACTTTTCTTTGTGGTATTGCGGTTCTAATGAAAGATCTGCCGTCGCATAAACCAAGTGCGACAAAAGTTTCCATGACGTAAAGATAAAAAGGTGTGAACTAGAGATGGGCAATTCGCTCCTGAGCTGTTCCAGTGAATCGAATCATTGAAGTGAGCTGACAGCTCACAGCTCTTTTCAAAAGAACCGCAGCTCACCAGCTCACTCATTTGCTACCCAGTTCACTGCATTATGACGCAGGGAACACGCTACGAGCTGATCGGATCTTCGGCTCTTTAAGAGATTCAATTTAGTCGACATCAATTATTTCGCATGGCATTCATTGCATCATTGCAAATCAATGATTCAATTTCGATCATGCATTTGAAAAAAAAAACCGGTGCATAAAAAAAACGGCGCACAAAATGAACCTTAAGTTCAAAATAAAAGAGCTGATGAGCTGATACATCGAATCGATTCACTTTGGTGAGCTGATCGGTTCGGAGCTGTTCACCGAAATGAGCTGTTTTGCACGCCTCTAGTGTGAACATTATTAAATTCTCTCACGAAATTTCGATCAAAATGGGATACACGCTTAGAAAAAGTTACTCAGAGTTTGAGTACTAGTTACTCATTTTCAAATGATACATGGAAACGTCAAAAATTGAGTAGTTATCATCAATGGTATTGAGTAACTTCTACTCTAAATTTGAGTTTAACGCAAGAACTCGTTTTTTTGTCACTATTCGCAAGATCAGTCTAAAAGTTGTAAAAACCATTTGTAGCAACAGGTTGTATTTTTTGTTAGTGAGATCGCGTGTTTCGAGGGTGAGTCGCTTAACACAAACGGTGTTGTGTCTGCAAAAACCGGAATGATAAAATCCGTGTTTTGGTTCAGAATGGAAACGAATATGCTCAAATGTCATTTGTGAGGAATAAGTGTATGATTGGTGCCTGAGCATAACTGACATGTATGTTAATTTGCGATTGACACACAACTCCAAGCGACCACCACTTGATATAGTATTGAGTTCAATTACCTAATATTTTAATACAATACACTCAGAAAAGGAGCAATTTTTCTGCAAATTTGGTAAATGTGAAATAAAATTTCACGCAAAATTTGAGTGATTTGATTTTTGGTACACGTACAAATAAAGTATTACTCAGTAAATGAGTAGATTTTACCCAAATATCGTTTCCAGTGGAAGAACTCAAATTTGAGTAACTTTGGAGTTACTCTAAATTAGAGTTGTTCCACTTTTTCTGTAGATGAGTGAGATCTCACTCATTTTTGAGTAACTATTTTTAAGCGTGTAAGCCATGGAACAAATTGTTTTTTCGTGCTCTTTGAAAATAATAATCCATGACATTGACAATAATATTGTCTCGTGTAGAGTGCCATCCGTAATGTTGGCAACAACTCAAAACATTCACAGAGAGGAATTGGCCTAGTTTGAAACAACCTAAGACAAGACCTGACAACTGGGGGGGCTGCTTTTGTTCCAAAAATGGACCAGTTTCTGATTGGCTGATTTTGATGTTGCTTCTCGCACAATGTGAAAAGAAAAAACTTTTGCAGGGTACGCGAGCAATGATCCCAAGTAACATTTTTAATATTATTAAATACTTGTAGCTGTCTTCAATGCTACATAATAAATCTTGCAATAAAACTTTAAACTCCACGAAAGCCTACTGAAACCCTCTATAAGAGCATGTTCCTGCAGCTTTACGATCAACATTAAATTTCTTTGGATGGAATGAATTCCGCTATGAATAAACTGTCGTTTTGATGATATTTTTCTTGACTATGTGTGTCATGTCTACTTTGAATGCAATCAGTAAGAATATATATTTTAATTACGAGTTTGACACCTTTTCCGAACGTAAAAACTTCATGCGCTTTTATTTTTATCGTGAATGTAAGGATGAAAAGAAGAATTATAACTAATCGCCTTGAAATAAATGCGGTTTTTGCGAAAGTCTCCATGATTTATAAGAATTATTTTTTTTTGATTTTTCGTCATTTTTGTATAAACTATTCTGTGGCGATAAAACTTGTGCATACGATCTGAAAATGAATCATGAAAGTCCAACATATTTCCTCGTTTTTGCATTTCGAAGTTTATTTGATGTCAATAAATGCTACGGTATAGAACATCATAATGGCGGCCATGAAATTTCCTTTAATGCAAATTACACCTAACCTAAGAAGCAATAAATCAAATAGCCTACAACTAATGTGTCATAAATATACTTTAGAACCCTCAAATTTACTCTGAGTGAAATTGTCATAGAATGAACACGCACACACAAAACTAGATTTATGAAAGAATTTAACTGACAATAATGTTTTAAAGAAAATGTTTGAAAGCAATATTAAGAGTGTTTGCATGGTTTTATTCTAGTGCAAATTGTTTTATTTTTATTTTATTTTTAGTGTAGGTAAAGGGTTTTATAGAAACTTTGAAAACTATGATATTACTAGTTAAAAGAGACACTTATTATAGTTGTCATAAAACAGGTAGTGATTGAAAAATCAATTACAAAACTCCTATAAATTATAATCAAAACCATAAGGCATTCGAATTGTTACTTGGGATGCCAAGTATAAATAAAATTAGAAAACAAGTTTATTAAAGTGTATAATTTTAGCTCGCCAATGCAAATGAAAATTTTCAGAGAATGTTTCACTTTTTTTTCAATCTCATTTGTAATAAATATTCATAGTGGCAGCACTATGTAATTAAAATCGTTTTTCTTTTTAGTGAATTAAAGTGTAACCAAAAAAAAGGCGGGTGGGTAATGTCAGAGACATAACTGGATGTCGTGAATACGAAAACAAATGACATGTTCCTTAACACTTCCGAATATCAAATAGTTGATCAATTGTATGAATTATGCAAGCATTCCTCTTTTCCACATTTTTCGCAAAAACAAAGAAGGCTTCACTTGATCTCGATTACTGTGAATTTCACACAGCGAAAAGTGCAAGAATCTAACCAAACTGTTCTACATTTGCACTAAACTGAGGATATTTTCTTTCGATTTGCGAACAACACATCCTAATAGTTCTTCAGAAAACTTTTAGAGCCATTAGAACGGCTGATTTTTTATAATGCTTTCCAACGATGCTTATTCATCCATCGAAATGACTGGCAGCTGTGACGTAATCACTCTTATCGGAAGCGAAACTAGCTTTGCAAACGGCACAAAATACATCTGCTCGCATTGGCGATAGAATCCAAACTGATTAGATTTTTGTTAGGAGCTTTCTTTTACGTGATTTCGTTTGTAGCATTTTCACTAATGGGCGGTCCTAACGGCTATAAAAATAGTCGCATACAGAATATTAATGTCGATTATTTTATTTCGCATTTGCAAATTTATTGAAAAAAAACTATCAATATGCTGTAGCGATTCATTTCCAGCATTCAGAAGGGACAAATTGCGTAATTCTCTACGATATTAAACTCGGAACATTTTTCGCAAAAAAAAGCTTCACTTGATCTCGATTACTGTGAATTTCACACAGCGAAAAGTGCACAAATCTAACCAAATTGTTCTTGATTTGCACTAAACTGAGGATAATTACCTGCGATTTGCGAAAAACAAATCCTAATAGTTCTTTAGAAAAATTTTAGAGCCATTAGAACGGCTGATTTTTTATAATGCTCTCCAACGTTGCTTTTTCATCCATCGAAATGACTGGCAGCTGTGACGTAATCGCTCTTGTCGAAAGCGAAACTAGCTGTGCAGACGACACAAAACACATCTGCTCGCAGTGGCGATAGAATCCAAACTGATTCAATTTTTGTTAAGATTTCCTTTTATTTGATTTCGTTTGTAGCTTTTCCACTAATGGGCGGTCCTAACGGCTATAAAAATAGCCGCATACAGAATTTTTATGTCGATTATTTCATTTCGGATTTGCAAAATTTTTTGAAAAAAACTATCAATATGCTGTAGGGATTAATTTCCAGCATTCAGAAGGGTCAAATTGCGGAATTCTCTACGATATTAAACTCGGAACATTTTTCTCAAAAAAAGGCTTCACTTGATCTCGATTACTGTGAATTTCACACAGCGAAAAGTGCACAAATCTAACCAAATTGTTCTTGATTTGCACTAAACTGAGGATAATTACCTGCGATTTGCGAAAAACAAATCCTAATAGTTCTTTAGAAAAATTTTAGAGCCATTAGAACGGCTGATTTTTTATAATGCTCTCCAACGTTGCTTTTTCATCCATCGAAATGACTGGCAGCTGTGACGTAATCGCTCTTGTCGAAAGCGAAACTAGCTGTGCAGACGACACAAAACACATCTGCTCGCAGTGGCGATAGAATCCAAACTGATTCAATTTTTGTTAAGATTTCCTTTTATTTGATTTCGTTTGTAGCTTTTCCACTAATGGGCGGTCCTAACGGCTATAAAAATAGCCGCATACAGAATTTTTATGTCGATTATTTCATTTCGGATTTGCAAAATTTTTTGAAAAAAACTATCAATATGCTGTAGGGATTAATTTCCAGCATTCAGAAGGGTCAAATTGCGGAATTCTCTACGATATTAAACTCGGAACATTTTTCTCAAAAAAAGGCTTCACTTGATCTCGATTACTGTGAATTTCACACAGCGAAAAGTGCACAAATCTAACCAAATTGTTCTTGATTTGCACTAAACTGAGGATAATTACCTGCGATTTGCGAAAAACAAATCCTAATAGTTCTTTAGAAAAATTTTAGAGCCATTAGAACGGCTGATTTTTTATAATGCTCTCCAACGTTGCTTTTTCATCCATCGAAATGACTGGCAGCTGTGACGTAATCGCTCTTGTCGAAAGCGAAACTAGCTGTGCAGACGACACAAAACACATCTGCTCGCAGTGGCGATAGAATCCAAACTGATTCAATTTTTGTTAAGAGATTTCCTTTTGTGTGATTTCGTTTGTAGCTTTTTCACTAATGGGCGGTCCTAACGGCTATAAAAATAGCCGCATATAGAATTTCAATGTCGATTATTTCATTTCGGATTTGCATAATTTATTGAAAGAGACTATCAATATGCTGTAGGGATTCGTTTCTAGCATTCAGAAGGACCAAATTGAGGAACTCACTACGATATTCACCACTTTTGGAAACATTTTTCTTGAACGATTTGTTGTACAGCAGCAGCTATTTTCTTCTCTTCCTCAGAACGCGTTCTGATTGGCTGGTGTTGACATGGGTCAAATGAGATAGGTTTTTCAATAGTGTACTATTGAAATACTTCAATGCTCTTGCTATACACGTTTAAGTTGAAAAATTTCGATTCTATTGGTAGTTTAAATCGATTCTATTGGATTATATAAATCCTTCCACAGATCACTGAGCTATGAGCTTTCAAAATACGAGAAAGGCAAACGCGCTATATGAATTATCCTCTTTGATACTCGTTTATACCAAACATTTCAGAAAAGTTTAATTTTGAACTATTTGAGATTATGTCACACAACTGAAAATTTTATCATAAAATTGTGATCATATTTCCGATGGCATGTAGCAAAAATTATGTTGATTCGTTAGATACAACAAGAGATATTCACGATCAAAAACTTATCACTCTCTCAGAGGGTAAATTTTGAAAAGGCACCCCATAGTAAAGTAAGTCGTATTCACGACAAAAGATTTGTTAAATTAGTGTAAACTCGAAAGTGCGTTTAGTTTTACGAGAAGAATGAACTGTTGTGTTCCACATTGTGGTCACACTAAGCATTTCTATCCAAACTTGACTTTTTCTGGTTTCTTAAAGATCCGGTAATACGTCAACAATGGATTCGATTTCGCGTTCAACATGAGATATTTCGTGTTTTGTCATCAACGCTCAATTAATTGTTTTAAGCATTAATATATAATAAAAAAATGCATCCACAAAACATTTTTCATGTTTATTTAAAATCAAAAACGTGATTAATCCACCTAGCAGTGAGATGATACCTTTTTTTATCAATCCGCATGTGTTTTTATGCATGGATATTCTTAGGTGTTTTAGTTCTCATGACATTATTTTAATTATCGTCGTTTCAAACGGCAAATTGAGATTTTAATCACTCATTACCTTGTAATTTCGAATCTGCAAATCGTATCGAATTTCAATCTTAACGTGTGACATTCGATTGAACATTCCATGAGATGTCGAAGTAAGTTCCACTTTAGAGTTTTTCGTCATTATTTATGGTACTTCCAGAGCTGGTATTCAGGAACTAGCATAACCCAAAATGATTCGAATGGCCATAAATTAATACGCCAAACAATTTACATCTTCTATATCGGTATGAATTTTGAAAATTCATCATCTGTAATTCCAGAATCGGATAAAATTCACCAATTTTGTATGGGACCTTAAGTCCTTTAATTTGAATTTTTGTTTTTGAAGTTCGATTTGGCCTTTTTGAAAAAATGATTAAACTTTGAGAAACGACACGAAACTGGATCCGGAGTTCTAAGATCGGTGTAGCCGAAATCAGATAAATTCACTTGAGGAGTGTGTAGACATCTTTGAGAAATTGTAGTGCGAATTAAAATTTGGGGGTGCATTTTTAATCCAAAAAAGAATACCGCTTAAACTGAAATAAATTTATTTGGTAATCGACTATCCAAATTTGCAAACCCGATAAACCTGATTAATTTATGTGAAATGGACATTTTTATACTAATCACCCTGTATCTCCTAAACCAGAAATCGGATCTGACTAATTTTTATAGGATTTTAAGACCTCTCATTTGAATCATAGATGATTCTTAGATTTCATTTGAATCTTAGATCGGTTCAGCCATCTACGAGAAAAATGAATTGCATTATTTTAATTTCGTTTCACATGTCATCCTGTGGTTCCGAAATCAGAAGTCGGATCCAAATTTGGAAGTATACTAGTTTTCATATGAATCTGAGTTTGTAGAAAACGGTTTAGCCATCTCCGAAAAAATTGAGTGAAATTATTTGTCACACACGCATTTGCTGATCTCGACGAACTGAGTCGTATGGTATATGGAAGTTATGTTCTTCCAGCTTTTATTGCTGTAAGTAGTTTAAATCAATATAATTATGGAATTACTTTCAACTCGAAAATGCTGATATCATCTGGTTTATAAATGCCATATTCGAACGATTATGTTGCCAAAAACGAACCGTGCTAAAATCGGTCCAAGGCAAATTGCCATGAAAAAGGATGCTGTACACAATCTTTTGGGCACTTAGAAACAATTGTATGTCACAGTATAAAAATCGTGTTTTCCGTTGCTCCCAAGCATTTCTTTGTCATACAGTGCTCAAAACTTCTACTGCTGGAATAAGGGGAAAAGTCGTTTACACAAAAATATTGATATCTCCGTTAAAAATGGACGGATTTTAACAAACTATGGCTTGTTGGATAGCTATTACCGTGCGGAATCTAAGTCTAAAACATATTCTGTTTTCAAGGTCAATTGTGACAGATACTGTCAAAAAACTGAAAATTTTGACATAAAACTCCGTATAACTCAAAAAGTAAACATCCGATCTCAAAACCATTCAATAGCGTTCTGGGTGACGGGGAGACCTTTCATTTGCGACTAGTTTGATCAAAATCGGTCCAGCCATCTCTGAGATCTCGACCTCTTAGTTGACAACACACATACAGACACACACACACACACACACACACACACACACACACACACACACACAGACATTTGCTCAGTTCGTCGAGCTGAATCGATTGGTAAATGACATTCGGCCCTCCGGGCCTCGGAAAATTTTTCGAAAGTTTGAGCGAATTCTATACCTATTTTTTATATATATAAAAAAAGGTAAAACCGAGTTTAAAAATTTAAATTTAATAAAAAATTTTCTCTTACCATACACTGAGCCAAATTTTATTTTTCACATTATATGATATTCTAATGATTTTGCACTATTAGCATTTCCAATAATAGTTACAAGATGTGTTCAACATCATGTCAAATATATGAGATAATCTTATGAAACATAAAACTCTTCTTAACGTTATTTTTACAGGATTTCCATATAACGAATGAAATTTCCAGTCTGAGTCAAATTTATTGACGCGTCTTATAACCATTACTAGATATCCGCACAACATACATTGGAACAATTTATGAAGCGCATATTATATTCACTTCGAATTTATTTAGATAGGTTCATATATACCATATGACTAGTTTTATAAAATTTATATATATGTATATATATATATATATATATATATATATATATATATATATATATATATATATATATATATATATATATATATATATATATATATATATATATATATATATATATATATATATATATATATATATATATATATATAACTTTCAATGGAGGTCATAAGAATAGTAGATAATTGCCAACTACTACTTTTCTTTGAGGATTAAAGCTTTACTAGTATTCCATTCGGTAAGGGTGCACCTCATGATTAGAGTGCCTATAACCAGAGTGACGACATCTCATCCGTAATGTTGGCAACAATTCAAAGCATTCCATTAGCTTTACATTGAATTGACAGGTCGTTTGCTCGTTTGGAACTGGTAGCTGTCATTCCAAACGAACAGCTGTCGCCACTCTGATTATAGTCACTCTACTAATGATATTTGCGAAAGAGAAGTGAGATCCCGAGACTGAAAAAAAAAATGAATCTTACTACACAGATAGAATAATGAAATGTACCGAATATATGTTTCATGGTCCGTTAACGCATATCCTTGAACGAAGTTGGATGAGCTGTCTTGTTAGCGATTTAAAATTACATTGAGATCCGGAACTACCTGAAAAATGGTCTGGAGCAGTTGATGAATATCGAGGACACAACTATTCACGACTTTCATCGGATTTCCATAAAAATAATGTGGGATATTTTTATAACTTTCATTATGATAACGTCCATTTAGATTTGACGTGCACATTAAATAAAGATTATAAGTTTCCATATAATTTCTATGAATTATTTTTTGCATATGATTCATATGACATATCTAATGAATATAAATAAGATTTTCAGTTCAGTGTAAAGTTATTAAAAATCTGTAAATATGGCTACGCTGTAGCCGATACGTTTGTATTTATTCCACAGGGCGAAAATGACGAGAAGAATAAAGTACGATTCAGACGGTCCGGCTTCTTCCATCACCGTCACCGGAACGTCAACGTCCGTCACCGTCATTCTAATTCACACGATCCGGTTTCCTATCCGTGTCCGTCATGTCATTTTCTTACACGCAGAATTAGAAGAACTTAGTTTCGCACAATTTTATTCCACTAATACAAAATCTGGGAGCTTTTGAAGCCAATCGATCTGTTGTTGTCCTATCTTATAATCGAATAAATAACTTTCAAAATTAACTAGAAAGAGGAAAAAACAAAACAATCAGTTCCACTCACCAACGTACCGTACTTTGCAAATCTACTGATAAGTTTAATTACTTATATGTGGTATATTTTGTTTAAGAGTGTGATCTTGACATCGAATACATACACGCTTAGAAAAAGTTACTCAGAGTTTGAGTACTAGTTACTCATTTTCAAATAATACATGGAAACGTCAAAAATTTAGTAGTTATCATCAATGATATTGAGTAATTCCTACTCTAAATTTGAGTTAAACGCAAGAACTCGTTTTTTTGTTACTATTCGCAAGATCAGTCTAAAAGTTATAATAACCATTTGTAGCAACAGGTTGTATTTTTTGTTAGTGAGATCGCGTATTTCGAGGGCGAGTAGCTCAACACAAACGGTGTTGTGTCTGCAAAAACCGGAATGATAAACTCCGTGTTGTGCTTTAGAATGGAAACGAGTCAAATGTCATTTATGAGGAATAAGTGTATGATTGGTGCCTGAGCATAACTGAAATGTATGTTAATTTGCGATTGACACACTACTCCAAGCGACCACCACTTGATATAGTATTGAGTTCAATTACTTAATATTTTAATACAATACACTCAGAAAAGGAGCATTTTTTTGCTAATTTGGCATATGTGAATTAAAATTTCACTCAAAATTTGAGTGTTAGTTACTCTATTTTTGGTACATGTACAAATAAAGTATTACTCAGTAAATGAGTACGATTTACCCAACTATCGTTTCCAGTGGAAGAAGTCAAATTTGAGTAACTTCGGAGTTACTCTAAATTAGAGTTGTTCCACTTTTTCTGTAGATAAGTGAGATCTTACTCATTTTTGAGTAACTATTTTTAAGCGTGCACATAACAAACGTCAGCTCAATACCGTAATCATATGAACCGTGCATGTGTGCGATAATCACAGTCCGTCAAATATTCTTTTGGAGAAATGTTGACGGAGCTTGCCGTTGACGGACGTTGACGTTCCGGATCTCTGCTGGATCGTGTGAATGCGCAAAGGGAAAACTCATTTGACTAATTTTGACGGAGGCTGACGTTCTGGTGACGTTGACGGAAGAAGCCGGATCGTCTGAATCATACATAATTCGGAAGGAAGAATAAGAAGCCAGTTGTCAGGTCTTGTCTTAGGAAACAACTAATTGTATTGTTGAAATTCAAAGTCAAATACACTGAAAATAATTTGCACGCTAGCATGATGTGCAAAGCATTTGAGCTATCACTACTTGTGGAACACATGAAACTCATGAAAACATACACTCAACTCCTACTACAACTCAACTGAATGTAAAACCTGTTGATATTTAGTGGAAATCATGTTACATTTATCTAAAATGCACATAAAAATGATAAGATATATCGTTACCTCCAGATTCTATATGTATTTCATATGAATGTCACATTGTTTTTCATATAGATTTCAATTGAAACACGGTTGACCGAATCAAGTGTTTTGCACATACATTTGCGCTGTATTCATTTCCACTTGAAAATGAAGTGTTTCACACATGTAGCTCAATTCAATAGCAAAACACATCACATCCAAAGGAAAAACACAAAGGAAACGAAGTTATACGAGTAATACGCAGAAAAAATATTGTAATTGCATCTAAATTTTGGTTTCTCGCTACGATTTATTTTATTGAAATAGTGATAAAAGAAAAACCGGTTTGATGTAGCAAATATTGCTGCTTGAAACTACCAACATGATAATTGGTTTTTCTCGGTGGATTAGTTTGTTTCAATCAATATTTGGATAAAAATTAAAAATATTTTACCTTTTAATTTCTTGACAACAATTTAACAATAAATTCAATTTGAAAATTAGTTTTTAATTAACTAACTTTGGATCAAATTGCTAATAGTAACTCTTTAAATTTACAAATATTTTGGTTAAAATAATTGAACTTGAATTTAATTATTTCAACTAACGCTTTTGTTTGTTATAATATAATATTTCTGTTTGTTTCCACGAATGGATTGATTTCTTTAAACCCGGCGAACGACAGCAACTAGGTTAAAGCCGGGTATAAATAAACGATATAAATTAAATAATGATTTCTTCCAAACTAATTTGCAAGGTAATTTTTGGTACTTCTTTTTATTTCAATTTATATTCGTTTTCTATTTCCTAAAATCAAGCTTTTGATTTATATTGCTAATTTTCAAGACATTATGTCCTTTGTGGCGAGACGATCGAATTGTTCACATTCGACAATCAAGCCCTAGTATTTCAATCAGAATCCAATGATTTGGTGCATCATCAGCCCGGCCAAGATCCCTGCATCAATTTTTTTTAAAGAAAATGTGTTATGTAATATTGTACCATTTTCATAATTATGATTAATTATCAATACGTACGCTTGAATTGTACAAAATGGAAGAACTTATACTTATAAAACGCGCACAAACTGTATCCGCGAAAAAAAAACTCTGTTTTAAATAGTATACTTAGTTGTAACATTACACAAATAAAATCATAGATTGGTGAACCATTTCTTTTCTTGAAATAAAAGTATATCAAGATTGAATCAACATAGACATTGCAGATGACATCAACTCAACTTTGGTTGACATGTAATATATAATTAGTTTTTTTCAACAAGAAATCAACCGGAACAAATATTTTGTACATATGACTAGACCAAAATTTTGATTCGAATCAAACAAAGTACATTGTTTATTTTGAAGGGGTAGCTAGTTCAAAACAATTATATTCTAGATTGAAATCTTCAAAAATCATGTATTTTCAACGAAACATCTACTTACAGTTTTATTATTTTGATTAGCTTCATTTCTCTGCATGTGTCATTTTACCAACAGCATCACAAAATAATTGCATGAAATGAACTAAGCACTCAAAATTGTGTCGACCACATAGTGGCGTACTTAGGGGGAGTGGGGGGGGGAGGTGTTTTCGAGAGGGGCACTCGCCCCGGGCGCAGCGTTTTTCGGAGGGCGGCAAACTACTCCCTGGGACCATTGTTTTTTAATCGCCCAAGTCATCAGCGTTGTTTTTATTTTACTCACTAAACCGGGGGCGACCACAGTTTAGGTTTACTTTTTTGAATTATTCCTGAACTCAGATTTGTATGTTCCTCGTTTCAAACCATTAGCAAATTTTACCTTAAATTCATTCATTCAAGTGTGCAGTTTTCACATTTCTAAAAAACTACTGCGAGAACATTTAACTCAGTTGCTCATTGAAAAAACTATATTTTGTATTGTTGAAACTAAAAGCTTCGGCATCAAAATAGAATAAATTGTATTGTACCTCATCCATCCGACTGTGAATTAATTGTTTCTGCTGTATCTTCAATGTTTCACTTTTTACCGAATGTTTGATGTTTTGGTTTATTTGGCAACTAATTGTTTCTTTCTACGTATATATAAAGAGAATTGAAAGCGTACAAAGGTGTACGCTACGCTTTACGTCTGTTACAACGTCAACTGCCAACACTGGAAAACAGAAGAAAAACCGTGCAGCGTCTTCTAACATCATTGACTGTGCAAAACTGCTGGAGAAATTACAATTTCATGCTCCACTGAGACGAACCCGTCGTATTGAACTTTTTTCGATATACAACTCACCGCACTCAATATGGACAAAACAACCCATTGGAAGGTATATTGGAGAAGCCAAGTGAAAGAAAAACTAACAGAAAAGATGAATTTTTTTGAAAAAGATACGCTGACGATGTCCAGCCAGCGACTGGCACCATTAAAGAAGGTGACAAGCGATTATAAATACACTCTCCTACTCAATGCTTGATCGGAGAAATAGGTATAAAGCGAGAGGACTAGTGTTTGATGGACAGAGAAGATGTTTGGATATAAGGTATCGGTTGGGTGACGGCCAGGATGTAGACCATGTTCGATGTACGTTGCTACTATGTCTGTGAGTTTTAGTGTGGCTAAAGCAAGATCAGAGTGGCGAAATGGTAGCGCGTATGCACGGAATGCATAAGAACGCAGGTTCGAGTCCTGTCTCTGAGCGTATCTTTTTCCAAAAAATTCATCTTTTCTGTTAGTTTTTCTTTCACTTGGCTTCTCCAATATATATTTCCGCTCAGTCATTGCAAAAACTGAGCTTAGTCATGGCGGCTTTACGTCAAACTAAAATTAATAAATCGTTAAAAACCCATTGGAAGTTTGTTGCCGTTTATTTAATGTTGTTTATGACAATTTTGGTTTTAATGTGCCTATGTTACGATTGAGTTCAGCTTGAAGCATTTTTTTTCAACCTTTTGAATTCTTTGCATTGAGTGCTCTCTTTTGATATATTCTGATTTCAAGTTGCACATTTTTATCCAAACGCAATTAAAACATGAAAACACGTATAAAATTCCCAGTTATTTACAGCAACATAACGATTAGTTTGCAACCAGAAAAATAGTTAATTCAAACCGAGATATCCCAGATTCAAACAAAATATGCTTATTTCAAGCTAGAATATGATTGCTCCAAACAGAAGAAACAAACAAACAAAATGAATGATTGTGAAATTTTTGTCAAGAACTTCTAGAAGAATTTCTGGGTGATAGTGACCTAGACTGCTTTAAAATAATACTGCATTATTTAGTGCGAAACAATCACAGCTTATATAATCAATTTCTAAAATGTCATTCAACACTTCGTCTATGAGATCTCGTTACACACACACTTATGCAAGAAAATGAAAGCAGTGTTTTTATCGTGTTTCAAAATTTCATTGATTTGGAACAAATTCGTCAAGCAGTTTTGAATCTGTTTTGATCGAAAACTAGAACTAGATCTTTACTAGACTGTTTATTCGTAGATCTAAAAAACATCAGCCCATATGGAATATAAATAAATAAATTAAAAAACATAAATAAAAAGATGGACAGTAATGATGTCAATACTTTAGCAATAATTAAAAATGACATTGATAATTCGACCGTCCCACGACAAAAGGGCCTAACTGCAAATGACAGTTTCTCTTTGTTTACCTTTTCTTTTACGATTTACCGAACAGATTTTTTATTTGACGCTTTACTCTTCGCAAAACTTTCAAGATAAAACTACAAGCTTTCGATTTATATTGGAAACTTTAGAGAATTTGCAATAATGGCTTCGTAATAATCAAAAGAGAAAGTAAACAAAGAGAGGCTCTCATTTGCAGTTAGGCCCTTTTGTCGTGGGACTATCGAATTCTCGTTTAAGTGTCGCTATAGAGTGAAAATTACGCAATAATATATAAATTTTAAATAGCGTGTGAGAAGTCTAAATTCACGTCCCTTCTCGGAAACATCGGCTGTGATCAGAGATGCCAGGTTCACAGATTAATTTGAAATTTCCTCTGCAATCGTTGCGCTGCTAAAGTTGCAAGCTTTAAACTAAGTAACTCTAACTTTTCTTCAGATTCTGCTAGAAGATTTGAAAAATAATTTTTTTTTAATATTTTCCCCATGAATCGCATACTATACAAAATCATGTTAAATTGGGTATAAGAACTCGATCATTAATATTTTAGAGACTTTCCATGGCATTTGTGATTGATGTTTATGAAGAAGTTTTAAATTTGAAAATAAATCCAAATTCATTAGATATGTCAGTACCTAATCATCATCACTCCATCTCGTGGTGACCACTGCTGATTGGATACTTCAATTGAGCAATTTGACGTCTCAGTTACTCACACCGATGCAGAGTGCGCAGATCTATTCATATACGAAATTGGAATGTGTGCGAGCCGAAGTCAAAGTTTGTTGTGGGTTCAATTTTACACTGAGGAAAAACATTTTTGACTCATAATCATACACTGCGAAAAATGCATATAGAATTTCGTAAGCTATGGACTAATGAACCAAGTAGAAGACAGTACCATTACGTGGTATAGAGTTTCATGAACGATTTTATGTCTTTCTCAACTGTTCTCTTGGCATTGCAGTGTTTTTTATTGCATATATGTCTTCAATAATTGGCACGATGCGGCTCGACAAAATTCACTGGGTTATTTCGACACACTCACACTAGCATTAACCTTTCAACTGCTGAGAATAGCCATATCAACACATTCGCACGTGGATTGGACTATGCGCTGCACAAATTCTAAAAATTCAAAGTTCAAGTTCAAAGTTCGAAAACAAAGCAAAAATGTATTATCTACATTGCACTCAAACGTGAATAGACCATTCATTTATTTGAACGCGAAAACTATCCCGATCCCGACATTGTCCGCAGACTGATTTTTGTAGGGAACTTGAAGTTTATTAAAAAAAACCTGGCATCCCTGTCGGTAATATATAGTTCCGGAATGAAGTGTGATAAAACAGCGCATCGTTCCAGAACGAGTTGGAACGACTTTTCAGAAGCCGCCTTTGTTTCGAGCGAGTGAAACAAGAAACGTCATCCGCCGAGTTTGGTCCGCACGACTAAACGAAAACACACAAAAACTGTGAACAATAATAGTTCTTAGCTGTTAGGCTGTAAAACTGTAAATCCATAGTTTTTGTAATAGTTCTTAGGGTTTTAGTCTATTTTCTAGTACTATCAGTTAGAATGTTCAAAAAGTGAGTGATTTATATTGATAAAAAAGGTATGCAATTTCTACAAATTCTTGCCCTGCAGGTTCGATGAAAAGGAGAGTATCTCCAGCGTGCAGCAACTAAAGTCCTCTGTGCAGAAAGGTATCCGAAATAAGCTGCTGGAACAGTTTCCGCACATAGAGTCCCATATCGATCAGGTATTACCGAAGAAGGATCAGTTTCGCATCGTCAAATGGTGGGTTGTTTGCTTCCTGGCTACATCTTGAAATAACACATGTTTTGCAAAAAATAATATTTTTTCTCATCAGTCACGATCACATCGAAATTCTGGTCAGTAGTTCTGGCGACCAGTTGTTTTTCCGGCACCGGGAGGGCTGTTGGATGCCAACGCTGCGACTATTTCACAAGTTTCCATTTTTCCTACCGATGCAGCAGGTGGACAAGGGTGCCATCCGGTTTGTGCTCAGCGGAGCGAACATTATGTGTCCCGGGTTGACATCACCGGGGGCTTGTATGACCGAGGTCGACAAGGGAACCGTGGTGGCTATTATGGCCGAAGGTAAGGCGCACGCTCTAGCGATCGGTCAGACCACACTGTCCACGGCAGAGATGTAAGTATTTTTTGGTCTACGTGATTATTCTGGTTTTCCACTTAACGATTTGCTTTGCAGAGCCAAAATCAACAAGGGAGTGGGAGTGGAGAATTGTCACTACCTCAACGATGGTCTCTGGCAGATGAAGCCGGTCAAGTAAAGTCCGCAAACCCACTCGGAGCTGTGTTCTCTTACAAATCTATACGAAATAAATACTATGTTTAATTGAATATACGTGTGAAGTTGGTATCTGTTTCTGGATGTTGGTGCGGTTTTTATTGGTTGCTTTCGTTCCAAGGAAAAACTTCTTCAGGTATTTTACTGATTTGAAACTGGTTTTGCTTTCAACTGGCCTTTGAATTCAGTGCTTTTTCCGGGTTTCAAACCTGGTTTTCCGTTATTCGACAATTTACTGACAAATTACTGCGAATTGGATCGATTTTCACGATTATCCAGTGTTTATAAATAAATGTTTTACAATTCATAATCGTAAAAATAATTACTGTGCATCGAAAGTGGAATTTGGTGGGTTTTCTCCTGGAATGCTAGATATGAACGAGTCGATTGCTAATTCCATATATCCGAAAGACTTAAAAATATAAAATTATATATTCAGTCATATAAAACTTTCATTCCAAATTTAACCAAAAATCAGTTCGAAAACGTGCAAAATCTGAGAAGAAGAAGAAGAGATCGATTTGACAATACAGTTTGCTTTTCCTCACTCAATTCCGACTGTTTTCTGAACCAATCGGTTGTTGGTCATAAAGCTGCATTAACTCGAAATTCATACTGAATTCCACATGCAATTCTGAAAGAAAATTGCTCGCCAACTCGGATTTGATTCGGAAAAATTCCGCCTACAACCGAATGGGAGATTTCCTCCCAGACAGCTGGCTATGTCCGCTAGCCATTTTTGCCGACATTCTGTCAGAATTCCGGCAAGAGTCTGGCAACAATGCAAAAACCGTTTTCGGCAGAGAATTTCTTTTAGCGATTTTTAACGGTTCTCTTTCTGCTGAACTCCTGCCATACAAGCTTGACAGAACCGTTTTGAGTCGGTTCTACATTTTTAGCGCCTTGATTTTATTTTTTTAATAAAAGTACATATGAAGGGCCATAAGTTTTTGCACTTTTAGGTATACTTATTAAGGAAAATGTTATTGCCAAAAACATTGCTTTCTCACCACCACACATACCCATATTTCCATCTCATTTTCCTCGTCTCAATATTCGTTTTTTGTATGTACATGCGGGATTGATGAATATCAATTGAAATCGAGCAAAAACAAAAGAAGGAAGAGTGAATTAAACAAGACACGTACGGCGAGAGAATGACGCAATTTCGCCTGGGCAATTTTGACAACAGCCGGAATGCAGCCAGGCTTCTGTCGGTTGCCAGAATTTCTCACAAGCGGGGAACTTTTCTTTTTGTGCTGATTTTACCTACATTCGGAATGAAAATTTCTAAATATAAAACATATTAATCTAAAACTTTAAGTTTTAAGAATATATATAACTACTAAAAGAGCAGTTTCCCGTAAATTTCAATATAAACTGTTGACATTTACTGAAAACTAACAAAAACATCTACCTTGGTATGCATCGTCTATCTCTCTAGCATTCACAAAGAGAGTTAAAATTTTTATTACATTTAAAATGCCACTGTCGATCGGGTTGATCGAGCAGTCGAGTGAGAATTCATTAGTTATTCCGACTGGAAGGCGAAATTTTTTCATTCAGAACTCAGTGCAAATGTCAAATCAATGTGGACTCCAGTGCAACAGTTGATTCCAAATAAAACTTCGTCTCCAACCAATTTATTTCGGAAATCTATCGTTAAAAAGACGGGTGGGTAATTTTTTTCTATTATTCAATAACATATTGTAAGGCACACTGCGTTAAACTATAAGATGCCGAGGGCATTTGTTTGAACTACTTAAATAAGGATTTTTTATTTTATTAGCTTTGGGAGATCTAGTCTTCAACGGGTGGTCGGCAGTGGCTGGATTAAACTGGCACGACGCTGGTATGCTTCACTGGTGGTCGCATCTTTTCGTTCGTGTGGGTCCGCGGGAAACACCCCCGACTACGAGACCGGGTGGGTGATTTCAGAGACATAACCGGATGACGTGAATAAGATCAGTATTTCTAATGTTAATTTTGTTTCTGGGACTGGAATTCAGGAACCAAATTATTCAGTCGAATGCTTGAGGCGAATTCAATGTTGATGCTAGATTCGTGAATTCAATTCTGAACTTGAACTCGATAGCTGGATTCCAAAACTTAGTTCTTGAACTGAATTCTGAACTTTTAGACTGATATTTGAAACTGTGTTTTGGAACTGAATTCGAGACGAGAATTTTGGTTCGGGATTGAGTTATGAACCTGAATCCTAACACTGAACTATGGTCGTGAATTTTGATCCGTAGCTGAATTTTAGTTACATAACCTAGGTTCAGGATTCCGTTTTCGAATTTGGATCCAGAATTCAGCTCAGAAAATCTGTTCTAAACACCAGATTCGGAATTTAGTTAAAAATCTCCCGAATCTAGTTCAGTTCCATTTATAGAACTGTTAAATTGAGTTTTGGAACAGAATTCCAGATTTGCATGCTGGTCCAGAACTCTGAACCAGGACTCAGGAATGCGGTTTAGAACTGAATTCTGGAAATACAACCTAATTTAAAAATGTGAGCTCTGTTGCTGGTTTTCGATCTGAAGTTGCAGAGCTTCAGGTTCAAAATTCAGAAACTGTATTTTAAATCTGATTTCTGGAAATGTCTGAACCTTCGGCAGGCCAGAGATTAGAAAGCTGAGTGTCTGTGGGTGTCCTCAAGGTGGTGTACTATCCCCACTTTTATGGAACCTAGTCGCTGATAGTTTGTTAAGGACACTTAATAACCTTGGATTTCCGACTTATGGTTTTGCCGACGATTATCATATATTGATGACCGGTATAAGCATTAACACTCTCTTTGATTTAATGCAGCAAGCCCTGCGATCTGTTGAACAATGGTGTTGTCAGGTTGGATTATCTGTAAATCCGGGCAAAACATCAATGGTGCTTTTCACTCATCGTAGGATAATTACAGGAGCTCGTCCGTTGCAGTTCTTTGGTTCAGAGGTCACTGTGGTCGATCAAGTTAAATACGTCGGGGTTATTCTTGACTCAAAACTGAATTGGTCTACTCACATTGATTTCAGGATTAAAAGAGCTTGCATGGCTTTCGGCCAATGCAGACGAGCTTTTGGAAAATCATGGGGACTCAAACCCAGATATATTCATTGGATCTACACAACTATCGTTAGACCAATTTTAGCATATGGATGTCTTGTATGGTGGCAGAAAGGAGAAGTCGCGACAGTTCAGTCAAAGCTAAATCATCTCCAAAGAATGGTCCTAATGGCGATGACAGGAGCATTCACGACAACTCCTACTGCTGCTCTAGAGGCGCTACTATGCATTAAACCACTACATGTGTTCCTAAAACAAGAAGCGTTATCTTGTGCATACCGTCTTAAGGTTACAGGGCTTTGGAACAGTAACCCATTAGATTATGCTACCAGTCACACTCGCTTGTGGTCTCAAATGGTTACGTGGGATGAGTATTTACTCGCTCCTAGTGACCTAACTCTCACATGCAGTTTTCCTTTTAAAACATTCAATGTGAGCTATCCTCTTCGTTAGGAATGGTTGTCTGGTTGTCTGGAACGACAACTTGATGAACACATAGTTTGTTTTACGGACGGTTCTCTGTTGAAGTCTCATTCACTTGGTAGATACTGTACTGTGTTCCAAGCAGAAATCTACGCAATTCTGTGTGGAGTACAATCGGCACTTCAGCAGAGGATCTGTGGTAAACGTATTTATTTTTGTTCCGACAGTCAGGTAGCCTTAAAAGCACTCAGTTCGAATGACTCACGGTCGAATCTAGTGATCGCATGTCGAACTCAAATTGAAGACCTCAGCATTTCAAATGCTGTTTACTTCTTATGGGTATCCGGCCATTCTGGTATTACTGGAAATGAATGGGCTGATGAGTTGGCTAGAGCTGGTGCAACGAATGATTTCGTTGGTCCTGAACCAGCTTTACCACTTTCAACTAGTTGGATAAAGCACAAGATACGTTCTTGGGCTGCATCCAAACATGCCAGCTACTGGCGCAGCTTGCAAACTTGCGCTCAGACAAAAGCATTTCTACCAGATTTAAATCTGAAAATGTCAAAGTGTCTACTGCATTTCTCCAAGTATCATTGAAGTATTCTGGTCAGAGCTCTGACTGGACATTGCAAACTCAATTATCACATGGCTACTATTCAACGTGCTGAGTATTATTCGTGTGATTTGTGTGAATGCGATTATGGTACTTCATATCATCTGATATGTAACTGTCCCGCATTGACGCAGCTACGTATCCGGGTTTTTGGTTCTCCATACATGGTTGAGTCTTGTATATGCGGAGCTAAAATTGAAGGATATTCTTTCGTTTCTCACCCAATGTGGTAAGGAGCTATAGTCAGAAGGGTTCATCGTTCTTCCTGGAGTGAATGAATCCCTTCTGTATTCACCTTAAATAGGGTTTGGCAGATTGTTTGGCATCCTTTGGGGGGTACCGAATTTACTTCTGCTCGTACATACTGCGAGTCGTTCTGCATTCTTCCGGGAGTGCAGAATGGTGTCGCTTTTGTAAGATCTCTAAATCCTCTCGGGGGTTGGAGGTTTTATTAACAGCAGACTGTTCGGGACCTCGTAGAGGTTCAGAATTTCCTTCTGCTTCCACTAAATGTGATCCTCAGCAGATTGTTCAGCATCCCTTAGGGGTGCAGAATTTACTTCTGCTTTTATGTGTTTTTGTGTCGTCAATTTTTCCCATCCTCCTAGTCCAACCCTTACCATTTCCTTTCAATCCTTCCCTCTTATATATCGGGAAAATGATGCTAAAAACAAATTGATGGCAAGGCACAAATCTCCAAATATCAAGGGGAACGTGCCATTTGAGCCAATTTGTTCTGATTCCTGATTCCTGCATGCTGGTCCAGAACTCTGAACCAGGACTCAGGAATGCGGTTTAGAACTGAATTCTGGAAATACAACCTAATTTAAAAATGTGAGCTCTGTTGCTGGTTTTCGATCTGAAGTTGCAGAGCTTCAGGTTCAAAATTCAGAAACTGTATTTTAAATCTGATTTCTGGAAATGTCTGAACCTCGATTTCAGTTTCAGAATTCAATTTCAAAATTCAGATCCAAAGTCCAGATCTAGAATCAAGATCCTGATCTACAATTCGGTTCCAAAATCCCTGTTTAGAGTCTAGTTCTGAAATTCGGTTTTGGATTCTGGACCTGGATTTTGGTCCAAACTGAACGAGTCAACTACGCAGGCTAGAAAGAAAGACGCATCAAATTTGTATTTCTTCTACTTATCCTGCAACGTTAGAAAACCTTAATCTTTAAAAGACGCCTCATAGTAAAGTAAGGCGTATTCACGCCAAAATGATGAAGGCTCTGAAAAGAACAGATTGATTGAGTCACTTGTAATGCTCCACTAAATTGATGTCATTTCGTTTGAATTTATAAGCAGAATTTTCCTCCTCCATTTGAAACTGAATGCTTGATTCCGGAACTGGATTTTTAATCTATAACTCTATTCAGAAATAAGTAACTAATGCACGTATAAAAGATACGAAAAAGGGCAAACACGCTTCATGAGTTTTTCTTTTTGATGCTCGTTAATACCATGCATTTCAGAAAACTTTATTCTAAATTTAATTGTGATTATGTCATACAACTGAAAATTTTATCTTAAATTGCTGATCATATTTTAAAAGGCGTGTAGCAATAATTATGTTGATACGTTAGATACAACGAAAGATATTCACGATAAAAAATTTATCACTCTCCTAGAAGGTAAATTTTGTGAAGGCGCCCCATACTAAAGTAAGACGTATTCACGTCAAAAGCAAACTAAATCGTAAAATCGTATTCATTTTCTTTATTTTTTCACGTTTCCGTGTTGATTTTCATATGACAGTATGAGTAAATTCTTATAAAAATAGTTTTTCGTGATGCACTAGTTCCACCTATATTGTACTGCGCGAACTATTCACTATCGGTACACCCCTTGTGTTATGTACAAGTTTTTTTACTAATTGGTTTCCCCTCGTTTGTCAACACCGATCAGTTGCTTGCAGGAATGCCTGATTTCATCATAGTATTTGAAAATGAATCGTCACAATAAATTATTGGATTACGTTGATAATATATTAAACTTTTTCAGCGATGTTGGAAGGTAACCATTTATTTTTCTCAACATTGTTCATCTAGACTATTTTTATTGTGTTGGTAGTTTTCACCCGAAATTAAGTGGCGGCAGACCAGAAGCAAGTAAATATTGTAACAAAACGGGTTCAATTTTGTATTGCGTTGGAGGATGAGAAGTAGGCACAATTATGTATATAGTTTTAGCAATATATATTAAATCTGTATCCTGCATGAAATTCGCAAGGAGGTATACGAATCAATACAGTACAGGTAATTCTGTTGGTAAATAAAAAAAGAAACACAGTCTAGATGACAGACAGGATGTTTTTGATAGGGTAACATGGCGCTATCATGACACTTGTGAGTACTGTCCCAACTAAAGGAATATTCGAAATGATCGTTAAAATGATTGAAGAATTCACATGTTCTTTTCCGAAATTCGTTAAAGTAATATTCTGATATCTCGGTAAAGCACCTTTTTTGCCGAAGTTTGGCATAATGTTATACTGAGTTTGTCAGCAAATTCTACCGAGATCAGCAAATCCGTTTGCCGAGATTTCGAACAGTGTTTTAACTTGTACTGAAACTCGCTGAGACACTTATCATCTAATGTCTCTTGGTGGATTCGCAAAACACCACGTCGCCATTGTTCGTAGAGTTTGGAGTTGGAAAACATATAAATTGGATGACAGAAAAACATATTTATATTTCGTGAAAAGGTAAGTGGAATAAAAAACTATCTCCTTACATATATACTCTCACATATCTGCTTATTTCCAGGTAGAGGCGTTGAGAAGTGCTAGCAATAATTGTCTTTGGCCATGATGTTGAAATGAACTCTATTTCATACAATAATAAAGAAAAATCCTTTGTATGTTCAAATGCTAATGACTCGGCAATCCGCGATTCATTCCTCTTCGCCTTCGCCGAGCTAACAGAAAAATTTCTGCTGACAAATCCGGCAATGATTGACAGTTAACAAATTAAGAATTGCCGAGATTCTCAGTAATTATACATTTTGCCTAGACGATTACCGAGCACTCGGCTGTGCGAATCTCGATATTTTTTTAGCCGAGATCCGCCTATCAAATTTAAGTGTGTAGTTACAGAATTTCGGTTTTCGAATTTGGATCCAGAAATCAGCTAGGAAATTCTGTTCCTAACTCAAGATCCGGAATTTGGTTCAAAAATCTTCCGAATGTAGTTCCTAAACTCAGTTCCAATTAAAGAATTGTTAAACTGATTTTTTTAAACTAAATTCTAGACTTGCATTCTGGACTGGAACTCTTGACCTGTCCTCTGGAATGCAGTTTAGAACTGAATTCTGGAAATACAACCTAATTTTAAAATGTGAGTTCTGTTCCTGGTTTTAACCTGAAGAACTCCAGGTTCAAAATTCAGAAACTGTATTTTAAATCGGAATTCCGGACAGGAATTTTGGAGCTGAATTCTGGTCTGAACCTCGATTTCAGTTCCGGAATTCAATTTCAAAATTCATATTTGAAGTCCAGGTCTAGAATCAAGATCCTGATTTTAGATCTATAATTCGGTTCCAAAATCCCGGCTTAGAATCCAGTTCTGAAATTTGGTTTCAGTTTCAGAGTTTCAGTGGACCCTAGAATTGGATACTGGACCTGGATTTTGGTCTGAGCTGAACGAGTCAACTAGGCAGGCTAGAAGGAAGGAAGCATCAATTTTTTACTTACTTTACTTATCAAACATTTTAGAAAACGTTAATTTTTAGAAGATGCCTCATAGTAAAGTAAGGCGCAACCACTAACTAAGCGATATCTATATCTGGATTCCGGTCCTGAACACTGGATCAGAATATTTAACTATCGAACAAGGTTCCTGGATTAGAATAGTGAATCTGAAACTGGATTCTTTGTCCGAATATGGATTCTGAATTTGAAGCAGAATTCAGTACTTAAATTCGGAACATGGATCTGGATTCTACACACTTAAAAAAAACTCTGTGATTTTACATCTTATTAGATGCACATAAATGGAGCGTCGCAGCTCGCGCAAATTTCCGTGGAAGAACATTTAATATTGTGTCTAAAACTCCATACATAAATACTGAGAGCAACCGTCGCGACTTGAACCGAGAATCATTGGATCGCAAGTACGTTTGTTAATCGACCGAGCCACCTGAGCATGCATCTGCTTGGCTGGTAAAAGGTGCATTTAAATTCATACAGTCGCACCTGCTAGTAGTACGCAAGTTACAGTCGAAACCAGTAAAAATCAAGTTCATCTAACTTTAAGTCATTACAAATGAGATTTTCCGTCATTCGACAAATTAGGTCTTTTTGAATTACATCGTATGAGGGATTAGGTCACCTGTAAAATTCAATTTTTTTTGGTGTGTAGATCTGGAGTTAGATTGTGAATATGAACTCCTAACAGAGACCTTAACATAGCTTCTGGAGTTTCCGAAATTAAACTTTGAACCTATTTTGCACTTGGACTGTGACTGGATTCTGGATCGGAGTTCTCTAGGATTCCTCAATTCTAAACTTGAACCTTAAATTATTGACAGAGATTCTAAGCCTAGACCAGGATTCTGAACCAGGACCCTGCAGTTGGATATCCGACAAGGTTTCTGGATCTGAATACTGAAACTGGACTTGGTATTTAACCAGAATTCTGAACCTGAGGCAGAAATCTACACTTGGATTCTGAGCATGGATTTGAATTCTGAACCTGAACCTCATTTCTTGGCTTAAAACTCTCGACGAAGGTTTCGGGTCTAAATCTGGAAGAGAATTCTGAAGCTGCAAACAAGACTTTTACCAAAGACATCATATTAACAAGATATCCAGCTCCCACATTTTCAGAGCAAATCATTGGCAACATCCTTTTTTGCGAGCATAGCACCCTCAGGCGAGTCTGCATCGAATCTAGTACGTAGAAGTAGGGGAGAGAAATGTCACATTCGTGAGCGCAAAAATAGCAGCACTGCGCACCCATACAATTTACATGATATGTTGAATGTGATGCCGTGCAATGGCGTTACTGAGCTGAAGATTGATTTCACTCCAAGCTGGCAGGGTCTGCTTTTACTCAAAACATTTGAACAGCTGAAGCTGGATTCAGAAACACAACTCTGGACTTGGCATCTGGGCCAAAATTTTGAAGCATGATTAAAGACCTGGTTTCTGGATCAAAGTTTTGGACCTGCATTTTAACTTTGGATCCTGATTCTGTATTCTGAAACTGATACAGAATTCTTTATTTGGATTCTGAATCTGGACCTAGATTCTGTATATGGATTCTAAGCCAACATCTGAATTCCAGACCAGGATTCCGTACTATAATTGGAACTACGAACCTGGATCTGAATTGAGTAACTCGACCTAACCTCTGGACATGAACTTGTGATCTGAGTGTCGAATCTGAATTCCAGACCTGAAATTGGGACTTCGATTCTGGACCGGGATTCTAAAATTGGACTCAGATTCTGGACCAAAATTCTTGAAAGAGATTTTTACCTGAACCAGAATTCTGGAATTTGATTTTCAACCTGGACTTTGGTCCTGGGTCAGTATTCTGACCCCGGATCAGCTTCTGACAGACTTTTTGAACCTGAAACTAGATCCTGAACCTTAACACTTCACCTGAATTCTGGACCTAGTTTCAGAACATCCCGCTTGTGAGGAATTCTGGCAACCGTCAGAAGGCTGGCTGCATTCCCGCAGCTGTCAATATTGTCCAGGCGAAATTACGTCATTATCTCGCCGCACGTGTCTTGTTTATTTTTCTCTTCCTTCTTTTTTTTTTAATTTGACTTCATTTGATATTGGTCAATCCCGCATGTCCATACAAAAAACGAATCTTAAGACGAGGTAAATGAGATTGAAATATGGGTGTGTTTGGTAGTGAGAAATCAATGTTATTGGCAATAACATTTTCCATAATTAGATATATGAAAGGCAATAACTTATTGTCTTTCATATGTACTTTTTTTGAAAAAATGAAACCAAGACGCTAAAAATGTGGAACCGATTCAAAACGGTTCTGCCAATCTTATATGGCAAGAATCCGACAGAAACAGAACCGATAATAACCGCTAGGCGAAATTCTCTGCCGGAAACGGTTGTTGCATTGTTGCCAGACTTTTGCCGGAATTCTGGCAGAATTCTGGCAAAAATGGCTGGCAGACATAGCCAGCCGTCTGGGGGGAAATCTGCCAGCCGCATATAAGTGGGATCGGCCTGCATTTTGGATCTGGGTTATAGACTTAAACTCCTGACAGGAATACTCGGGTTTTCGTGTGTTTTGGACATGAGTTCTGATCCCGAGCCTAGATTCTGGGTCCGAATTTCTGAACCTAAATTAGATGAAAAAAAGAAAAACTCTTCCTAATCTGGAACTGTCATCACATCAGCTGTTGGGCACAGACTGAAAAAACACAACCCAACACATCGAATTTATTTTAAAATATCTTTACTCTGCACACATTTTCAATCCGACTTGTTTAGCTAGTCTCCACATGGAATTCAATTATTTCCATCGATCGGTTCTCATTTTTATTTTTCAAATAACACTTATGTCACATAATTTTTGTATTGTTTTCAAAACCTCCTTCCTTCGTCGCTCCGCATCGGGACATTAGCATGGTTTACAGTTAACTTATCTAATTTTTTTTTTTCATTTATTCGCAATCACACACAAAACACAGCACTTCTCTCCATCAGGCATCTCATCAGTATTAGAATTTATATTGGAATTAACTCCTTCTCGTCCGTTTGTGATCAGTTTCGCTCTTCGATTTCGCTTTTTTATAACCAGTTTTCCCTAACGGATGAGTTTCGACTCTTCTATATTTCACATTCCAATTTCTCTATCTATCAGTCAAAATTCACTTCGGAATCCATTCAGAGAAGATTTTCCAACAGAATTGTCATTTGTAGGTAAAATCGCATCGGATTTTGGTGTAATAATTTCTGTTGTTGAATAAATTGTCGACTTGTTGAAACTTAATGTTCGATTGACTTATCGGAAGCAGTCGGAATTCAACAATTTTCGATATACTCAATGCCCGTCGGATGTATAATACGAAATTTGGTTTATTTTGTTGATTTAGTCTTAAAAAACGTTTATCAAGCAAGGTATCAAACTTTGGAGAGAGTTTTTATGTTCCCGATTGCATAAGCAGGTGTAACTGGAAGGGCCGGAATTGTAAATTTTCCACGAATCTGTTTGGATTGGTATGAGAAAGTAGGGCACTGCGAGTAAAGTGGATCGATCAAGTTCTACACGCTCAAAAGGAACTACTCAAAATTGAGTATGATTCGTCATTCGTTTTTAGAGAAAGGCTTCGAACTCAAAACTTACTCAAATTGAGAGTAGCAGTTTCTCTTGATTATTGCCGGAAATTTTTCAAATGTATTTTTCTCATTCAGAACATCACAGGCCTAGGATGATAGGTAAGGCAACTAATTATGCGAATATTGAGAATTTTTATCTGACTGACCAATCGCGTTTCTCAAAAAGTAAATGTCTGTTGATTCCTAACGAAATTTGTCCTCAATAAATCCTCGAAAAAGTGCGGATGTTGTCAAACCGGTTTCAGCCCTATCGAATTTCTTCTTTTCCCCCTATCCGTGCTGTTTGTTTCCTATCTACACTTACCAACAGTAGTTTAGTCAATCTTGTTATTCTCTTAGCCTTCAAAGTTCCGGTTATGATTGAAACATCATCCTCTTTTTTTCGTTCCGAATCCATTCACTATACCCTGACCCTGGGTTTCGCCAAACCAAGTTTACTACTACAAAAAACAGAAACACCCTTTCCGCTGTACCGACATCTAACACTATCGTTTTGTTACGTTTGTTGCCGCTAAATATAACTTCAAACATCAAGAGTTATTTGATTTTTTGTTTTCTTTTGTTTGTTTGTAACAATGAAACTACCTTTTTAATGACTGACTGACTGTTGATTGAATTGTTTTTTTTCCTGCCATTCAACCGGTTCCGTAAACGCCTACTGCCTACGACTATAAATACAGGAGGATCGCAGAAGGCTTCTGTTTCTATTCTCTGTCGAATTTGTTACGGCCTACTAATTTACACTGTCCCATTTGCTATTCTACCTTCAAATATAGCAAGTCATAGTAAATCGATTGTATTTTATTAGATTAGACTTAGCGAAAAAACAATAATAAACGTTTCTTATTTCTTGTGTTTTCTTTTTGTTTGTTTGTTTGCTTGTTTCATTACAACTAGACATGTAAATATAAGTTACCATCTAAAGAACGTTGTACAACGAAGAACGCAGGAACTAAGCTGAGAAAGTATGAGTTTGGTTTCGCTATAGATCTAAAAACGGTTTCGCTCTCAGCTTTCCGAAAGGCGCTAGAAAAGTTTCCTCCTTGCTTTGCAATAATATTTAATTGTCATAGTGTTTGAGTTGTTTTGTTTTGTTTGGGTTTTTTTATTTCATTATTATTTCAAAAGTAGTACCTAAGCGATGAAAAAGAAAGCACAGCTTCTCGCTACACACCCGGTTCTGCTGGGTACTCCTCCGACTGTGCCCAGTTCACATCCAGCGGGATGATACCGTGGCACAAATCACCCGGCAGGACCCGGCTAGGCTTGTGGTGGTGGTGGTGGTTCTGGTGATGATACTGATGGTGATGCTGACTGGGGGCACACCGTTAGGGCAAATATTAAACGGCCGTCTCGTGGTCCGTTTCGTCGATCCGGCCGAGGCGCCACGCGTTCGGATCCGCTGCTGTGATGGGGGAAGGGGGGGTTGGAAAAAGTTTAGAAAAAAAATAACAGAAAAGTTTAGCCTCCTTGGATAGTGCTGAAGAAGTGCGGAAAAGTGAGATTCTATTCTTATGTTATTGAGTGCAATTGTATGTGAGCAGACTTTAATTCTACATGAGTTCTGCGAGGATGCTTTGTGGAACGAAAACAATCATGCGGGTGAAACAACGTTGGTACAAAATCCATTACACAGCACACTATGCAGGGAAAAGTATAGTTTTGTATAGATCTACTACTATTACAGATAAACAGACCAAACATTCCCTTTAACCTTTCAAATTTCTGGTTAAATTTTTACTGTTTTATCGTTTTTCAACCAATTTGATAGTTTGATTGATAGTTTTGAACGCTTGTTAAAAATACAACTGCTTTTTGTCACAATCATTCCCAAATAGCATTTATCGTGTAGAGACGATATTATCTCTCATATCATACTTCAACACTGTTCTCATTGTTAGCATGGATGTTCTCTCTTGCACTCTAAATTTAACAATTTTTGACGAGTGACCAAAGATGTACGCACTCGAGTATTGTCATAATGTGAAACGAAACCTTTGCAATTTACCAAACTCCTAGATGACTACTAGCTGAAAACGACAAGTTTTTCGTAAATCAATTTATGTTCGGGACTGCATCACATACGTCAAGCTCGATTCTAAGTAGCTTCCCGGTCAAAAATTTTGTATCGGGAGGTACTGATAAGCTTCATGGTCGTGTTTACCAAAAAGTTTGCGAAGAAGGCCATGATTTGCAGTAATGACCTCGACGATGACAATTCAAGTTTACACTGAAGAAAGCCTGAAAAAATCGTGAATTTCCGTCATCCACAGACATAGGGCTGAAGTCCTCATAAGGCCCGATTTGGTCAGCATGCAGTACTCCAAGGTGGTTCTCAAGCTAATGAAATCTCTCAATTGTATGGAATTTCGATTTATCGGAAAATACGGAGCAATTTCAATGCAGCGTCTCCATTATATGGAAGGTTCCTTTCTTCACCTGTGGAGAACGTCACCGGATGTTTTGGTTCTCCAGAGAAGTCATGACGAGTTTATAAAAGTCTTTGAAAACAATCAAATAAACAGTTTGCATATTGTTTGGAACACCACGTGTACAATAAATTCAATTTTGAATCGTAGAAACAAAACATTGAATCGTCGGAAATGAAAAAAATCTTGTCATGATACAATAAAATGCACAGATAAAAATATTTTGTAAATTTACATTTATTTTCATGCACATATTCGGAGCAGGCAATTGAATGGAAAATTACATTACAAAACTAAGCGTTTGTAAATATACAGTCTTGTTCAATGAAAAACTGAATGAATATTAATGTAATTTTACATCAATCATGGTTTCAAATCAGATTTTCGTTTCAACTGACGTCTATTTCATAGTACCTTCGGTTTACATGCCGTGTAAGTTTCATTATTTCTTTCTGTGTGTATTGTAAGAGCAAATTCAGCAGCTGCGAGATTCATATGGGTGGTCTATAATATAACTGAAACTGAAACAAACGTATCCCCAGCAAGCCGTTCTAGTTTTATTTATTCGACCAGTTCTTCTGTCAAATTTAAAACTGGTCTACAAATAGAACGGCATCCTATTTTTTGTATATTTGAAACACAGATAAAACGCTGCTGGGGCTGCCAGTTTATTTTGTTATAATTTCTAGATTTAAATTTTAAAACTGACATAAATTATGCACCTAGAACTAGAACACTCCTGAATATGCCCTAACCCATAGACCTGAATCAATCGTTTATGCTGTAGAATCATGCGTTTATTTTTTAGGTGCAGTCCGCGCTCAATAGATTTTTCGAGATAGATGTTCTACAAATACAGATATTCTTGAAAAATAGTTGGCAGCTCTGCTCGGTAGAACAAAAGAGTGACGGTTGTCCGATGCTCTATTCGACAGTCCCATGTCAAAAGGGCCTAACTGCAAATGGCAGTTTCTCTTTGTTTACTTTTTCTGTCACGATTTTATATTTGACGCCTTATTCTTCGCAAAACTTTCAAGGTAAAACTACAAGCTTTCGATTAATATAGGAAACTTTCAAGAAGTTGCAGTAATGGCACCGTAATAATCAAAAGAGAAAGTAAACAAAGAGAGGCTCTCATTTGCAGTTAGGCCCTTTTGTCGTGGGACGGTCATATTGACTTTTCTGACAGCTCACTTACAACCACAAATGCAAATGAGATTAGTTGGTTTTCATCAGGAAACGCCTGCATTAAACAAGATCCAGACGATCAATCAACTTCGGTCGAAGTCAAGACCGAAGATCACACGGGTAAAAATCCAATACCCGTACCATGATTAAAAATCATGAAATCATGAATCATGCGTTTCATGAATAATACGTCATGATTTCATGAGCAAAATGATTGATATTATGAACAATAGCACATCATTAATGAAAAGTTTCATGATATCAATCACTTTGCTAATGAAATTTCATGAGAAGTTATGGTATATGATTTCATGATTAAAAAATCATGGTACCGGTAATAGATTTTTATCCGTGCAAGATTAATTTAAGCCGAATATTACTCACGCACTCGACAGTTCTGTGCCGGTGAAAGTCATCTTATGCCACGTGTGAATCGCTTTTACATATTATTTAGTTTTCATCACGAATTTTATTGGCCATTATTTTTCCACTAGGGTCGTCGTTCATTCTTTATATAATTTCCTAATAACTTTTTCCCTGTTTGAGTATTTTCTCTAAACGGAACGAATGGAAGAAGGTGTAAGATTGTTGACAATACTATGTTTATTACGTAAGCATCGTTTAAATAATGCCATAATAGGTTCAAATACGAAACAACTAGTTCTTCAGTGAGCATATCTGCTGCTCGACATTCGCAGTGTGAGTTTCGCTTCAAACAAGAGCGATTGCGTCATCCTACTGGTGGTCGTTTGCATTGGAGAAAACTACGATGGGGAACATTATACAAAATCAGCCGTTCTAATGGCTTTAAATGTTATCTAAAGAACTATTAATATTCCTTCTTTACAAATCGAAGGTGAAAATCATCAGTTCAATACAAAACTAGAATAATTTGATTAGCTTTGTGCACTTTTCGCTGTGCGTAATTCGCACCAAACTAGTGCAAATAAAGCCAGCAATCAACTGTAATGCTCCAAACAGCGTTCAATATCGCAGAAAATACTACCTTTCGAAAGTTTGAAAAGAATCTCGATCATTTAGCTGCTGGTCGTTCGTGTGCGAGTAACAAAAAATATATTAAATCGGTCCGAAAAATAAAAATTTCAATTTTAAATCGACTTTCTGGGACTTATCTAAATTCTAAATTTTTCTTAGTCTCGGAAAGACAATTTTTGCCAAAAAAATTTTTTTTAGATAACACTAAATGCAATTTTAAGATTTTTAACATAAAAAAAATCGATTTCGGAAATTTCATGTACTAGAATCACGGGTTTATTTGGTGCTTTTTCAAGATCGATAATTTTCAAACTTTAACCGCTGGGCAGCACCCCTTACCTATGTCCGATTTAGCTCAAATTTTGCATGAAGACTTTTTTCGATATGCTTAAACTTTTGAACAATAGCGCTTTACGAAATTAGAGGTGATCCCAAATGATTGGCACCCTTATAGGTATACATTAGAGCGGTAAAAAACAACGTGTTTTGTCGGTTACGTCACTTATACCATTATATCTCCGGAACCAAAAGTCACAGCCATTTGATCTTCGAACTTGATCAATGGCCTAACAATAGCTTTGAAACGGGTCTAGACTTGTTAAAATCGGTTCAGCCATCTCCGCGAAACTTGCGCGGTAAAAAAACAACACGTTTTGTCGGTTACGTTATTTATGCCATCATATCTCCGGAACCAATAGTCACAGCCATTTGGGTCTCCGAGGCTCCGTTCGAAAGTCGGGTTTTCCAGCAATTCTAATACCTTTCTATAGAGAAAGGCAAAAAGTGTCGTCACTAATACATACAACGTCCAACTACATGTGTGCCACAACTCGGTGCGGAATGTTAGCGCAGTAGAGAAGGGCACTTAGGCAAGTGTCAGATTTACTTTGAGCGCCGTTCGCCAAACGAGAGGCAACCGATTTGTTCGGAATTTTGCTCGTGGAAATAATTGTCAACTGTGTTGAAAGGTTGAACCCAAAGCATTTTACAAAGAACTAATGCGATTTTACTTGAAATAAATGATTTATTAGTAGAACAATGTACCAAAATAAATGTACATTTTTAAAGTGACCTGTCCCTTGTCGACAGCAGTCCTACATAAATCTTGCGGTTATGTCTCTAACATTACCTACTACAAGTTTTTTGTAACAGACTTTTGAAAATAAAGATTTTTGCAGACATTCGTCAAAATTTGTAGACTTTAAAAATCGTCGCGGTTTTTTTTTCACACTAAATCAATTTCCATTCTTTGTAGAGAACTGAAGTCCGCAGACTTTTTTCGAGTTTATAGACTTCTTCAACTCTGCTTGAAAATATTCGAAATTTTTTCTGGCATCTCTGCCTGCATGTGAAACACACGAGGAACCAGCATAATTGAACATAAGCAACGAGCATGCTCAGCTGTGCGTGGTTCAATAACACAGTGCGTCCATTAACACTCCAAATACCAAGCCTCAAAAAAAGTTGGAACGGTAACTTTGAGCTGTCATAGCTCAGCTGTTTTTCAACGAATATCAATAAATTTTACACCCTCGAATTTTGTGAAGTTCGTAGATTGATTCCAAAACTTTGTAGCAGAAGATTGGCAAAGGAAAACCAATGAAAATTTGATTTTTCCCGTTCCAAGTTTTTTTCACGCGCCCAATATCACAGACTAACAGACATGACAGTATGAGTAAATTCTTATAAAAATAATTTTTCGTTATGCACTAGTTCCACCTATATTGTACTGCGCGAACTATTTACTATCGGTACACCCCTTGTGTTATGTACAAGTTTTTTTTACTAGTTGGTTTCCCCTCGTTTGTCAACACCGATCAGCTGCTTGCAGGGATGCCTGATTTCATCAAAATATTTGAAAATGAATCGTCACAATAAATTATTGGATAACGTTGATAATATATTTAACTTTTTCGCGATGTTGGAAGGTAACCATTTATTTGACTCAACGTTGTTCATCTAGACTATTTTTATTGTGTTGGTAGTTTTCACCCGAAATTAAGTGGCGGCAGACCAGAAGCAAGTAAATATTGTAACAACACGGGTTCGATTTTGTATTGCGTTGGAGGATGAGAAGTAGGCACAATTATGTGTATAGTTTTGGCAATATGTATTAAATCTGTATCCTGCATGAAATTCGCATGGACGTATACAAATCAATACATTACAGGTAATTCTGTATGAATGGCAACTCTGTTGGTAAATGAAAAAAATAAACAAAGTCTAGATGACAGACAGGATGTTTTTGATAGAGTAACGTGGCGCCATCATGACACATGTGAGTACTGTCCCAAATAAAGGAATATTCGAAATGACCGTTAAAATGATTGAAGAATCTAATTTGAGTGTCCTGTCTGTTAGTCTGTGCCAATATGCCCTATCTGCTATCCAATTTTCTTTCCTTTGGCATAATCGTCGCATAGAAAATATTGAATACTTCAACTTTACCGAGTTATAACTTTGTTGTTAGTCAACCGATCTTCAAAATTTGTTCACCATTGGAAAGGTACTACTTCCACAAATACAATGCACTGAAAAAAACTAAAAATAGGGTTGTCTACCCAAAGTTATAATGAAAACTGTAGATAGATGACCTAAGAAAAGATGAGACTTTTTACCATGGTCGTAAATATCTCGAAATTCAAAGCGATGATCTATATATTTTTATACATCATTCGATTGCCAGTGATACCAGCTACAATTTTCGCTCAACTACCTTTCCTGCACAATCAAAAAAAAACATTAAACAATCGATGAATTCATAAATATATATGAATTTTTCAATTTTTTTCACATGTTCGTATATAACTCAAAAATTAAAGCGATGACATGTACATTTTTTTGATTCAGAATATTGGAATCATTACCAGAAACAATGTATTGATGATCAAAATTATATATCCGTTCAAAGAATCTCAAGAAATTTGGTACAAATACAGAGAATTTCTATTATTGGGAAAATTTTGCCAAAAAAAAACAAATCAAAACTTTGAAATTTTATGACATATATTTTTTTATTATTTTAGTTGGAAATTTATTATGAACAAAATTTACAAAAAAACTGAAACCTGGATTTTACTGAATATCTTAAAAAATTTAGTATATATACCTAAACTCTAAAAATAATAATGTTTTTGTATTGGACAAAAGATCTAAACAATTTTTATGCACAACCCAAACGGAATTGTTAACTACTAAAATTAGGTTTTTTTGTTTTAGGTTTTCCGTAAAATCTCAGAAAATCGGTAGAAGATCGGAAATTTCAAAATTTCTGATATATATTGCGTATAACGTTTCTGCAAATCAAATATTGGAATCCGTTTTGATTTCATCTGTTTCAAAGAGACGTAGAATTTGTTTCTATTAATAAAATAAATTTTGTGACAACACGAAAATTTTAAATTATTTCAATGGCTTTGTACAAAAAGAAATAGAATGTAAATTTATACGAATTCCATATACTAACCCATGGCCAAAGAAACCAACTAAAATTAAAAAAAAAATATTGCTTGATTTTTGTTTTACTAGCAATTGAGAACAAAAAAATATATCATAAATTTTCCGCTATCCTAAACGACATCAATTATAATCGATAGAATATTAGAATTTAAATATCACAAACTTAGAATTATTTCGGAATGTATAGAATTCGAAAATTATTTGAATTTTCTATTAGTAAACAATTTAGAAAAAGTAGAATTCTGAATTTAGCACAAAAATCATACGAAATTAAGTAAAACTTGTTTTTATCCACCTAGCTGTGTAATGATGCCTTTCTCATATCTCTCTTATTCTCATATAAAAATGTATTCTTCAAACAATTCAACAAAGTTTTGTTTGATTTTTGAAAAACATGAAAGCTAGTGCATGAACTAGTGTAACCTACAAATTGAAACAGTTCTCAAATCGGTTAGGCCATATTTCTCAGTGAAGTGAGTTCCACTATTTTAGGCACTTATGAAACTGGAATCGCCCCGAATATTGGCTTTGCAGCAGCCTTTGCGATTAGCACCAACCAACCAATCTATTTGCAGCTTACAGTTGTCTTCGTCTCGAAAAACAACCTCTTCGTTTGAATGCTTTTTATTGAATGAAACCCTGCACCTATGTTATCAGAACTAATTGGCTCAAGTGGCATGTTCCCCTAGTTATTTGGAGATTCGTGCCTTGCGTAGCTTCTCATCAACTTCCTGATGGGAAGGGAAGGATAAAAGGAACATGGAAGGGAATCGGGAATTGGGTGAGGTGGGAAAACAGCACAAAACATAAAGAAATAAGTCGTCCTGCATCCCCGAAAGGATGCTGAACGATCTGCAGGTGCCAAAATGCACGGTTGATAGAACCTCCAACCACCGAGAGGCGTTAGAGATTTTACAAAAGCGACACCATTCAGCATTCCCCGAAGAATGCAGAACGATTTCTTCCCGAATATGCACTTGAATTAATTTGACACTTTAGAAGACAAAAATACCTTATATGGCTAATAAATGACTGATACGAATATTTTTCAATGAAAAAATCCAATGTATGAACATAAATACTAGAGCAAAAAATCTGATTTTTTGAGGAACACCCTAAGTTGCTCTTTAAAAATAGCTGTAACACTAAAACCGTTGCAGATACTACTATGATGTCCTCAGCAAAGCTGCTCGATATAAGTTTATCTACAGTTTTGCCGAAAAATGCAGTCCTCTATCTCAATACATCCGGAAAATAAGTTTCGGATCACCTTAATAACAAGAGCCACCCTAATACCATGTACATCGACATATGGTTTATCTTCACTGATCATTTGTTTCGAAGACATCATAGCTCTAAAGTATAAGGTTAAGCCATAAATGATTTGTCTCCCTAAATTATGGATCCGGACCACTGTGCAATGCAATTTAACTCGGAAATTTTAAAATTTCCGATCTTTTATCTATTTTTTGAGATTCTACGGCAAACCTACAACAGAACCAGAATTTTAGTAGTTATCAAATGCGTTTGTGTTGTGAATAAAAATTGTTTAGATCGTTTGTCCAATACAAAAATATTTTAAGAGTTTTAGGTTATTTACTAAAAATTTTAAAATTTTCAGTGAAATCCAAGTTACAGTTTTTTTTTGTAAATTTTGTTTATATTAAATTTCCAACTAAAATAATAAAAAAATGTATGTCATAAAATTTAAAAGTTTTGATTTCATGTTGTTTGGCAAAATTTTCCCAATAACACAAATTCTCTGTATTTGTACCAAATTTCTTGAGATTCTTTGAACGGATATATAATTTTGATCATCAATACATTGTTTCTGGTAATGATTTCAATATTTTGAATCAAAAAACTGTACATGTCATGGCTTTAATTTTCGAGTTATATACAAACATGTGAAAAAAAATTAAAAATTCATATATATTTATAAATTCTGTTTTCTTCTGATTGTGTAGGAATGGTAATTGAGCAAAAATTGTAGCTGGTATCACTAGCAATCGAATGATGTATAAAAATATATAGGTCATCGCTTTGAATTTCGAGATATTTACGATCATAGTAAAAAGTCTCATCTTTTCTTAGGTCATCTATCTACAGTTTTTATTATAACTTTGGGTAGATAACCCTATTTTTCGGTTTTTTCAGTGCATTGTATTTCTGGAAGTATTACCTTTCCAATGGTGAACAAATTTTGAAGATCGGTTGACTAACAACAAAGTTATGACTCGGTAAAGTTGAAGTTCTCAATATCCGATTCGCGATGCAGGTGCCGCATGAATGCAGATAGGGCACGTTTTGAGCTCGAAAAAAAACTTGGAACGGGAAAAATCTGATTTTCATTAGTTTTTCCTAAAAGATTGCCAATATATACTTAAAATAATCTACAAACTTCACAAAATTAGAGGGTGAAAAATTTATCGAAATTGGTCAAGTAACAACTGAGCTATGGTAGCTCAAAGTTACCGTTCCAACTTTTTTTGAGGCTTGGTGCTTCGCGTAACTTTTCTAGGCTTGGTATTAGGAGTGTTAAGTTCTCAGTAGATAATAGCGCCATCTATGTATTCGAACGCGCATTTTACAGCTTGAATCTTTCTCTATTTACTTGGCACATTTCTTTATATATGTATGACAAATAACAAGAATGTGACAGTTCTCCTCATACAGTTTTTCGTCTGACGTTGAAACTCCAGCATAGAACAAAGAGCGGTCATTAAATTCAACGCAAGACTGGGTCAAAGTGCATCAGAAACATTCCGTTTGACGCAACAACTATACGGCGATCAGTAAATCGAGTAAATATTTTTTTTTTGCGGCTCACGAGTGACAAACGTGAAGGAAGACCAATTTCAGCTTGCACATCCTAAATGATTGAAAAAGTTCGTGATTAACTTGCGAATTATTGTAATGTAATACTTTACGAGTATTCGGATAAAACACAGGTCTGTGCAAAGTTTTGTCCCTCACACGCAATCACTTCGGGTCAATAATTCCAGAGAAGTCGTTGCGGTACGGCTGCAAATGAAATGATCCAAACTTCCTGAACCAATTGTTATTGGCGTCGAAACGAGGTGCTTCAATAAGATCTAAAAATTAAACGTCAAAGTTAGGAATGGAAGTCGAAAAACTCAAGCCCAAACAAGCCAAAAAACACGAAATTACATTCAAGAATCAAATCTATCAAACTTATCACTTTTTTCGATAGCAAAGGCCAAGAGTTCGTAGTTTCGTCGTACTGGACCAGGATATCGCGATCCAGAGAAATAGTGCTTGTTGCACGACAATGCGCCAACTCACAAATCAATCATTGTTCGTCAGTTTTTGGCCCAAAATCATCCCATCGTTTTAACCTGATTGGGCGCCGTGTGACTTCTTCTTGTTTCCTAAGTTGAAGTCAGAAGAATGCTTTTTCGAAGATGTCTGTCGAGATCATCAAAACGGCTTCGACACGAGCAATGGAGGTTATTCTTTAAAATGAGCTGAAGTACGCATTTGAATAACTATTGGATCACTTGAAGAATTGTCTTAAATCAAAGGGAGAATACTTCGAATAATAAATTTTAAAAACACATCAACTCTAGTTTATTTTGCGATTTATGGAACCAGTCTCGAAACTTAATGAACGCACTGTGTCTAGTCGCATCGCAAGTCTATTTCACTCTCCGCTTTGCCGTTGAACGCTGATTTGAGATTTTTATTTTGTCTCTTTTCGCTACCATTGGGATACATCAGTGTTATCATCTAGGTAATGATCTCTGCTGATATAACAATGGTCGCAGCATTGATGATTACGATCTCGAACCTAATACAATGAAGGACAAATCAATCTCCCATTGACTGCGAAAAGATTATAATTAAACTGCGTGGCGCCCGAACACAGCTGAACATGCTCGGTGCTTCTGTTCAATTAGGCTGTTTCTTCGTGTGTTTCACATGCAGGGCAATTTAATTGTATCTGCGGTAGCTTTTTCGCAGTTTTCATTCATTCATAGCTGTATTTACAAGTAATGTTTTCAAATGTTTTCCTCGTAAGACACTGATCAAATTTACACTATCATTGCAGAATTCTTAAATCCATCCCGGATGCAACAATCATTTTCACTTTAGACAAATGGACGGGAACTTTCAAAAATGGTAAATAAGCTGAAGTTGGTTCACGAAAAGAGCTATAATAGAAATGAATAAAATTCAAAATAGATTTCGTGAAATACTGTTTCTATTATCTAGGTACGATTCGTAGTTTATTTATTTTTAACGTTCACGTTTATTTTACTATTGTTGGAGATAGGTGAAAGTTTACAGTGCGCAGTACGTTGAACACCACGAGCACGGATGAAGTGTGTATGAGCGTTTCATTCAGTTCAGGACGAATGAATGAAGTGATTATTGGTGGGTATGATGATAATTATGTACACAACAGGAGAGAGTCTCAGAACGTTGGGCAGAAATGAAAGGTGCAACGATGAAATTTTCAGACACTTCCGTTTCACTGCACTGTGACCGGAGTTGGCAGGGCGCATTCACAGAAACTTACCACAGTAGTAGTATTTGGATATCCTAGGCAGAGCTAGGGGTTGTTCGGTTCGTAACAATTGCGCATTCGAAATGGGATATGGTTTTTCGATTCGATGAAAGAAAATGTTTTTTTTTGTCGTTGGGGAGGAGAAAATAAACGAGAGAAGATAAAAATGATTGGATTAGGTTTTGCTAGAGATTAGTTGGTATCGTTATTATGTTTATGTGGTTGTTTGGCGTTGAATACAAAACAAGAAGCATAAATTCGGGCGCATTGCAATCTGAGAGCTAGGCAAAACCACACAAAAGTTCTAGTATACAAATCGAAAGGAGTCAAACACAAAACGAAACTTACCAACCAAAATCGATGTTTAAAACAGATTACAAACTAAAACTAAGAACTAGTATAGTACAAAATATTCGTTGCACTGGGAGCCATTCTCCGTTCGTTGTTGCATCGGTGCTGCTGTTCGATCGGGCGGTCGCGTCGTAGATTCGCTCGAAAATCTCACTCAAAATATTTAAAAAGAAAAAAAAACTCGCACGTATGAAAATCTCAAACTGAACGGCCAATTTGAGGGACTAGACAAATGCAATTTGGGTGTTGTTTCTTCCGGTGTTCGTTGTTACTGTCGTTGCTGTGGAAACGCCGACGACTCGGCTACGGTGCCGTCATACGTCGTAGATTTTTTTGATGAACTTATTTTCGACCGAGTGCAGCAGACGCATATGCAGGGACATCAGCGGCGATGGATTGTTCGGACTCAGCAGCAGTGGCAGGCTCTCCTCTAACGGCGGCGCGATTTGGACGTCGTTCGATGATCGATGAAAACAAATGAAATTAAAAGAAAAGCGCGTCGCCAAAACGGAAATCAAATTAGAATGATATGAGGGGGATGGTGCGGAGTAAGATTAAAATGGAACTCAAATGAAGTATTGAACAGAAAAAATTAAATAAATGAATAGATCGAATCGTTGATCGTTTCTTCGTTTAATAATATTTTGTTTATTTTTGACAGTTCGCAAGCAATGTCTACAAAGACTTTGTTTTCTGTACAATCGAATCGCCGCGTTCTACGTTTTTAGAACAATGCTTGTTAACTGTCAAAAAGATTGAGGTTAAATTCGGCAGCAAAAACAAACTAACTGGGTTTTACACATGCGTGACATAACCTCACAAAATAAGTTTCCAATTACATTTATATTTAAACTGAATTAATTACGATAGCTGTCAAACGGTATCCATTCCGTTAATTCTATGGGTTTAATCGTGTAGAACCTAATCGGTCTTTTTTTACTGCTTACTTTTTAAAAACTGTTTGAATTGTCCACCAGTTGCATTACTATTGTAATGTGTGTGTCTTTTTTATGCATTACAGTGTGTTATCCTACTATGCCTACTATTCTTGTGAATCCCCAACAGATCTTCCTAACAAATTTTTGCCTTTTTCAGATTTATAATAATTAATTGAAGCAAATTTAAAACGGATAACACAAAAAATATCTACAAAATAATTCACCTAATTATGCTTTATCATTGTCTTTAGGGGTATTACTATAAAACAGTTGTTTAATTGTTGGTTCACAAAATAAAATCAGCAACCGAAAACAAAAGCCGAAACATTCATTCGAACGGGTCTAGTGCTACAAATCAACGATTCAATATTCACTAATAATTGTAACGGTTGGCATACAGTAATGGATAAGTTAGTGTGAGCGATTGTAAAAAACAGCCAGTTACAAAACGAAACAAAAAAAAATCAGCTGTTCGAAATTGTTTTAAATCACTTTATCATTAACTAAGCTATATTTGAGCATTGAATGGCGGAAGAAATGAAGAACATTTTTACGACGCAGTATGCAGCTTCCGGTTGAGGTCACTTACCCTGCAGTTGCCGATTGATGAGGGCCGTAATACCGTGTCCTCCTCCGCCGTGGCCGCCGCCGCCGCCACCACCACCATTTCCTAACCCGTTGCTGTCGCCCGATTTACCCTTCATCAGCAGCATCGGTTTATCCTCGGCATCGTCGCCGTAACCGGACGAAATGTATCCGTTGCTTTGGGCCATCGTTTCGCTTACCTTGTGAAGATAAAGTTAAAACATTTTTGTTGGTTATTCATTGAATCGAAAGAATTGAAATCCGGTAAGCGGGATTTCGTATGTTGATAATGTTCTTCGGACGCGTGTGTCTCTTTGTTCAACCACGACGTATGAAGGACATGACTTTATTGCTGGCACATGGAAAAATATTGATCGCAGAAAATATATTCAGTAGTCCGAAATCTGACAAAATATATACAACAGTTAATGAACATTTTACATTAGCTATGTTGGAGACAGTATTGTCTAACATTGTAATGTACATGGTGATAAGATCATGAGATTTGGATTTTGTCTCATATTCGTGAAAGTTATTGTGAATGACATTTGGGGGATTTGGAACCTCGTAGAAGTCGTAACATGTTAAACTCATAAACTTATTGCGTATCTGTACCTACACTACTCCTGCAGCTATTTAAAGTGTTACTTTGATTCAGTAGTCTTTTGTCTATCTGTGCGTACAGTAAATAATGTCTTTTCTCCCGCCAGCAGTGAAGTTCGCACTATTAACAATTATACTATATTGATATATAGATGGATCACTCTTGCGATTGTGATGTCCACAGTGTGGTGGCAAAAAAGGTTACTAATACACTACAAATTTTTTCATGCACTTATGACAGTTTTCCCAATCAGTCCACTGTACCAAACAACTCCAAATATATGGAATATTTCTCGAAATACACTGCACGAAAAATAAGCTGTAAATACGGTTTAGAATCGCAATCTGATACTAACTCGAATGAGAACATTTTGTTTTTATAAAAATCCCTACTTATATAAATATATATGAAATGTGTACGCAGAACTAAACAAATTATTCTTAATGTTAGTTCCAGAATTTTACCAACATTTCCGAATTATGTACTACGATTTCTTGGTTTGAAAAATTACTTTTACGTTGATATAAATATGCAATATCACGTTTTTGTAATAAATAAATAAATGCTTTCAAACAAAACAATTTAGTATATGAAAAACCATAATTCGCCTCAACGAGAGCTATCAATTGAAGTATAACTTGTTCTTTTGCTTACTGTATTGCACTTATCATACTATTTATTAACATTTTTTCAGTGCTAAGAAAACTTTCTATCTGTAGAATTTTGGAATTCAGAAAATATATATCGAAATTTCAAATTTTGACTAAAAGTTTAAACTATTCGCAAAACAGTTTATAGCAAGGGGCAGATCGCTTAGTATATGCACTTTTAATTCATAGACAATTTAGAAAAATGACAATTTTCTTTTGCATTCTAACTTTCCCTAAGAGAAAAGATAATGTGCAGCTAATTCAAATTGAATGTCATGAACCCAATGAAAAAAATATCGCAATCAAAGTAACTTGAAATACACCGTTCATTTCATTTTAATTTTGTTCTACACATCAGAAGTGATCTGCCAAACATTGCCTTCACAGGTTTCGTCATTTCAGCACTATTCATAACATTCATGAGCAAAGTTAAATACTACTGCATAACTCTTGAAAGTAAAAAGGGTAGCTCTAAAAGAGCGTATTTTTATATTATTTATAGGCGATATTTAATTTCGTCAGAAAAAAACACATTTAAATATAAAAATATTCACACCTCTATGTGGGCATCATGCTCAATTATTTTTGACATTTCACTTCTGGGTGTACGCTAAACGCAAACTATTAAACATGACTGATTTAATAGCCTTTTCCGTCACGAGATGGTGTTACTGTGATGTCTTTTTCGATTTGTATTGACTTGGTTAAAGTGATCCATATTGATATATAATATATTTGCTGTTAACTAGATTCTTGTGTGCTAAAGGATCTTTAGTAGCTGAAATCAGTGTCTAGTTTGTAAACCTGCTGCGATGAGTTAAGGGAAGTTTAGTCAATGGTGAATTGAAAAAAAATGGACAATCAAATGTTCACGACGAAGACCGCAGTGGATGAACCATTATTTAAACCGATGAAATCGGTTCTCTAGAAGACCTAAACCTAACTTCGTCGGTCAATGATTAGTAACATTTTTTAACCTAGTACTGATGACACAATTGTCTCGTTGTTGAGAACTTTTCCAACTCGTAAGCGGTAAACCTTCATGTGGAGAGGCTAAGCGAATTGCTGCAACGGAAAGGATAAAACTTGAAACTGAAGCATCATTATGCAGAGAAAAATAAAATAGTTTTATAGAAAAAAAACTGTGCTAAAAAATTTCAAAAACTGAGTCAATAAATTTCTTCGTGGGCTAGGGCATTTTAGTAAACTGATTCTGATTCTGTAGTATACAAAGTTCTATTACAGACATCTAGACAAAAAGCAAAAATAAATTGTTAGTCAGTACTTTTCATAATAACATGCAAAATACATAATTATTGATGCTAAATCGATTCGGACTCTAAGCTGAAGCTATCGCAAGGTAGCAAATGAATTAACGATTTCAATTTCCCGGAGGAAAATGTGGAATCCCAGATGGAGCAATTAACTTTTTGAGAATATAAATATACTCATTTATCTTGATTGCTAATCGGCGATCATTGAGGTATGAACGAATTCAAGGCAGCATGTTAGAACCAAAGCCCAATCTAGCGAGATTGGTAGTCACTTGCTCACGAAAAACGCAGAAAATATCGATAATTTTCTTATTTTTTCTAAATGTTTAAAATATCTAAGAAAGTTCCAGTTCGTCATAAAGAGCTCTTCGCTGATTTCTAACCAGTTTTATTTCCGAATAGTCCAACTAGTTTATCTTTTATGAGAAATTCTTTTACAATTGATTTAGATCTAACAGATTAAGGAAACATTTGCAGTGAATGGAAACCGACTTTGATTCAGATCAACTGGCAATAATATTCAGGATTCCAAGTAAAGCAATGATTAATTTTATTAGTTCTAGGATACAGATCTCATACCGGAAGCAATGTGAATTCTGAAATTGTTGTGGTAAATACGGTTGATATCGACACAGCAATAGATTGTTGGAATCATTACATGATTGAAGTTAGGAGTTGGGGAACGGGTATAGCGTGATGGGTAAGTCGATGCCTTTCACACCGCCCGTCTGGGTTCGATTCCCAACCCCATAGGGTCAGAAAATTTTTCTGGACCGAAGAGGCGAATGACATTAATGTTAAAGCCTCTATAATTGAAACAACAAAAACAACAAGTTAGGAGTCCATCAGTTCCAGAAGCTCAAACCAAATTTAATTCTCCTATCATCAACTGCTCCTTCGTCGGCATTAATATCAACATTCGTGTTATCTTATTATGAAATCCATAGTTGAAATTATGGTATTATGATGAAACTAGGGCAATCATTAGTCAAGTTAAAGAGAAGCTCTGATGTTTTCTGATTGATTTAAAACTGCTTATAAATCGTAAAAATATCATGGTATCGAGACATGGGGTATTGGCCCAATTTCCAATGGATTGCGTTCAACATAGAACCTGTGTGGGACAATAAGTTGTTTCAATATTTTCAAAATAAATCATGATGCTGAAAATTGGTTCTCATATTTGAACTAGTAATAATTTTCCCGGGTTTGCACTAAAGTTCCCGGCTTTTGATCGGTTTTCCCGGTGAAACTAAATTTCCGACTTTTTCCCGGTTTTTAACGGTAACTTGCCACCCTGTAAACGTCATTTAATATTTAGAAAATATAAATAAGTTCAGGAATCATTCAAGAAGGGGGTTCAAAAGGTGGGGAAAGCGCAAAAATTGGAAAGAAAAGTGCATCATACACAATATTGACACTGTAAAACAAATTCTGAGAACGAAGTATGAATTGTAAAGTTATTTGCACTTTAATATAAAAAAATTTCTGTAGTATATGGTTATTGTACAAAGTATTTAAATAGTTATTGTATAAGTATATTTTCTTGCTGCATAAGCGAGAAAAAATCATATTTCTAGCGATACAAAATGTAAGCTTTGATCTTGCTCGGAAAGCAATCAAAAGCGATGCGTTCGATGTTCGAATTTACTGGGTACAGATAGTTGTAAATTGTAAATCAATTGTAAATCAGAGTACAGACGAACGTGTTGGGTAAAGTGGGGTAAGATGTCGCTCTGGGAAAGTTGCCGCATTTTAGTATTTCTAGTTACAGAAGTGCTCTAGAGTTTTTAGCATCAGTGTTGATTCACGTCGTGAGACGTGATTTTACCTGCAAATATTTATAACCGATAGTAGGGATTACTTAATTGACTGAAGTTGTTTTGACAGTGTAAGGTGATGTCTCTAGTCAGTATTGTTTGGCAAATCATCATGAATAGGGTAACTCTAGAACAACGCTTCCAAATCGTGGACATTTATTTTCAAACTCAATGTTAAACTGGTTTTAGAGCACTTCGTGAACTTTATGGTGCACATGGTACACATAAGAAACGTAATTCTCAAATTTCGGTTTACATTCACTCTTTTGGAGTGCAAGCCATCGACAAGAATGAGAAGTGTGCGGTCTATGAGCTAGTGGAATCATCGGTCTTTATTTCCTTGAAAAATAAGAAAGGACGTTACCGTGGATGGATACGGAATGTGGACGAAATATGGCTTCAACAGAATGATCGACTTATCGAAAAAACATATCGACGACAACCGAATCTATAAATAGACCCTGTTGCACGTTTGCTAGCTTTAGTCTATGAAAACACATTAACGGAGTGCGCAGACCGCCATCTACGTCAAGAAAGTGGAACTACACCCGGCATTATTCAACTGGCGCTTCAGTCAACGACAAATCTCAGTTAATTTTTCAAAAGGGCGTATAAGCAAGTGACAGTTTCTCTTTGTTTACTTTCTCTTCTGTTAATGACCAAGCGGTTTCCACGTTTATCACTCAACTCTTTGCATGAAATGATACCCGAAACTTTCGACTTTCAAACAGATTAGTGATATCAAAGAAAATCTTTTTAATCACATCACGATAATCGAAAGAGAGGGTGATTAACGAGAAACTGTCACTTGCTTATACGCCTTATTGAAAGATCAACCGAGAAATCTGAGGCTCCGTTCTTCAGCCCTAAACGCAGAAAAACAACAACTAGTTCTTCTGTGAGCATATCTGCTGTTGGAAATTCGCAATGTGAGATTCGCTTCAAACAAAAGTGATTGCATCATCCCAGAAGATAAAATTCATCAGGTTAGCGCAAATCTAGAATAATTTGATTAGTTTTGTATACTTTTCGCTGTGCGCTTTGTACACTAAACGAGCGTAAATAAAGCTAGTATTTGGATGCATCGTGTTCGAGAAAAAATGTTCCGAGCAGTGTTTAATATCGTAGAGAATTTCACAATTTGGAAACTAATCCCATACTGTATTTTGATAGTTTCTTTCACTCAAATATGAGCGATTGTATGACTTGTGTTACTATCATTACAAATGACTTGGAATGGCGTCCGACTTCCTGGAATATGAACGTAATTATCCGTAACCGAATAGTGTTTCCCAAGACTCTAAAATCACCAACGGTCATTTCAATAACACAAAGAACTTATTTAGAAAACTGTCTCAAACTGCAGCTCAAATTCCTAGAATACAAACACAATCTTCTGAAACCGAATGGTTCTTTTCATGACTACAAAATCTTAAGCGGTCAAACGGTATCAAATCAGATAATGTCTATAAACATCACGAATGCAATCCTAAGTCAATCAATGTAAGAAGTATTTGATTTACGCTTCGTCTTCGATTCATCAGTGCTCTAGCAGTTTATGGTCAACTGCTAATGTTATCTCGCTGTTCGACGTAAACCGCTAAGCAGACATGAAAAAAATCCGTCCCGAAATATACAATGTTTTTTCGTGTTCACTACCTGAGTAACTTGCATCAGCTTTTTCACCACATCCCGTCCCAGGATGTGATCGAACACGGCCTGCAGAAATGGTTCCGCCATAATTGACAGTTTCAGTTTGTCCCGATGCCAGATCAAAACTCGAGACTCCTCCATTGCCATGATTGAGACCTAAAACAAAACCGAAAGCTCATCATTCGGGTTATACGTAGGAACGGGTGACTGCGTACGTACCTGGAAGTAGTCATCCGTGGACACACCAAACCATTCCGGCGAATCCAGGAACTGATGGGGGAAGACTATGTGCAGGGCCTTCTGGTTCTGGGAGACCACCAGTCTGCAATGAGAACAAAGAGATAGAAACTCGTTAGAATTTAACACGGTTGGCGATTGTTTTAAATCGAAGGTTATAAAAATTGAAAGGCGAAAACACATTACTCGTACATGAAAATATCATAAGTTAAATTTTTTACGAATAGTAATTTTAAACTGACGATCTTATCATAAATGATGGTCAGGCTTCCAGTATCCAAATCTAGGTTTTTGATTTGAAGTTTGTCCCTTATTAGATTTAATGTGTTTTGTGTATTTTTTAGTATTGTAGTTCTGGAATTCTTTTTTTGTTGTTTAGAATATTTTTATGTGTTGTGATTTTGCAGTTTCTCAGTTTGTAGTTTAGTGAGTTAATTCACTATTTTGTTTTTAGATTCGCATGTTTAAAGTTCTCTAGTTTAATGAATATACAGCTTTGTAGTTTGACTGGTTAATAGTTTAATAGATTTATAGTTCTATCGCTTTGGTGTTTAAAAGTTACTGTAGACTTGTACTTATTATTAGTTCATTTTTTCTTTCGTTGAATTTATTTTTATTATTTTGATCTTTTGTTCGTAGGGACATTTGATCTCTAATTTTTTAATCTATTTCTTTTGTTTTGTTATTTAATTTTCCCCCATTTGTTTTGTTTGTTGATAATTGTTTTGTCATTTATAGTTATGTTGTTTTGATTTTTTTTTGTTATTTCATTCTTTTGTATTTTTGTTCTTCTGTTTATTTTGATGTTTTGTTCCTTTATTCTTGTGGTAATTTTTCTTTGATTATTTTTTTATTATTTCATTTGTCTCAGTTGTTTTGTTGCAATGTTGATTATTGTTTTGTTGTTTCACTCCTTTTTGTTTTGTTACCTTGCTGTGGTGTTGTTTTTTAACTTTTTTTCTTTAATTTTTTTTGTTCATTTGTTCATTTGTTCGTTTGTTATTTTGTAATTTTGTTACTTTGCTATTTTGTTATTTTGTCATTTTGTCATTTAGTTCTTCAGTTTTTTAGTTCTTTAGTTCTTTAGTTCTTTAGTTTTTTAGTTCTTTAGTTCTTTAGTTTTTTAGTCCTTTAGTCCTTTAGTTCTTTAGTTCTTTAGTTCTTTAGTTCTTTAGTTCTTTAGTTCTTTAGTTCTTTAGTTCTTTAGTTCTTTAGTTCTTTAGTTCTTTAGTTCTTTAGTTCTTTAGTTCTTTAGTTCTTTAGTTCTTTAGTTCTTTAGTTCTTTAGTTCTTTAGTTCTTTAGTTCTTTAGTTCTTTAGTTCTTTAGTTCTTTAGTTCTTTAGTTCTTTAGTTCTTTAGTTCTTTAGTTCTTTAGTTCTTTAGTTCTTTAGTTCTTTAGTTCTTTAGTTCTTTAGTTCTTTAGTTCTTTAGTTCTTTAGTTCTTTAGTTCTTTAGTTCTTTAGTTCTTTAGTTCTTTAGTTCTTTAGTTCTTTAGTTCTTTAGTTCTTTAGTTCTTTAGTTCTTTAGTTCTTTAGTTCTTTAGTTCTTTAGTTCTTTAGTTCTTTAGTTCTTTAGTTCTTTAGTTCTTTAGTTCTTTAGTTCTTTAGTTCTTTAGTTCTTTAGTTCTTTAGTTCTTTAGTTCTTTAGTTCTTTAGTTCTTTAGTTCTTTAGTTCTTTAGTTCTTTAGTTCTTTAGTTCTTTAGTTCTTTAGTTCTTTAGTTCTTTAGTTCTTTAGTTCTTTAGTTCTTTAGTTCTTTAGTTCTTTAGTTCTTTAGTTCTTTAGTTCTTTAGTTCTTTAGTTCTTTAGTTCTTTAGTTCTTTAGTTCTTTAGTTCTTTAGTTCTTTAGTTCTTTAGTTCTTTAGTTCTTTAGTTCTTTAGTTCTTTAGTTCTTTAGTTCTTTAGTTCTTTAGTTCTTTAGTTCTTTAGTTCTTTAGTTCTTTAGTTCTTTAGTTCTTTAGTTCTTTAGTTCTTTAGTTCTTTAGTTCTTTAGTTCTTTAGTTCTTTAGTTCTTTAGTTCTTTAGTTCTTTAGTTCTTTAGTTCTTTAGTTCTTTAGTTCTTTAGTTCTTTAGTTCTTTAGTTCTTTAGTTCTTTAGTTCTTTAGTTCTTTAGTTCTTTAGTTCTTTAGTTCTTTAGTTCTTTAGTTCTTTAGTTCTTTAGTTCTTTAGTTCTTTAGTTCTTTAGTTCTTTAGTTCTTTAGTTCTTTAGTTCTTTAGTTCTTTAGTTCTTTAGTTCTTTAGTTCTTTAGTTCTTTAGTTCTTTAGTTCTTTAGTTCTTTAGTTCTTTAGTTCTTTAGTTCTTTAGTTCTTTAGTTCTTTAGTTCTTTAGTTCTTTAGTTCTTTAGTTCTTTAGTTCTTTAGTTCTTTAGTTCTATAGTTCTTTTATTCTTATATTTTTTCATGCTTTTATTGTGTTATTCCTTTATACCCATATTTTTATTTTTTTTTATTCTTCTAGTTTTATTCTTTCATTGTTTCATCTTTTATTCTATTTTTATTCTTTCATTCTTTAACTCTATCACGGTTTTCTATTATATTCTACTGTTTTTCTATTCTTGTTTCCCTTTATTTCTTTATTGGTTTATTCTTTACTTCTTTATTTCATTAGTTCATTCATTCAGTTATTGTTTCATCGTTTCATCCTTTTTATTCCCATTCTTGTAATATTCTGTTAATTTATTCCTCAACTCTTCTATTATTTTCAATCTTTGGCTTTTCTTTTATTTTTTGCATTCTTTTGGCCATTTATTCTTTTGTTATTTGTGTATGTGCTTTCTTAGGCTGCTTGTTGTTTTCTTGCCGCTTGTTTCGTGTTTTTTAGTCTTAATAATCATTATTTTTCTCAGTTTCTGTTATTCTTTACGTTGGTTCTTCTTCAATTCTGATCTGATTTCAGTTTACAAAAGCTTTAATCTTCTCTATTTCTGTTTTCTTAACTCATATTCTTCTCTGCTTATGGTTGTTATGCTTCTATGTTTCAATTTTGTATCTTCCTGTTGTTTTGTTTTTCCCTTTCTCATACTTTTATTATAAGGTTCTGATTCTCATATGATCGTATCCGTTCCCAATATGTTATTCTGTATTTTCACTATTAAAAATTAAAATGTCTTTATTCAATCCCAGTTTTCAACTTACCATGGACGTTCACTGGGGGGCGCTACTACATTCATCATTCATTTTACAGTCTGTCTATCGTTGGGTACAGATACAAGTTAAACTAAATTTTGAACAACTTTACATCAAATCGAACAAAATGAAATAAATCGTTTCGTTTTTTTTTACATTTCAATTCGATTCTGTTTTTCTTCAACTACTTTTCGCTTTTATTTGTTAACCTCATTTTTATTTCTTGTGTTTCTTTTCTGTTCTTCTATTATTCTACTACAAAACTTTTCCAATCCTCTCACCAATATTTTTCAAATACCTTGTTCTTTTGCTCGTTTGTTAATTGATTGTTCTGTTTTTCGGATCTTAAACTATTCAGTTGTTTTGTTGTTTTCATTGGCACATAAGTATTCGTCATTATTCGACACCACTTTTCTTCTTTTCTTTAGTTATTAAGTAAATCTGTTCTTTTATTTTCAAGTTATTTTGTCATATGTGTTTCTGCTACTCTTTCCTTGTAAATGGTCTTTTTTTGTTTTGACTATTTTTTGTTTATTCTTCTGATACCAGATCGATTTGGGAGATGCAAATTAACTGTGAAAAACTAAGTAGGTCCTTTACAGAGTACCTTTCATTTGCAAAACGAGTATATGATGTTTGAGCTTGTTTTATTTACTTTTTGGAAAACCTTCTGAGAGCCCCACGGAGAGACACAAATCAGAAATATCTACAACTAAATAAGGCACTTTCAAATAATGATGATTTAGTAGACAGCAATCTCGTTTTCATATGGCGTAATATTCTTCCCTCTTTCACAAGACCATACTTAACGCTAAATGAACCCCCTGTTCGCAATTATCATCTAAGTTGCTTCAGGCTGCCGGTGGCTTTACAAAATTTGCGATGACAACGATTTCCATCGTTCCGCCCAAGAACAACCAGCTAAAGCCCATGTCAGTTAACAGACCGCTCATCTGGTAAATAAGTTTTATCTCATTACCAGTAAAAATGTGGGTCCCCGCAAACACACAAACACACACACATGTCCTACATCCACCGACATATCATAAACTTTTGCAATCAGTGGTCGAGTCACCGCAGAAACCGGCATGAGGTTAGTCGGTGTTGGAACTTATGCAAATGGGACACCGGAGCCGGACGATTTTCGACTGGTAACAGATTCAATCTGTTACTGTCAGAACCAGAGCCAAAGCTGGCGGGAAATACTTTCAATTTTGTATCCTGTTGTAAAAAAAAATAAAACTTTCAAGGTCGCATACAATCTGTTGAAATGTTGTGTTTAAGATTAGTTTTAAAGGTTCAAAATAAATCATCGTAAATGATTTTGTTCATGAAACACACGAAAAACACCAATTCACTAATTCGAAAAAACGTGCAAATAATTTATCAACATTTGATCAGGCCCCCAAAAGTGTGTGAGTGTCATTGGATTTCGAAAACCCTCGCTCGAAATGTAACACTTTTAATCAATCATCGCCACGCGGTTTCCAAGAGCCGTCATAAAAAATAATTTCCCATGGGAGGTGTGTCACAACTACGCGTCAAAAGCGATTCACGTTATATTGCAGACTATAGATATATTCACTTACTAAAAAATTCCGAGAAAAAGAAACGGCGTCATGCGACCGTTTTTCTTTTATATTTTTCCCCTGGCAACGCAAGTTTCAAAAATAAACAGTACGCGAGACAACCGTTTGATGTATCGCACGTCATAAAGCATAGGTGGTGATGCAACATTTGTTGCAGCACATTCGGGCGAGATTAGGAAACAATGCGGTTTCGGACATTGCGCATCGAAATTTGTTGGCATTTATTTTGGTGAATTGTATTATCACTGACAAATTTTACTCTAGATCAGTACACATTCTTGTTATATAAACGTGTTCAATGCTCAAATTCTTTTTTCTTCCACCACTACTTCAAATTTGTTCTAATTCTACATTAGTTAACCAACTGCTATGGTTTGACGCAGACACTGAATGTAAGAATTACTATTGATGCAGGAAACGAATAACAAAGCCTACAAAGAACAGCCTTGAGGTGAACCTGAGTTGTGGACAAATGTGGTTTTGTAACAACTCGGCGGATTTGGAATTCTGAGCTCAGAACTTCAGGGACTTCCCTGGAAAATTGGTTCAATTGCAATTTGATATATAATGGAAACAGTAGCTCTCTTTAGTGATTTCGATACTCCATTGATCACGAAAAAGATTAGATAGTAATTAGTCATTTTGTGGTTGAGCTGCAACTGAATCGAATCACCTGATAACATATCGTAAACCACCGCTTTTTAAGCTTCACTGGTTCCACAGTGAATTCTAATTGATTCGGATTGCATCGAGCTAGAAAGGATGAGCAGGTGAATAAAAAAGATCGTTCAAGTTTAAGTTTATTATCAAATTATAGAACTGGACTAGTAATATGGTAGCTTCAAGTGCTAGATTTGTAATCGAACCTGGTAAGTCCAGTTTCAGGTCCGTTGATGCACCCTAGATTTAAATTCGATATCTAAATTCTGAATCTGACCTGAACCCTAAAATTCTGAAACTAGGTTCTCAATCCGGACTTTTAACCCTGGACCTAGATTCTAGACCTGGACTTGAAGTCTGAACATGAAGCCGGATTCCAGACCTCAATTCTTAATCTGGAATATGAACCTGAATTCTGGATCTGAGTTCTGGACCTAGATTATGAACCTGAAATTGGATTCACTACCGGGATCTGAATTCTAAACTTGAATTCTGAACGTAAATTCTAGAATTCTGAAAGTAAATTCTAAACTTGAATTCTGAACGTAAATTCTAGAACTGGAGTCCAGGATCTAGATTCTCGACCTGAATTTGGAGTTCTGAACCTGAATTCCGGACCCGGACCTTGGAACTTGTCCTGAATTCTGGGCCTAAATTCTGGATTTAGACACAAAATCCTAGACCAGAACCCGAATTCTCAACCTGGACCTGGAATTGAAACATGGAGCAGAATCATGGTTCCTAATTTTGGATCTCAATTCTGAATCGGGATTGTGAACTTGAATTCGGGAGCTGTATTATGAATCTGGAATTTGAACCTGTATCTTGGACCAGAGTTATGTACCTAGATTCTGGCCCTAAACCTGGATCCTCCACCGGGATCTAGATTCTACGCCTGCATACTGTACCGAAATTCGAGACCTGGACCCTGAGTCCGGTACCAGAACCTGAACCTAGAGACAAAACATGGACTAGAATTCTGATCTTCAATTCTGAATCTGAATTCAGGATCTGAGTTCAGAACCTTGAGTCTGGTGATGGACTCTGAATCACGGACTTGAACTTGGAATCTGAACCTACATTCAAGGTCTGAACCCTGAATCCAAGATTCTTGCCCTGGATTTGGAGACTGAACATGGACCCGAAATCTAGACCTCAATTCTGAATCTGGATCCAGGATGTTCTGGATTCTAGATCTAGATCCTGAATCTGACCTCTGGATTAAAATTCTGGGCCTGGATCTCGATTCCGGACCGCGTTCTGAGTTCTAGAATTGAATTCTAAACCTAAATTCTGGACTTGTACCCTGGATCTGGATACTTGACCTGGGTTTAGAGTAAGAATATGGCTCAGAATTTTGGACATCAATTCTGAATCAAGATTGTGAAGGGGAATCCTGGACCTTTCATCTTAAGCTGAGTTCAAGCCTTCGAGTTCTGATCTGAATATTGGAATTAATTTTTGGACCTGAACCTAGATTCTGGACCCAGCCCTGGAATCTTGATCTGAACTCTTGATCTAAATTCTGGATTTGGATCATAAAACCTGGACCAGGACTAGGATCACATCGGACATCACAGAATCATGGTTCTTAATTCTGAATCTCGATTCTGAACCTAAATTCTAAACCTGGTTTTTTGGAACCTGATTTCTGGACCTAGATTCTGGGCTTGAATATGGAATGGGATCTGGATTCTAGGCTTGAATTCTGAATCTAGATTCTAGATTCCCCTGCATCTGGATTCTCAACCTGGGCTTTGAGCTGAACATGGACCATACTGAATCTGAATTTTTGAGCTGATTTCTGGAGTTGGATTCTGGACATGCAACCTGACCATGAATCCTGGACCAGAGTTCTGGATCTAGAGACCTGAATTCGTATTCTGAAAAGGTCGCTTGAATACTGGACCGAAATCTGGAATCTGGGGACCTAAATCCAGCACCTGGATCTGTAATCTCGACCTGGACCTGGAGTCTGAACTGAATTTTGCATTTGAATTCTTGACGATGATTCTGAACCAAGACTTTGAATCCTGTGCATGGACTTGATTTCTGGACATTGATTCTGTAACTGGATTGTGAACCTAGATTCTGGACCCTGAATCCTAGACCTGGATTCTCGTTCTGGACATGCAGTTTGGATGAAAACCAAGGTTCTGGACTCCAATTCTGAATCTGGATTCTGGACCTGGAACCAAGACCTGGATCCAGGAAATGAGTTCTGAACCTGACTTCTAGACCTGAACTCTTTAACTAGAATCTAGGCCTGTACCTGGACCGCGATCTGGATTCTAGAATTGAATTTGGAGCCTACATTCTAGACTTCTGGTTTTCTATTTTCGACCTTGGCTTGGAGTCTGAACATGGACTAGAATTTTGGACCCCAATTCTGAATTGTGCACAAGGATTCTAGACCTGGATTCTGTGCCTGAATCTTGGAACTGGGTTCTGTACCTCAACCTTGATTCTGGACCCGGCCATGGAATCTTGACCTGGATTCTGGACCTAAATTCTAGGTCTAGGATTCTCGGCCATGACCTGGAGTTGGAACATGGAGCAGAATCATGGTGTTCAATTCTGAACCTGGATCCAGGACCTTGATTATGAACCCGAATATGGACCGAGGTCAGGATTCTAGACTTGAATTCTGTACCTAGATTCTAGACCTGGATCTGGATTCTCGACCTTGGTTTTGACTCTGTACCAGATTTTGGACTTAAATTTTGTATCTAAATCCTGGAGCTGGGTTCTGGAGTTGGATTCTGGTCTGATCCTGGTTCTCGACCTGAATCTGGATTTCGGAATGGGTTCTGGAATCTGCGTCTGAATGCTGAACCGAAATTCGGGATCTGAATTCTGATCCTGAATTCTAAACCTTGATTCAGGACCTGGACTCTGAACCTTGACCTTGTACATGGACATGGAATATGAACATGGGCCAGATTTCTGGACCTGAATTTTGAATTTGAATTCTAGATTTCGACCCTGGATCTGGGTTCTCGAATTCAGGAATTCGGGACCTCAATTCTGAATCTGGATTGTGAGCAAGAATTCAGAGTTCTGGAACTGGATTCAGCATCTGAGTTCTAGTTCTGAGCCTGAAACTGAGTTCTGGACCTGAGTTCTGAACCTAGACTCTAGATCTGAACCCTAAATCCTGGTCTAGGATTCTCGACCTGAACTTGGAGCCTGAACATGGACCAAGATTCTTAACATGAATTCTGGACCTGGATTCCGGACTTGGATTGTGAAACTTCCATCTGGATCGAAGTTCTAGACTTGGATTCTGGAACTAAATCTTGGACCAGGACCTGAATTTGGGACATGGAGCAGAACCATGGATCTTAATTCTTGACCTCACTTCTGAATCTGGGTTCTGAACGTGAATTCAGGACCTGGTATTTGGACTTGGACTCTGAATCCTGAATTTGGATTTGGAATCTGTGCATGAACCAGATTTCTGGACCTAATACTGAATCAGGTTTCTACCTGAATTCTGGAGCTGAACGCTGAACCTAGATTCAGTTCCTGGATTCAGAATCCTGAAAACGGATTCCGACTTGAACTTGGAGTCAGAAAATAAATCAGAATTCGAGACCTCAATTCTGAACCTGGTGTTGAGTTCTGGACTTAGATTCTTGGCTTGGACCGTGATCAGGATTTTAGACTTGATTATTGAACCTGGATTCTCGATCTGAACATGGACAAGATTTGTAGACCTGGATTCCTGAGCTGGATTCTGAACATGAATTCTGTGCCTGCTTTCTGGACCTGGATCCTGAGTTCTGGACCTAAGCCGGGACCTAGATTTTAGAACTGCATTCAGAGCATTAATTCTGCACCTGAACCATGAATCCTTGGCCAAGACCCGTATTCTTGATTTGGATCTGGAGTCTGAACATGAACTAGATTTCTGAATCCTCGACCTGAACCTGTAGCAGAATACTTAATCTGAGTTATGGAGCTGAATTCTGAATATGGATCCTGTACCTAAATTCAAGACTTGAATTCTGCGCCTGAGTTCTGGAACTGCATTCTAGATCTGGCCGTGAATTCTGGACCGGGATCCTAGACCTGAACTCTGGTCCAATATTCTGTATCTGAATGCTTGACATGAATATTGAGCCTGGGTCTGAATTCTAGACCTGGATATCGGATCTCAGGTCAAGATCTAGATTTTTGAATTTGGATCTGTATTCTGAACCTGGATTCTGGATCTGAATTCTGGACCTATACTGCATTTTGGACCTGGGCCCAAATTCTGGAGCTGAACTGAATTTTGGATCTGAAATCTGAAGCCCTGAATTTTGAACCTGGGTTCATTTTCATTCTTGAACGTGAAGTGTCGACCTAGACTTTGATTCTCGATCTGGACTTGGAGTCCGGACAAGGAGCAGTGTTATGAACCTCAATTCTGAATCTTGATTCAGAACCTGGATCCTGGTCCTGACTTCTGGAACTAGATTCTTGGCCAGGAACTGGATTCTGGACTGCGATTTGGATTCTAGACTGGAATTTTGAACCTAGATTCTAAACCTGGATTCTTAACCTGAACCTGGGGTAGAATTCTGAATATAAATTCTGGACCTATACTGTATTTTGGACCTGTTTTCCAAAATGACCTGTATTCTTGGCCCAAATTCTAGACCTGAACCTGTATTGTGGATCAGGACCCTTCTGAATCTTGTTTCAGACACTGAATCCTGGACCTGACTTTTGGAACTAGATTCTTGGCCTGAACCTGGATCCAGGACCACGATCTTGATTCTAGAATTGAATTTTGAGTCTAGATTCTAGACCAGAACATTGGAGTAGAATTCCGAATCTGAATTCTGTAGCTGGACTCTGGACCTGAATTCTAGATTTGGATACTGCATCTGGACCTGAGATCTGGATTTAGATTCTGCGCTTAGATTTGGATTTCTGATCCTAAATTCTGATTCTGAGCCTGGATTCGCAAGACTTGCATTCTGAACCTAGATTCTGTATTTGAATTGTAAACCTGAACATTTGACCTGGACCTTATTGCTAGACCTGGAATCTAGATCTGAACTAGAGATCTAGATTTCGGAACTTGGTCCTGAGTTCTGTACTTGGATCTGGATTTTGAACCTCCACTGCATTTTGGGCCTGTATTCGGGACCTGGGCTCAAACTCTGGTACTTGAACCTGGATTTTGGATCTGAACTTGGGCCTGGAATCTGAAGCCCTGAATTTTGAACCTGGGTTTGTATTCGGGACCTCCATTTTCATTCCTGGACATGAATTGTCTACCTGGACTTGAATTCTGGACCTAAATTTTGGATCAGAACACTCAATCCTGGACCAGGAACTAGATTCTCGACCTGAACTTGAAGTCTGGACAAGGAGCAGAGTTATGGACCTCAATTTTGTATCTTGATTCAGAACCTGGATCCTGGACCTGACTTCTGGAACTAGATTCTTGATCTGAGCTTGGATTCTAGGCCGCGATTCTAGACTTGAATTTTAAACCCAGATTCTAGACCTGGATTCTCGACCTGAACTTGGAACAGAACTCTGAATCTGAATTCTGGAGGTGGATTCTGGGCCTATACTGCATTTTGGACCTGTATTCCAAAATTACCTGTATTCCTGACCCAAATTCTAGACCAGAACCTGGATTGTGGATCTGGAATCTGAAGCCCTGAATTAAGAATCAGGGTTTGTATTTGGGACCTTCATTTCATTCCTGGACATGAATTGTCGACCTGGACTTGGATTCTGGATCTATGTTCAGGACCTTCTGGATCTTGATTCAGATTCTGAAGCCTGGACCTGACTTCTGGAACTAGATTCTTGAACCTGGATTCGCAAGACTTGCATTCTGAACCTAGATTCTGTACATGAATTTCAAACCTGAATATTTGACCTGGACCTGAATGCTACACCTGGAATTTAGATCTGAACTAGAGATCTAGATTTCGGAACTTGGACCTGAATTCTGATCTGTGACCTTCACTGAATTTTGGACCTGTACTCGGTATCTAGGCCTAAATGCGAAACCTGAAAATGGATTCTGAATTTGAATCTAGATTTGGATTTGGACCTGAAATTTGAAACCTGGATTCTGGCCCTGAATTTTGGACCTAGATTCTGGACCTGGACATATATTCGGGACCTAAATTGTGATACTGGAACTTAATGCTCGATCGGGATTTGGTTTCTGGATTATGTATTCGGATCTAAACAATTAGATGATGATAATCAAGCGCGATATGCTGCAGATGTGATCGAATGATTTTCTGTATGTCAATCACTGACATCGCATGACGTGCCATCAAAAGAAAGAAGTAGAGGTTATGGAGTTCCAGGAAGCGCGATGGCACTGCACAGATCCTTCTTACATAGCTTGATTATCGTATTCACACAAACCAAAGACCATTCGGGTGATGTGAAGGGTAAGTTGTATTGACATCTGAGAAAGATTGTCCGGACCATAACCTGAGAGTTTCCTGATCAGAAGGGAACAATTATTTCGCTCAGTTATTGAACGCCTCGGGTCGACAGTTCAGAATATAAAGCTCGCGTGTACTTCTCAGAAGCTAGAATAGACCGGTTGCACAAAGCGATGTGCCATGAACCGAAAAGATTCAACAGGTATTGAATATTTCACGTATCGAAGCCTTACTGAATCCATCGTAGCATTTCACCGTTGCTCACCTCGACCACCGCATCACCGACCTGAAACCACATGAGTTACAATCACTGAATAATTTAGCAAGTAAATGCTATAAACAAACTCAGTCCTTTCTCACCGCCTCCACCCGGCATCGTCGTCATCGGTATCGTGACCGCAAACGTAGAAGACGCACACAAATAAATCAACACACGCGGCCCGGTCCCGTTTCGGAAAACCACAAATGAGTAAACGGCTATTAAATGACACTAACCTACGCCAACCAGTCGTAAAGTAGATGTAAATAAATAATACTATCAGCGATCGGTTTGGCAGCCGATTCGGTCGACTCCGGTCCCCTGCGGTGAAGCAGGAACCGAACCGGTTGCATGGAATTGTGTCCGCGGCTATCGGAGTGTGAGTGTGAGTGTAGGTCGGTGCCAAAAAATATAACCTTTTATGGTAGTGAATCCTCTCCGGGCGCAGCGATAAGCCGTCGGTGGTGAGGTGAGTCGCCGCGATACCGAGAGGCTGATGATATTGAGGCTTCATCCACTGACAATGCCCCGAAGGAGAACTACGGTCGTCTAACCCGGTCAGTCATAAACTTCCATTGGCATAATCGGTTTTTTTTTATCGAATGATTTATGATTCTTCATCATCCTGGCAACAAACCAAATTCGCGCACTTGATGGTTTGATTAGGCTTGGCTTGGGGAAATTTTTTAAAGTCCAAGGTTGTAAAAATTCGTATGAGTCACTGTGGGCCCGTTGTTCCTGTCTAATCGCACTCATATTCACGACCGCCAACAGCTCAATTTACTGGCCGGTTAATTTTCTTTTATGACCGAGCGTCACGAGGTGCCACAATTGGGTAAACAAATGTTATTGCTGTTCAAGCAATTCAGATTCAGTTCGAATTGATGACGATATTTCGAACTGATATGCTTTTTATGGGTAGTATGATGGAAAAATTGTTGGCTTTAATTTTTACTGCCCGGCGACAAGTGATAGCTGTGAATTTATATTTATTGTAATGTGGTTTATGTTTTCAAATTAGGAGACTCAAAATCATCGTAAAAACATCGTTACCGGTTTGCAGTGCTGTCGAAAAAAAATGTAGTTTGATCTGTGCAAACTTCAAGAGATTCAACTGAATAAAACTAATAATTCAATGCTTTTACAATTATTTCCTAAGCACAAGACAGTTATGTCGTTTTCGCTTGATGTCAAATCTAACCCAGTTTCCACCCTAACTGCTGTCAAACCGTTTTTGAAGCTAGTTTCGAACCTAGTTTTAACGTTGTTGAACTGAAAATCGAGTCAGTTTCGAACCTGGTTGTTATATCAGGTTTGCTCAAACCCCCGTTGCTAAATGCGAAATCAACATAGTTTCGTGAAAAGTGTTTGTTTGACGAAACTGCCCTGGGTCAGTTTCAGTTTTCTATAGCGAAAACGACATTGGCTTTGTTGCCGCATATAATCATGTGCACTAAATCGAACATGAAAACATCCAGTATGCGATATCAGTGGAGAATTCTGCCATAGAAATGAGTGTGCATATCGCCAAACGTCAACAGTGTAATGCGTATGCTCTCAAAATAGTCGGCTTCTTCTATTGTTATCTTCGATCAGAGAACCAAATCTTCCATTAAATTGTGGTTCATTAACGAAATTCTGTCCGACCTTACGAAGAATTCCGAAACATAATGAGCATCACTTCTCTGTGATTAAAAGGCATTTCAAGATCAAAATAGAAAAACCATTTTTTTTGTTGAATTATATATAATACCTTGAATAGCATTTACAAGTGGGTTCAGTTGAATTTTTACAGTTTTGTTTTTTTGATAAATAAAAACCTAATTTTCGGGGGAATCGGATTTTTTAAACATTTCGGATTCTACACATCTCATTTATCTTTTGGACAATTTATGGATTCTATTCCAAAAAAAAAAAAAAATTTGATGAGCCATTTTCGACTGCTTTAAAATTGGCAAAGCGCCTATCAACATCAACGCAAAAAGGTCACAGTCGGACGGGGTAAGATCTAGAAAGTATAGTGGTTGTAAGTATATAGGACCAGATAACTTTGCCATGTATTCGAGTCCATTCCAGTTGTTTTTCGATAAACGCATTATTCTAATTGAATTTTGGACTATCAGTAGGGATCCTTATTAAACATTCCACTGGGTATCAATAACTTGTAGTGAACCACCCCACTTTGGTCTCGAGAAAGTGGTTTTACTTGAAACGAACCTCGAAATATTCTGTTAGAGTTAAATAATTTCGGGTAATCCGAGTAAACCGAATATGCTCAGACAGATATGATTTCTGTAACTGGTAATTCCGGCATCGGGTCATCGGTGACATTCGAGATCTAAGGTAGTCTCGCACTGAATCATCTATGAGAAAATTGTATAAATTAGGTTTGGGTGAACTGGTCCATTTGATGAAATAGAATGCGATGATTTGATAGATTGAATTTTGAAGAAAGCAATGTAGGACCTGTACGAAATCAATATTAATTTTGAAACCCTTTTATTGGACTTCTTTTGAGCAAGTTGTAAGCGTTATATGCGTAATTTTTTCATACATTCAAATCGTTACACGTTGCTTCTTAATAAGATCTGAAAAATATCCTTTTGTAAGTAGAACGCGCTACATGAAACATTTATTCATAAGCGTAACACAGTGCTACATACATTATTTTTGTGTGAGTTATAGGGTCAGTTCACCATATGACGTTTCGCCGAAAGGGTCATTTCATCGAATGACGTTTTTCTGGAAAGGTCATTTCACTTTGTCGTATTGGAATTCATTTAAAAACAGAAACATGAAGGATGATCGTGCTAACGCCCGTTTGGTTGTCCTAATACCTTTTCGGCGAAACGACTCTTTCGATGAAATGACCCATTCGGTGAAACGACTTTCGGCGAAATGACCCGCTCCCGAGTTGTAGACGTTACAAAATATTCCATACAGTGTTGGAACGAAAGCAAAACCCCGAAAAACGTGACTAAAGTTTTTCACATGATATTTAAGAAAAAAGTTTGCACATTGAACATATTTGATATGATTCTCGAATTTTTTTCAACCCTTTGCAGAATACATGATGAATAAATTCGAATACATGATGAACAAAAACTGAATCTTTCTGAAAATATTCAGTGCGTGCTGATTGGTGGTTGAAACGGAAAAAATGCTCTCCAATACTATTTAATTCTCAGTTGATAAGTGTATCAATAGTGGTGATGTATTCAAATTGATTCAGTAATACCGTGGTGGTGCAAGATTCTTAGTGTCAATAAGATCGTAGTACTAGCCATGCAATGATTCTGTACGCTATGAATCGGCTGCGAAGTCTGATGAAACAGAACGGTCAAATTCCACGAAAGGAATGTAATACCGGGACTTTGCTTTGCTTGTGGTGGTGCAGTAATATCATCAATAAAAGCATCAACTGATGTGATTAATAATAGTTATAATGATAATTATTACTATTCAGATTGAATATCATACGCAGAAGTACCAGGAGCGCAGGTATCGGTACGCCAATTCAAACACTGCGCCTGCTGTTGGTTCGAGATATGCAAAATCCTGCGCTCCTGTTACTATTATTAATCAAATTCATGCTAAAGTGCGTTCTATTGAATTCAATCTAAGTAGTGCAGTGTAATAAACCAGTTGGAAATAAAACAGGCTGCCGTGAATGAAAATCTCGAAGTGATTTTTTCAGTCACTGAATTTTTTTTTTGAAAATCTCTTGAAATATACTTTAGCGTAGGGATGATTGTCATTCTGGTCATCCAACTGTCAAAGTCACTTCTGGTGTTGCAATCTTTGACAATTCATCAAGTATGGGTTTACACCAGAACAACGTTTTCAAATTGTGAAACTGTATTTCGAGACCAGTAGTACGATTCGTGAAACGCACCGAAAATTGTGTGATGGTTTTGGCGTTCATGGACGGTCGTACCATTCGTAGAGTGATGGATAAATTTCGGACGGATTACACTTTAATGGACCTGAAATTATCGTCTCGTGCTGAAACTATGCGTAATGAAACCACAATCATTGTTGCTAATAAGAGTGTTTCCGAAGACTTGAATTAAAGTTCTGTCCGTCGAACATATGAAAAATTTCGCGAAAAGACCTGGGTCTACATTCATACAAGATCCAGTTTATTCTGGACTTGAAGCCGCTTCACCATGGTAAGCGTCGAACACTAACTCGGTGAGCGTTGGATAAGTTGACCGAAGATCCGCTTTTTAACCGCGAAATTATGTTTACAGATGAGGCGCATTTTTGGCTCAACGAGTTTGTGAGCAAACAAAATTAATCTAGACGCCACCGGCGGAAAGCTCCCCGACAAAGGAAATTCTCACGGAACCGATACCCGTCAACGAATCGATCGGCAGGATGCTTGGGTCGGTCCAGTGATTCCAGTTGGAGGATGACTCCCGGTTCACTGGCGTCCTGATGATTCTAGCAGAAGCTGTGGTTCTACTCGTCTAGTCCCCGACGAGAGATCTAACCTACGACGATCCTAACCGGAGCTCTTGGTTTTTCGGCCGGTGGTCACGGTCGGGTACCTGTTGCTGCTCTGCGCTCCAATTCTACTGTAAGATGCCCGCGTCACGGCCGAGCCTGTGCCGGCACCACCTCGTGGCCGAGCCTGTGCCGGCACCACCTAAAAAAACCGTGGCCTGAGAGGAACTGCGTCAGGCCGAAGTTGCCGTGGGGTACATTGGGGTACATCCGGAGACTCTTGGAATGAGCCGATGCATCCACATGTCCTTTATTGAGTTGTCCCACTTTCGTTGCCAATCGCGTAGAGAGGCAGCGTTGACGGGCGTTCCTATCGCATGACATAGAACTCCGCATCCGTCTTGATGAACAGTCCAATGGGCATCAGTAGCTTAAACGATCTCTTGGAGAAGATCTCGCAAACGTCGGCGTTTGTTGACGCTTCTTGGTTTTGCAGTGCACCAGATGTAGTTTCCTACTACGTGACCAGTCGTCCACAATACTGATCGATTTCTTCGCTGGAGTTCCCGTATACTCTTAGTGTAAGCCTCATCCTCAGTACTTCGTCATACATGCGGTTCCACAGAAGTGGGCCCAGGATGGATCCCTGTGCTACTCCAGCCGTGATGGGAGAACTGAATATACCTTTCTCAGTCTCGCCGAGGAACACTCGATCTTGGAAGTAGCTTTCCAAGATATTGTATAACCCTTCCGGTACACCCATTCGAATCAGCGACTCTGCGCTGTCCGTCGCGCTCTTGAACGCCTTGGTGACGTCTAGCGTAACTACCACACGGTAGCGAATCCCACGCAATTTACGAGATTCGATGCGGACTCGCCAGAGGGCGCCATGCTCGCAAAAAACGATGTTGCCAATGATGTGTTCGGGAGATATGAGAGCTGGATATCTTGTTAATATGATGTTTTGGCTGGAGCACACTTCTGCTAACTATCGAAATTCATCTGAATAAATTTGTGTCAAAAACCAAGCCAAATTCATGTCAAAAATTATCCTGAAGACTGTCCCAGAAAGTATGGACGAACATTGATTTCGCTGTAAATAATTCACAAGTGTTAGATATTCAAATTTTATTCAATATACTGATAATATTAGACTACAACAACAGAATATTATTCTCAACATTTGCTACTTAGCCATTGTAGACTAGCTGGCGCACCTTCTTGCGAACGTTCCTCATTAAATTCCGTACAGATTTCTTGGCGACAAGTTTTGACACTTTTTTCCAATGTTTTTCGAACTGTTGAATGGTTTCGGCTGCCGAGACATGTTTCCTAAAATGTGCCTTCGTTAATGCCCAAAATTCCTCCATTGGTCGAAGTTGTGGGCAATTTGGTGGATTCATGTCTTTTGGGACGAAAGTGACATTTTTGGTAGTATACCATTCTACCGTTGATTTCGAGTAGTGGCAAGAAGCAAGATCTGGCCAGAAGAAAACAGGATCCTTGTGGCTTCGAATCATGGGTAGCAGTCGTTTTTGTAAACATTCCTTGATGTATATTTCGCTGTTCATTGAAGCAGTGGCGATGAAGGGTTTCGAAATGTTACCGCAGCTACAAATTGCTTGCCAGACCATAGTTTTCTTACCAAATTTTTCGACTTCAATCGATGTCTCGGACTGGTTTAACACTTGCCCTTCTCGCACCGTACAATATTGTGGTCCCGACAAGGATTTGTAATCGAGTTTCACGTAGGTTTCGTCGTCCATGATTATGCAGTTCAAATTTCCAGCAAGAATCATATTGTACATCTTTCGAACCCTCGACCTGATCGATGCTTCTTGTTTCGGGCTACGTTTTGGTTGTTTCTGCTTCTTATAGGTTCGAAGATTTAAACGTTCTTTAGCACGAAGAACATTTGACTTCGAAGTGTCCACTTTTTTGGTCACATCCCGAACTAAACCCTCCTTCTTTTGCTCGAACGCCTTCAGTATACGTTTATCCAACTGAGGGTTAGCAGGACCTTTTTTTCGACCCGTTTTCGGTTTATCCTCAAAGGTGTTATCCTCACCGAACTTCCTGATTGCATTTCGCACGGCTTTTTCACTTACTCCTTCCATTTTTGCTACCTTTTCAAGTGACAGTCCGCGTTCTGTGCACCATTTGTACACAATTTTTCGACGTTGTTCTGCTGAAAGTCCACGCATTTCGAAATGAAAACGAATAAACAACTGCACAAGTGGTTAGAGAAGAGTGTAAACAACAGGACGCAGCCATAAAATTGACAGATTCTGAGCCATTGCGAAAAGGCAGCGGTTTTGGTTGCGTCCATACTTTCTGGGACAGTCTTTAATGGAAATAATATAGTCTAATGAAACTGTTCTATTGACATGACCATTATTACACCACTAAGTGGATTAAGACGAGGGTTTTTAACATTAATTGAATGAGTAATTTTTCTTATTTATTGAACCAATAATGCTTATCTTATGAGAAACCTATTTGATGTGAATAAAGTTGTTAAAACCAGAAATGCAAATTTTCACTCTGTTCATAATAATCCCGATACTGCTAGTTAATTCCGATCCAACACAGTTCTGTCGGTTAAATTAGTCATATTTCTGGATTATACCGAAAAAGAAGCCTAGTCGAAAATCCCAAGACTTGTAGTTATCAGTCTCTCGGAATTCCTGGGTTTCATTTGAATACTCATGTAACATTAAAAAATAAACATAAATTTCATTACTTACTTCCCCGACAGCACCAGCGACAGACTGTCCACCTTGGTGACCTTCTCCTGGGCGTAGATCTCCTGGTACTTGAGCGACCGGACCAGTTTCATGCAGTTCAGCACCTTCTTGAACTGATGCCGGGATACCCGCAGCGGCTTGAACAGGGCCACGTAGACCTGGCGGGAGAGAACAGAAAGGAGGGGAAAACTTTGTTGATTATTTATTCAGTGCTCATTGCTCATTGGTGGTGATAAATGGCCGCGGTAGTTGCGTGTAGGAAAATTTGGCGAAAACATGTTTTGATAACAGATTTTGTCGGTTGTTTCTGTGTGCTTAAAAACCGTCACAATTGACGGCGAGTCGGTTGCCGGTTGGTAACAATGAAAGTAATGATCTAATTTGATAGTTCGAAGATGATGATTCAAATGACCGTGAATATGTTGGCCCGGTACTCAAATATTCCGACTCATAAATTTCGTTTGCCGACGTCGTCGTCGTCGTGGGCGTGATTCACTAACTTACTAAATGTGAAGAAAAATTCTGTCTACTACTCGCAGTTTGCTCTTAACCGGTTCCAATTGGCACTACGTCCACTCGATATTCGCCAACCAGATTTTGTTTACAGTTCCGCAATTTTTTATTTAACTTTCACGGTCCGCATGTGATTCACATGACGAAATTTAATGCAATTGCTTTGACGTACAACTCTCATTATTTTTCTCTTGCAGTACAAAAAAAACGGTTTCATCCTTCGCCGTACCACCCTTGAGTTCTAAAACTGGATTGTGTCTGTGTCTGTAGGACTACCACCCTGCTGGAACCCCCCTGACATTTTGTTCAGTCGAGGCAAAGTCTGGGATGAAGGATATTGCAGGGATAGTTTATCGGTTAGTAAAGTGAAACCACTCACGGCAGGAGCTCGAATCAGACCATATCAAAATGGATGCTCATCTCGAAACATATGATGTCCCACCGGTGAGGCAGGAACCCCACAGGCAGGCAGGATGAAGAGTTTATCGAAATGGTTGAATAAGTATGCAATTTATTATGTGGAGCGGAAAGTTTTGCTGCGGCGTAGCGCCAAGATGTTCGCTAGACGGTAGTCTGGCTTACGTTCCAAATAGCTTGATTTGAAAGCACCTGCGACTACACGGTTATCAAAATTGGCAGGAACATTTTGGCCTGATTATTTCGGGAGCCGTCGAAGTCAGCTGACCGACGAGTCGTCAAGATCAACTTACGCTTGACTGTTAAAGTTAAATTCGTTAATTAGCCTAATTGAAAATTGATAACCTGTCTTAATGAAGCTAACCTTTGTTCAGGTCAGTTCTTCTTCCAATGCGAGTTTGAACATTTTGATCGCACGTGTTCTTGATTGAACAATGCTGACTAGTAAAGCCTAGGATGAAAAGTTTCAATCTAAAATGCGACAATTTTTTTGTCCATTGTTGTAACAGTGCGTGAGCCTATCATTCACGCACATGTCTGAATACACTAACCGGAGAAATTCCACGAGCTTTGTTCTATCTTATCTGCTATCGGGGGGATTCAATATCACCATTTTTTATTATAGATTCACAATTTGCACCACCTGCGTGTGCTCGCGGGGTCCAAAGAGTGTTTTACTTCCTTTCAATTGAATTCGACTGTGTTAGTTTGGAATTCGTTTTAACCGCACTCGAAACGATAGCAAATCCCAGGCATAAGGTGACCCACTAGAAACCACCGAACGACTAATTGTCTGTTTCAAGCGCCTTAATAACACAATCAATCATCCAAATGCTTTCGTTCCTATCGTTCGCCCGAAGAAGATATATAACGTAATTATCTGCATTTCCTCCTATGAGAATTCCTGTTTGTACGTGATTCAACGAGTTCTTCCAGTTCTTTGATTTTAATATGTAGTCCTATGTATCTCTACAACGTTGATTTGATCCTTTTCATATTGTGAAATGTGATAACTGATTTTAGTTCTTTAGTTTTTATTTTAACTTTTTCATCGAAACACTCGGTCAGATGATTCACCATAAACTATCCATACAAATGACTAAGACTAGGTTGAATTCATGGATCAGGGTCATTTCGCCGAAAGCTGTTTCGCCGAAAGGGTCATTTCGCCGAATCCTACAATTGTCTTAATATTATAATTGGAATTGATCTAAAATAAACACAAACGAATGATAATACGTTAACGCCCGTTTTGTGGATCTACGATTGTACTTCTTGAATAAAGATTGGCTCATGAACCTCAGAACGGAGTTCCCAAGGAAACTTGTTGACTATTAGCCACTAATCATCAATGCAATTTCAGTTCCACTGCAACTATCGGGCTGATCGGACGCAAGTTCGTGTTTCTCCAGTGGTGCGGTAAATTGTTTTATTCCGCTTTCAAGGTCATTTCGTATTCTATTGTCTGAATCAGTGCGGTCGAGTGATAGTTCGAATTAATCCGTCTTCAAGGTCAATTGTGAGTTGTGTAAAGAAGCACTGTGTGGTACCGTTAGCCAGCGCCCAGCTGGGCGCTGCTTCTATATTGTTAACAAATACATTGGACAGTGTATAGTGAAAAAACGTATAAGATTCCATTGTACAGTGCAGAGACTGCAAAAAAGTGCTTTTTCCTCTAGGAGGTTTTTTGCACTTTATTGATCAGGAATATCCACCGATTGACTAGGACCGGGCCTTGTCTGCCGTTCACCCTTTGAGAGCTAAAGCTAAGTATTTTTGCCTTTTTCTTTTTTCCCCCTGTTCTTCAATACCACTACATTTGTCCTCCAATATTTACCCGCACGGACACATTTCCGTGCCATGACAGAAGGCACAGAATTGCCTGACCTCCCTCCAGATGACAAAATGGAATCATCTTATAGCCAAATATCTCGTGTAAAAAATTATCCCGATGGACTTGCACTCCCGGCCGGACCATATGCGGTTTACATCCGGACCAAAGCCAACGGTAAAAAATTGAATCTTCTAAGACTTTCTGAAGACCTGTCCTCGCGATACAATACCGTACAAAAAATTGAAAAAGTACGCCCGGACAAGCTTAGGGTCTTGTTAGCCAGTGCAAAACAGGCTAATGAGATCGTTCAAAATGAGCATTTCACGCGGGAGTATCGCGTATACGTACCAGCTCGCGAAGTCGAGATAGACGGCGTGATCACCGATCCGAGTCTGACTTGCGAGGACGTTCTTAAGCATGGGGCAGGCGGTTTTAAAAACCCCTTACTCAAGAACGTTAAGATACTGGACTGCAAGCAATTGCGTTCAGTATCGACCGCTGAGGATGGCACTAAGTCCTATATCCCATCAGACTCGTATCGGGTGACTTTCGTTGGCTCGGCTTTGCCTAACTACGTCCTCCTGGACCGAATTCGTTTACCTGTTCGCCTTTTTGTGCCGCGGGTCATGAACTGCACTAATTGCAAACAATTGGGACATACAGCATCCCATTGTTGCAATAAATCCCGGTGTATAAAGTGTGGAGGGAGTCATGCGGATAACTCCTGCAGTGGAGACAATGAAAAGTGTCTCTACTGTAAGGAGGGGCCGCATGACCTCTCTGATTGTCCCGCGTACAAATTGCGCCAGGATAAGATGAGGCGTTCACTTAAGCAACATTCAAAGCGTTCTTTTGCTGAAATGTTGAAGAGTGCTACGCCTCCAGTAAACCTGTACGCTTGTTTGGCAACTGACGAGAGCGAATATGATGACCCCCTCGAAGGTACATCTTCGGCTGTCCCTCTTAGCTCATCATACAGAAAGAGAAGAAATAAATGTTTTCAAAAGCTCCCTAGTAAGGGTTCGAAGATGTCCTCTGATGGGTCTCGAAAAATTACAACAACTGGTAGTGATGGCAAAAAACCAGAGAGAAAAGCTCCAGGCCTTGGAAAATTGAATTCCGAGCAAGAATTTCCATCACTTCCTGGGACTTCAAAACCCCCGAAAGTCCCTAAAGATCAGTCAGAAAATTTACCAAATACTGGGTTTGTTAAATTCTCTGATATTGTGGACTGGATCATGTCTACTTTCAATATTTCTGAACCTCTTAAAAGCCTGATAATGGCTTTTATTCCTACAGTTAAAACATTCTTGAAGCAGTTGACTGCAAAATGGCCCCTTCTTTCAGCGATCGTATCCTTCGATGGCTAAGACACCCACCGAGGTCACGGATACAATCACTGTTATACAGTGGAATTGTAGAAGTATCATCCCAAAAATAGATCCTTTCAAATTTCTAGTAAATAATCTGAAATGTGACGCATTTGCATTGTGCGAAACTTGGCTAACTTCTGAAATACCCTTAAACCTCCACGATTTTAACATTATTCGTCTGGATCGAGATGATTCCTATGGAGGAGTACTTTTGGGGATCAAAAAGTGCTATTCTTTCTATCGCATTAACCTCCCCTCGATACCAGGTATTGAAGTTGTCGCATGTCATGTTACAATCAAAGGCAAGGACCTTTGCATTGCTTCCATCTACATTCCCCCAAGAGCCTCGGTTGGGCATCGGCGGCTCAATGATATCATAGAGCTTCTTCCCGCACCGACGTTGGTTTTAGGAGACTTTAACTCACACGGTACGGGATGGGGCTGTCTTCACGACGATAACAGATCAACTATGATCCATGATATCTGCGACAACTTCAATATGACAATCTTGAATACGGGAGAAATGACACGAATTCCTGCACCACCAGCAAGACCAAGTGCGCTAGACTTATCCCTTTGCTCGACATCGCTACGGTTGGATTGCACGTGGAAGGTAATCCCTGATCCCCACGGTAGCGATCATCTGCCTATCGTAATTTCAATCGCCACCGGATTAAGACCATCGGAAACAATCAATGTTTCGTATGACCTCACACGAAACATTGATTGGAAATGCTACGCAAATTTGATATCTGAGAATCTAGAAACAACACAAGAACTTCCTCCGGAGGAAGAGTACACGTTTTTGGCTGGCTTGATTCTCGACACCGCGACTCAAGCTCAGACGAAACGTGTACCCGGCGCGAAAACTAACATCCGTCCCCCCAACCCGTGGTGGGACAAAGAGTGCTCAGAATTAAACGCGGAGAGAACTTCATCATTTGTCGAGTTTAGGAAAAACGGAACACCTGATAATTTTAGAAACTACGCGGCATTAGACGCTAAAATGAAAAGCTTGATTAAAGCGAAGAAAAGCGGTTATTGGCGTCGATTCGTAGACGGATTATCGAGAGAAACATCAATGAGCACTCTTTGGAACACAGCCCGACGAATGCGCAACAAAAACACCACAAACGAAAGCGAGGAATATTCTAACCGCTGGATATTCGATTTCGCTAAAAAAGTATGTCCTGACTCTGTTCCGGAACAGACAATCATGCGCGTCGCTTCATCAAACAGAAACGAAACACCTTTTTCGATGGTCGAGTTCTCACTTGCGCTTTTATCGTGTAACAATAAATCTCCGGGGTTAGACAAAATCAAATTCAACTTGTTGAAAAATTTGCCTGACTCTGCCAAAAGGCGCTTATTGAATTTATTCAATAGGCTTCTTGAGGATAATATTGTCCCACATGACTGGAGACAAGTAAGAGTTATTGCCATTCAAAAACCAGGGAAACCAGCCTCCGATCACAATTCGTATCGGCCGATTGCTATGCTTTCCTGTATCCGGAAATTGTTCGAAAAAATGATTCTGTTTCGTCTAGACAATTGGGTCGAGACTAATGGCTTACTTTCAGATACACAATTCGGCTTCCGCAGGGGCAAAGGAACGAACGATTGTCTTGCGTTGCTCTCAACCGAAATTCAAATGGCATTTGCTCGTAAAGAACAAATGGCGTCAGTTTTCCTAGACATCAAGGGGGCTTTTGATTCAGTTTCCATAAACATCCTATCTGAGAAGTTGCATCAGCATGGTCTTTCACCAATTTTGAATAACTTTTTGTATAATCTGTTGTCCGAGAAATACATGTATTTCGCGCATGGTGATTTGTCGACAATACGATTCAGTTACATGGGTCTTCCTCAGGGCTCATGCTTAAGCCCCCTTTTATACAACTTTTACGGGAACAACATTGATGAATGTATCAACACATCTTGCACGCTAAGACAACTTGCCGACGACAGCGTTGTGTCTATTATAGGACCCAAAGCTGCCGATCTCCAAGGACCATTGCAAGATACCCTCGACAACTTGTCGACATGGGCTCTTCAAATGGGTATCGAGTTCTCCACGGAGAAAACTGAGCTGGTTGTATTTTCAAGGAAGCGAGAACCAGCACAATTACAGCTTCAACTAGGGGGTGAAACCATAGCTCAGGTCTTCACATTTAAATATCTCGGGGTCTGGTTCGACTCCAAAGGCACCTGGGGATGTCACATTAGGTATCTGAAACAAAAATGCCAACAGAGAACCAATTTTCTTCGTACAATAACCGGATCATGGTGGGGTGCCCACCCAGGAGACCTGATCAGGTTATACCAAACAACGATATTGTCCGTGATGGAATACGGATGCTTTTGCTTCCGATCCGCGGCGAACACTCATTTCATCAAGCTGGAAAGAATTCAGTATCGTTGTTTGCGTATTGCCTTAGGTTGCATGCAGTCGACTCATACGATGAGTCTCGAAGTGCTCGCGGGCGTCTTACCGTTGAAAAACCGATTCTGGGATCTCTCATATCGATTGCTAATCCGATGCGACATCTTGAATCCGATGGTGATTGAAAACTTCGAAAGGCTTGTCGAGCTCAATTCTCAGACCCGTTTTATGTCCTTGTATTTTGATTACATGGCTCAGAATATTAATCCTTCTTCGTTTGTTTCCAATCGTGCTCATTTCTTGGATACTTCTGATTCTACTGTGTTTTTCGACACATCCATGAGAGAAGAAATTCGTGGAATCCCGGATCACGTGCGCCCTCAAGTGGCCCCAAATATTTTTTATAATAAATTTAGAACAGTCAACTGTGAAAAGGTGTTTTACACTGACGGTTCAAACATCAACAGGTCCACAGGCTTCGGCATCTTCAATCAAAACATCACCGCTTCTCACAAACTCAATGATCCGGCTTCAGTTTACGTTGCTGAATTAGCTGCTATTCAGTACACCCTTGAGATCATTGAAACCTTGCCCAAAGACCATTACTACATTGTCACGGACAGTCTAAGCTCAATAGAAGCTCTCCGGGCAATGAAGCCAGGAAAGTATCCCCCATATTTCCTGGGGAAAATACGGGAACACTTGCGAACTTTATCTGAACGGTCTTATTTAATATCGTTAGTCTGGGTCCCTTCGCATTGTTCCATTCCAGGCAATGAAAAGGCAGACTCATTGGCTAAGGTGGGCGCATTAGAAGGTGATATTTATGAAAGACCAATCTGCTTCAATGAATTTTTCAGTATCTCTCGTCAGAAAACTCTCGAAAGTTGGCAAACTTCATGGAGCAATGGCGAACTGGGACGATGGCTACATTCCATTATCCCTAGGGTATCGACGAAACCTTGGTTCAGGGGGATGAACGTGAGTCGCGATTTCATTCGTGTTATGTCGCGGCTCATGTCAAATCACTACACTTTCAACGCACATCTCCGGCGTGTTGGGCTTGCGGAGAGCGGTCTCTGCACCTGTGGCGACGGTTATCAGGACATCGAGCATGTCGTGTGGTCGTGCGTAGAGTATCGTGACGCCAGGTCGAAGCTACTGGAATCCCTTAGGGCCCGAGGTAGACCGCCTGAGGTTCCGGTTCGGGATGTGTTGGCGAGTCGGGATAGTTTATATATGCTTCTCATATACCAGTACCTTAAACACATTGATATACAAGTGTAATGTGTTATCCCTCGCTCAGAAAGTATAAACTCCACCTACAGCTTCGACACTAACATCCGCCCGATTCTCTCGATCCCCGTCCCTGTCCACCATCTTCATTGGAACTAACAAGATCTTTTTTTGTCACTAACTTTTTCGTTACCCCTTCCCTGTCTCTTCACCATCTCGATGGCAACTAATTAGATCTTTATCGTTTTCAAACATTTTGTTCCCACATCCCCTTTTTACCCCGTTTCCACAATATTTACTTTTTTTTTTCATTCTCTTCCGTAACATCACCATCATCGTCCACGGAAGGCCGCCCCAGTCGAAAACCAGCACGCGGGCCACCCGCCGGGCCTTCGTAGCCTGGGGGTGTTTCCCGCGGACCCACACGGACCGAAGGATGCGGCCAACATGGATCTTCGCCAACGGCATATGGAAGACCCTCATGCGATATTCAATTCACCGGCCACTACCGATCGCTTCTCGAGAATCCGCTACCGCTACATTACATAATGATACTATTCTAGTTTTAAGTTAGTCGTAATTGAGATTAGTAAATACCCTTGGCATCTTAGAGCTTAAGCAGTGTGCCTTAAAATTATATTATAATATTGAATAAAAAAAATCAATGCAATTTCATAGGTGTAGCTACCAAGCAAATGTATGTGGTATTTTCCGTTTACTAAGTCCGTTTACTAAAGCAAAGAAACCTAGCTTTGAGTAGACCGGGCAAACGAGGCGGTTACAGGTTTGTATGCAAGAGGCCGCCGCTTCCGACAGCGGATCGGTGGCCAACTCAGCCGGTGTCGCCTCGGCGGCTTTATGCTATCTTGGCTTACCTTTCCTAATATACGTTGGAAAGTCATACAGTTTCACAATCACAATGTATCGTATAGCTGAAGTGTACATAAAACAATACTTTTTTCAATATGAAAATGAAATTAGTTTTGTAACGACGTGTTTTTGCGAGGAGTTATTTCAATATGAAGACAACAGCCGTCGTAAGTCATAGTTTTTTGGTGAAAGTATGGTTAGCATGCTCTAGCTAAGCGAACAAGTCCGAAGCGATTTGCATAGTGGCAATTTCGATTTGTAAGACGAAGAACGAGCCGTGGCATTACCGAAGTGTTAAGATGAAGAATTGGTTTGAATATTGGTCGATCAAGACCCGTCGCAAGATGGAAAAAAATCACTCGAAGTCATTTAACCAGCTATTTGACAAAGTTTAAAGAAATGATCTGAAAAGGTTGACAATATGGTGCCGTATGAATTGAAGCCAAGGGACGTCGAAATCCGTTTATTCACGTGCGTGCAACTGCTTCGACGGTGCAAAAGAAAAGGTTTTTATTTTCCATCGAATTGTTACTGGCAAAGAAAAGTGAGTCCGTTACGGCCTTTCGGAATATTCATCGTCTGAAGGTTATGCGCTGTATATGGTGGTACTAAAGGGTTATTTTTTTAGAGGTATAGGATTTGATTTTGGAAAACACACATAAAATTTGAGAAAATTGATAAAATCTCTATTGAAATCGATAGAACGATCAATATAATTTAATGTTTGAAGATGATTTCATGCAAATGTTGGCCGCGGCTCCGCTTCAGATGGCTCATGTGCAAGGTCCAATTTTGGCACACTCTCTCCAACATATCGGCCGGTATTTCACAAACAAGTGCTTCAATACTGGCTTCCAGTGCGTCAATGGTTGCTCCTTATAGACATGAGCCCTAACATGGCCTCCTAAGAAATAGTTCATAGGTGTTAAATCACACGATCTATACGGTCAATTGGCGGGTCCAAAACGTGACTAACAAAAACGTGATAAACTGTTCACCGAAGGCTCTCAATTTGGTCATTGTTTCGCGTGCCGTGTGGGATGTGGCACCGTCTTGTTTGAACCACATGTCAAGCATGTCCAATTCTCTCATTTTGCGATAGCGCCATCCGGCCAACAACCCACACCAAAGAGTGACTTTTTTGAAATGCATTGATAGCTCTTGCAATGCTTCTGGCCGGTCTTCACTCCAGATGCGGCAATTTTGCTACGAGAAATGAGCTTCGTCGATGAACACAATTTTTCGATAAAAAAGTGTATCTCTTAATCTCATAATCGACCATAAATTCTGATAGAAAAATTCAATAATTTGCAAGCGTTGTTCGTTCGTAAATCGATTCATTATTAAATTATAGACCAAACTGAACAAGTTTGACAATGACACAAGACACGATTCACGCGTGATCTGTCAAAAACAGTGTTGCTAACCAGGAAAAAATCACTCTTTAGCTGATTTTGGTGAATTATGAGCAACTGTTAACGAGCGGAAAGATCACGTGAGAGGTTTATCAACGATAATTGAAGCGCTTGAGTCGAGCACCGTATGAAAAAGGGCCTCAACACACCGATGGAAACCAGAAAGTAATGTTGCAACATGACAATGCTCGCCCAAATGTTGCACAGGCGGTAAAAACATGCTTAGATTCGCTCAAATGGAACGTCCTACACCTGGCTGGCCAACACTTCTCTAATTATAATGAATTAAAAAAAAACCTGTTTTAATCCACCTAGTGGTGTAATAAAGCCATTCTCATATCAATCGTACTATCATATATAATACTGTGGTATAATTATAATGACTACCGGTTGGAGTAGTTCTGATGTCGATTTAGATTTTTTACGTTTTTTTGTTTCGTCCTTCATATAATGATATAAAATTTTCAATATACTTCACCCTATAATTCCGAAACAGGAAGTCGGATCAGGATGAAATTCAGGAATTCCGTAACCTTTCATTTGGATCCAAGTGTGTGAAAATCACTTAAAACTTCATTGAAGAAAGGGAGTGAGATTCATTTGGGAAAATATGACCACTATTTCCAGTGTCTCCGGAATCGGAAACCGAGAACCAGGATGGCCAAAATCAGTCTGTTTGGAAGGCAGTTTAGAATTGTTTTAAAAGTTTTTTGTTTCGCCCCTTTAAGTGATGGTATACAATTTTTAACAATCATTACCCTATAATTCATTTACTTTTGAATCTAAATTTGTACTAATCGGTCACACCATCTCTGAGAAAAGTGAGTAAGTAATATGGAATTAGATTTTTCACTCTAATCACCCTATGATTCCGGAACCGGAAGTCGGATTCAGGTGAAACTCAAAAGCTTTGCGAAGGATCAAAAGACCATTCATTTGAATCTAAGTTTGTAAAAACCGGTCACGCCAACTCTGAGAAAAATTAGTATGCATATTTTTTTTTAACATTTTGCCCCATAACTCTGGAACCGGAAGTCAGATGCGAACAACATTCAGGAATAGTTCCATTAATTTCAAGGTAGATGTAGAAAAAATATGACTTCCGATGGACAATACTTTGAATATTTTTAAAACCAGCTCAAATCCGTGTCAAAAGTTATCTCAAACAAACACGTGTTCAGGAGACCATTTGGATGGCAAGAGAAAGTGGAGAAATGTTCATTCAAATTGATCGGGTCGATCAAAATTTATAGTCGAAAACGTAAATTTTTTCTTCAAATGTGAAATAATTTTAAATTTTGAAATTTTTTTGTGAGAACCGTCTTCTGAATCGAGGACCGAGTGTCCTATCCCATTCAACTCAGATCGTCGGGATCAGAAATGTAACAAAAATATGCATTCACTTTTCTTGGAGATGGGTGAACCGATTTGTTCAAGATTCGCATGGAAGATCTTATTATTTCAAGAGCTTTTTTTTAACTTTATCCGGATCAGACTGCTGGTTCCGAATATACGGGATGAGGTGTGTTTAAAATTGCAAGCCGTCATTCAGAGTAACGGATCAGGGTCATTTCGCCGAAAGCCGTTACGCCGAATGACATTTCACCGAATGGGTCACATCGCCGAATGTCATTCCGGCGAAAGCCATTTCGCCGAAAGGGTCATTTCGCTGATTCCTGCAATTGTCTTAATATTATAATTGGAATTGATTTAAAATAAACACAAATGATCACAATTGTACTTTTTGAATAAATATTGATTCTTGTACTTTTGAATAAAGATAGATTCATGAACCTAAGACCAGAGTTCCCAAGGAAACTTTTTGACTATTAGCCACTAACCATCAACGCAATTGCATAACATAGGTGTATCTGTATGTGTATGTGGTTTCCGTTTACGAAGTGAAAAAATATCTAATGCGGCTTCGCGGCATCGATTTGATTCGTATGCTGTCCGACCTCGCTCGTACGGACCTAACTAAAGCAAAGAAACCTAGCTTTGAGTAGACCGGGCAAATGAGGCGGCTGCAGGTTTGTATGCCGCCGAGCCATCTTGGCTTCGGTTATGTGGCTGCGCCACATCAGGTCTACAGGAGGCATAATAACACAAAAAATAATAATATGATGTATTCGAAAGTACCCCTTCGGCGAAATGTCCTTTTCGGCGAAATGACCCTTTCGGCGATACGATTTTCGGCGAAATGGCATTCAGCGAAATGGCATTCGGCGAAATGGCATTCGGCGAAATGACCCGCTTCCCACAGTAAAGATGAAAAAAAATGGAAAAATTTGTCTCAATTCAACTCAAATCAGTTTCAATTTGTAGGTTATGTTAGTTCCAAATAAAATTTCGGCTGGTCAAAAACGCAAAAAATAGAAAAAAACATAAATAAAAGGCCCTATGGTCCCATAAGTTGCAATTGAAATTTTATTCAAATCCGCCTTCGGTTCCGGAACCACAAGGAGAAGTGTTTTTAAAATTGTCAACCGGAAAAAAACGAAAAGAATCGTCTAAATTAGGCTTGAAACCATTTCAATTCGTGGATTATGTTAGTTGCTGGCTCAACGAACCAATTTCGGCAAACATAGGTTCAAACTTCCAGGGTCCGGAAGTACCGGAAATAGTAATCAAAATCTCAGCAAACGGAACTCACTTCAGTTTCCCAGAGACAGCTGAACCGATTTTCACTAACTTAGGCTCAAATGAAAGGTCCCATGGTCCCGTAAAATGCAATTGAATTTTGCTCTGATTCGACTACATCTTCCGGCAGTTATTCAAAGCGACCAAGTAGAGAACGGAATAGTTAATCTAAAATTGGCTTAAAACTGACAACGATTGTATAATATTGTACTAGTTTATGCCAAAATATTTATTTTCTATTCAAGATTCGATGAAAAGTTTTTTTTTGAAGAATCCCAAGCTAACTAATAGTATGTAGTATATTAGTAATGAAAATCAATGAATATATGAGTTTAAGAAAGGGCGACTTTAGCAGATAAACATAAAGTGCTAGAGCACTGATGAGTCGAAGACAAAATATAAAAATTAAAAGAAAAACTTTGCGTTCAGTTCAAACCGGTCAACCTTGCGGTAGCAAAACTCCTAAATGACCTTTTTCAGTCATTCATGTTGCCTTCGAGGTATTTCTGCCATGTCTGAAATATCGTAAATATTCCGGTTGGATGTATGTTTCCACCATCGTCGCATATCACAGCAATAAGCTGTTCTTAGCATTTCACCGCCGTGTTGCAATCTAGTTGGAGACTCAACGGTGGTTGAGAATTTCTTCCACGTGTATCAGTTCCGTAAGATCTATCACCAGAAGCATAATATCTCCGAAATTCGATGATTTTTTTAAGAATGCCTCAGTAATCAACATTAATGAATATATGAGTTTTCTAGACAGCCATCATCACACCGTTAGGTGGATTAAAATAGTTTTTTTTGTGTGTTTTAAGATATGTTGTAGCAAATAACTGATGGAATTCATTGCACTCTTGATGAAAATGGAAAGATGATGAACCAAAAACGTAAAAATTTTCTAAAAAGCTTGATTTTTGAAAATTATTGAAATATTTTTTCAAATGCTCTACTTTTTAATTTTACGAAAGAACGCAAGATTTCAAGGTCAATTTTATTAACTGTTATCGTTTTCGAGATAAAGCAATAAAATACATAAATATACAAAGCTATTTTAAAATAAAGTAACGGGTTCAACTCACAAATTCTCATTTCTGCTATTTCAATCATTAGTCTTTTTCTAGTCTGTTTTTTTTTTAATTTGACGATACACGTCAAATTACACTCAAAATGACTCCTACGAACGGTGATGGACTCCTGACGTCTGTTGACGCTACTCCAGAAATAGCAACAACCGAATCCGTACGTCATCATATCATCTGATCTCGGTACTACCCCGCACGGCATTGTAATTGTAATTAATTGTACGATAACAAAAGCGGACAGTATCGTGATGTTTTATCTGATGTTTGCCTTCAACCGGGACTATTCCCCGTGGATTGCAGCACAGGGGCATACATCAATCATTCAACTAACGCCAACAGCATTCAATGATAGCCAACCGATAGATAGGAAGCTAAATTTAGGTTGAATCTATCTCTAGAAGTTCACGGAAGCCTCCAGGATGATGGAGAGTGCCTAGTGAGTTATAAATGGCTGGAATATTTTGGTTTTTTTCTACGCAATCGGTTTCGGATTACCTTGTTTTTAGCACAACATTAGAATTGAAAAATTCGCATGAAACTCTACGAAGCACTTTTCCACTGCAAATTTATATCATATTTCATCATGTCCTGATGATCATATTGTATGAATCACAATTCTACCAGCTCGTATGTGGAAGTCACCATCGGCTGAAAATCGATTTCAGCTACCAATACTTCGGGAACGGTTTCAATAATCTGATGCAATAAAAACTGAACTTTCTTCAGTAAGACAGAAAAAAAACCTCCTCAATACTAAGTCCATTTAATCTCCCCGAAGCGTACCTTTGGCCCGGTCACGGCTTTTTGCTGAGTCATGGTGAGTCCGAATAAAAACCGTAAACACAACCGTTGATCCTGCTCGTCAGGTGAAAGATTCGACGGGTTAAATGCGAGCAACTGTCACTTTGTCACGTTCTTACATCGGAGAAAAAAATAGCTGACTGCAATTAACCGATTATTTACCGACGTATTGCGCATTCGAGTTATCAGATAAAACCACGGCAATGTTCGTCATGGTTGAGTAAAGTCTAGCTAATTCAATGGCACTCATCTTTGGCAGATTAAGATTGCATGATTTGGCGAAAAGGTTCGAAACGGGAAAATTCTTGTTTTTAAAGATGATATAGATGATATGATTTTTTAATTGTAGTTACTTGATTCAAATAACTCAATTATTTGGTGTACAGAGTAAAGATATCGGGTCACAATGGACTTCCTTGTGATAATAATTATGCAAATAGCCGGCTCCAGCTGACTAGTACCAATTAAAATAACCGAACACCAATCCAAACCAATTCATTTCACCAGTGATGCATGTGACTTCGGGCACGTTCTCCTAGCTTACTCATGGACGCAGTTTCGAGACCATTTCGTTACTAAGCTGGCCGGAGATTTATCATGCCAGTGAAGTACTGATTGTAATTTTTTGTCGTTCGAACTGATTCATAATCCAATCAAATCAAATGATTTCGCTCTTACGGGTCATAAACAATTGAGTGAGGCCGGCAAAAGTTGTCGGTTTGAAAGTGTTTTATGATTTTTAATGCTTTTTTGGAAAACCATTTTCGTTCCAAATTGTCGCCTTCGACTTATCAATGCATTAGCAGTTTATGTTGAACTGATAATACCGTCTCAGGATCGTCTCTTTTGAGGAATTTGACTCTCTGTTTCAACAAAGTTAACAGCCGATTTATAGCGTACAGAACCATTGCATGGCTGGTACTACGATCCTGCGGAAACTAGGAAAATGAACCCTAATGCCACCACGTGGTTCAATATAAACCGCTAAGCAGACTTAGAGTTAATGCTATTTGCAAAACACTTGCATTTAGGACCTAATTACAATGACACACCAAACGAAAACGAGGTGGCATTAGCAGATCAACATTAACTGCTAATGCACTGATGAGTTGAAGGCGGAATGTAAAAACTAGAAAAAAAAATTCTTTGTGTATTTAGCTCAAACCGTTCAACCTTGCGGTACCAAAACTCCCAAATGATACCAAATCGCTCATTAATGTTGCCTTCAAGGTATAACTGTCCTATTTGATACATCGGTTGAATGTAGGTTTCCACCATCGTCGCACACAGAGTCAGTTACAAGTTGTTCTTGGCATTTCACCGCATGGTTGCAATGCAGTTGAAAACTGGATGGTTTTCGAGAATTTCTTTCACATTTTTCAATCTGATGTGTACACGAAAACGACGCATTAAATCAAAAATATTCAAATCCGAATGATCGATGTCACCAGAAGAATAAGTGTTCTTGATTGGTAAAAGTTGTTCAAAGAGGGTCGACAACGCGTTGACGATGAACCACGTCAAAGTAAGTCAAAAATCAAGGTAATGTTGACTCCGACAAACATCGATGCAATCTTCAATTGAATCGATTCGCTCTCTGTATTAAGTAAGTAAGTTAGTATATAAGTTCCATTTCCCCAGCAAATAATGTCCTGTCCTCATGGTAATAACCAAATCATATATAACAGATCGGCTGAAAAGTTCGTATCGTTTCTATGAGAGGGCGCCACTAGAATTAAATCCATACCATTTTCAGTTAGTACCAACCTTCAAAAGATACGTGTATAAATTTGACAGCTGTCTGATCATTAGTTTGTGAGATATTGCATTTTGAGTGAAGCTACTTTTGTTATTGTGAAAAAAATGGAAGAAAAGGAATTTCGTGTGTTGATGAAACACTACTTTTTGATGAAAAAAGCGCCGCCGATACCAAAAAATGGCTTGATGAGTGTTATCCAGACTCTGCACCGGGCGAAGTAACAATTCGTAAGTGGTTTGCAAAATTTCGTACTGGTCATATGAGCACCGAAGACGATGAACGCAGTGGACGTCCAAAAGAGGCTGTTACCGATGAAAACGTGAAAAATATCCACAAAATGATTTTCAATGACCGTAAAGTAAAGTTGATCGAGATATCTGACACCCTAAAGATATCAAAGAAACGTTTGGACATATTATTCACGAATATTTGGATATGAGAAAGCTTTGTGCAAAATGGGTGACGCGTGAGCTCACAATCGATCAAAAACAACAACGAATTGATGATTCCGAGCAGTGTTTGGAGCTGTTATATCGAAATAAAACCGATTTTTTTCATCGATATATAACAATGGACGAAACATGGCTCCATCACTTCACTCCGGAGTCCAATCGACAGTCAGCTGAGTGGACTGCACGCGATGAACCGAACCCAAAGCGTGGAAAGACTCAACAATCGGTCGGTAAGGTTATGGCGTCTGTATTTTGGGATTCGCATGGTATAATTTTCATCGACTACCTTGAAAAGGGAAAAACCATCAACAGAAACTATTATATAGCGTTATTAGAGCGTTTGAAGGACGAAATTTAAAAAAAAACGGCCTCATTTGAAGAAGAAAAAAGTTTTGTTTCATCAAGGCAATGCACCGTGTCACAAGTCGATGAAAACCATGCTGAAATTGGACGAATTGGGCTTCGAATTGCTCCCTCATCCACCGTATTCTCCAGATTTGGCCCCCAATGACTTTTTCCTGTTCTCAGACCTCAAGAGAATGCTCGCTGGTAAAAAATTTAGAAGCAATGAAGAGGTAATCGCTGAAACTGAGGCCTATTTTGAAGCAAAGGACAAATCGTACTACAAAAATGGTATCGAAAAGTTGGAAGATCGCTATAATCGCTGTATCGCCTCTGATGGCAATTATGTTGAATAATAAAAACGAATTTTGGCAAAAAAAATGTGTGCTTCTATTAAACGATACGAACTTTTCAGCCGAACTGTTATAATAGGGCTGAAAAGTCACCACTTGTGGCTGAACACCCAATTAAAATCTCAATAATTTAATTTTAACTCATATTCCAATAAATAGTTATTTTTAAAAAAATGGTAATGTTGACAGCTGTCTTTGATTATCGAGGTGTGGTGCACTCCGAATTCCTTCCGACCGGCCAAACTGTCAACAAGGAATCCTATTTGAGTGTTATGCGTCATTTGCGTGAAGCTATTCGTAAGAGAAGGCCGACAACTCTTGGTTTTTGAACCATGCTGCATTATTCCACAACCACCGTATTCACCCGATTTAGCTCCGTTTTACTTCTACCTATTTTAGCAAACTCAACCGACTGCTCCGGGGGAACCATTTTAAGTCAATTGAAGACATCCAACGTGAATCGCTTTGCACATTGAAGGCTATTCCGGAAATTGACTAACAACTGTTTCGAGAATTGGAAAAAAAAACGTTGGCACATGTGTATTTTTTGCCCACAGTAGTAAGAGTTCAATATGGTCATATTAAAAAAAAAACACAATCAGAATATGAGATCAAAAACGAGTCTATAATATTTAATCACAAAAAACGCTTGGCCTCATGTTTCGGCTTCGAACAAAGACTAATTAAATAAAAATGAAAGAAAAACTCTGGCCTAGCACGCGTTATAGTCCAGACTTGGGACCATCCGACTACTACTTTTTTCGATCGAAGCAGATTCATTCGAAGGAATCGAAGATTTAGTCGATTAGTACGAGTTAGCTGTTTAAAAGTTTTTTGTTTACTGGTTCAGATATGCGCTAAAGTATTAATTATCACGATCTATTAACTTTAGTTGGTTTGACGTAAAGCCGCCATAACTAAGTTCAGTTTTTTTTTGCAATGACTGAGTGGAAACATATATTGGAGAAGCCAAAGGAATGAAAAACTAACAGAAAAGATGATTTTTTGAAAAAAAAAAAGATACGTTCAGAGACAGGACTCGAACCTGCGTTCTTATGCATTCCGTACATACGCGGTACCATTTCGCCACTATGAACCTTGTTATTACACACTCTAAAACGCAGTTAGACATGGTAGAAACGTACATCGAACATGGTCTAAATCCAAAATTAACTCTTATCTAGATAACTCATTTTGCATACATTCCGAATAAAACACGAATTTATCGATCTCGAAATGACCTTATCGAAAGGTATTATCATCCAAAATTGCCAAACTTCAACTGCATTTTTTATCGTGCTTTAAAAATCCTGAATACTTTCTATTTTGTACAGGACAGTTGCTCTTTAGTTATAAAAATGATATCGATGATAAATGATATGTTCCACGTTAAATTGGAACACGGAAAATTTTGCTCGCGCATCGCGAAAATCCGAGCCACTGAACTCATACTACTGTGAGCGAAAAATAGCAAAACTTTGATCATAATTTCAAAATTCTTTATTTATTCTTTCAAATCTAATTCGTCCCCCTCGGTCCCAATACACTTGTGCCAATGTTTTTTTCGAGCCCCCGAAACAGTTGTCAAAGTCAATTTCCGGAATAGCCTTCAGTGCGCGAAGCGATTCACGTCTGATGTCTTCAATTGACTCAAATCGGTTCCCCCGAAGCGATCGTTCGAGTTTACTGAATAGCTAGCAGTCACACGGAGCTAACTCTGGCGAATACGGTGGTTGCGGAACGATATCGGTTGAATTTTTGGCGAAAAAATCACGAAGAGTCAATGCAGTGCTTTCATTTTTCGTAGGCACTAATGAACTTTCAAAATGGTTTTTACTGATCCTTCCGATATTCCAACGATCCTAGTAAGGTCTCTGACTGTTAATCGTCGATTCTCGAGTACCATTTTCTTGGGTTTATTGACGTGTTCATCATCAGTTGATGTTGATGGCCGTTGTGGACGTGGTTGGTCGTCAACGCGTTCTCGACACTCTTTGAACAAATTGTACCAATCAAAAACACTTGCTCGCGACATAAAATCATACAATTGATCCCGGACACAAAATTTAATGAAACTACTTTGTTGAATAATTTCACTCATTGTAAAAATCGCCGATTGCGGTTTTAATATTTCAGAAAGACATTTAGCTGTATAAGTTTACAAACTAATATTTTGTATGGCATATTTTTCGGAAGTTTAAATTACTAAATATAAATCGCAATCGGGACTATGAATCAGGAAATCATGTGAAGCCTTTCCGCAAGATACACAATGGTTTTATTCTATTTTAGCGGGATTTGGTGTCTTGCCATTACGGAAAATACGGTCCAATTACCAGAGAGATGCCGTTCTGGCAGGCTAACTTGCGTAGAAAATGACGTGCTCCAGACAAATTGTTTTGCTTATCGTCGAAAGATTTAGTCACCACACCCCTGCTTTCGACATCTTGGAAAAATGTCGCAATCAGGCTGGATATGTATTCTTCATCGCTCAAAGCAAAGTCTTGACATTACACTATTTTTGTGGAATTTGGGCTTTCTGTTCCAACAGGCTCCGCAGCCGATTCTTAGTGTACAGAAACATCTCATGACTAGTACTACGATCCTACTGACACTACGAATCCTTTCAGGTCGGGGCTCCAACATATGACAACTGCCTTGTAAGACCAGTGTCGTACGCATTGAACCGCCAACCCGGGAATACTTCATCGATACTTAGAGCTAAAAACAACACGTTTCTCTTTTCGATATTTTTACGGCCTCTTAACTTCGGTTTCTCTTTGATCCAGTCAACGTTCTTGTTGCGTTCGTGATAGTTAATTTGATCATATTCAACGTTTTCAGTGTGTGAGTAGTTTGGATTTTCGCGATGCACGAGCCGTTACTTATATCATTCATAGCGAAAGAGCTAATGTCCCCTATAAAATAAGGAATCTTCAGGTTATAAAAAAATTATTGGAAGTGGTCAAATAAAAAGCCTGGTGATTCGCATTCATTAAAACGGAAGCTAGAGTGAATATTTTTGCTTAAAACTGTACGAATTGAACTTGCAAATGAATTGGACATGATGAGCTTTTAGTAAGATGTTTTATCGATTTTTGATTGCAGCACTCTCAGTCGAACTTTAAACCAAATTTGTAACCAATTAGGGAACAACCGTTTGTTTCACTTGAAATTTTACTACGACATTTTATCATACTCGGCGTTGAATAGTATGAGTTTTGGAGTGATTGTGTATCAAGAATTTCGTTCAAAAAAGTAAGAAACAGGATACACGCCCCGATTTTTTTTAGCGTTTCCGAGCAATCTTCTAAATTTCATTTTGTCGATAGGGGGATTAAGCTAGACTTTTGTAGGCCCGATTAAATGCTTGGAAGTATTCCGAGCGGAAATATTTCTCTGCCATTATCAACAAACACACACCCATTATTCAAGCAAAGTGCGAAACACGAACGAAATAATAGATGGAATAATGGACGAAAGGTCATTCACGCACATCACGTCAGTTCCTGCTTCACTGACACTGACGGGTAACAACATATTTTCGAAGCTATGTAAGTATAAATTCCTAAGACATTAAACCATCAAAGAGAACGCATGATTCTAGGAAAACAAATTTTCGATAAGATCAAAACCACGCACAATCCGTCACTGTCGGTAGATCACAATAGTCGCCCAGGTCACAGCCGTTATCGTGACCACCACGACGGGATGCGGGACATTGCGGAACTAAACCGAAAGCCATTTGTGCTGACCGATTAGAACCGGTTTTTTTGTCGAAGAATGCGCATTGCCTCACCAGCTGTGCTACACGTGCCTCCGATAACGCGTTGAGAGTTGAGCACTAGAAAGCAATCCGCAAAAAAAAAACAAAAACAAAAAGAAGAGCATCCTGCGGCTTATCGCCATCGAGTTGCGTCCGAAGTTCTGCGATGTGACGAGGATTGCAGGTGGGTATAGCGTGGACACACACACACACAAACACATAAGTGAATGATTCGTTTCATCTATATTAAAAGTGACAATCAAAAAAATAAAGCCATTTCGGCGTTAATGAGCCGGTGGAAGTGAGCGAGAGAGGAAGACCCATTGTGCTCGCTATCGAATGGCGCCACTGAGGGGTGGAAAATCGTGTGTCGATAAGACGAGTGCGAGTTTTTCGGAACCACACTGACCGGTGATGAAATACGTTGCAACATGTGTTAAGCTTGAAATTCGTTTCTTTTCAAGTGTTGTCTTCGACACGCCTATTCTCAGCAGTTTACTTTGAACCCACTTGGGCAATCTAGTGGTTTCACTTGAACCACTAACTCTAATAGAAATAAAATTCATCTTTACTACAACAACAATTTTTACCCAACGTTGATGTAATTTTACTCTAATTTAAATAATTGAAAAGACAATGAGATTATTAAATACAAAACAACAAATTATCGAAACTAAATTTATAGGTTTTTGCACAACCGTACATGGTTCGATTCGAGCTAAGTCGATTCAAGCTGGTCATTTGTGAACAATGATCAGTATACGAGTCCAGAAACAAGTTCGTAACTTTTCATCACAACAACGTTCGATCAGATGTTGAGGTTTCGGCTGAGAAACAATCTGAGTTAACAGTGAAAGGCAAACGCCCCGTTTTCCAGTTACGAGTAGTTTTGTTCATTCTTATGTAACGTAGAATTTGAATTTGGTTTTCCCTTGAACAGTTTTTTATCAGTATTCAGCGACAGATTGACAGATTGTGCTAGCGTTTTAGTTTCATTTCTACTATTCGTTGGGTGAGACCCAAGCAGCAAAAAAAGACACACTTAACAGTTCGGCTGAAAAGTTCGTATCGTTGAATAGAAACACACATTTTTTTTAGCCAAAATTCGTTTTTATTATTCAACATAATTGCCATCAGAGGCAATACAGCGATTATAGCGATCTTCCAACTTTTCGATACCATTTTTGTAGTACGATTTGTCCTTTGCCTCAAAATAGGCCTCAGTTTCAGCGATTACCTCTTCATTGCTTCTAAATTTTTTACCAGCGAGCATTCTCTTGAGGTCTGAGAACAGGAAAAAGTCACTGGGGGCCAAATCTGGAGAATACGGTGGATGAGGGAGCAATTCGAAGCCCAATTCGTTCAATTTCAGCATGGTTTTCATCGACTTGTGACACGGTGCATTGTCTTGATGAAACAAAACATTTTTCTTCTTCAAATGAGGCCGTTTTTTTTTAAATTTCGTCCTTCAAACGCTCTAGTAACGGTATATAATAGTCACTGTTGATGGTTTTTCCTTTTTCAAGGTAGTCGATAAAAATTATACCATGCGAATCCCAAAATACAGACGCCATAACCTTCCCGGCCGATTGTTGAGTCTTTCCACGCTTTGGGTTCGGTTCATCGCGTGCAGTCCACTCAGCTGATTGTCGATTGGACTGCGGAGTGAAGTGATGGAGCCATGTTTCGTCCATTGTTATATATCGACGAAATAAATCGGTTTTATTTCGATATAACAGCTCCAAACACTGCTCAGAATCATCAATTCGTTGTTGTTTTTGATCAATTGTGAGCTCACGCGGCACCCATTTTGCACAAAGCTTTCTCATATCCAAATATTCGTGAATAATATGTCCAACACGTTCCTTTGATATTTTTAGGGTGTCAGCTATCTCGATCAACTTCACTTTACGGTCATTGAAAATCATTTTGTGGATTTTTTTTCACGTTTTCATCGGTAACAGCCTCTTCTGGACGTCCACTGCGTTCATCGTCTTCGGTGCTCATATGACCAGTACGAAATTTTGCAAACCGCTTACGAATTGTTGCTTCGCCCGGTGCAGAGTCTGGATAACACTCATCAAGCCATTTTTTGGTATCGGCGGCACTTTTTTTCATCAAAAAGTAGTGTTTCATCAACACACGAAATTCCTTTTTTTCAATTTTTTTTCACAATAACAAAAGTAGCTTAACTCAAAATGCAATATCTCACAAACTAATAATCAGACAGCTGTCAAATTTATACACGTATTTTTTGAAGGTTGGTACTAACTGTAAATGGTATGGATTTAATTCTAGTGGCGCCCTCTCATAGAAACGATACGAACTTTTCAGCAGATCTGTTACCTAAAAAAACCCTTCTCAATCCACCTAGTGGTGTGATAATGCCTTTCTCTTGTTTCATAACAGTCTCATGAAAATATATTTCAAACTTTTATTTAATAATTTCGGATACTAATTTTGACACCAATAGATTCAGATTGATTTGAGTAGTTCACAAAAGCATGCTTCAGTGTTTATGTCACACAGTCAGCATCATTTTTCCAAACTAGTGCTTGACATTTGCGTTGCCTATTTGTATGAGAACAGTGATGCTAATCTAAAAAAAAAAGCCTTCTTAGTTCACTTAGTGAACTTTTCATATATCTTGAAAAATCACCATAGGGGGGAGTACATGAAATTTTCGAAATCGAAAAAAAAATTTTGATGCCAAAAGGCTTAGAATTGCATGAAACGTCGAGATTTAGTGTCATCTCGAAATTTTTTTTTTAATTGACTTTTTGGGACTTAGAAAAAATATCAAAATTTTTCTAAGTCCCAGAAAAATGATTTTTTAAAAAAATTTTTGTCATTTGAGATGACACTAAATTTCGATGTTTTATGCAGTTTTAAGAGTTTTGGCATCAAAAAAAATGTTCGATTTTGGAAATTTCATGTACTCCCCCCTATGGTGCTTTTTCAAGATCGAAAATTGTCAAACTTTTACCACCGGGCAGCACCCCTTAAGCATGTCCGATTTAGCTCAAATTTTGCATGAAGGCTTTTTTCGAGGTGCTTAAACTTTTGAGCACTAGAACTTAACGAAAATAGAGGTGATGCCAAAATTTTGGCACCCTTATATATATATATATATATATATATATATATATATATATATATATATATATATATATATATATATATATATATATATATATATATATATATATATATATATATATATATATATATATATATATATATATATAAGAGCGGTAAAAATCAACGTGTTTTGTCGGTTACGTCACTTATATAATCATATCTCCGGAACCAAAAGTCACAGCCATTTGGTCTTCGAACTTGATCAATGGCCCGACAGTAGCTATCAAACGAGCCCAAGTTTGTTAAAATCGGTTCAGCCATCTCTGAGAAAATTGAGCGCGTTCAAATATCTTCGAATAGTGCACACACACACACACACACACACACACACACACACACACACACACACACACACACACACACACACACACACATACACACACATACACACACAGACATTTTCCGATCTCGTCGAACTGAGTCGAATGGTATATAACACTATGGGTCTCTGAGGCTCCGTTCGAAAGTCGGTTTCTAATACCTTTCTATAGAGAAAGGCAAAAACCCTTCTTAATCCACCTAGATGTGTGATAATGCCTTTCTCTTTCTTCAAAGCAGTCTCATGAATTTTTTAGCATTTTATGAAATGATTTCTGACACTAATTTTGGCTCACTTTTGACACCAATTAATTCCGATTGATTCGAGTGGTTCACAAAAGCATGCTTCATTGTTTATGTCACATACTCGGTATCATTTTTCCAATCAAGCGCTTTATGTTGCCTACTTATATGAGCACTAGCGCTTTACGAAATGATCGCAACATATTGGCACCCTTATATATGAGAGCGGTATCATATCTCCGGAACCAAAAGTCACAGCCATTTGATCTTTGAATTTGATCAATGGCCCGACAGTAGCTTTCAAACGAGCATAACATAAGCATAAGGGTCTCCGAGACTCCGTTCGAAAGTCGGTTTTTCCAACAATTCTAATACCTTTCTATAGAGAAAGGCAAAAATTGACAAAAATTACCAAACTTGGACCTTTTGGCTACACTGACGAAACTACCCATGCAGCATCAATCATAGTGACCTATAAGTCAGCAGATAAAATTTGACAGCTCTATCATTCGATCTCTAACCGTGATGGCAAAAACAGTGTAGCAACTCCGTTTAGAAGTGTGCGCGTTCAAAGAACGGTCCCCGCCGGGTCGAAAACGGACATCGTGCGGGGCTTTGAGAACGCCGGAAACGCTCGTTCCGGCATCTACAACATCTTGGCTCTATTGGACAGCAAACAAAGCTTCGAAAGAAAGTTCGGTTCCGGATGGCCGACGATCCTGAGTGGAAGAAGCTTCAAAGGAAGTTAAAGATAAAGACTGAGAGAAAAATTGCTACATCGCTGCGTGCGAGAGGTTGGTGCAAGCGGTCAAACAGTGAAAAAGTACCTGGCGAACACGAACATACATGTCAGGAAGCGGAAGTCGCGTCCACTAGTTTCGAAGCAGCAGGAAAATTAAACAGTGGAAGCGACTGAATAAAGGGCACTCCGCATTCAGCCGATCCGAGCTCGCCGGCGTTGACTTTTTCTCTCTTCGGCTATGGCTGAGCACGGGCGTGCGCATGTATAGGTACGCCGGACCCGACACAGTTGCTACGGTGCGAAAAGCTCGGCGAGGAATATCGTTGCCAAATATATGAATTTTATGTCGGGTCCGGCGTACTTATACATGCGCACGCCGGCAGCTCAGTCATAACCGAAGAGCGAAAAAAGATCGGCGATGGAAATGTCGGCTGAATGCGGTTTGACCTTAAGACAGTCAACTCGATTATTCCGGCGAATCGTGACGTGGCGGTTGTGATGGACGACGAGCCTATCTCACCCTGGATGGCAAGGACTGGCCGAGCACTTCGTATTTTACTTCCCCCACGAAGGAAGTGAGCTCCGAGGTGAAGTTCGTTCCATTCACCAACTTACCCGCTGCTTTCGCTGACAATCAGCGAGAAGGAGCTTTCAAAGTCGCTCTTCTTCCGCTCCGGGCTGGCCGTGAACAGGGAAATTTATAGTACGAAATGCCTGCCGGAAGTTTCGTCGTTCATCAAGAAATATCATAAGCGCCAAGACGCGGTATTCTGGCTGGATCTGGTGTCTGCCCACTACTCCAATCGTTGGTGGGAGGAGAAGGAGCTACCCAAGTCGGCGAATCAGCCCAACGTCACCCAGGTGCGCCCCATCCAGCATTTCCGGGCCAACCTGAAGCCAACAATTTTGTCGCGAAAACTGAGGAGGAATTGTTAAATAAAACGAAAAAAAGAATTCAAAAACATGTCTATACGCATGTTTTCGTCCGCTAAGACAAATGTTTCGGTTAACTACAGGAAGGCCGCTCCAAAGGGCGTAGAATTTTTTTTTGCAAGTAAGCTTAAATAATTACCTTTCATGGGAAATTTATCCATAGCAATTATCTGTTTTTACTTTTTTTTATAACCATCTACAATTTTTATGCAAACGTCACGCACACTTTTATATATAAAATCGGATGAAATGCAGATGCTAGCTTGCAATGTAAGCACACACGGGTAAAACATGTACGGGAGTTCTGTCCAATTGGCTTGTGTTCTAAGCTATGTTTCATCACATCCAGCAAAGTTATATTGACGGAATAGCCAGCAGGTTTGAATTCGACCTTGGAGATTCAATTTTCGCTAGTTATCGTTTGGACAGTATAGACGAACCAACCTCCGACTGAAAACCTCCATAACAGGGGAAACCAACAAATTACCAATTTCTATTCGTTTGTAATTTGTTTTTTTATTTTCCAATTTACAAGTTTTTAATTCACTTTATTGTGTGACTTTCATTAAACTGAGTTTACCCTTTTCTTTTTTTTTCAAGTTCTTTTTCTCTAGTTCTTTGTTTGAGTTTCAAACTCCATGGAAATTCATCTCTCGGATCAAAAAAAATCTATATGTGCAGAGATTCGAACCCAGGTACGTTACGTTAATGGCGTTTAAGTTTTACCCAGCACGTAGTTCCCGCCCACAGTTTTTCTAAGGTGCTCCTTTATATTATGTTGATTACCGAAGTAATTGATTATGTGACTTTTTTTGCGTATTCCAATAATTACGTGTTTTTTACACGGGTTTCCGGAATTACCCGACTTTTTCACGAGGATTTTCGAAAATACGCGGTTTTCTTGGTGGTTTTTTAATGCGGACCTTCAAAGTTATGTGGTTGTTTTAGGGCGGATTTTTTTTTAATTTTTTCTACGCTGATTCCTTAAATTACGCACTTTTTTACGTGGATTTCCAACGTTACGCGTTTTTTCAAGCGAATTTCCCAAGTTACACTTTTTTCATAAACGGATTTCCCGAGGTGGCCATTTTCATTACGCTGATTTTCGAAGTTCTCTCAAATTACGCGTTTTTTACGTGGATTTCCAAAGTTAAACGTTTTTTTAGCGGATTTTCGAAGATAAGCGTTTTTTACACGAATCTCTTAAGTTACGTATTAGTTTTACGCGGATCTTCGAAGTTTTTTTTTCTGTAGTTACGTGTTTTTTTAGTTATGCCGTGTTTTCACGAGAATTTCCAAAGTTACGCCTTTTTTTCTAAACGGGTTTCCCAGAGTTCCTCTTTTTTTACGCGTATTCCAGAAATGAAGTTGTTTTTCCAAACGGATTTCCGAAGTTACACGTTTTTTTACACGAATTTCCGAAATTATGCGAAATTCCGAAGATACGCTTTTTTACGCGGATTTCTAAAATTATGCGTTAGTTACGCTTTTTCTTTAAACGGATTTCTCTGAGGATTCCAGATATTACGTGGTTTTTTTTCACGGATTTCCGGAATTACGTAACTTTTTTCACGCAGATCTCCGAAGTTACGTGTTGTTTTTGTTATGTGGTGTTTTCACGCGAATTTCTTAAGTTATGTTATGTTATGAGTTATTCTAAACGGATTTCTCAAGGTGTCCCTTTTTATTACGCTGATTACCAAAGTTACACAGATTTCCGAAGTTACGTGGTTTTTAACGCGAATTCCAGAAATTACGCGGTTTTTACGTGAATTGATTAAATTACGCAATTTTTTTTTGTGCGGATATTTGAAAATACGTTTGTGTTTTCTACGCGAATTTTCGAAGTTACGTATTTTTTGTGCGCATTTCTGAAGTTACGTGGTTTCTTTTTCGCGAATTTTCTTAGTTACGTGTTTCGTTTTCACGTGAATTTCTGAAGTTACGCGGTTTTCTTGCACGAATTTCCGAAGTTACGCAGATATCTGAAGTTACACCTGTTTTTTCTAAGCAGATTTCCGAAGTCACGCGTTTTTTTTACCTACGCTGATTTTCGAACTTACGCGGATTTCCGAAGTTAAGTAGTTTTTTTTTACATGGATTCTCAAAGTTGAGCGGTACGTATCTCCAGCGTGAAAAATACTTCAGTGCATCGCTTCTGCCTTTTAATAAATTATTCGGATTATATTGAACGGGATTCAGCTATATTCGCCTTATTATCCAAACTTGGCTCCATCTGACTACTCGTCAGTACAAATTCAATGTAATATTCCATAGCACACGCATCGTTTCCGTTATTTTATTGGACAATGGTTGCCTCAACCAAAACGTTGGAAGGATTTCACTTCAAAACAGTTGAAATTTAAATTAACTTAAATTCAAAGTTTTACTGCTAGACACATTACTAAAAATATGAAATAGCTGAAGTAATTCGTTAAGTGGTTGAAATAGTACGAAAAAAAAACGAGAAAATGATTATGGCTTGATTTAGGAATAAACCCACTATGCGCTTGCGTGAAACGAAGTTTAAACTTGACAGAAAAGGAACTCATGACAGCTTCAACGCGATCAGGCGACGTACGAAAATAGTCAAACTGCAATGCCGATCCAAAAGCTCGAAACTTCTACTTAGCGCATCGCATATGAAAAAAAACGCCATTAGCGATTTGCTGGGCGTAGAAGAAGTAAAAGAATTTTGGATAAAGAAACATTTTAGGTGTGGCTTCAAGTCAAGCGTGCCTGGTTAGGAAACAGTACCGAACAAACATCCAGTAGAAGTAAAATTGGGAAGCACCCGCAATTCCACAAGTGGGAACTTGGTTGCCTAAAATGTTGCGAAAATGGTCGAGATTTACAAACGAAACCTTATTAATGCATCGTCAATTTAACCCCGGCTTTAACCTAGTTCTGGTCGTTCGCAGGGGTTAACTTATGAGGTCGGCCGAAAAGATGCAGACCCTATCGAAAATGTCTGTGCCATCATGAAGAGCAAACTTATAGGGAATTAGTGCTAGACCACCTTGCCTTTGATATCCATCCATCGGAACAAAAATTTCGGTTTAAGTAAATGATTCATGGATGGATCCTAAATAATCCTCCAATAAACCCTTAAACGCATTATATAAAAAAAAATTAGAGTAATAAAACGTAAATAAATTTCAGAGTGTTAACAAGTTTTAGATTCCGACTTCGAATTATTTTAGATTCTTAGTTGGCACAGAGCTTCAACGTGTAGAGCATTTCAATGTCAATCATTACCGTATTCATCGAACATAATCTTATTAGGCAAGGAATTTGAAGCTACCGAACAAGTGACAGGAAATTCGGTTAGGAAGAGATGTCACAAAACATTTAAATGAAAATAACAAATCTTAAGGATTTAAGTTCACCAACACATCCGACAGCGGTATCAAAAGTCATTGAAGTAGGACATAAACACTGGATTCGGTGAGCTGAAGCCGTCCAGCAAAGCTCGCCTATCGACACGCGTTTCAGTCAACTGCTTATCATTATGTATTCAAATTCGAACCCGCGTGGCGCCTTCAAATAGATTAATAATCCGAAGTTATCTGATGACGATGTTTTCCCCAGATAAACGAGTTATCAATCTACAACTAGATTGTCTATTTCTATAACCCAAGCGAACGGCCAATGCGAAAAGTGAATAACTGGATCGTCATCCACGATCAGTCAGTCGGTCGGTCGGTCGGTCGATTCGACGTCGGTGCATTGATTGATATCGGTTTCAATTTCGCATAATCTTGGTAAGTACCTAGACTAGACTGCAATTCTTGTCATGTCAGATCGTCGATTGAGCTCGCGTTATTTTGTGGTTTTTTTTTTCGTAGGAACCCGTCACGGGCCACGACGTCTACCGACTGCTACCTGCGGCAGTTGGAGCGAGAATGCATAGAAGTGCACTATTGGCAAAGGAGCGTGAAAACCGTCTACTTGAGACTGGTCACGTAGACACTTTTTCGCGCTGCTACACCGGGCTACCGAGTGCTCGGGAACGGTACAGAACTGTGCAAAAATTCAACGATTCAATGATGTATGCAATTGTCCCTTGTTGCCACCAAAGCCGGTAGGCCTTTGCCGTTACTTTACGTAAAAAAGGGGGTTAGTTTCAGTCGAATTGTCCGCATTGCATTGTCTGACCGACCGGTCCGAAGGGGAAAACTGGTGGTTGAAGGCAACAGAATCCTTCCGCGACGTAGACAACAACAGAAAAACTAACCGCGTGCCAGCCAACAGAAACTGCTGAACTCTAATTTTAGTCTCCAGGTCCAGTCCACGAGCGATGTATTTATTGTCTGCCGCATTAGATTACCGATGCAGAAAACGGACTTATGCTACTTTTTGTTTACAGTCATTTGTTTGTCGGTCTCAAAATCATTTTTTTTGCACACTGTTTCCATGGCGATCTTCTCGCGGAATCTGTGATAGCAGCAGAAGGATAGCGAATTTCACTGCGCAGGGTTGAAATCGGGAGGAATGAGTTGAAAACTTTTCTATGACAAATATTCAACTTAAAATCGAAAACGAACAGAAATTATGAAATAGAAAATAAAAAATAGCTAATAGAAAATAGAAAATAGAAGATAGAAAATAGACCATAGAAAAAAGAAAATAAGAATTAGATATTAGAAATTAGAAAAAGAAATAGAAAATAGAAAATAGAAAATAGAAAAAAGAAAAAAGAAAATAGAAAATAGAAATAAGAAAATACAAAATACAAAATAGAAAATAGAAAATAGAAAATAGCAAATAGAAAATAGAAAATAGAAAATAGAAAATAGCAAATAGAAAATAGAAAATAGAAAATAGAAAATAGAAAATAGAAAATAGAAAATAGAAAATAGAAAATAGAAAATAGAAAATAGAAAATAGAAAATAGAAAATAGAAAATAGAAAATAGAAAATAGAAAATAGAAAATAGAAAATAGAAAATAGAAAATAGAAAATAGAAAATAGAAAATAGAAAATAGAAAATAGAAAATAGAAAATAGAAAATAGAAAATAGAAAATAGAAAATAGAAAATAGAAAATAGAAAATAGAAAATAGAAAATAGAAAATAGAAAATAGAAAGTAGAAAATAGAAAATAGAAAATAGAAAATAGAAAATAGAAAATAGAAAATAGAAAATAGAAAATATAAAATAGAAAAAAAGAAAATAGAAAATAGAAAATAGAAAAAAGAAAATAGATATGCAAAATGGAATAACAGAAAACAAGTAACAGAGAACACAAAACAGAAAACAAAAATGTACTAGAAAACGGAAAACTTGAAACAAAGAACCGAAAAAAATGGAAAACAGGAATAAAAAACAGAAAGAAGAAAAAAAAACAATAACCAGTAAACAGAAAGTAGGAAACGAAAAGTAAAGGGAGCAGGAAACACAAAGCAGAAAATTACAACATAGAAATAAAAAAACAGCAAACGGAAAACGGAAAGTTGGAAACAGAAAACATAAGCCGAAAAAACAGCACTAACAAAAATGGAAACCTGGAAACAGAAAGCAAAAAATCGAAAACGTAAATAAGAAACTGAAAATAGAAAACAAGAAATAGAAAACAAAAACAGCACAAAACGGAAAACAAGACACAAAATACCTAAAACAGAGAGTAGAGAACAAAACAGAAAGCAAATATCAGAAAATCGCAAATAGAAAACAGAACACAGAAATCAGAAAACGAAAAACAGAAATTGAAATAAAAGCAGAAATTGAAACATAAACCAAAAAATAGATCAAAAACAAAAAGTGGAAAACTGAAACAGAAATCAAAAAATCGAAAATAGAAAACATTGAACTTAAAACAGAAATTAGAAATAAATTAATTTGCAGAGTGCGCCAGCACGATGTACCCTAGTTAAACATTAAACAACTTTACAATTTTTCAGCCAATTTTTAGAAACTCACTGTGAATTCAAAACAAAAATTAATTAGAAGGAATTAGAAATTACGAACATATAAGAACAAAACAGGTAGAAAAGGAACAACAAACAGAATAAAAATCAGACGCTAGGCATCCATTGAAAATTAGAACACGCGATAACGTATGAAAATTTTATGGAATAGAACAAACGATAAAGTAAAACAACAGAAAAGGTAAACATTTGAAAAATCTAAAAACATGTTCCTCAAATATACTCCAGCGAAACAGAATAAAAATTTAGGACTGCAAAACTGATAAAACTAAGATACAGAATCTGAACCAACAAAAAATTGTCAAAGTTAAGAAAACACAAAAATCATCAATTGAAGAACCGAACACACGAAATCGTATGAAAAGTAGCATGAACGGATCAAACAAAAATTAGCAAAAAAACAGAACTGAACAGAAAAATCGGAAAATATATACACAAAATAAAATTCGCAATATAAAATAAAGATTTAGATAAACAATAAGAGAATAAATCTTAGATACATATTCTGAAAAACTTAGATTCAAAACATAATAGAAAGCAGAACTGAAAAAAATAAATGACATGAGTCCAACAAAGGAAAAATGAAGCCCAATGGAGAAAGAAGACTTATATTCGCGTTTGAAATATAAACTAATGACACAAAAAAATAGAAGAAAGTCAAAAGAGCAACAAATATAAACAAAAAATAAATGCGCAATTAACACCGGAAATACAGAGTGTCAACGATTAGAAAAAACACGAAAACGCAAACAAACATGATCATGAATGAATGAAAATAATCAGAGTGCATTTAAATACATTTTTACAAATGGAAAAATATCATTGAAAAGTGGAAAAAAGGAAACCTAGATTATAAAAAAACACAGAAAAAATAAAAAAGATATAGCAAAGATCATTTGAATGGAAAATTGAAAATAGAAAAAACATAGCACAAAAAATTAAATAGAGAAACAACCAAATAGAAAACACAAACAACAAAAATATTGGGTGAACGTGAACAAACAGACAATCATAAATAAAAGAAAAGCCACAAAATTAAAATATTGTTAGCCAAAAATAAAGAAGTCCAGTGAAAATAACTACGTACATAGAATGTGTTTTTAAGAAACCATTCCATAAAAACGTTCAAATTGAAAGAAACAAGCAGAACAGAAGTTAAAAAAAACACTGCAGTGGAAAGACGAAGACATCGGATAAGCTAACGTAGAAAAATTATCAAGAATTATGCAAAGAGATGTAGAAGTCGAAATACATTGAAATTCAAGTACAAATACAAAGTACAAGTTAAACTATGGAAAATGAAAAAAAAAAACAATTCAAGGTCATTAATTTTTCCAGCAAACAAAAGCTAAATCACAGAAGAACAAAAATCAAAATCAAAAACCACTAAACAATAAACTCCAGCGAAACAGAGCATTTATTAATAGAAAGGAAAACATGAGATAAAGAGTCTAAAAATATCAAATTTTCAAAAAAAAAATAATGAAGAAAGCCTAACAGAAAAATAGAAAGATTGAAAAGACACGAGTGCAATGAAGATTGAACAAAATAGTCAGGAGTATGGAAAGAGAAAAGAGAATATTGGCAAATAAATTGGGGAAGATGATGTGAGAGATAGAATTTTGGATTTGTATTTTCTGGTGTACAAAACATAGGTTTATAATGGCTTCTTAGTTACAGAGTAACAGTTTTGTGCAAAAAGTACATTTTTATAGTTTGCCTTGCGTTTCCTCTTCGACCCATCCGAGTAGAGGCAATTCAGATTGCACTATCTTTGCCACTTAGCAGTTCAACTTAAACCGTTTACGTTCGAGTCATCATTAAAGATATTGTACTTCGACGCAATATTCTTAGTGGCTTTCGTTTACTTTTAAGCACAATGTGAAAAGGATTTTTTTTTTACTTTATGGAACAAACATTTTTGGTGTGGTGAATCCTTCCTCAAACTACAAATCGTGTTTTTGATTGTTCTTTACCAGATTCACCAGGAGTCTGTGAGAACTCATAACAAATAACAATCTGAGTTGTTTTTCTGTTCCATATAAAACTATCTTATCAAAACTTTCCAATAATCTTTACACTAAGCAGAAGTTCTAAGTTTATATTGAATCACAAACGGCGCCTTCAAAACAACAACAACCGATTCTTTAATCCCTTCCGTTATCAAGAAGAGAAGCTGCTAGGACTTTGTTGACAAGGAAATAGCCGGAGATTTTAAACATAACTTACTTGAGATTACACTGTCAAGATAGGATGAAATGTCTCGTGGAAACCAATTTAACTTACCTGTGAAAGAAAAGGAAAAGAAAAAAAGCATCCCGTTAGTTTTTGATTTAAGTTACCCGAAATGTTGGTACATTTTCAAATCTGTTTCTCATATTTCAACCCTGTTCGGCACCGAAATAAAAAACCGAAGGCCATTTATCAACCGAGGACATATTTTCACTTTTTGCTTCGGTGTTTGTTTTTTGGTTAGGTATGCATAACAGAATATGTTTTGTGGTTTTTCGGTGGACATGTTTTAATTTTGACCGGTTTCCTTTCGCTGCAGGTTTTCCGATCGGTCGAAGAACTCCTGACCCTGACTGAAAAATAAGGTGTTGGATCTGTTCGTGTTCGTACGGACGGAACGCAGTTCTCCGTGGATTCCTCGGAATGAGGTGTGAGATGAAACGACGCGAAACACGGAGCCGTCAAACAAAATTAAGACAGGAAAATTAATACCAACAAAAAATTTGAGACATTGCAAACAGATTCAGCTGGAGCTGGTCCAACATTGAAAACAAAGATGATTGAGAAAAGATGAACGGTTTCATTTTTCCATATCGTCATGGTGCACTTTCAAAAGGCATTACAAACTCGAGACGGTCACCTGGTGGGATTACCAACGTCCAAATGTGACATGGAAACGCTCAATACCCGAATGTACTCATCATCTTGAATCTTGGGACTGACGTGACGTGATCAACTGGACTCATTTCCAGTTGCAGTTCAAAATCCAACGGACAGAAGTCCTTTACGCAATCGGTCTTTGAGCATGTGTTAGTACGAGAAAGCTTATCTCCTCTGTCTACAACAACAACAGAAAACAAAATAGGGAAACCTGAAGTAAGAGGGTTTTTTTTATTCCGCCTCAAGGATGGAATCGTCCCACCTGGCTGAGAACTCCTATGCTCCTGGGAACACCAAATATGACTTAATTCGTTCAGCCCACGAAAATTAATTATTCCAAAATCCGATCAACAACCTCCATAGTTCGGCAACTTCAGATTCGTATCACCGCGTAAAACCCAAATTGATTACACGCCTTCTGTTCCCGTAAATCATTCGCAAACAATGGACTCTAATTCAGCTAGATAACCATCTCGGGACAGGATCCTAAGCCCATCGGCATGAACATGCTAATAAAAAGAATAATCGCACTGGACTTGGGTATTGTGACTTTCTGTCGTGGCGGGCAGGATTCCGGATTCCAACCCGGAGGCAAAACACACTCTGCGGCACATGCGATTATTCAAACTTTTACAGTGATGCCGCGCCACTTGCAATGGAGATAACGATGAACCACGAGCTGGGCATCCGAGGCTCCACGAGTCGATGATTCGATTTGGATCGGGTTGCTAAGTGCGGTAGGCAGTTTTGAAGAAAAAATTTACGCGTTAGAAAGTTAGAAAAATTAACTCACATTTACGCAACGAACATAGTTTTTCAATTCTTATATAATTTGTTATCGTCAAAATTTTTAGAATAAAACATTTTGATTCCGTTTGTAGATAAATAAAAGTACAAATAAAGCTTCATCGGTCTTCATTTGAACTAGTTTTCTAGTTGTTGTGAAGCGAACGGAAAGCTACCGCAAAACCATATTTCATTTCTTCTTTGTATTGAGATTGTACAATTTATAGGAATATCACTAACCAATTAGATAACTAAGAGCACACTAGTTCCTATCTCATGCCTCCTCGTGAGTTTATATTGACAATTGATCAACCGCAAAATGAGACAGTGCGAAAGGGTTTGCGTGCAGTATCCCAACTACCAGCTATGTTTTCAATCGCGTCTTATAGAAACATTTAAAACACTTAAACCCTTAACCCTTAATAATCGGAGAAAATTGAGCGGAAAGAATTTTTTTAATCCACACAAATACACATTGGTGTCAAATTTTCAACGAAATTTGTATCGAAATTCGTAAATTTTGTATCGAAATTCGTAAATTTTGTATCGAAATTTGAAAATTTTTTATCGAAATTTGAAAATTTTTTATCGAAACTTATAAAATTTGTACCGAACTTGAAAAATTGGTGTCGAATCGGTTTGTATCGAAATTTGTATCGAGGTTGCCTTTTACGCAACCCACCTGGGTTCGATTCCTCAATGCCGCACATAGGGTCAAAAAGATTTCCTGGCCCGTAATAGCGAATAACCTTAAAATTCAAACCTGGATAATCGAAACAAACAAAAAAAATGTATGGAAATATGTATCTAAATTTGCAAAGTTCGTATCAAAATTTGTAAAAATTGAATCAAAATTTGAAAAATTTGCATCGAAATTTGTAAAATTTCAATCGAAACTTTTTTAAATACAAATGTATCGAAATTTTTAAAATTCTTATCAAAATTGTATCGAAATTTATACCAAAACTGGTAAGATTTGAAAAATTTGAATCGTAATTTTTTGATATACAAATTTGTCGAAATTCGTAAAATTCTTATCGGAATTGGTTTCAGAATCTGTAATATTTGTATCAAAGTTCACCAAATTCGTATTGAAATTTGTAACATTTAAATGGACATTTGTTTCGAAATTTGTTTCGAGACTTGCAAAAGTTGAATCGAAATTTGTAAAATTTGTATCGGAATGTGTAATCCTAAATCGAAATCGAAATTTGTAATGAAATTTGTAAAATATATATCGAAATTTATAGCATTTAGGCTTAGGGAAATTTGAATAACATATAAATTTTTCATAATTTAAAAAAAAATTCTAAATCTATCGAAATTTCTCAAATGTTCTAAAATTTCTAAAATCTTTTAATTTCTTACATCTCCGAAATTCCCAAAATTTTTAAAATGTCTAAAATATCAAATAAATTTGTAAAATTTGTTACATTTATATAATATGAAAGGTTTGTAAAATTTCCAAATATTTTTTTAGAACTTCCAAATATTTCTAAAATTTCCAAATGTTTCTACAATTTCCAAATATTTCTAAAATTTTCAAATATTTCTAAAATTTCCAAACATTTTTAAAATTTCTAAGAAGTAAAAATTAATAAAATTTGTAAGGTTTGTAAAATTTCCAAATATTTCTAAATTTCTAAATATTTCTAAACTTTCCAAATATTTCTAAAATTTTCAAATATTTCTAAAATTTTATTTTCTAAAACTTATAAAAATTTCTAAAATTCCAAATATTTCTAAAATTTCCAAATATTTCTGAAATTTTCAAATATTTTTAAAATTTACATATATTTCTAAAATTTGCAAATATTTCCAAAAATGTGAATAGTTGGTAAAATTTCAAAATATTTCCAAAATTTCCAAATATTTCTAAAATTTTTAAATTTCCAAATAATTCTAAAATTTTCAAATATTTCTAAAACCTGAAATTTTCAAATGTTTCAGAAATTTAAGATATTTCTAAAATTTACAAATATTTTTAATATTTGAATAGTTTGTAAAATTTCCAAATATTTCTAAAGTTCTTAAATAGTTTTATAATTTCCAGAAATTTCTAAAATTTCCAAAATTTTTTAAAATTTGCTAATATTTCTAAAATTTTTGTTAGAATTTCCAGAAATTTCTGAAATTTTCTAAAAATTTCTATAAAATTCTAAATATTTCCGAAATTTCCAATTATCTAATGTTGGCAAAAATTTGTAATGTTTTTAAAAATTTCTAAAATTTTTGAAAAAAAAATTCTGATAGTACCGAAAATTAAAAACCATGTATGGAAATTTGGAAAATTTGAATCAAAATTGGAAAAAATTCTTATCGAAACTTGTAAAATTTGATCGAAACTTGTAAAATTTGTATTGAAATTTATATCGAGATTTGAAAATATAGGGACATAGGGTCAGAAAGTGTTTCTGACCCGAAGAGGCGAAGGACCTCTATAATCGAAGCAAACAAAAAAAAATTGTATGAAATTTTGTACCGCTATTTGAAAAATTTGTAATATTTCTATAAAAACTGGTAAGATTTGAAAAATTTGAGTCGAAGTTTGTAAAATTTTTATCGTAAAATTCGTATAATTTGTTTCGAAATTTTAAAAATTCATATCGAAGTTTAACAAAATTTGCATCGAAATTTATAAAATTTTTATCGAAATTTGTAAAATTTATATCGAAAATAGAGAAATTTGAAAATTTTATTCGAAAAAAGAGAAATTTGAAAATTTTATTCGAAATTTGTATAACGTGTAAAATTTTTATGTTTTAAAAATTCCTAAAACTATTAAAATCTCCAGAAATTTCTAAAATCTCTGGTTTCTAAAACTGCTAAAAAAGCCTTAAATTTGTAATTCATATACAATTTTTAAAATTTGAGAAATTTGAAAAATCTGTAAAATTTGAATAATTTGTAAAATTTGTAAAATTTTTAAAGTTTTGTAAAATTTGTAAAATTTACAAATATTTCTGAAATTTCCAAACATTTCTAGAATTTTTCAAATGTTTCTAAATTTTCCAAATATCTAAATTTGGAATTTCTAAATTTTTCAAATATTTCTCAAATTTCCAAATATTCCTAAAGTTTCCAAATATTTCTAAAATTTCCGAATAATTCTAAAATTTTCAAATATTGCAAAAATATCCAAATATTTCAAAAATTTCCAAATATTTCAAAAATTTCCAAATATTTCTAAAATTTCCAAATATTTCTGCAATTCCAAATATTTCTAAAATTCTAAATATTTCTAAATTTTCCAAATATTTCTAGAATTTCCAAAAATTTCCAAATATTTCAAAAATTTCTAAAATTTTTAATATTTTTAAATTTAGGTAAATTTCTATCAAAACTGGTAAGAGATGAGAAAATTTGAATAGAAATTTGTGAAGCTTGTAGCGAAATTTGTAAAATTTCTATCGTTAATCGAAAAATTTGTAACGAAATTTGTAAAATTTCTATCAAAACTGGTAAGGTTTGAAAGATTTTATTCGAAGTTTGTAAAATTTGTGTCGAAATTTGTAAAATTTGTATCGAAATTTTAAAAATTTGTGATGTTTCTATAAAAACTGGTAAAATTTGAAAAAAATGTGTCGAAATTAGTAAGATTTTTATTGTAAAACTCGTATAATTTTAATCGAAATTTTAAAAATTTATATCGAAGTTTAAAAAAATTTGCATCGAAATTGGAAAAATTTATATCGAAACTTGAAAATTTTATTCGAACTTTGCGAAATATATAATATTTGTAAAATTAATATTGAAATTTGTATTGGAATCTGTAAACTTGTATCAATAAATGAAAAATTAGTATCAAAAATTGTAAAACATGTATCGAAAGCAAAATTTGTTTAACTTGTAAAATTTTTATATTTTAGAAATTTCTAAAACTATTGAAATTTCCAGAAATTTCTAAAACTTCTAGTTTCTAAAACTTCCAAAAAGTCAAAAAAGCCTAAAATTTTTAATTCGAGTGAAATTTGAAAAATGCGAATGACCTTAAGGTTAAAACCTCTATAATTGAAACAAAAAAAAAATTTGTAAAATTTTCAAATATTTTTGAAATTTCTAAATATCGCTAAATTTTCCAAATATTTCTAAAATTTTCAGATGTTTCTGAATTTTCCAAATTTTTCTGAAATTTTTAAATGTTTCTCAAATGTCCATATGTTTATAAAATTATCAAATATTTCTGAAATTTCCAAATGCTTCTAAAGTTTAAAAATATTTCTAAAATTTCCGAATAATTCTAAAATTCCCAAATATTTCAAAGATTTCCACATAATTCCGGAATTTTCAAAAATTATTATTTTTAAAAATTAGAAAATTTTGACATTTGGAATATTTTTAAAATCTGTATGAAAATTTGTATCGAATTTCGAAGAACTTGTTAAGTTTCTATCAAAACTGGTAACATTGAGAAAATTTGTATAGAAATTTGTAAAGCTTATATCGAAATTTGTAAAATTTGCATCGTCAATCGAAAAAATTGCACCGAAATTTGTAAAATGTCTATCAAAACTGGTAAGGTTTGAAAGATTTTATTCGAAATTTGTAAAATTTGTTTCGAAATTTGTCAAATTTTTCATCAAAATTTATAAAATTTGTATCGAAAATTCTAAAATTTGTTTCGAAATTTCTAAAATTTGTATCGAAATATGTAAGATTTGAGAAAATTGAAATCAAAGTTTGTAAAATTAATATCGAAAATTTATATTGCAATCTGTAAAATTTGTATAAATATATGTAAAATTTGTATCGAAATTTGTAACATTTGCAAGCTTGGTCAAATTTGTATAACTTGCAAAATTTTTTATAATTTTAAAAATTTGTAAAACTATTAAAATTTCCAGATATTTCTAAAACATCTTAAAATTTCTAAAACTTCTAAAGTGTCAAATTTTAAAATTTTTTATTCGTGTGAAATTTTTAAAATTTGTAAAATTTTTAAAGTTTGTAAAATTTGTGACATTTTTAAAGTTTGTAAAATTTGTAAAATTTCCAAATATTTCTGAAATTTCCAAATATTTCTAAATTTCCAAATATTTATAAAATTTTCAGAAGTTTCTAAATTTTCCAAATATTTCTAAAATTCTCAAATCTTTCTAAAATGTTCATAAATTTTCAAAATTTAGAAATATATCTCAAATTTCCAAATATTTCTAAAGTTTCCAAATATTTCTAAAATTTCCGAATAATTCTAAAATTTCCAAATATTTCTAAAATTTCCAAATAACTTCAGAATTTCCAAAAATTTCCAAATATTTCAAAAATTTCTAAAACTTTCAGTTTTAATTTTTTTTTAATTTTTAGAAAAAAAATATTTATAAAATTTCGAAAATTTTGACATTCGGAATATTTGTAAAATCTGTATGAAAATTTGTATCGAAATTCGAAGAATGTGTTAAATTTCTACCAAAACTGGTAAGATTTTAGAAAATTTGAATAGAATTTGTAAAGCTTGTATCGTAATTCGTAAAATTTGTATCATCAATCGAAAAATTTGTACCGAAATTTGTAAAATTTCTATCAAAATTGGTTAGGTTTGTAAAATATTATTCGAAACTTGTAAAATTTGTATCGAAATTTCTAAAATTTGTATCGAAATTTGAAAGATTTAAAAAAAAATTTAAAAAGTTTGTAAAATAATTTCAGAATTTGTATTGCAATCTGTAAAATTTGTATCGAAATTTGTAAAATGTGTATTGAAATTTGTAATATTTGTATGGGAATTTGTATCGAAATTGGAAAAATTTTATTGGAGGTTTATAAAATCGGTATCGAAGTTCGTAAAATTGGTTTAGAAATTTGCAAAATTTTTATCGGAATTTGCATCGAAATTTGAAAAATATGTATCGAAATTGGTAACATTCGAAAGTTTAGAAAAATTTGAAACACCTATAAAATATTCTAAAATTTTAAAAATTTACTGAAATTTTTCAAATATTCAAAATTTGTAACAGAATTTTCAAACTAAAATTTCCAAAAATTCTAAAAGTAGCTAAAAGTTCGACATTGCTAAAATTTTGGAAATTTTTAAAATTCCTAAATTTTTTTTTTCAATTTGCACAAATTACACAATACTTTACCCAACGCGAAACAGACTGTCAAGAAAAATTAACGAAGGGAATAGCTGGAATTAGAACTTTATCTAACACTACCTTTGATTTAACATTCCGTGTAAATTTCATTATTTTCACGCTGTTACGTGAAAATTTCAAAAAAATGGTTTTCTTCTTTGATTGGTCATCTTAGTAATCAGATAAACATCCATTAGAAAATGTGTGGGCTCTAATAAAAATGCTACTTCACAAACACAAGTCAAATAGTTCGTATAAAATGTTTCGAGACAAATTCGAGGTTGTAATGAAAGTTCTAAGAAATGTACAAAAAATAACTTGCGTTCTCTGGAAAATGCTGAAGTTGCTGCTACTATGGTATTCACATTGAGTAGGTTGACAATCAATTAAATCATCACTGAACGAATCTATTTCTATTATTATTAAATTAAATAGTACAAAAATCTTTTATATTAAAATTTCTCAAAAAAATCTCTCATTTAACGAACATTTCGTTTTTTTTTCAATGTTTAAAAATACAAGTAACTAGTAGAACAAGTTTTACATTATCCAAACGGTTTAAGTGAAATTACTCGGTAGCCATAACAGTTCAATTTGAATAGCTATTGCATTGATGAGTCGAAGACGAATTGTGAAGGAAAAAACGTTCTTTGATACTTTCTCAAAATTTCCAACCGGTACCGAGACAAATCATCGCCGAGCGTCATACCGATCAAGGTTATTTTATTCCCCCGACCAAGAAAAAAAAACCCGACATTAAAATCATTAACCGTACTACGGGTGAGTTGTGATCAACGTGCGGAGATTTCGACCAGAAGACACCACAAGCACCGTTCGCAAGCAACATTCGCCGAATCACATCTGATCGGTTTTGGTTCGTCATTCTCGTTCATTCACAAAACGCAAATTCGGCAGCGTTTGCCGGATCGTGTTCGTGACGTCGTCGGTTACTGTTCGCTCGTGATCGGTTCGATGGAACAGCCGGGATTGCGTCGCGACGCCGTTCCGGCCATCAACGTCATCGCGGTGGATGATGAAATCGGTTGCGTTTCAAATGGGAGGCCCGTTCCGTCACCATTGCATTCAGAGGATTCTCCCGTGGGGGAAGGGCACCGCGCTCTCGCGCGGTCACTCCTCCGAATGGTGTTTCGTATTTTTTTCTATTACTGAGCGACGACGACGTCGCTGAGCTTCATCGGTGAGAATGATCGGCTGATGACGGAGAGAATGTTGGAGCGGGTAGGTTTATCTGCTGCAGAGGTCGTGTGATACGAGTGGCACCTTTGAGTGTAGTGGTAAACACACGACCTTATATATACGATGGTCCCCGGTCGGTGAGGGCTCATAGCCAAGTCGGACATCCAAGCGGAAAGTAGCGAGAGTAGAAATCGATCGAACGAACGACGAACGAAAGTGAGGTGATTTCGGGAAAGGAAGAAAACTTCGCTGTGTGCAATTTAGAAAAGGCGCTCCTCGTAAGGAAGCAATTAAACAGAGTGATATTATGTGTCTGCAAGGGATGCATCATCGGGTTAGTGGGCGGCTGTTGGGTGGAGGAGTGATTGATGATGAATTCAACGTAACGAAAAGTGAAGTGGAAAAGAGCCTGTTGCGTGAGGCGCCCAGTGAGAGTGACCGAGTGGCAGTGGAGGAAGAACTTTATCGCGATATGCTGGCCGGAGGTACCCAAGTAACGCGGAAGTTGTTCGAGGACATCAAACGCCTGGGGGACAAGTTTTGCCAGTCTACCACCTACAAGTAAGTACGCACGCCACAATCATCTCGTTGCCATGCGTGGATCTCCTGCGCGCACACTCTTCGTAATCATCGTTATCACCTTGGAACAAAAAAAAAATGAAAAAGAAGTGTGGCAGATGCAGACAAAGGTTGAAGCATGGGGGGTGGGAGCGGGACTGAACGGGTTGAAAAAGCCACGAGAGCTGTGCGAAAATCACGTACGCCACTCGACACAGTCCGAACACTGAACAACGGCTAGTGCTATCCCGTTCGCGCACCCCATGCCAACTTTGTGGCTCAGCTGCGGTCAAACATTTTTCTTTCGGTCCCCTTCTTTTCGTGGCCAGTGTCGATGACCTGACCGGGAGGGATCTGCTAAAAGTCTAATAAATCTCTAACTGCAACTGTCTAACAAGATCTTTCTTTTTCTTCTCCGTTTCAGGATCCTCACGCGAACCACGCAACCATCGCATGCAATCTCGATGCTGTTCGTGTCCTTTATGCTGCTGGTGCTTTGGCCGAACATCATAGGTCAATCGAAGGAATCCAGCGGTGACTGTGCTCGATTGCAACCTCGGGCCAGTGTGCTGGTTTCGTTGGCCTACTTTGGTTCCTTCGCAATGCACTTTGGAGCGCAGATGTGGATGACCTTCGTGTCCGGTCTGGCACTGTACTTCAATTTGCCCCGTCATACCTTCGGCCGAATCCAGGAGATCCTGTTTCCGAAATACTTCTCCATGGGAACCGGTCTCAGCGTTGTAACGCTGCTGGCGTTCATCAACTTGCAGCGGGCGGCACATCCGGAACTGAAAACGGCCTCGCTGCACAACTGGGACCCAATCCTGTTGCTCCAGTTGACTACTTTGGCACTGTGCGCCATTTTGGAGCTCACCGTTTGGCTCTACCTGGCGCCACCGATGCTTCGGCTGATGCATCTGAAGTATAACTTCGAAGCCCGGGAAACCGTCGGTCAGGAGATCGGTCAATTCAGCGGAACGGAAAATGTCCAGCTGCGTCGTTCCAGTCCGTACCAGAATGTGCACAAACGCTTCCGACAGATTCATATGCTAACCGCATCGGTCAACATGGGTTCCCTGCTGTGCACCTTCGTTCATCTGCACTATCTGGCATCACGGGTCGAGCTGCACTGAGCGGCGCGATTGCGTGCGCAGTGGTGGCCGCCATTTTGTTTGGTCGCCATACTCACCAGATCAGACTGAGACACGTGGATAGTTTTTGCATAGCTCGACGGAGCCCGTTTTTAACCAAAGTATTAGCGACGGAAAATTCCAGCTGTAAGCAGTATTAAATTCGGAAGGGAGTGTAAATTTGATCGTCGGAGAATGTGAAACAGATTAGGATCAAAATTTCGCATCGCAGAATCTAGTCGATTATTTCTTTTTTTTTTCTTTAGAATCAAAAACAAACGAGCCTAGCTCATGCAGACAAGGTAACAAAAAAAAATCAAACCAACATGAGACTGAAACCTCGCGATTTCCGGGTACTTCCGGGGTCCAGTTGGAAGCACTATTTCTACTTCAGATCCCACGTCGGGTTTTTGTTAGTTCACTGGGAGCACTGGATTTAGGTGATTTTTGCAAAAAACAACAAAAAGAGATTAATTAGATACGATAGTTAAACAATTACTATTAGCCGTAAGTTTGTTTTTAATAGCCTATTTATTGTGTTAGGTGGGAAACCACAGAAAAGAAAACGCAAAAGCGAGAATGAAGATCTGAAGTAGCATTACTAGTAAGTAGACTGTAATACATCAAATGATCATAGTCTTAAGTAGTTAAAAATTATCATCAATCAATTAGTGCTTTCCTTGCATGAAAACCCCCAAATATTTATTGTTTCACGCCCTACTAGATGCTTATATAACTGAAGCTAATATGTGACAGAACTCTAAGGAAACAATTGTTATACGATTTTAACTCAATAGCTGCTATCTCGTCGGAGCAGTTAACAATAAAGAAAAAATACCATTTCAAAAAAAAAACACGAATTCAACTACGAACATAGAAAGGAAAATTTCCCCAAAACTCTATCTACATTTGACCGAAATCTACACGACAATAGCTAACAGCTGTCCTTTTCTCTCTCTTTCTCGTTCTCTGTATGTCAAACTGCGTACCGCAAATCGTACATCAGGTCTATGACTATGACTGGTCGGTCCGCACTGACGGATTGTTGTTGGTTAGTGCTCTGTTATCGTCACTGCTTGTTAAATTATTACGAACAAAAAAACTCGTGACAAATAGACGTCACACACAGGCCTCACACCTTGGCACCTACCCTTTGGCTTGATACTACGGATTCTGTTTTTTTTTGTGGACTCTGGTTGCTTTGATCGCACCCTGTCGAATGACTTTAACGTCGTGAATGACGTATGTCCATCGCATAAAAAAAGAAATCTAGTTTACGTTTGCATTTGCGTGATGCGGGTATGAGAGATTGTTTTGTTTATCACCTTTCTGGTTGGTTTTGGGAGGCATGTTTTTGATGTACCGCGCTTCCTGTTGCTTGTTGATGCTGTCAGCCGTCAGTCAGGGTTTTTTTTTTTTTCATAAATACGTTTATTTCTTAAGGCAGTTTACATAAGTTTTTCTTCGCCGTAGCATCACTTTTACATAATATTCTTATCCTAATTTAATTCTAACATAGTCACAACGTTTTAAATTTATTACAACATATTCTCTTATAGCTTAAATATCATCTTAGGTAACTCGTCATTAATTATGAAATCTACTCGGAAATATTATTTGAACCAAACTATTAACTTCTATAAATTATAAAATAAGCTGTTATTTTCAGACATTTTGTTGATAATTTCATAAACTGTTTCGAGTTTGTTTGTATCATTACATAATTTTTATTCTAATTTAGCTATTGGTTGAACTCATGGACGCAGCTGGGATCAGAACTAAGTCTTAAAAGGGGCCTTTATTAAATTGAAACTCCAATTTTCTTTATGAAATGATAAATAAGTTTCATGTATGAAAGGTCACGACAAGCAAGAATGTCTCGAACTGGGATATTGGATAGTCTACCTTGGGTACGCAAAGAATTTATTAGTTGAGATCTGACATCACGATACTCCACGCATGTCCAAACGACATGATCAATATCCCGATAACCTTCTCCGCAAGCACAATGATTAGTCTCGGAGAGCCCAATTCGAAGGAGATGTGCATCTAACGTGTAGTGATTGGACATGAGTCTGGACATCACACGAATGAAATCCCTACTCACATCCAGTCCCCTGAACCATGCCTTTGTCGATATTTTCGGAATAATTGAGTGCATCCACCGACCCAGATCATCTCTATCCCAAGATGCTTGCCAGCTGGCAAGTGTTCTTTGGCGAGACGAGCTATAGAATTCGTTGAAAGCAATCGGTCGCTCATAAATTTCACCCTCAATAGCACCACGTTTGGCTAAAATATCGGCTCTTTCATTGCCAGGAATGGAGCAATGAGCCGGGACCCAGACTATAGTGATTAGATAATTATTGTTCAATATGTCGTTCAGGCACTGTTTTATTTTGCCCAGGAAAAACGGTTCATTTTTGCCAGCAGCGTTTGAGCGAATGGCTTCAATTGCACTCAGACTATCTGTGAAAAGGAAATAATGGTTTGGAGATAATGTGACGATTACACTCAAACTATAATGAACTGCTGCTAGCTCTGCTATATGAACAGATGCAGGTTCTTGAAGCCTAAATGAGGCCGAAACATTATTGTTGAACATACCAAACCCTGTCGCTTCTTCAATTCGCGATCCGTCCGTATAAAACATTTTCTCAGAGTCAATATGCCTGAACTTACTTGAAAATATTTTTGGGATTTCCGTCGAGCGTAGATGATCCGGGATTCCACGCACTTCACGCTGCATGGATGTATCGAAAAATAAAGTTGAGTCAGGGGCACTTAGGATGCTGACACGGATAGGAATATATCTTGAAGGGTTGATTTCCTGTGACATATGGTTAAAATATACTGTCATAAATTTTGTTTGAGATCGAAGCTCGACTAGTCGTTCGAAATGATTAATTACCATGGGATTCAGCACCTCACATCTTATTAGCAGGCGTGATGAAAGCTCCCAAAATCGATCTTTTAATGGAAGAACTCCCGCCAGAACTTCAAGACTCATTGTATGTGTCGAATGCATGCAGCCTAAGGCAATTCGCAAACAACGGTACTGAATTCGCTCAAGTTTGATAATATGAGAGTTTGCAGCGGAACGAAAACAAACGCATCCATATTCCATCACTGAAAGTATCGTTGTTTGATACAATTTTATTAGATCTTGCGGATGAGCACCCCACCAAGATCCTGTTATTGTTCGAAGAAAATTTACTCTTTGTTGGCATTTCGTTATCAGATACCTAATGTGTCCTCCCCACGTGCATTTGGAATCAAACCACACCCCGAGGTATTTAAAAGTTAAAACCTGTTGGATCATTCTTCCCATCATATGGAGCTGAAGCTGCGCGGGATCATGCTTTCTTGAAAAGACGACTAACTCTGTTTTCTCCGCAGAGAATTCGATACCAAGATGAACAGCCCAAACGGACAAGTTTTCTAAGGTATCTTGCAATGGTTTATGCAGATCAATAGCTTTGGGCCCAGTAACTGAAACCACGCCATCATCTGCCAATTGTCTTAGTGTACATGGGGTTACTAGACAGCTGTCAATGTCATTCACGTAAAAATTATAGAGGAGCGGACTGAGGCATGAGCCTTGCGGGAGACCCATGTAGCTAATTCTGAATGTTGCCAAATCGCCATGTGAAAAATACATGCACTTCTCTGACAAAAGGTTGTGCAAATAATTATTTATAACCGCTGGAAGTCCATGTTGGTGGAGCTTGTCTGAAAGAACATCAATGGAAACTGAATCAAATGCTCCTTTAATGTCTAAAAATACAGATGCCATTTGTTGCTTTTGAGCGAAGGCAATTTGGATGTCAGACGAAAGTAATGCAAGGCAATCATTCGTCCCTTTATTTCTACGGAAGCCAAACTGAGTATCTGACAACAAACCGTTCGTCTCGACCCAAGTGTCGAGACGTCGTAGAATAATTTTTTCGAACAATTTTCTGATGCAGGACAACATCGCAATGGGTCTATATGAGTTGTGATTGGAAGCTGGTTTCCCCGGCTTTTGAATGGCGATAACTTTCACTTGTCTCCAGTCAGGTGGAACAATATTTTGCTCAAGAAACTTGTTGAACAATTCCAACAAACGTCTTTTTGCGAGGTCGGGCAGATTCTTCACCAAGTTGAATTTAATTCTGTCCAACCCAGGGGCGTTATTGTTACAAGACAAGAGTGCTATAGAAAATTCCATCATTGAAAATGGGTTATTAATAAAACCATTATTTGGAGGAGATTCCCGTATAATGCTCTGCGTAGGAACAGAATCTGGGCAAACTTTCCTAGCAAAGTCAAATATCGGTTCGAGTATTCATCACTCTCATTGCCCACGTTACGATTCCTCATTCGTCTGGCCGTGTTCCAAAGAGTGCTCATTGAGGTTTCTCTTGACAAACCTTCGACAAAATGTCTCCAATAGCTACATTTTTTGGCTCGAAGTATGCTCTTGTACTTGGTTTCTAAAACCATAAGTTTTTCAAAATTCTGAGGAGTTCCTCCTCCCCGTTTTAGAAACGTCTTGCAAGCATTTTGTTTTGCGAGTTTAGCCTCTGAGCACTCTTTGTCCCACCAGGGGTTGGGAGGCCTTCTGTTAGTCGTTGGCCCAGGAAAGCGTTTAGTTTGGGATTGTTCTGCGGCCTCCAGAATCGAACAAACGAGGAAGTCATATTCTTCAAGTGGAGGGAGCTCTTCCATTGAATTCAAAATACTAGAGATTCTACTTTGGTATTTAATCCAGTCGATATTTTTTGTCAAATCATATGGAATACTAGCTGAATTAGCAATACATTTGTTACAGCTAATTGAGATGATGATTGGTAAATGATCGCTACCGTGTAAATCAGGCAATATTTTCCAGGTGCAATCTAGTCGAATTGATGTTGAGCAAAGAGATAGATCTAATGCACTTGGGCGTGCAGGAGGTCTTGGGATCCGTGTCATGCTACCCATATTTAATACCGTCATGCTAAAATTGTCACAAATGTTTTGTATTCAAGATGATCTGCTATCATTGTAAACGGAACCCCACATCATGCCGTGCGAATTTAAATCCCCCAGAATCAATCGTGGAGCAGGAAGGGCTTCAACCATTTCATTAAGCAGTCGCTGTCCAACTTGTGCTTTTGGAGGAATATAAACCGAAGCTATGCAAATATCTTTGCCTTTAATGTTTATTTGGCAAGCAACAACTTCTATACTAGAAGTTGAAGGGATGTATCAGTCAGGGTTAGGAACCGGGAAAAGTGATGTCTTTTATCAGTAATTTCGTCAAGTGTAAAACTGTGGGGTTAATTTGCACGTAGTCGTCGTGCAACCATCCAAGAACAAGTGACAATTGAACTTTTTTTATATCGTTTATTTATACCCGGCTTTAACCAAGTTGCGGTCGTTCGCCGCCAATTGAACTTGTTACTGACTTGGATCATAAATTAAATAAACATAGATTTCCCAGTGCAATACTAATGTAGTTGAGAAACCCGTGACAGCAAAAGCACCGTCTGGTGGAGAATGGGTGCGTAAATGGTCCTAAAATGCATGCATAAAGTTGCCTGCGCATTTAACAAAACCACAGTAGCTAATGGAAAAAAGTACACCCGTTTCTCACTAGAGGTGCTGTTAGTGTCACCGTACAGTCGGAAATCTATGTTTATTTGATTTATGCTTGGATCTAATTGTGATACAAACATTTATACAGAATTCTTTTAAAAACGGCTCGCATTAAAATCGGACTCACTAGAATTAAAACTAGTTTGTTTTCAATCACTTAAATTGCAGTATTGTGTTACTTCTAATAGTCAACTAGGAAGGGATACAAAATGCAAGGGAAATCCGAAATATAAACGTCGTCCAAATAGTTGTTTTGTTATCAAATTTCGAATTTATTCATCAATGTGTTCTCCGTGAAGAGCAATACAATCGTTTTAACATTTCTACACCTTTTTTTACTACGATTTCTTCTTGAGCCTCTAAAAATTAACGCTTCAGTCTCAGCGATGACAAGATGACTCATTCGTTGCAAACCTCAAGCAAACTTCTTTTCTAAATCTGAGAACAGAAAATAGTCGCTGGGGGCTAAATCTGACGAACATGGTGAATGCAGTAGCTGTTCAAACTTCTATCCACGGAATTCAACCATAACGATAAATCGGTTTGATGAGGTATAATAAAACGCGGCCCGCCCTTTGCAAATCATTTTGACGTAGAATTACGTCTCTCGTTTTTATACTGACTTGAGTGCATTCAAAAATTTCACTCTTAGAGAGTGTTAAGAAATTTCTTCAATTCTTTCACTTCTTTCAGTTCTTCAATTCTTTCAGTTTATCTTCAATTCTTTCACTAAACAGATAGAAGAAAGTGTGAGATTGTTTCGAACATCGGACACATCGAGTGCGCAGACCACCATCTATGTCAAGAGAGTGAAACTACACCTAGTATTATTCAACTGGTGCTCCTGATGAAGAAAAATATTATCATCATCAAATCGGGCCACCGAGAAAAATATTCCGTGGAAGCTAAGTACATCGTAAAGTTCACGACATTCACTTGTTCACATTCCAGTGAGAAACGACCGAGGAATTATTTTGAAGTCGGCTCTTCTAAGAGCTATAAATGTTACTTATTTGTTGAAATATGCAGATCGAAAGTGTAAGTTCACATTTTAGTGCTCCATTCGCAATGCGAACATCGCAATGTAAAGTCAGTATTTGACTGCATTTGAACGTTCGAGAAAAAGGCTCCGAACAGTGTTCATATTAGTATTATTGTTCAGAGAATTCCACAATTCGGCTTTTCTCAATTTTTAGTATTGAATCAATCCGCACTGTGAGCAGTTCTGCTGCGGAACTTTCGCAGTACAAGTTTCGCTTTAAGCAAGAAAAATTCGTTGATAATCGGAAACCGTTTTCTTAAACGATCGATTTCAAGACCACAAAAATGAACATATTCAGAAAATTCAAAATATCAGCTGCAGTAGTCCGATTACTATCATGTCACTTATTATTTAAAACACAACTGGAATGTAGTCCTACGTCAATTTTGCGATTATGTGTCTGACATTACCTACTCGAAGTTTGTTTTTGCCAGTCATATGCTCATGCAATATGGCGAATACACATCCTTTTGATATCATTGCAATGGCATGGTATATGGTATATGACATTTGACCCTCCCCTTTCCATATGAGAAAGGTAAAAACAATCTTACTGATGATTACTTACGTAACAGTTCGGCTGGAAAGTTCGTATCGTTTAATAGAAACACACATTTTTTTGCCAAAATTCGTTTTGATTATTCAACATAATTGCCATCAGAGGCAATACAGCGATTATAGCGATCTTCCAACTTTTCGATACCATTTTTGTAGTACGATTTGTCCTTTGCCTCAAAATAGGCCTCAGTTTCAGCGATTACCTCTTCATTGCTTCTAAATTTTTTACCAGCGAAGATTCTCTTGAGGTCTGAGAACAGGAAAAGTCACTGGGGGCCAAATCTGGAGAATACGGTGGATGAGGGAGCAGTTCGAAGCCCAATTCGTTCAATTTCAGCATGGTTTTCATCGACTTGTGACACTGTGCATTGTCTTGATGAAACAAAACCTTTTTCTTTTTCAAATGAGGCCGTTTTTTTGAAATTTCGTCCTTCAAACGCTCTAATAACGCTATAGAATAGTCACTGTTGATGGTTTTTCCCTTTTCAAGGTAGTCGATGAAAATTATACCATGCGAATCCCATAATACAGACGCCATAACCTTACCGGCCGATTGTTGAGTCTTTCCACGCTTTGGGTTCGGTTCATCGCGTGCAGTCCACTCAGCTGACTGTCGATTGGACTCCGGAGTGAAGTGATGGAGCCATTTTTCGTCCATTGTTATATATCGACGAAAAAAATCGGTTTTATTTCGATAGAACAGCTCCAAACACTGCTCAGAATCATCAATTCGTTGTTGTTTTTGATCGATTGTGAGCTCACGCGGCACCCATTTTGCACAAAGCTTTCTCATATCCAAATATTCGAGAATAATATGTCCAACACGTTCCTTTGATATCTTTAGGGTGTGAGCTATCTCGATCAACTTCACTTTACGGTCATTGAAAATCATTTTGTGGATTTTTTTCACGTTTTCATCGGTAACAGCCTCTTTTAGACGTCCACTGCGTTCATCGTCTTCGGTGCTCATATGACCAGTACGAAATTTTGCAAACCGCTTACGAATTGTTGCTTCGCCCGGTGCAGAGTCTGGATAACACTCATCAAGCCATTTTTTGGTATCGGCGGCACTTTTTTTCATCAAAAAGTAGTGTTTCATCAACACACGAAATTCCTTTTTTTTCATTTTTTTCACAATAACAAAAGTAATATCTCACAAACTAATAATCAGACAGCTGTCAAATTTATACACGTATCTTTTGAAGGTTGATACTAACTGAAAATGGTATGGATTTAATTCTAGTGGCGCCCTCTCATAGAAACGATACGAACTTTTCAGCCGATCTGTTATCTAATTTTCGGTTCACCTTCAATTTTTGGAAGCGTGAGTGCAGATTCTAAAGTACATAACGATAAATAATACTTTCCAAACTCACGTAGCAAATAATTTACAATTAAGGTAAATAGTCACACATTTTGGAACGGATAGTGAGGGAAACAGAAAGCTTTAAGTGCTAAAAGGAAAAATATCGTTTTTCGTCCTTCTCATATCATCATATATTGCTACTCAATGTTGTTTAAATTCGACTTCAGGTTCCGGAATAGCAGCGTGATTAGTGTTAAAATCTTCAATTTCAAAAGTGTGAGCAAAGTTTGCGTATTCAGTAAACTCTTCTTTTTGGTATTTTATTTACGAACAAATTTACTTCGCCTATATCTGTTCATGAAGTATCAGAAAACATGACTTCAAAAATTTCGTAATGGAAATCACACCAATTTCTCAGATGAGTATACATAGTGTGTAAAAAAACTAAAAGTGTTTATTTTAGGAAGATGCTAAGGCCCCTCTGAAAACGCGCCTTGATGGCATGAACTTTTGAGACGATTTCCGGAATAACATCCTCAATTGGACGACCAGAGTGTTGTTTAGTATTATGATCAATACGGAGAAAAAAAACATTTTTGTTTTCTCATGAAACGTAATCATGGATAAGGTCATCATGGATGGCCTCTTCTGTCACTGAGGCCCACCAGCGATGACTCCGGACCAGAACTACGAACGCGAGCGCACTTTGGAAGCGTGTTTGGTTATGGTGAAGAGGAATTGGAAGGGCTATTCACGTCGATTGCCTAACCCACGTATCTGAAGACCCGAATACTTGCCCGGAAGCAGTCTTGTCTCAATGGGCTATGACGTCGGTTTTCAGAAATGCGCGTTGCATGCTTTTCACGAACTACCTCTAGAAAAGAAAAAAAAAACATCCACAGTAACAATTGGGAATACTAAAGGTATTAACAAATGACTCAGGGCTCGAATTGTTCCTCCATATTCTCCTGATTTGGCTTGTTCTGACTCGAATTCTTCACGTTTCGTCTTCGGCTCATCTGTGCTTGAAGCAGTTCAAATTGAACTGCCACCTTCACCTAGTAGTTCAATTGAAATTGCTAAGAAGACGCAAAGCTTACCTCTTGGAGGTTTTTATTCTTTGAACGGGTTAACGCACTGATGAGTCGAAGGAGAAACGTGAAGAAATCTTGTGCTTTTTGCGCAAACCAGAAAAAATCCTAAATGTTCCTTCTGACCAGTATTATTAGTTGAAAATGAAATCTATGGCCGTTGACAGCCAGCATTTCCCGTCTCATTCATTTCACTTTTGTTGCCGAAACTTCCAGAATTCATTGTCAATCGAATAACCATACCTAGTCACTTGAAGTTTTGTTTGCGCAATTTGTAGTGCTAAGTAGTCTACCTGTTTCATTGTTTTCACTGAGGGTAGTGAGCAAGTGCGAATGAATAGGCATAAATATCAACTCGATAACCAAAACTCTCTCCGACCCTAACGATAAATAGAGGGCGGCGGTTCTCATTTAAATTTTCAGTTATCACTAGCAAGTTGAAATCGATAATTTCGACAGTTTGAAATGTATTGAAATGTGTTTCAAAACATTAATAATGAAAACTGTAAGAGGAACCAATTAATTCATGTTTATTTAATAATTCTGTATAAAATGTTCAAAACGACGAATGTAAGAATGAGAGATTCTCTTTGTTTACTTTTTCTTTCGATTATTACGGTACTATTAGCAATCCTTCCCTCCAGGTATTTACAGATAATAATAACTAAAGCTATCATCTTTTAATCTGCATTGAAGAAATTCCCGAAAAAAGCAGGAATATTTCGCAATAATCGAAAGAGAAAGTAAACAAAGAGAATTTCTCATTGTTAACATTTGTCGTTTTGAATATGTTATACAGAATTGATATTTCAGTTATCATGACTCGTTTACCTTACATCCATTATCTTGAAATAATTCGAATGTTTACATGAATGTTGTAAGAGATATTTCGTTACTTCAAGAGATAAACTGACGGTCGTCAAAGTGAGCTTCGGTAGAAAGAAGAACGGGAGGATGCCCACTCGGTGCGACAGCAGAGGTTGTGTGTTCGAATGTGAAGTTTACTGCAGTAAAGTGATCGTCAGTGTGTGCACACTTTCGATTTCAATTGAATTGAACGAAGTTTTACAGCACTGCTCTTCACCCTGTTATTCACTGGAACCAAAAGTTGTATTCGAATAAAATTCTAAAGCTTTGTATGGGATCAAAAACCCTTCAAAATGAAACTAAGTTAGTGTATGTACGTAACAAAAATATGCACTCATTTGAGAGATTTCTGCACCGATTTTCACAAACTTAGATTCAAATGAAAGGTCTTATAGTGTTATAGTTTCCTAAAAATTTCTAGAACATTTTATCCGGACCCGACTTTCGGTTCCGGAACAAAAGCGTGATGAATGAAAAATTATCAATTTCATGAGTATTTTTTCACGAACGATGGTCAAAAACAGGTACAAATCCCATAAAACTGTCTGACGAATTATTCTAGTTTGCAGAGCTTATTAGTTTGTGGGCATATTAACTCAATTCGACCCCACTGGTTCCCCCTTCTCCTGTTCCGGAAGTAGAAGAAAAACTCCAAAAGCTAAAAGTAGAAGAAAAAAGTCCAAAAGCTCACTTTGATTTCTCAGTGACGCTTGAACCAATTTTCAAAAATCATAGTTTAAATTAAAGCTCACATTGTCTCAAAAGCTACTGTGAAATTTCATCCGGATCCGACTTCCGATTTCACAGTTACAGGGCGATAAGTGTCAACGTTTTTAAACCGCCATATAGAATGACAATATGTACAACACCGGTACGTGTAACGTGTAGAATAAAAGAAAACACCATTTTGTTCTATTTTGTACACACTATAAAGAAAATGAAACGGATGTCTGCTACTGGTGTGTGATGTTGGTAAAAGACTGGTGCTGCGGCTGATACAAATTTTAGCTATTTTATAAGTGCGATCGAAAGTAACAGATTGGTTTAAAAAAGGCGTGACTGTGACTTAGCCTTGGCTCTCTTGGTCGAATATTTGGACGGTGGCGCCTATGGTATTAATTTGGCCGGTCTTCAACGTTTTTTCTTAGCCGGAGCATCTGCTGTATGAGCAGCTAGATGTTTGTCTCGACAGCAGCCTTCATATCACTGACAATTTGTCACGATTTGTCGAAAAAAATGGGGTGCCGGTAACCGAAATTGGTAGACATTTTGAAAATGACAAAAAAAATCTTTGATTGCGAAAATTTCGATAGCATCCGGTATTAAATCACGAAATAGATCGATTTCACCTCATAAATATTCAATCCACTCACCTTTCCGATTGATGCTCTTCAATTCATGATACTCTAAAAAAGTCAGAAAAAACTTTTGTGTTTATATTAACGTAATTAAAAGTTATTTTGAACGCAGCAAAAAGTACAAGTGACTGTTTGCTTTGCATTTCGGCACAAAAAGAACGTGCTGCTATTACACACACACACACACACACATGACATTTGTCGGATTGACGCAATCTGCTTTCTGTCAAAAGTTACGGTGGGGTCCCGGCAACCGAACACCTTCCCCTATCAATTATTCACTAAGCAGATATGTGCTTCTGTGGCTCAGTCGATTAACTGGAGCGCTTTGAGATCTGATGGTTCTTTGTTCAAGTCGCGCAGTTGCTATCGATATTTTGTTTTTTTTTTAAGCATTCGATTTCAAGTCATGTGAATTTCAAATCACACAATTTTACATGTTCTGGAATATAAATTTGTGTGAAATACGACATGCATTTTATAAAATCAATGTCGCAGTCACGGTTTCCTGCATGCTGGAAAAAATCGTACATGTTCCCGATCTTCAAAAAAGGAGATAAACAACATATAGCAAATTACCGAGGTATAACTTCTCTCTGTGCTGGATCAAAGCTGCTGGAGATTTTAGTGGGGAACGTTTTATTCCGTGAAACAAAGACATATATCTCTAATGATCAGCATGGTTTTTATCCAGGCAGAACTACAATCACTAACTTGACACAATTTTGTTCCCTTTGTATTAAGAACATTGAAACTGGATCACAGATAGATACATTATATACGGGCCACAAAGCTGCGTTTGACCGTGTAGATCATACGCTGTTACTTGCGAAACTTGAGCGTCTTGGTGCATCGTCTAGTTTCTCTCAGTGGTTTAAGTCATATCTCGTAGGCCGAATTTTATCAGTGAAGCTAGGAAATGTCGAGTCACAAAACTTCGCTAACGAATCAGGTGTTCCTCAAGGAAGCAATCTCGGACCATTGCTATTTTCATTATTTTTTAATGGCATTTCTTTTGTCATTCCACCAGGATGCAGACTTATGTATGCGGACGATTTGAAACTGTTTCTTGTTGTGCAATCGACAGCTGATTGCATGGAACTTCAGCAGCACCTAAACAATTTTTGTGAATGGTGCAATCTCAACCTCTTAACTATAAGTGTGTCCAAATGCTCTGTGATTTCTTTCACACGTAAGAAAAGCCCGATAATCTGGAACTACACTATTTCTGGGGAAACACTTGAAAGAGTAACTGTTTTCAAAGATTTGGGTGTGCTTCTTGATTCTCAGCTCTCCTTCAGACATCACTACTCGCATATAATTGCTCAGGCAAATAGAAACTTAGGTTTCATCATGAGGATCGCCAAAGAGTTTACTGATCCATACTGCTTGCGAGCGTTATATTACGCGTTAGTACGGTCTACCCTTGAAACCGCAGTGCACAGTTGGTGTCCTTACGCCAGTATTTGGATCAATAGAATTGAAGCAGTACAATCACGATTCCTGCGATTTGCTCTCAGATCTCTGCCATGGCGTAATCCGTCAGAGCTTCCACCATACATCGTTTGCTCGACATGGACACACTAGACAAACGACGAAATATACTCAGAGCAGTATTTATAGCGAAATTGCTGAATGGACAAATTGATGCTCCTGAAATTCTCTCGCAAATATGTATTAATGTCGCTAAGAGCGCGGAATTTCTTGCGACTCGACTTACGAAGAACGGAATATGGTTAGAAGGAACCGATAAGGGCAATGTGCAATGTTTTCAATAGTGTGTACGACCTTTATGACTTTTGTGTATCTAGTGTTGTTTTCAAGAATAGGCTTAAGAGACTCGGATAGAATATAAGTAGAACTTAATTATTTTTTAGCACTGGACAATGTTTGTATTCGTTAGGCTAATGTTTTTGAATTGTAACTATGTAAACAAATATGTAAAATGTTGAAAAAGATGATGGGTTTTTACGCGCATTTGATGAATTTCAAATGGGCTTTTCCCACTCCACCAAAAACTCCATTGAGATCAATCCAGGTCAGATGGAAAGAAATAGATAAATAAAAAAAATATATAAATAAATAAAATGTAAAATTACAAGACATTTTCGAGCTACAACTCGAATTGAAGATTTTCTACAGCGCAGAATTTCTATGACAGAATTTCTACAAAGCATTCTGAAACTTGCAACAACATAAAGTGTTTTGCGGATAGAAATTGTTTCATTCAAGAACGACAAACTACGAAACATTCACACAAAAAAATGAATTTTACAGGTGACTTAATCCCACATACGATGCATTTCATAAAGACCTTTACGCATTTATATGAACCATTTACCTGTTAGGCAGCTGTGTACTTCTGTGGCTCAGTCGATTAACGGACGTACTTTGTGATCGAATGAGTCTCGGTTCAAGCCTACCCCACAGTCGCTATTAGTTTTTTTTTCCGAAAATCTCATGCGCATTTCACGAAAGTTTGAGTGTACTACGACGCTCCATGTGCATTATAAAATTGTAAAGTCACAAAGTTTTTTCCAGGTGTATTTATTCAAATAGTTTTTTTTTCTGGGATTGCGAGAAAAATCTACATTGAATTTGTACTTGTAAAAACCTCTATTTAAGGTTAATCGGATGTTTTTCACGAATATAGAATGTTATTATATATGTTATTATATAGAACATTGATTAATGATTACTGTGAAAGAACCATGTCAGTGTTTCTACAAATCGGTAGATAAAAAGGCAATAAATAATACATATAATAAGTCGAGATCCACATCACTGGAAGGTGAATCCAAAACGATTTTATTCCAAATTTATTCCAAGGAGTATCATAGCTATTGGCGTACAAGTTTTAGGTAACAGTTATGATCGTAAAAATACACACACGGTCTTATTGCTGCTGCATGGCAGAATTTTCCGAACTCACACCGGCGGTGCAAATTGTTTTAATTGCACGGTTATAAATCATCATCGACACGATGCAAGCTGTAATTAAACCCGAAGAAACCACCGGTTTCTTCGACCGGTGGATGGTGTCATGTGCGTCCCCAAGACACTTTTCACTTGTACCCAAACCGACGCATCACATTCGTTTATCGAACTATCAATGAACGAGAAAGGTCCCCACATTTATTCGGTGTCCTCCACGCGGTCAGTCGTGTTGCCATGCCGAATGACACCGGCCGTCTTATTTTGTTCTTCTTGTTCCAGTACAAAACCATCGAAAGGGAGAGAAAGAGAGAGAGAGAGAGAGAGAGAGAGTCAGACGCCCGTTCGGGTGTTCAAAGTGGTTCAATTGGTTGTGCGATTCTACCAAAACCACTAAACAAAGCACACATGCGAAAATCACTGGAGCGTTGTTATCATCGAGCACTGTAGTGTTTTGAGTGGTGGTAGAATTCAAAATAGAATAGCTTTCCGCCTGGACCCCTGGTGGTTTCACGTGGTTCTCGTGTATGGCTAAATTTAGGTTAAATACATTTCCACAGTGGAGTCGAGCTCCATTACATTCAATCGAGCAGTACAAAATGATTCGGTTTGGCACTGGACGTTCCGGGGGCTGCTGAGCTGAACCCCGTTCGGATTAGTTTCACCAATCAGTCGCCATTCAACAACATTAGCAAAACCGACTGGTTTCACATTTCTATTCGCACTAACGATGACTATAAATTGTCACGAATGTAATTGAATTATCTCCAGGGTAGGATGAATCCGGGTTTCTAGTGAGAGGCTTCACTGAACGTAGTGTGCCTTGCCAAACCTAGGGGAGCCAGCTGAAAATCTGTCAAGTTTGTCAATGCTGTCAATTGTCATTATCGTCAATCGAACAAAACGGGCCTTGGCTTTCGTGACTTCATTTGTGGATTGCACAGAAAATAAAATGCGGAGACAGATTTGAATTTACCAAACGTGTGACGTTTAATGACTGACTACAATCGGTGGTGCTGAAGCAATTGCAAAAGCAGAGGCTATTACCAGCCAATGCCATCGTTCAAGCCAGAGTTCGAAGAGGAATACATCCTGTCAGGGTCCGGCGAACCTCTTCCGACGAAATGATGCTGGGCGAAATAATGCACGGAAGGAAGAACGAAGAGCAGGTAGTCGACCAGATCAGACTTCGTCACGTACCGTACGGGAAGGGAGGAATCGGGTAAAATGATACTTTTGATTTGATTTTACTCAAGTACCAATCATTCACCTTAACTTTCCATTGTCTTCATTAAACTCCTCAGTTTCGAAAAATTTCAGTATAAGCCGAAATGTGGACAAGATGCATTTTGAACCAATTGAGAAGCAACAAAAGTCAGCTGTAAAGGTAGCAGATTGGATGCGGTAAAGTGCACCGAAGGCGAAGTAGTACAGCTAGAGCAAAAGTGTACCATGAAACTAGTGCCGATGTTAATTTGCCCGGTGGAGGAAAGATTTTACAATCGTGTTTAAAATACGAACAAGCCTCAAGCATTTTTAATTTGAATAATCGGGATCAGAGTTTTAATCGTAGGACCAACATTTGCTAGCTTTCATTTAAGTAAATGGTCACCGTCAATGTTTCTTCCATTGTTCGTGCCAAAAACTTTCGTAACATACATGAGTATTGTGGCATAAATGTAGTATAACGCTCGTAACTCATTTAAATGTGAAACATGTAAAACTTCGAGACAGCAACAAAAAAAAACACATGTAACATCAGTGACTTACTAAAACCAAAGGCATAATTGTGCCAAGATTTTCATATTTCAAAAACAAATCCAAGTTCTCATATTCAAATCCGATCATAAAACTTTCAGCCGAGTGAAGTCATCATGATTGTTCATAATTTTATGATCAAAAGGATTAAAATCAGAAGTAATAAATCTTCTCCCATGAAAATAATCATGGTCAGAAAATGCGTTAATGCGTTAATAAATGTATTTCATACAAAACTCGTAACTCCAATTTTCTACCCGGATGATGATGAGATGAATTGTATAAAACAGGAACTCTTCGAAATGTTTACTTGAATCTGAGCAATAATCATTTTATATTTGGCAAACATTGACGTCACATTTTGTTTGTAGGGGATACCGGGTCTAGTCCGAACACGAATTTAAACCGAGTAGCCTAAGGAGTGTATCGAAAATAAGCTATCCACATACATTTGTGTTGTACGCATGTGTTTGTGATGGTTTTTTTTATGTTCAGATCACAGCATGCTGTGCGTTTGGCTGTCAGCTTTCGTTTGTTTACTTGTTTGTGCGGTTAAACTTCTGCGCTTTCAAAATGTCGCGTATTGAGAAGGAAGTGAAAATTAAGGTGCTGGACACATGGCTAAGTGAGAAGGGTATTACTATGCGAAAATTGGCGAAGCGGTTTGGAATTCATCATGCCAGTGTTAAAACCATCATTAATAAGTTTGGGGAACACTATTCTTTGGATGAGCTACCAGAAAGAGGCAGAAAACCCGGTTCTTCCAACCCGAAACTGGACCATAAAGTGGTATCTCTAATCATGAAGAACAAATCAATGTCAATACGTCAAACTTGGCCAAAAAAGCAGGAACGAGTGTCGGAATGATCCAACGTATCAAAAGGGCGCAATAACCTGAAGACCTACAAGAAGCAGAAAATTTCGAAACAAAGTGTAGAACAGAAGAAGCGAGCAGCAACAAGAGCCCAGAAATTGTATTTGCGTCTTTTTCAGTGTCCGGATGCATGCGTTTTGATGGACGATGAAACTTATGTAAAGGAGGACTCAAAAACCCTTCCAGGTCCACAATACTTTACTGTCGTCGTTGGGAAAGATGTGAGCGATGCGGACAGGTGGATTCAAGTGGAGAAATTCGGTCGAAAGGTACTGGTATGGCAAGTAATCGTCCTTATTCTGAATAACGACGTATCGTTTTTTCGATCGTATTTTATTCGTATTCCTAACAACGCTAGCAAAATCAAAGGTAGCTAGGATTCGACCGAACCATATTCGATCGAAAAACCAATACGTCGTTATTCAGAATAGTGACGAATATGTTCCAGTGGTTTGAAGTCAACCATTTTTTACACTACCGGAACTATAAATGCAGAAATCTCGATCGATCTGAGTGTCTCCAGAAGAGATTGCTTCCTTTATATAAGAAGCATAGTACGCCTCCACTTTTTTGGCCGGATTTAGCGTCGGCTCACTACGTCAAAACCACTTTCAATTGGCTTGCGGAAAAGGGTATAAATTTCGTTAAGAAAAATATCAATCCAACAAATTGCCTTCAGCTTCGACCTATCGAACTTTACTGGGCAATCGTAGAGGGTTTTCAAGAAGACTGGTAAGGCAGCTGGAAACATGCAGGAGTTAAAAAAATTGGTTTTTGTGTCCCAATTTTTGTTTCTAATAGAGGTTTTAATCTCTTGGGTAAAATAAACTAGGATTAGGTAAATCCAAAGACATAACTGCAAGATTGACGTAGGACTTCAGAAGCTCTATAATTTGAGTTCCTGCAGCTGATAATTCGAAATCTTCGAGTAAGCTCATTATCATTATGCTTTTGGTTTTGATTCTAAAATTTGACGCTTGTGGCTTTGGAGATCCGAGAAGAATTATTTATACCAACGATAATATCGAGTGATAGCAATATTACTTTTCCGACGTTCAAAACAGCACAGTGCACTTTCCTCGAAGTCAAAGAAAATTCCTGCTGGCTTTTTCTAAATCAAAATTTTTTAATCTAAATCAAAATGAAATAAAATACAATATAATAAAACAAAATTGATCAAATATAATAAAATAGAATAAACTGTACCAAAATGAAGAAAAAAAATTGATCAGATTGGAAAAAATCCTTTTTAATAAATATAATGTACGATTCAGACGATCCGGCTTCTTCCGTCACCGTCACCGGAACGTCAGCCTCCGTCAAAATTAGACAAATGAGTTTTCCCTTTGCGCATTCACACGATCCAGCACAGATCCGGAACGTCAACGTCCGTCAACGGCAAGCTCCGTCAACATTTCTCCGAAAGAATATTTGACGGACTGTGATTATCGCACACATGCACGATTCATATGATTACGGTATTGAGCTGACGTTTGTTATGTATGTATTCGGTGTCAAGATCCCACTCTTAAACAAAATATACCACATATAGGTAATTAAATTTATCAGTAGATTTGCAAAGTACGTTACGTTGGTGAGTGGAACTGATTGTTTTGTTTTTTCCTCTTTCTAGCTAATTTGGAAAGTTATTTATTCGATTAAAAGGTAGGAAAACAACAGATCGATTGGCTTCAAAAGCTCCCAGATTTTGTATTAGTGGAATACAATTGTGCGAAACTAAGTTCTTCAAATTCTGCGTGTAAGAAAATGACATGACGGACACGGATAGGAAACCGGATCGTGTGAATCAGAATGACGGTGACGGACGTTGACGTTCCGGTGACGGTGACGGAAGAAGCCGGACGGTCTGAATCGTACTTAATAATATACAATTAAATAAAACAAAACAAACAAATCAAATTACAAAACAATATAGTAAACTAAATTGAAACAAAGTAAAATTATTCAAATTAAAATAAACCAACATAAAATCACACAGAATAAAATAGAAGAAAATGATATAAAATAAGATAGAAAAATTAAATGAAAATAAAAATTAGACCAAAAACTAAGTTGAAATAAAAATTGAATTGAAAATAAATAAAATGAAATGAACTAAAATAAAAAAAAACTAGAATGAACAAACAAAATAACAAAACGAAATAAAATGGTGGTGTTACATGAAATTTCCGAATCAAAAAAAAATTTGATGCCAAAAGTCTTAGAATTGCATGAAACGTCGAAATTTAGTGTCATCTCGAAAAAAAATTTTTGTTTGAGAATATCGAATTTCTGATACTCTAAATTACAAAGAGAATCGATATTTTCAAAACAAATTTTTAACAGAAAATAAAGTAAAATAAAACAAAATTAAATTAAATGAACTGAAATAAAATAAACTAGAATGAACAAACAAAATAACAAAACGAAATAAAATAAAGTACAAAAAAAAAACAAAATGAATTAATAGATAGAATAAAACATAACAAAATGAAGAAAAAAAATTGATCAGATTGGAAAAAAACCCTTCATAAATAAAATAATATAAAATAAAATGAAACAAAACAAAAAAATCAAATTAAAAAACAAACAATAAAATAATATAAATTAAACTGCAATGAAAAAATTTAAACCTGAACCAAACAAAATGAAATTAATTCAAATGATTAAAATAAAATGAAGTTAAGTAGAATAAAATGATTTAATATACAACAAAACGAAATCAAAAAATGAAACAAAGTAAAATTATACAAATAAAAATAAAATTACATAGAATAAAATAAAAGAAACTGATATAAATAAAAAAGCAAAATTAAATGAAAACAAAAATTGAACTGAAAACTAAGTAAACTAAAAAGTAATTGATAATTATAAATAAAATGAAATGAACTGAAATAAAACAATGTAGAATGAACAAAAAAACAACATTACGAAATAAAATCGTGGTGTTACATGAAATTTCCAAAACCGAAAAATAATTGATACCAAAAGTCTTAGAATTGCATGAAACGTCGAAATTTAGTGTCATCTAGAAAAAATTGAAAATATCGACTTTCTGGGACTCGAAATTTCCCAGAAAGTCGATATTTTCAAAACAAATTTTTTTTCGAGATAACACTAATTGTCGACGTTTCATGCAATTTTAAGACTTTTGGCATCAACAAAAATTTCGATTTTCGGCTTATATATATATATATATATATATATATATATATATATATATATATATATATATATATATATATATATATATATATATATATATATATATATATATATATATATATATATATATATATATATATATATATATATATATATAAGAGCAGTAAAAAAACGCGTTTTGTTGATTACGTCACTTATACCATCAACTTGATCAATGGCCCAATAATAGCTTTCAAACGAGTCTTAGTTTGTTAAAATCGGTTCAGGTTCAGTTCTCTGAGAAAATTGAGCGGTAAAAATATCTTCGTGACACACATAGACATTTTTCGATCTTGTCGAACTGAGTCGAATGGTATATAACACTATGGGTCTCCGAGGCTCCATTCGAAAGTCGGTTTTCCAGCAATTCCAGTAGCTTTCTAGAGGGAAAGGTAAAATTGAATAAAATAAAATAGTATAAGATAAAATAAAACAAATTAAAAAGAGTTGCTATAAAATGAACAAGGGTAATACAAAGTAAAATTACACAGAATAAAATAAAAGAAAGTGATATGAAATAAAATAGAAAAATTAAATGAAAACAAAAACTGAACTAAGAACTAAGAGGAAAAAAAATTAATTGAAAAATAATAAATAAAATGAAATAAAAGCAAATTCAATGAAAATGCCCACACTGTAATGGTTTGTTAAACAAGTTTAACCGGAAGTTGGATTTTGAAAAGATTTCAACCATCGTTTTCCTACTTCTACTCATTAATCCCGCTCCGAAAAAGCTTATTTTGTTACGGATTTGGAGAAATATCGATGAATCGGAAGTCGCCATCTTGCATTTTGAAACGACTTCGAAATTTGAATCTCAATTTGAGAGAAAATTTCACCGAATACCCTGTTGCTAGTTGTCCGATATTCGCAGAAAGTATCAGTGCTGGATAAGAAAAGTTTTTTATGGAATTTTCTTTCCTTTAAAACGCAATGTCTGTAACATTTTTCTACCGTTTATGCTCGGATTAAATTTACAAAAAAGTTGTTTCCCAGTAAAACGTTATTCAGCTGTCCCATGAAACGTAACGCCTATAGCTGAAAAAAGTAATACATGTTACATACAAAAAAAACAACGAATATAGGTAAAGCATAGTCCTGGCATTAAATTCCTTTTGTGGAATATGTCCTTTCTATTACAACAGACAATTTCATAGCGTGCAGAATCATGGCATGGCTACTGCTACGATCCTACTAACAATGACAGGTCGGGATTCGAACATGCGACAACTGGCTTGTTAGACTAGTGCCCTATGCATTGAACCGTCAACCCGGACTCAAACTTTAGAAGATATGTAAATTTTGAAGAAAGCTCTAAAAATGAGCAAAACAAATATATAATTTTTAATTTTGGACAATTTTGTTAGAATTACTTAGTAAATATCATTTTATGTCTTCTAAAAATTTGTGATTTTAGTAAATTTTGTACTTTGTACTTGTATCAATGCATAGAACTACGAATCATTTTCTGCTTTGCCGCAGAAAACATAAACGTCGTATTTACAATCACATGATTGAAACGTAAATGGATTACGACGTTAGTCAGCTGGAACTATAGAGCTGTAAACAATTTTTCCCCAGACAGCAGCTACCACGATTCCCGAAGCAAGTAGTGTAATAATTAACATACTTTTGTTGCCCGCCCGGAGCAGCTCATGTCAACAAACCTCGGAAGCGAGCGCATGCCTTTGTAAATTGAACAGGGAAAATTACGACCGGCATCGGCCTACCGGAAAATAAAAAATGATGTAGTCACCGAGCAGTTCGGTGCTCGATTTCAAAACCAACGAAAAGCGGATTTCGTTATCACGAAAAAAAAACACCGGCAAAATGACACAAATTGAATCATAACGCGTCATTTGCCAGTTATTTCAGTGACTAGTTCTAGCTTCAGCCCCTCGTGCTGCAACCGGTAAAACGCTTGTCGTAACGTTTTTGTTTACGACTTAGTGCGAACAGCTAAATCCGGAATGCATACACTTAGGCGTTCACCAGAGACGGTGAGTTATTTTTTGCTTCGATATTGCTATGGGGGAAATTGTTGCGTTTGGCTGTCATAAATTGAGCCCTTTACGGCAAACGTCGCGTTTGTCGTCTTTAATAAATTCAATTGTAGCAAAGTTATGCTTTCCGTCGTAAAAGCTGAAGCGGTTTGTTGTGTCATGTCTGGAATAGTTGAAGTTGACGGTGCACTCCAAAGTTTACTGTTTTCCAATTTATTGTTCGGTCATTTTGGTTTGATATTCCGAATAAGGTTCCATAAATGTAGCATATCGAAAACAAGTTCGGCACTTCAAAATTGCTACTTATTGTCAATTCTGGTGAATTGAAAGTTCGAAAAGTTAGTAGCTACCTATTACGAATTTATTTCTTTTCATTTTTCCCCCTTCCACTTGTGGAAAGATCGTCAACAGAATAGCAGAAAAAATAAACAAACAAACCACAAAACGTTTCATCGATTCCCTTCGGGAAATCGAATCCACAGGACAAACCAGACACGAAAGGCGATAGGATCGCTAAAGTTTGCCCAAATGGAAATCGCTCGTACGTGAGTCCGTTGGACGCCAAGTTTTTCACCGTCTACCGGTTTGTTTTTCTTTACTCTGTAATTTTGTTTTCACGTCCAAAAATTCATGCCATGTGCTGATTAGAAAAAGTATCCGATTTTTCTGATATTTCATTTGTGTTTCGTGAAAAAAAAAAAACAAAACAGTCGATTTACCGAATTGTTGCAAAATTATAAAACGTGTTTACAAAGAAACAATTTAATAATTCAGATACCAGAACTCTGATGAATTAAAATGAAATTTGCCAGTAGTCTACGGAAATGTAGGTCTCATTAGAGTTTAGGTTCAAGAACCGAAAATTTCCACTCTTTCTTCAAAGAAAGAATCCAATCCAACAGCCTCATCTTCGTTTGTTTGATGTCTCATTCGGAAATGATCGCATTGAAAAACACACGAAGAGAGACGAAGCATTTTCGTCTTTCACTTCAACAGAAGAGAGTATCAATGCCAACGTCACTAGTTTTCCCACGATAAGACGAAACTAAAATATCGTTTGTAGGTAAATTCAGTCGGATTTTAATTCTCATTCTTTCTTCAATATAATGAAAATCTGTGAATCTGTGATAAATCAAAGTTATTACGCTGCAGAACGTTTGCAGAACTCTTATTGAAACCGAATCCACTATAGATACGAGCACCAACAGCAGATATGCCAGGTAAAAATGTCAAATATCTTCAAACAGGGTTGGAAAAAAATCTGCAGTCGGCAAGTAATGTCTTGCTGGCTGCCATTTCTCTATAAAGTATGATACGCTAAAAAGGTCGCGACAATTTCAAAAGTTTGGATTTTCAAAAGTCTGCAAAAGTCTCACAACAACTGCAGCACCCTGTACGAAATCTGCAAATTTACAGACAAATCTGCAGATCTGGCTTCTCTGACCAACAGGTGTCCAAATCATTGTAATTCGTTTCCTGCAATTCTTGATTTTCGAAACTTCGGTTGAATATCACTACTGCGTAGTAGACGATTACCACTGAACACCGAAAGTAACTGAAAGAGTGAACGAAAGAAAGAACACAATTTGGCAACTATTGTTCAATTTTTGTCGTTGACAGGCTAGACTCGTTCTCATAATTTGCAAGTGGAGCAGAGAATGACATGTATTTTTCGTCGTATTCGTCTATTTTGAGTCAATCAAAAAAACTTTTATTTGATCTGTAAGGTTCGCTTAAACTAACTTACCTAAATCGATGAGAGTACGTTCCGTATCTTCTTTGGCCGTAACTTTTGGAGTATTCCGAACCGATTTTTGGAACCCCATGAGTAGGAAGCAATTTGGTGAATACGATCTCTAGGTTTTGATGTATTGCGTCGTGACACGTATGAATATTTTGTATCCTATTACTCTCATCAATGCGTAAAACAAGAAAAAGCAGAAATGAGGAATATTCACTTACTGAACGGAAGGACGACGACTCATCAATATCTTCTATGGATGTAGTGGATTTGGTGAATCTGACGCGTACCAGGTCTAGCATTTGCAGTGGCGTAATGAGGAAATTAGACGCTTTGGCTGGTTTCGTTGGTTTAGTGAACAAAAAAAATCCCAAATTGTAAAACTGAATTCAGGACCTAAATTTTAAATCTGGATTCTGGGTCTGAATTCGTTATTTGGCATCAGTATTCTTGGCCTACATTATAGAGCTACATTATTCTGAGCCTGAATTATAGATATGGATTCTGTATTTGAACCTAAATTCTAGACCTGAACCATGGTTCTCAACCTGAATTCGGAATCAAAAATGTTGAACCTGGATTTTGAACCAGATTTCTGGACCTAAAATCTGTAACTGAATTACGGACCTGCTTCTAAACCTGGATACTGGACTTTATTTCTGGATCGGATATCTAGATCTGGATTCTGTATAAGAATTCTTAGCCTGGCTTCTGTATCTGCATTCAGAGCCTGCATTCTGGACCAAGATTCCGTACTTGAATCTGAATCTTGATTGGCAACCTTAATTGATCTAAACTCTGAACCTAGATTTTGAATCTGAATTCTTGATCTCAAATCTGGAACTAAATTTTGTACCTGGATTATGGCCCTGAGTTCTGGTCCCGAATTCTAAAACTGAATTCAGGACCTAAATTCTAAACCTGGATTCGTTATTTGGAATCAGATAACTTGGCCTACATTCTGGACCTGGATTATGGAGCTTGAACCTGAATTCTTGATCTAAATCTTGGCTTTTAACCTAAATTCTGGATCTAAATTGACAACCTGGATTTTGGACATGAATTTTGGACCTAAAACCTGGACCTGTAACTGAATTACGAACCTGCTTCTAAACCTGAGTTCTAGATCAAGACTCAGGATTTTAATTCTGGATCTTCTATCTAGACCTTATTATGTATCAGAACTCTTAGCCTCGATTCTGAATCTGAATTCTGATCCAGGATTCTGCACATAGACAAAAATTTTTAATCCGAATCTTGGTTCTCTTCCTGCATTTCAAGCTGGGGACTTGGATTATGAACCTATAGCTGAACTCTTAACCTGAATTCGGAATCTGAATTCGAAACCTGAACTATGGACCGAGATTCTGCACCCAAGTTATAGTCCAAGACCCATAACATAAATTGCGGAATTAAATTCTATTCCTGGGTTTGAATTCTAGTTCTGGACCCAAACCTTGGTTCTTAATCTAAATTCTGTATCTAAATTCTAAACTTGGAATTTAGATCTAAAATCTGAACGTGAATTCGGGATCCGGATTCTGAACCAGAATTCTATGTTTAGACAAGAATTTTTGACCTAAGCCTTGGTTCTCAATCTGAATTCTAAATTTTGAAACTAGACCAGTATTCTTAACCTTGATCCGGAATCTGAATACTGGATCTGAATTCTTAACCTGAACCTCGATCTGAAATCTAAATCCAAATTTTGGACTCTAGAAAAGAGTGCTGAACCTAAATTCTGGGTCAAAATTCTTAAACTGAGTTCTGAACCTGGATTATAAACCAGGATTCTGGGTTTGAATCCTGGATAAGGATTCATCACTTGTGTTCTAGATATGGATTCTAAAGCTGGATTCTGCTGCAGAGCTCTTGACATGAATTCTGAACCGCAACTCTGTACTTGGGCCTGAATTCTTGATCTGAACTTATGTTTTCAACCTGAATTTGAAACTCTGGACAGATTTCTGGACCTGGATTCTAGGATTGAGCTCTGGTTCTGGATTCTAAACCTAAAATCCACACCAGAATTTTTAACCTGAATTCAGGATCTGAAATCTCTAATTGAACATAAATTTTTAACCAGAACATTGCATCTCAAGTCGAATTTTTGCTCTAAATTCTGAACCTGAATTTCGGATCTAGATTCTAAAAATGAGTTTCGAATTGAATTTGGATTCTGAGCCTCGGAACAAATATTCGATCTATGTAAACAATAAACATCGACAAATGCACTAGAAAACAAAAAGGCGGGTTGCTAATGTCAGTGTCATAACCGGATAACGTGTATACGAATAAAATGGATCATTCAAGTCCTTTGATGTTGAACACTGTTGAGGGCATTCACTTTAAATGCGAAAGAGCAGTGGGACCTGCACTTATCATATCAATGATCCAACTCGAGATCCTTGAACTGGCACTTTTCTTGGATTCTGCACCTGAATGCTGAGCCTGGATTCTGGGCCCAAATTCTAAAAATGAATTTTGGGTCAGGATTCTAGTCAAAGATTCTAAACTTGGATGCTGAACCCGAATACTCGACCAGGATTCAAAATCTCGGCTCTGAACCGGGATTCTGTAACTGAATTCTAGATCTGAATTATGGGTCTGGTTTCTGGATCTGGATTCTGCACCAGAAATGTTGACATAAATTATGGATTTTGCACTTGAACCTCAACCTTCCCAGGTAACCAGTAAACGCTAATAATTACAGTAAAATAGACTTTTATGAGCACCAAAAATTCTTATAATTCTGCAAACTGAAGGCTAATCTGTTGTAAATCAATCAGAATTAAGCTTTCAGAATGCACACTAGTTATAAATAAGCATTATATATGAAATGCCGAATATTTTTCAAAAGTCGGCCCAAAGTCTCCAGAGCGATTGAAATGCCAATTAATGATTATTTGCTGTCCTTTGATTTGATTACCTGGGATTGTTCTCAGCCCAAATTCTTGATCCAAAGTTTGACCTGAATTCTGGATCTTGATTCGGGAACTGAGCTCTGATACTAGATTTTGGACCTGGATTCTCGACCTAGGAAGTGAGTTATGAGGCAGGATTCTAAATCTGAATTCTGGACATGATGCTAAGTCTAAGACTAAGTTCAGGAATTGGATTCTAATGCTGAATACTGAAACAAAATTATCGACTCAAATTCTGGACCTGACTTTTGTAACTGTTTTCTAAATCAGGATTCTAGTTCACCTGGATTCTGCACTAGAATTATTGACCTGAATTGTGGACCTGGATTCTGCTTTTTTTCTGCCTAAATTTTTGACATGAACTCGGGTTCTCAATCCGAATTCTTGATCTAAATCTGAATTTTGAACCTGAGGCTCTAGACCCAAATTCGGGAACTGATCCGTGAGCCTGGATTCTGGGTCTGAATATTCAGTCTTTACTCTGTACCTGGATTCTGGACATCAGAACTGAGTTCCAAACTTGGATTCTAAATCTTGACTCGGGACATAATAATAATTTTTGAACCCAAATTCTAAAACCAAATTCAGGAGCTGGATTCTACACCAGAATTTCGGACTTTGATTTCTGGATCTGGTTTCTAGACCTCGATTCTAAACCGATTCTGTATCAAAATTACTGACCTAGTTTCTGGATCTGACTTCTGCAACTGAATTCTAATCCTGAACTCTGCACCAAACTTCTAGACCTGGATTCTGTATTCGGATTCTGGCCTTGATTTCTGGACCCAAACTTTAAAACTACATTCAGTAACTGGATTCTACATTTCTATTTCTATACTCTTTTGGATCTGAATTCTGGTATTGGATTCTAAATCTGCATTCTGCACCAAAATTATTGACATTCATTCTGGACCTGACTTCTATCATTGAATTCTATACCTGAATTCTGCACAAAAGTTTTTTTCCCGGAATTTTCGACATGAATTCTGAATCTAAACACTATAATTGGGAGCGGATCATTTCGCCGAATGCCATTTCGTCGAAAGTCGTTTCGCCGGAAGGGTCATGGCTCCTGTATGTTATGTCTCTTGTATAACTGATGTGACGCAGCCACATAACCGAAGCCAAGATTATTCAAGAGTACAATCTTTATTCAAGAAGTACAATTGTAGGGGCGTTAACGCTATCATCTTTCATTTGTCTTTATTTTAATTCAATTCCATTTACGATTTTATGACGATTTCAGGATTCGGCGAAGTTGCCCATTCAGCGAAATGTCATTCGGCGAAATGTCATTCGGCTAAATGTCATTCGGCTAAATGTCATTCGGCGAAATAACCCTTTCGGCGAAATGACCCTGATCCATTATAATTGTAATTCAGCACTGTAGCTCAGAACCTGGATTCTGTAGTTGAATCTGAATTCTCCTTCTAAATTCTGATCATGAATTTTAAATCTCAATTTTGTACTTGAAACTGGATTTGTTACCTGAATTATAAACCTCTCTCTGTAACTGAATTTCGGACCTGTTTTTTTAACCTGGATTTAGAAATTGAATTCTCGATCTGTTTTCTAAACCTGGCTTCTAGACCTGAATACTGTACCTAAATTCTGGACTCATGTTCCAAATTTATATTCGAGAATCGAATTTTGAACCTGGATTCCGCAACGGAATTTTTTACCTGAATTCTGGACCAGGATTCTAATTCTGGGTCTTGAATTCTGCTTCTAGTCTCTGGACTTAGGTTCAAAATCTGGATTCTGCACTAGATTTCTTGACCTGAATTTCGGACCAGGATTCTGTATTTGAGCCTGCATTCTTTTCCTGAACCTTGCTACTCTATCTGAATTCTATACTTGGATTTGGGACCTAAATTATGGCACTGGACCCAAATTCTAAAACTGGTAACTGAATTCTGGACCTGAATTCTAAACCTGGACTTTGGACTTGAATTCTGGATCTTGGTTCTGGGCCTGATTGTTGGTTCAATCACAGATTTTTGAAAAAATGACCTGGCATACTTTGCAATAATACTCTTTTATTTAAATTTGGAATCAGGTCCCTCGTTTATCAGTAAATTACAATTGATTTGTAAGGAAAACCATTATTCATTAAAGAACAAAATCTCCGCTATCGGAAAAATACGTTTCAAATGAACGATCCATTCGGTATCTAAAGGATTAGGAGAAGAATCAATTTATTTAGCTCAAATGAAAACATTATCCAATTCCCCAAAAAGTGTGAAAATCGAAAAAAAGTACAGGTGTGTAATGTCAGAGACATAACTGGATGTCGTGAATACTAATAAAACTGGCACTCTTTTTTTATACTTCCGAATATCAATTAGTTGATCGATTGTGTGAATTGTGCAAGTTTTGTCCTTTTACACTACTAGAATTTGAAACGATACACCTAAACTACAGTACAGATTAGTTACATTAAACATTCTGACACACAAATATTACGAAATAACCAGTATAGTTCTTTATGATAAAATAATGGTGGTTCTGAAAAGAACCTTTTATGAAGGCGTTCGTGATGGAGAGTGACGAGTTGAGTTCTACAGCTACAACTGGTTGAAAAATGAGCCGTATACAGTATAGTGAAGTAAAATTTCGCATAATTCTTTGGGTATAAAACTATGGTTCTAAATGGCATCGTAGAGAATTTTGATGTCGATTATTTCATTTCTTATTTCAAAATTTTAGTAAAAGAAACTATCAATTCTGTACGGGTTTAATTTCTGGCATCCCAGAACGGTCAAATTGTACGATTCTCTAAGATATTGAACACTGGTTGGATATAAACGATTTTATACACTGTTGAGAATTTAGAACTATGAAAATTGCAAAAAAAAGATCAAATTATCTTAAATTTGCACTACACTGCTAATTTTAATTTTCGATTTACAAAGAAGCAATCTTTATAGTTCTTTAGGTAACATTTAGAGCCATTAGAAGGGCTGATTTTGCATAATGTTCCACATTGTTGTCCATTTTCCGTTGTAATTTGCTCCAATGCAAACGACCACCAACAGGATGATGTAATCGATCTTCTTCGAAGGGCAACTGGCTATGCGACCTGAGCGTTTGAGGTTTTATACCACGCAAAAGGTCTGCTTTCATTGCTAACTGACGACCGAAGTCCAAATGAAAGCATTGACGAACTGCTTCACCTGACGACTGACGTCCAAATGAGAAGCACGACCTGAGCGTTTGAGGTTTTTAACCACGCAGAAGGTGCACTCTTCGAAGCTGCTGGTGGATTAAATCATTCCCACGACGTCTGCTTCCATCCAACGCACAAAAAGAAATGATCGATTTTCATTTTTTTTTACATTAAATTCAAATTTATTTGTATTGGTTTTTGGTTTACAATCGTTTTCTTTACAGAGTAAGTGATACAGTTTATTGCTTTTCAATCTTCGTATTTCTGTTTTGTTAAGTAGTTTTAATCTGTTTGAATTGTTTTGCATTTGCAGTATATTTGATTATCAACAAGAATTTTGTTTTGTTTCTGGTATGATCGATTTTCGACCACGGTTCCCCTTTTATACGCAGTCAGTTGAAGATATGTGCCTGACAAAATCGTCGTCCTTGCGCGAAAAAGCCAGGCAAAAGTAAAGAGTTTTCCGCGTGTTTTCAAAGTTTGAGAAAACTTAATTTTTGAGTTATTTGTGGTTATCTCACACTGTTCAAAATATTATCCTAAATTCCTGATCATATTTTTGATGAAATGATGAAAGAATTACGTTGCTACCGTTAATACAAGTCGAGATATTCACGATTAAGTTCTGCCCATTCTTCCATATGGCTTATTTTGAGAAGGCACCCCATAGTAAAGTAAGTCGTATTCACGACAAAACTATACAAAGGGTGACTGTACAAACAGTCACCGCATTAATTCACAGATTGGTACGTAATCGATTCTGCTTGTAGGAAATATACTATACTTCTGTTATAGTGACACGAAATTTTAAAAGCAATGCACCAATTTCCATCTCATCCAACATAAAGAACACAACGCTAGTTCCAATAGCAAAACCAAACGCTAAATTTATTACCCCCAAATGTAGGCAAACAGCACAATTTCAATTACCGAAAGTGCTGACAAATTTGACGTCTCTCCGTTGCAGCGGCGTTGCATTGATGTTAGCAAACAACAACAAAAAAAAATCCACTCACCAAAGAATAATAAACATAAATTGCAACCGGAAAGTGAATTTGATTAGCGGAGACACCCCGCCGCTTGTTGAACGTGGCAATAAATGTTCGATTGTTCGTTCCATCGGGTATCCCCAAATCAAGCTCGTGATGAAAACATATAGTCGATGCAACACATATCAATTTGGCTGTTTGGAGCTTTCCACGCCGCGGGGATGAGTTGTGATTTAGCGCTGACAGCTATGTATTTGGTTATTAGTATGATAAACGATCGTCACAATTGGGTGCCTCATTGTGTTGTCTTATTTCTGTGTTTTGCCTTTCTCTATAGAAAGGTATTAGAATTGCTGGAAAAACCGACTTTCGAACGGAGCCTCGGAGACCCATAGTGTTATATACCATTCGACTCAGCTCGACGAGATCGGAAAATGTCTGTGTGTGTGTGTGTGTGTGTGTGTGTGTGTGTGTGTGTGTGTGTGTGTGTGTGTGTATGTGTGTATGTGTGTGTGTATGTGTGTGCACTTTTCGAAGATATTTGAACGCGCTCAATTTTCTCAGAGATGGCTCAACCGATTTTAACAAACTTGGGCTCGTTTGAAAGCTACTATCGGGGCATTGATCAAGTTCGAAGATAAAATGGCTGTGACTTTTGGTTCCGGAGATATGATTGTATAAGTGACGTAACCGACAAAAAGCGTTGTATTTGAACGCGCTCAATTTTCTCAGAGATGGCTGAACCGATTTGAACAAACTTGGACTCGTTTGAAAGCTACTGGCGGGCCATTGATCAAGTTCGAAGATCAAATGGCTGTGACTTTTGGTTCCGGAGATATGATTGTATAAGTGACGTAACCGACAAAAAGCGTTGTATTTGAACGCGCTCAATTTTCTCAGAGATGGCTGATCCGATTTTAACAAACTTGGACTCGTTTGAAAGCTACTGTCGGGCCGTTGATCAAGTTCGAAGATCAAATGGTTGTGACTTTTGGTTCCAGATATATGATGGTATAAGTGACGTAACCGACAAAATACGTTGATTTTTACCGCTCTTGTATATATAAGGGTGCCAAAATTTTGGGATCAACTCTATTTTCGTAAAGTTCTAGTGCTCAAAAGTTTAAGCACCTCGAAAAAAGCCTTCATGCAAAATTTGACCTAAATCGGACATGCTTAAGGGGTGCTGCCCGGTGGTAAAAGTTTGACAATTTTCGATCTTGAAAAAGCACCACAGGGGGGAGTACATGAAATTTCCAAAATCGAAAATTTTTTTTGATGCCAAAACTCTTAAAACTGCATAAAACATCGAAATTTAGTGTCATCTCAAAAAAAAAATTTTTTGAAAAAATCAACTTTCTGGGACTTAGAAAAATTTTCATATTTTTTCTAAGTCCCAAAAAGTCGATTTTTTCAAAAAAATTTTTTTTCGAGATGACACTAAATCTCGACGTTTCATGCAATTCTAAGCCTTTTGGCATCAAAAATTTTTTTTCGATTTCGAAAATTTCATGTACTCCCCCCCCCCCCCTATGGTGATTTTTCAAGATATATGAAAATTTCACTAAGTGGACTAAGAAGGCTTTTTTTATTTTAGATTAGCATCACTGTTCTCATACAAATAGGCAACGCAAATGTCAAGCACTAGTTTGGAAAAATGATGCTGACTGTGTGACATAAACACTGAAGCATGCTTTTGTGAACTACTCGAATCAATCTGAATCAATTGGTGTCAAAATTAGTATCCAAAATTATTTAATAAAAGTATGAAACATATTTTCATGAGACTGTTATGAAAGAAGAGAAAGGCATTATCACACCACTAGGTGGATTAAGAAGGGTTTTTTTTCTTGATTTTAACAGCAGCATCACCAACACCGGTAGGATATGCGGGTGCCAACAAAAAGCGAGGTTTGCTGGTGATAAAATTTGGTTGCGAAAAGTGGGAGCCATGGTGGCTCGAGCAAGCTTCGTCCGATGCACGGAATTGTTCGAAACAACGGTACCGGATAAGCACCCTAGTGCAGTAGTAGCAATTGGCAACCAGCACTTGCTGAAGGGCTAATCGATTTTCCACATCAATTTAATTAGACTTTAATGAGCTTGTTGGGATGATTGGTGTTTCAGTGTTCGCTTAAACATTAATTGCTCGGTGATTGACGGCCATTGGAAACCTTCTGTTTGGCACTGTCACCCGTAATAGCATTCCGAAAACTTGCCAACTGATGAAGCCAGTTAGCGCTTTAGTGGCGACATCAAGCTCCCGGGTTTTGAATCAGCGGAGTGTGCTTCAAGTTTCAGTTTGGTGTCCTTTTTCTGCGTAGCGTCATCGAGTAGACAAGTATCATTCTGCTTCCGGCAAACGACTTCAACTGTGCCGTAGTTTTAATAATGACCAAAAGAGATATAGAGAGAGAGCGCGAGACGAGATAACGAACGACCGACTCTTGACTAGGATGGTTTTATCTCGTCAGTGCACTCACGTGGTGGCCTAGGCAAAGGCACGAATGGAAAGTCCTCTCCTGGGTACGGGGCTTTAGGATGATTCAGTCACTTACCTGTAAATAGAAGCGAGAGAGAGAAAATTATGATTATTAGCAGGTGGAATGAGTAGATAAGCTGAATCATATGGTTCTGGTAGGTCATCTGGTTGTGGAACTCAACCGTAGAATGGGTTGAAAAATAATGCACAAAATCATTCCTGTTTCGTTCAAATTATATTAGAAACCACAAACTTTCGACACTGGCGGAAAAACTGACAGCAAGCACCGAGGATTCACGCACAGTTTAAATCCAGCTGCCTTGTCGGTTGTGGTAAAGTTTCCCGAATCAGCAAGAAATAATTTCCTCTGCGAACCCGAACAAACAGTTTCGCAGTTCTTAGCAAACTTTGCAGATAATGAACAAACGGGAAGTTGTGTTCCAGTCGGAAACTTTCGTTTCGTTTAGCTTGTTTGTTTGTTTTTCTTCGTTTTGTTCGTTTGCTTTCGTTCCCGTGCGCTATCAGCTTCATTCGATCTTTACGAGTTGGGTATTTGGTGGGGTTCTGTCTGTGTGTGTAGTTGTTGATGCATATTTTTTTTAATTAGCGCACATTTTCTCCGACAACAGATCTGTCACAAACGGCCTTACTTTGTTCGGAAATGATTAGGGTAAAGGAGGTACTTTAGCAACTCTTATATATTTTAGATCGGCGTACAATAAGGAAAACATCAAACAACTCAGATCAACCGTTATAGCATAACGCCCTTATTCTGAACGATTGCTCATTCCTTAACATATCTAGCATCACTGCTGCTAGTGGTGCTAATATAATTTTGCTTTCTTTTATTCGCCCTGTTTCTGAATAACGACGTATTGATTTTTCGATCGAATGTGGTTCGATCGAATCATAGCTACCTTTGATTTTGCTAGCGTTATGGGGAATACAAATGAAATACGAGCGAAAAAACGATACGAGGTTATTCAGAATAAGGGCGAATAAACGAAAGCAATATTATATTAGCACCACTAGCAGCAGTGATGCTAGATATGTTAAGGAATGAGCAATCGTTCGGATCTTGTGTCGGTGTTCCTTTAATAACTTTCTTTTTACAAATGTCGGATAGTTTTTTAGTCTTTGAAGCTTTTCTTCCTCGTTAAATTTCCTATAAAAATTACACATGCACTGAATTTTAGAGTTCATAGGTTGATCTGACCGATTTTTTTCTATGTAAAAAAAGTACGGGTGTGTAATGTCAGAGACATAACTGGATGTCGTGAATACGAATATGACACGCTTTATTTATGCTTCCGAGTTCGAATTGGTAGTTCATCGATTGTTTGAATTGTGCAACTTTCCCCTCTTTCATTACTAGAAATTTAAACGATGCGCCTAGACTAAATTACAGATTAGTTACATTAAACATTCTGAAACGCAATTAAATATTATGAAATAAGCAGTATAGTTCTTTATAATAAAAAAATGGTGGCTCTGAAAAGAAATTTTTATGAAAGCGTTCGTGATGAAGAACCCATATTCCAGAACTAAGCTCTAAAACTTGAAGACGATTTTTCGCCATGACTACCAGAATGGATTTTATAGATTACAGTAAAGTAAATTTCCGCATAATTCTTTAGGAGTGTTATTATGGTTCTGAAAAGAACCGAATAGAAGAAGTCTGGAATAAAGAACTGGATCCTGGGTTCAAGAACTAAATTTAGAACCAATAACAGACTCAGAATCCAATTTCAATTCTAGAATTGCAATTTCGAAACTCAAATTAGTTCCGGAATACAGTTCCAGAATCCAGTTGCAGCACGCAGGCTCTGAATTCTAAACCTATATTGCGGAACTAAGATCTGAAAATTGAACTTCTCGTTACGACTACCGAAAACCAAATGATGACAGGTGCTCTCTCCGTCGCTGCTGGTTGATGGTTTAACTCTCGCGATGGCAGTCTGCTCGCCTTGAAGGCCAGCAAGCGAATGAAAGTTGTTACCTGAGCGTTTGAGCTTTTAACCACGCAGAAGGCGCTCTCTCCGTCGCTGCTGGTTGATGGTTTAACTCTCGCGATGGCAGTCTGCTCGCCTTGAAGGCCAGCAAGCGAATGAAAGTTGCTACCTGAGCGTTTGAGGTTTTAACCACGTAGAAGGTGCTCTCTCCGTCGCTGCTGGTTGATGGTTTAACTCTCGCGATGGCAGTCTTCTCGCCATGAAAGCCAACAAGCGAATGAGAGTTGCGACCTGAGCGTTTGAGGTTAAAACCTAATGATATTACACTTAAATTTCATCGATCAAGCAGTAGATATATTCAAAATGTATTACACTTAATATTCAATTGGCTTGACACTTGAAATTTGAATGTCAGAAAAAAATTTAAATTGACGAAAAGGCTTAGATTTCCAAAGCTTTAGAATTAATTATCAAGTAGAATTAATTTTCATATTGAACTATGAAACTAACTACTAACTATTGAACATTTTCATACTGAACTCATTAATTAAATATACCTAATATTCAAACAACATGTAAATAATACTTATTCCATTAAAATAATTTATTTAGAATAGTTTCGTTTTCAGCAAATGACAAAAAAAATCCTAGTCCGCGAACCAAATGATGTTGTTTGACGATCCACAATTACATTGCCTGAAAACAAACGCATTTTATGAGTCACACAAATAAAAATAAAGCAGTTCTTGATTAAGGCATTAGCAAGCGAGTTTACTTTCTTTTCCTCTTGTTATGACACGGTCACGAACACTTTCATAAATTTTGCAGTAATAATCGATACTCGATGATTTCAGGTTTCGTTCCGTTTACAAAGAGTTGTGAACATGGAACTTGTTTTGTAATTATTAGTAAAGAAAATAAATAAAACGGAACAGTCACTTGCTAATGTTTGTCTGTGAGAAATTCAACGGGAATTTATAAGAATCCACTTACTGTTCAAAATCTCTAAAATGCGTCGTTCAAAACCAGATGAATTGCAGCCATTTGTTTCATAACATTTTATCTATATGCTTGACACTTAATATTGCCGCAAATGTCGAAAATATAAAGATTGTTTAGAAAACATATATACATCAATAATGCACTTTAAACTGACATACTATGATATTGATGATGCTATAAATTACACACTTTAGTCTTGTATTCAATGCATTCGATATCAACAAGTCCACACTTAAGATTCAAATGCGATAACACTCACACATGTCATATGACCACATACTTCATAATTTTGCACTAAGCTGTACGCACTTTTCAAAAGTTCAATTTTAAAAGTGTTTTATAATGCACTAAACACTATTACAAAAAGTATTAATTTTTAAGCAGTGCAGTGCAGTCATTTCTCTATAAAGTGTGAAACACGAAACTGATTTGGCGAGCAAAAAAAAAATGGCATGGCAATTCCAAAGGCTGTAAATTTTTACGGATGTCTGCGAAAACCTCAATTTTCAAAAGTTTTTGCAAAATGTCTGCACCTCTATATGAGAAACTTGGCATCTCTGCAGATCATTGAATCCAAACTAGGTGTAAAATAATGATAGCGGAACTATTCATAACTTCAGTACGTGATTATCTAAACAAGTGATATTTTGATGATTAAATCGGAGATGCCAGGTAAACTTTTCAAATATCTTCAAGTACGACTGAAAAAGTCTGAAAACTCGAATAGAAATCTGCGGACTCAAGTTCTCTATAAAGAATGGAACGCGAAATTCATTTGGCGAGTAAAATAAAAAGCAGCGATTTAAAAAGTAAATATTGATGAATGTCTGAAAAAATCACGATTTTAAAAAGTCTGCAGCTCTTTTTTCAGAAATCTTCAAATTTGTAGACAATTCTTCAGACAAGCTAAAGCTTGAGTCATTTAATATCTGGACACACTGTTTATCCTACTGTACCGTTCCTTTTGCTGCAGCGTTGCCAGGTAATTTTTCAAAAATCTGTATTCAACGCAAAAATCTATCTGTACCATCGGTATCAGAATCTCTGCTACATAAGTACCAAGAAAATTTGACCAAAGCTCATTTAGGTAAGCAGAAAAAAGGTCCCACGACAATCTTTTCTCATGTCTATCAAAGCTAAAAATCAAAATCGGTATTTAGCTGTATGATCCGTTGATCCGTTAATTATCGGTTTTTTTGGGAGTACATATCTGTATTGCGGTACAGAGGTCAAAAATCTGTATAAAATACGATAAATCAGTATACTTAACAACGTTGGTTGTGTGGTTAATGCTACACTGATAAAAATCGACACGTTGAACCGAAGTGTTTTACAATTAATTTCGTCGCATTTAACTCGACACTTCAATTGTAAGCGTAAGTCTCTTTAAATTTTATTCAAATCAAATTCACCAAACAGTAAATTAACTTCAAATGTATGACACTTAGTATTCAATTCGCTTGACATTTACAGTCGACAGAGAAACACAGAAAAAATAACGTTGGGTAATTTAAGAAGATCGTTGGTACATTTGAAAGTTTTTGTTAATTTTTCTTTGTAGAAAGTAAAAAACTATCATTTTATGAGCTAGAAAACTTTTATTTCGAAGATTTCGAGGTTCTTTATTGAGTGAAAAATACTATTGTTTTCTATTGAGAGCATGTTTTTTGTTAGAATGATCTTCATCGAGTAATGCCTCCAAATGTTTGTCTTCGATTTTTTTTGGTAGACAAATGAACTGAAAACTAATGACAGATGTCTAACCTGTTGAAACTATTGACATTAGATGATATTGTTCAAATAACAGTCAGAGCCACCTTTTGAAAACGGACCGAACTATTTTGTACTGCCGATAGTTTTTTGTTTTATTTATTTATTTCCTTACTTATAGTGATATTTTTGTTCTATTTCTACAAATTTTCAATAATTCTTGATTTGTTCATTTGTTAGTTTCATTAATTGTTTTTTTTACAATAACATATTGTTCGATGTACGCTCTACCATATCCAGTCGTGTGTTAGAGCCGTGTCTATCACAAGGCTTAGGGTGGCGAAATGGTAGCACGTATGCATGGAATGCATAAGAACGCAGGTTCGAGTTCTGTCTCTAAGCGTATTCTTCTTCTATTATATTTTTTTTCTGCAGACTGTACTAACCACTCCTTCTTTCATTCTGGGTATTTTTATGAGTTGGTACGGTTTCAGGCTAATTTAGTTTTGCCTTTCTCTACAGAAAGGTAATAGACCTGCTGCGAATTCCGACTTTTGACCGAAGCTCCGGAGACCGGTGTTATACGAGGTCTGTTCAAAAAGTTCCCGGAATTTTTTAATTGCGCGCGTCTGGAGAGTCCGGTGGTCAAAATTTTTTTTGTATTGTGTTATATGTCCCTAATGTATGGTGAATATGTCCATATGTCCCTAATGTATGGTGAAATTTTCAGCTGTATTCATTGTTTACATTCTGTCTTGTAGCGGCTGGTGTAGACGTATTTTTTTGAGCTCGGCGATTTTTGTTTGTTTAAACAATGGAAGAATTGAAGAGTCAAAGAATTTGTATCAAATTTTGCGTGAAAAATGAAATAAAGTGTAACCAAGTGTGCGAAATGTTACAGAGAGCCTACGGTGAGTCTGCTATGAAAAAAAAACAAGTGTTTACGAGTGGTATAAGCGTTTCCAAGATGGCCGCGAAGACGTTGAAGACGACGAACGCTCCGGTCGACCCATCACGTCAATAATCGATGAAAATGTGGGAAAAGTGGAAAAAATGATTATGGATGATCGCCGAATCACTATTAGAGAAGTTGCTGATGAAGTTGGCATATTAGTTGGCTCATGCCATCATATTTTTTCAAATGTTTTGGGCATGAAACGAGTGGCAGCAAAATTCATCGTTGCTTAATAGTGATTTTTTGGCTAAAAACTAGACTTTAATCATGCCCCAACCTCCTTATTCACCAGATATCGCTCCGTGTGATTTTTTCCTGTTCCCAAAGTTGAAGAGACCCATGAAAGGACAGCGTTTTTCATCGATTGAAGAGATAAAGGCAGAAGCGCTGAGAGTGCTACAGAGCATTACAAAAAGTGACTATCAGGGGTGTTTCGAAGACTGGAAAAAACGCTGGCATAAGTGTATTATATCTAGGGGGGATTACTTTGAAGGGGACCATATAGATGTAGACGAATAAATAAATATTTTTTTTAGAAAAATGAGAATCCCGGGTACTTTTTGAACAGACCTCGTATACCCTTTCGACTCAGGTGGGAAATGTCGACGAGGTGGGAAAATATCTGTGTGTGTGTGTGTTTATAAGATTTTTTTCTCCGATCAATTTTCTCGGAGATGGCTAACCGATTAACAAACTTAAGCTCGTTTGAAAGCTTCTATTGGATCATTGATTAAGTTTGAAGATCATATTGAAATATTACTTCCGGTTCCGGAGACATAATCGTACGAATGACGTAACCGACCAATCGTATTTTTTCCAACCCGTTCAATTTTCTCTGAGATGTAGAACCCAATGTCTACAATGTTAGGTTCATTTGGAAGCTATTTTTGTGTTTTGAATCAAGTTCGAATATCAGTTGGTTGTCACTTTCGGAGATATAATGGTACAAATGACGTAACCGACAGAACGCATCTCTTTCTTTCCGCTTAATTTCTCAGAGATGAATGAACCAATTCTAACAATCCTAGACTCGTTTGAAAGCTTCTATTTGTCCATTGATCAAGTTTGAAGATAAAATTGAAAAATTAATTCCGCTTCCGGAGATATTATTTATTGTTTATTGTGGAGCAGGGAAAGCCCAGTTTAGCTAGTTTAGCTAAAACTTTCTCTCCAACAGGCATAAAACCTCCTCATCTTTTGCATTAACAGATTACAATGATCCAAATAATACATAATAATAAAATCGACATAAGTGACGTATAATCGACAAATTGCGGTTTTCTCTATCCACACTTTTTTTTTTTCAACCGAATCAATCTGATTGAATTTTGGTGATTTTTTGTTATAATGACACTGTTTGAATGACAAGAGAAATGCATTACCACACCGCTAGGTGGATTGAGAACGGTTTTTTATTCCTCCGGACGATTTCTAAAATTTTGTTCTATATCAATTTTGTGTTCTATAGTTTTATCTTTGCTGTTCTTACTTCCAACACGATTTTTCAATTCGTAACGAATACGAATTCGTAAATTTTCGACGAAACTTAATATTTTTACCAATGAGATTTTACAAGTTATAACTTCACTTTTTAAGTAATTCTTTAAATTCCCTTTTCGTTATTTTCTTAATCATTGTATGTCTTGAAATTTCAGGTACATTTGTAATACCTTGCCATTTTTTATTTGTTTTGCATTTGCTATATTTTTTTTTACTTTGAGTTTAAACATTTTGAAATTATATACATTTGTTCCTATCCATTTTTTCTTAGCTATTGGTTAACTTTTACGATTATTCGTTTTAATATACTTCCTCGTCTAACTAAACTAATTTGGTTTTTATTGTATTTTTCTTTTATGCTATTATTATGCAGCTATTATTATTATTATTTTGTTGACGAATTCTTGATCTATTTCTACTTTTGTGTACGTTTACCCTTTTCAAAACTTTCTGTTTCGCATACAAATTTGAACTATTCAATATACTACTTCTTCATTTACTGCTAGTTTGATTGGTTAGCAAATCCGTGTAATAAGCAAACCTTAACCCCACTACGTGATCGTTTGCGTCTTATACCAATTTTTTACTTCATTCCTCTTCACAGTGGCGGCTGGAATCTATTTCCTCCATGTCAGGAGCAACTCATAACATTGTCTGACCCAGAGAGGGTGGCCAAAGTAGATAGCTTTTACACTAACTCTGAATAAAGACGTATGCATTTTTTATCGAATCCTAGCTGGCTTTGATTTTGCTGGTTTATTTAAAAATACAAATTAAATACGATTGAAAAATCAAAACCCCGGAATTGAAAATAAGAATGGTTGTGTTTTATCTGTCGTATCTAAGATGGCAGCCATATCACGAGGCTTAGCCCTGGTATGGTGGCGACAAACCGAATTACCAACACAGACCAATCGAAGGAATGAATACAGACCGGGTTCATGGTTTTTCCAATCAGGCAGATTATACTGATTCGTCCGATGCATTTGTGACGTTAGTAATTGCTACTCCAGCATGTATAGCTTTTCATCGGCATCGTTTTGTTTCTATCTTGGGTAGGTTTTCCATATGAGACGTTATCTAACCGCTAGAAACTACACCGGCTAGTACAGTGATTAAATGGGTCAAAGATTTTATTCGTTCGTTTGTCCCAAGGACATCGATTGCTATTTGAGATAGGAATAGAAACATCCTGAAATACACCCAAGCGGAAACGGTCCCGCATGGATGAGCCTTCCATCCAACAGGTCCCTGGTACACAGAAAACTACAAACCTCTTCAACTGCCCCCGAACTCCGCCTAGCCTTGCCATGCCTTGCATTAGTAGAGCAAGGATATCGAGAGCAAAACGCAAAAAACCACAACCAGAAACACGTTTACCACTGTGCACTTACTTACGATTTGCCCCCTCTGGCAAAGGATCTCGGTAATCGGAGCTGTGTGCCTTGAGTAACATCCACATCCTCCACGGTGGTGGGATGAATTTTGTGATGATGGTCCATGGTCCTGCAGCACGAGCGACGACGCGCCGCTGTTTAATGTATTTTTTTTCTACTCATCCTTTAAAGCAAAAACGGTTCATCAATGATTCAAACAGCAGTGGTTCGTTCGGAAGCAGAGCACCGGAACCAAAGTGGAGCAGGTCAGAGTTGCCGCCACCTATGCGGTGCTTCGTGCAGCTCTCTGTGGGCATTTCAATATATGTCTTATGAAGTGCACTTCTTGCCGTTTTATGTAGCCCTACAAGAGCTATTAGCAATTCGAGATAATATTCAGTGGTTGGGAAGCGTCCGAAGGGAACTAGTTGGGTGGAACTAATACAGATAAGAGTTGGAGGAGGTTTATAATTTTGTTATGTACTTCAAAAGTTATTTCATAGCCTTTAGCATCTCTGAGCCATGAGTACCGGTTTGTGCTAAGCGCACATAACTAATGTCTTATTTTTACGTTTAATCTTTCAGCAGTTCATGTCGAACTGCTAATGCCGTCACTAAGTTTCATTCTTTCGGCACTTCAGTAAAGACACGATAAAATGTGTTTTGCAAATAATATTAATTTTACGTCTCCTTAACGGTTTATGTTGAACCGTTAGGTGGCGTCAGCAGTTCCATAGAAACTGCTAATGCTATGGTGTGTCGAAGACGAAACACAACAACAAGTTCAAGACTGTTTATGTTCCGCAGCTTGAGCCATCTCTGAAACAAAAATCTGCGGATTAAAAAAGTGCGTTTTGTCGGCTACGTCACTTATGCAACTATATTTCCGAAATCAGGCGTGTTCGCCATAAGACATCTGGACTTGGCTAATGGGCTCATAGAAACTTTCGAAGAAGCCTAATATTGCAGCAATCAGTTACGTAAGGATAATTGCCCGATTAGAAAAGATTGCAGATTTGTCGGTTATGCCACTTATTCGATTATATCTCGGGAATCGAAAGTTTTCACCAAAGGGAGCCATTAAATCTACGAAACTTGAACGAATTGAACAAATATAGAAAGGTGCAGAGCGACAAATACATCCTTCGATTTCTACGCGTCGCGCCTTCGACTCATTTCGGCGGTGCTAAGAAAAGTTTAAATTGACCTGCCAACTCTCCCTAGTAGTTCAATGGTTTTATTAGTGGTTCTAACATCTTCATTTCCCGATCTCGTCGATCTGAGTCGAATTACATTACATTATTACATTCTGTGGCTCCAATCAAGAGTCGGCAGTCTCATTTTGTGTTTCTAATAGAGGTTTAAATCTCTTGGGTGAAATAAACTAGGATTGGTTAAATCCAAAAAAATAATTACGATTTTGATGTAGGATTGCATTCAAGCTGCACAAAAATTCAAAAGTTCTATAATTCAAGTTCTAACAGCTGCCAATTCGAATTTTCCGAGTAATCTCATTATGTTGTTCTTGTTTTGTTTCCAAAATGAACCGCTTGTGGCTTTGGAGATCCAAAAATATCTACTAAATATATTAATGATAATATCGCAAAATATCAAAATTATTTTTCCGATTTTCAACTCTCCTCAAATTCAAAGAATTTTTGCTGTTTTTTCCTGCTTCTAAATAAAATAAAATGAATGAATAATAGAAAAAGAAACGAAATAAAAATAAAATGAAACGAAATAAAATAAACTTAGGGAGAATAAAGTAAAATTTGAAATAAAATAAAAAAGAATAAAATGAATTACATAGAAATAAAATAACAAAAAACACAACAAAATATTAATATATATACTAAATCTTTTAATTGATACGTTAAAATGAAAGCAAAGAAATTAAAACAAAATTAAAAAAAAAACAAATATAAATAAATTTAAATTCAATAATATGAAATGAAATGAAATAAACCAAAATAAAACAAAGCAAAATGTTTAACGTTTAAATCAAATGCAATATAGTAAATAATATTACAATTAAATGAAATATAAAAAACTAAAAAAAAATTGAGTTGAATCAAACAAAATAATGTAAAACGAAAGAGAATAAAACGAACTACAATCAAATAAAATAACATTAAATATACCAAAATAATAGATTATAAACTAACCTAACTAAAAAGAAATAAGGCAAAATTACAAAAAAAATTGGATAAAACAAAATAAAATTTAATAAATGAATAAAGTTATACAAAAAATATAGCAATAAATATAATTATATAATATGTAACTGATAATTCGAGTTTTTCGAGTAAACTCATTATGTTGTTTTAGTTTTGGTTCTAAAATGGACCGCTGGTGGCTTCGAAAATGTAGAAAATATCTATTTATTATATTAATGATAATATCGAAAAATATCAATATTATTTGTCCGATTTTAATTCTCCTCGAATGCAAAAAAGTAATGTTGCCTTTTCCTGCTACTGAATAGAATAAAACCGAATTAATTAAGTATAACATAACAAAATAAATTAATAATATATAATAAAATTAAAAAATGTAAACGTAAAATAGAAAATTAAATTACTACAAAATGGAATGAAATAAAATAAAAGAGAATAAAATGAACTATATATAATCAAAATAATACAAAACATAACAAATTTATATTATATAATATTAATTAACTAAAATGAAAACTTAAAAAAATATTGAATAAATTTGAATTCAATAAAATGAAATGAAATAAAATGAACTAAAATACAAAAAAGCAAAATGTATAATGTTTAAATCAAATGCAATATAGTAAATAATATTGGAATAATAAAATTAAATGAAATATAATAAATTGGAGTAAAATGAAGTAAAATCAAACAAAATACTATAGAATAAAAAGGAATAACAACAATTACAATCAAATAAAATAACATAAAACATAACAAAATAATATGATATAGACTAAATAAATAAAATGAAATAAGGTAAAATTACAAAAAAAAAAACAAAACAAAATTTAATAAATAAAAAAATGATATAAAATAAAATAACATTAAATATAATTATAAAACATGTAACTGATAATTCGAGTTTTTCGAGTAAGCTCATTATGATGTTTCTGAAATGGACAGCTAGTGGCTTTGAAAATCTAAAAATATCTATTTTTTATATTAATGATTATATCGAAAAATATCAATGTTAGTTGTCCGAGTTTTAACTCTCCTCGATTTCAAAGAATCCTGGCTGCCTTTTCCTGCTCCTAAATAAAAGAAAACAAAATGAAATAAAACCGAATAAATAGAATAAATAAATAAATAAAATATAGTACAGTGGAAAAATGTAAATGTAAATAGAAAATTTAATCGAATAAAAATGAAAGGAAATCAAATAAAAGAGAATAAAATGAACTACATATAACAAAAATAATACAAAACATAACAAAAAAATATTATATAAACTTAATTAGCTAAAATAATAGTAGTAAAGTAAAATGAAAACAAAAAATAAACTAAAATACAACAAAGCGAAATGTTTATTGTTTAAATTAAATGCAATATCTTAAATAATATTGGAATAATAAAATTTAATCAAATATAATAAACTTTACTCTAGTTAAAGTAAAATCTAACAAAATAATATAAAATGAAAGAGAATAAAACGAACTACAATCAAATAAAATAACATTAAATATACCAAAATAATAGATTATTAACAAAATTACCTACAAATAAAAAAGGCAAAATTACAACAAAAATTATATAAAACAAAATAAAATTTAATAAATGAAAAAAATGATATAAAATTATATAACATTGAATATAAGTATACAATATGCAACTGATAATTCGAGTTTTTCGAGTAAGTTTAATGTTCAAATTAAATGCAATACAGTAAATAATATTGGAATAATCAAATTAAATGAAATATAATAAACTAAAATAAAATAGAGTAAAATCAAACAAAATAATATAGAATCAAAGAGAATAAAAAGAACTACAATCGAATAAAATAACATGAAACATAAATATAAACTAAATAATTAAAATGAAATAAAGTAAAATTATAAAATAAATAAAACAAAATAACACTTAGAAATTAATAAAATGATATAAAATAGAATAACATTAAATAAAAAGAAATGATATAAATCAAACTAGAATAGAAAGAAGCTAAATATTTAATGTTTAAATTAAATGGAATAAAATATTAAAAAAAACAATATTTCAAGTAAATAATAATTTTAAAAACTAAAATGAGACAAACTAAATGAGCTGGAATAAAATAAACTAAAATAGAGTTAAGTAATTTAGAATAAAAAAAATGAAAACAAAAAATTTTAAAATAAATAAAATAAAATAAACCTAACTAATATAAAATTGGTTCTAAAATGGACCACTGGTGGCTTTGCAAATGTAAAAATATCTATTTATTATATGAATGATAATATCGAAAAATATCAATATTATTTGTCCTATTTTAACTCCTCGAATGCATAGAAGTAATGTTGCCTTTTCCTGCTGCTAAATAAAATAGAACCGAATTAATGATATATAATTTAATAAATATAATATAATAAAATAAATAAATAATATATAATAAAATTAAAAAATGTAAACGTAAAATAGAGAATAAAATTACTTCAAAATGGAATGAAATGAAATGAAAGAAAACTGAACTATATATAATTAAAATAATACAAACCATAACAAAATAATATTATATAAACTTAATTAACTAAAAGTAAAATGAAAACAAAAAAAAATCCAACAAAGCCTAAAAAAATATAAAATAAATTTAAATTTAAATCAAATGAATTGAAATAAAATAAACTAAAATACAACAAAGAAAAATCTTTAATGATCAAATTAAATGCAATACAGTAAATAATATTGGAATAATCAAATTAAATGAAATATAATAAACTAAACTAAAATAGAGTAAAATCAAATAAAATAATATGGAATCAAAGAGAATAAAAAGAACTACAATCAAATAAAATAATATAAAACATAACAAAACAATATGATATAAACTTAATAATTAAAATGGAATAAGGTAAAATTATAAAATAAATAAAGCAATACAAAACTTAGACATGAATAATGATATAAAATAAAATAACATTACATAAAAAGAAACGATATAAATTAAACTAGAATAGAACGAAGTAATATGTTAAATGTACTAAATGAAATAAAAATAGTTTTGAAATGAACAAAATTTCAAGTTCAAGGCCTCGGTTCAAAAGTCGGTTTTCACAGTGATTGCATAACCTTTTCTATAAAATGATACAAAACATAACAAAATAATATTATATAAACATAATAAACTAAAATTAAGTAGAGTAAAATTTAAACTAAAAAATTGAAACAAAACTTAATGAATATAAAATAAATTTAAATTCAATAAAATGAAATGAAAAAAAAATTAACTAAAATACAACAAAGCAAAATGTTCAATGTTTAAATTAAATATAGTAAATAATATTGGAATAATAAAATAAAATTAAATATAATAGAAGAGAATAAAAAGAACTACAATCAAATAAAATAATACAAAACATAACAAAATAATATTATATAAACTTGATTAACTAAAAGTAAAATGAAAACAAGAAATTCAAACAAAGCCTAAAAAAAATTAAAATAAACTTAAATTTATATCAAATGAAATGAAACAAAATAAATTAAAATACAACAAAGAAAAATCTTTAATTATCAAATTAAATGCAATACAGTAAATAATATTGGAATAATCAAATTAAATGGAATATAATAAACTAAAATAAAATAGAGTAAAATCAAACAATAACATAACAATATAATATAATCAGTTCCACTGCAACTATCGGGCTGAATGGACGCAAGTTCGTGTTTCTCCAGTGGTGCGGTAAATTGTTTTATTCCGCTTTCAAGGTCATTTCGTATTCTATTGTCTGAATCAGTGCGGTCGAGTGATAGTTCGAATTAATCCGTCTTCAAGGTCAATTGTGAGTTGTGTAAAGAAGCACTGTGTGGTACCGTTAGCCAGCGCCCAGCTGGGCGCTGCTGCTATATTGTTAACAAATACATTGGACAGTGTATAGTGAAAAAACGTATAAGATTCCATTGTACAGTGCAGAGACTGCAAAAAAGTGCTTTTTCCTCTAGGAGGTTTTTTGCACTTTATTGATCAGGAATATCCACCGATTGCCTAGGACCGGGCCTTGTCTGCCGTTCACCCTTTGAGAGCTAAAGCTAAGTATTTTTGCCTTTTTCTTTTTTCCCCCTGTTCTTCAATACCACTACATTTGTCCTCCAATATTTACCCGCACGGACACATTTCCGTGCCATGACAGAAGGCACAGAATTGCCTGACCTCCCTCCAGATGACAAAATGGAATCATCTTATAGCCAAATATCTCGTGTAAAAAATTATCCCGATGGACTTGCACTCCCGGCCGGACCATATGCGGTTTACATCCGGACCAAAGCCAACGGTAAAAAATTGAATCTTCTAAGACTTTCTGAAGACCTGTCCTCGCGATACAATACCGTACAAAAAATTGAAAAAGTACGCCCGGACAAGCTTAGGGTCTTGTTAGCCAGTGCAAAACAGGCTAATGAGATCGTTCAAAATGAGCATTTCACGCGGGAGTATCGCGTATACGTACCAGCTCGCGAAGTCGAGATAGACGGCGTGATCACCGATCCGAGTCTGACTTGCGAGGACGTTCTTAAGCATGGGGCAGGCGGTTTTAAAAACCCCTTACTCAAGAACGTTAAGATACTGGACTGCAAGCAATTGCGTTCAGTATCGACCGCTGAGGATGGCACTAAGTCCTATATCCCATCAGACTCGTATCGGGTGACTTTCGTTGGCTCGGCTTTGCCTAACTACGTCCTCCTGGACCGAATTCGTTTACCTGTTCGCCTTTTTGTGCCGCGGGTCATGAACTGCACTAATTGCAAACAATTGGGACATACAGCATCCCATTGTTGCAATAAATCCCGGTGTATAAAGTGTGGAGGGAGTCATGCGGATAACTCCTGCAGTGGAGACAATGAAAAGTGTCTCTACTGTAAGGAGGGGCCGCATGACCTCTCTGATTGTCCCGCGTACAAATTGCGCCAGGATAAGATGAGACGTTCACTTAAGCAACATTCAAAGCGTTCTTTTGCTGAAATGTTGAAGAGTGCTACGCCTCCAGTAAACCTGTACGCTTGTTTGGCAACTGACGAGAGCGAATATGATGACCCCCTCGAAGGTACATCTTCGGCTGCCCCTCTTAGCTCATCATACAGAAAGAGAAGAAATAAATCTTTTCAAAAGCTCCCTAGTAAGGGTTCGAAGATGTCCTCTGATGGGTCTCGAAAAATTACAACAACTGGTAGTGATGGCAAAAAACCAGAGAGAAAAGCTCCAGGCCTTGGAAAATTAAATTCCGAGCAAGAATTTCCATCACTTCCTGGGACTTCAAAACCCCCGAAAGTCCCTAAAGATCAGTCAGAAAATTTACCAAATACTGGGTTTGTTAAATTCTCTGATATTGTGGACTGGATCATGTCTACTTTCAATATTTCTGAACCTCTTAAAAGCCTGATAATGGCTTTTATTCCTACAGTTAAAACATTCTTGAAGCAGTTGACTGCAAAATGGCCCCTTCTTTCAGCGATCGTATCCTTCGATGGCTAAGACACCCACCGAGGTCACGGATACAATCACTGTTATACAGTGGAATTGTAGAAGTATCATCCCAAAAATAGATCCTTTCAAATTTCTAGTAAATAATCTGAAATGTGACGCATTTGCATTGTGCGAAACTTGGCTAACTTCTGAAATACCCTTAAACCTCCACGATTTTAACATTATTCGTCTGGATCGAGATGATTCCTATGGAGGAGTACTTTTGGGGATCAAAAAGTGCTATTCTTTCTATCGCATTAACCTCCCCTCGATACCAGGTATTGAAGTTGTCGCATGTCATGTTACAATCAAAGGCAAGGACCTTTGCATTGCTTCCATCTACATTCCCCCAAGAGCCTCGGTTGGGCATCGGCGGCTCAATGATATCATAGAGCTTCTTCCCGCACCGACGTTGGTTTTAGGAGACTTTAACTCACACGGTACGGGATGGGGCTGTCTTCACGACGATAACAGATCAACTATGATCCATGATATCTGCGACAACTTCAATATGACAATCTTGAATACGGGAGAAATGACACGAATTCCTGCACCACCAGCAAGACCAAGTGCGCTAGACTTATCCCTTTGCTCGACATCGCTACGGTTGGATTGCACGTGGAAGGTAATCCCTGATCCCCACGGTAGCGATCATCTGCCTATCGTAATTTCAATCGCCACCGGATTAAGACCATCGGAAACAATCAATGTTTCGTATGACCTCACACGAAACATTGATTGGAAATGCTACGCAAATTTGATATCTGAGAATCTAGAAACAACACAAGAACTTCCTCCGGAGGAAGAGTACACGTTTTTGGCTGGCTTGATTCTCGACACCGCGACTCAAGCTCAGACGAAACGTGTACCCGGCGCGAAAACTAACATCCGTCCCCCCAACCCGTGGTGGGACAAAGAGTGCTCAGAATTAAACGCGGAGAGAACTTCATCATTTGTCGAGTTTAGGAAAAACGGAACACCTGATAATTTTAGAAACTACGCGGCATTAGACGCTAAAATGAAAAGCTTGATTAAAGCGAAGAAAAGCGGTTATTGGCGTCGATTCGTAGACGGATTATCGAGAGAAACATCAATGAGCACTCTTTGGAACACAGCCCGACGAATGCGCAACAAAAACACCACAAACGAAAGCGAGGAATATTCTAACCGCTGGATATTCGATTTCGCTAAAAAAGTATGCCCTGACTCTGTTCCGGAACAGACAATCATGCGCGTCGCTTCATCAAACAGAAACGAAACACCTTTTTCGATGGTCGAGTTCTCACTTGCGCTTTTATCGTGTAACAATAAATCTCCGGGGTTAGACAAAATCAAATTCAACTTGTTGAAAAATTTGCCTGACTCTGCCAAAAGGCGCTTATTGAATTTATTCAATAGGCTTCTTGAGGATAATATTGTCCCACATGACTGGAGACAAGTAAGAGTTATTGCCATTCAAAAACCAGGGAAACCAGCCTCCGATCACAATTCGTATCGGCCGATTGCTATGCTTTCCTGTATCCGGAAATTGTTCGAAAAAATGATTCTGTTTCGTCTTGACAATTGGGTCGAGACTAATGGCTTACTTTCAGATACACAATTCGGCTTCCGCAGGGGCAAAGGAACGAACGATTGTCTTGCGTTGCTCTCAACCGAAATTCAAATGGCATTTGCTCGTAAAGAACAAATGGCATCAGTTTTCTTAGACATCAAGGGGGCTTTTGACTCAGTTTCAATAAACATCCTATCTGAGAAGTTGCATCAGCATGGTCTTTCACCAATTTTGAATAACTTTTTGTATAATCTATTGTCCGAGAAATACATGTATTTCGCGCATGGTGATTTGTCGACAATACGATTCAGTTACATGGGTCTTCCTCAGGGCTCATGCTTAAGCCCCCTTTTATACAACTTTTACGGGAACAACATTGATGAATGTATCAACACATCTTGCACGCTAAGACAACTTGCCGACGACAGCGTTGTGTCTATTATAGGACCCAAAGCAGCCGATCTTCAAGGACCATTACAAGATACCCTCGATAACTTGTCGACATGGGCTCTTCAAATGGGTATCGAGTTCTCCACGGAGAAAACTGAGCTGGTTGTATTTTCAAGGAAGCGAGAACCAGCACAATTACAGCTTCAACTAAGGGGTGAAACCATAGCTCAGGTCTTCACATTTAAATATCTCGGGGTCTGGTTCGACTCCAAAGGCACCTGGGGATGTCACATTAGGTATCTGAAACAAAAATGCCAACAGAGAACCAATTTTCTTCGTACAATAACCGGATCATGGTGGGGTGCCCACCCAGGAGACCTGATCAGGTTATACCAAACAACGATATTGTCCGTGATGGAATACGGATGCTTTTGCTTCCGATCCGCGGCGAACACTCATTTCATCAAGCTGGAAAGAATTCAGTATCGTTGTTTGCGTATTGCCTTAGGTTGCATGCAGTCGACTCATACGATGAGTCTCGAAGTGCTCGCGGGCGTCTTACCGTTGAAAAACCGATTCTGGGATCTCTCATATCGATTGCTAATCCGATGCGACATCTTGAATCCGATGGTGATTGAAAACTTCGAAAGGCTTGTCGAGCTCAATTCTCAGACCCGTTTTATGTCCTTGTATTTTGATTACATGGCTCAGAATATTAATCCTTCTTCGTTTGTTTCCAATCGTGCTCATTTCTTGGATACTTCTGATTCTACTGTGTTTTTCGACACATCCATGAGAGAAGAAATTCGTGGAATCCCGGATCACGTGCGCCCTCAAGTGGCCCCAAATATTTTTTATAATAAATTTAGAACAGTCAACTGTGAAAAGGTGTTTTACACTGACGGTTCAAACATCAACAGGTCCACAGGCTTCGGCATCTTCAATCAAAACATCACCGCTTCGTACAAACTCAGTGATCCGGCTTCAGTTTACGTCGCAGAATTAGCTGCTATTCAGTACACCCTCGAGATCATTGAAACCTCGCCCAAAGACCATTACTTCATTGTCACGGACAGTCTAAGCTCAATAGAAGCTCTCCGGGCAATGAAGCCAGGAAAGTATCCCCCATATTTCCTGGGGAAAATACGGGAACACTTGCGAACTTTATCTGAACGGTCTTATTTAATATCGTTAGTCTGGGTCCCTTCGCATTGGCTAAGGTGGGCGCATTAGAAGGTGATATTTATGAAAGACCAATCTGCTTCAATGAATTTTTCAGTATCTCTCGTCAGAAAACTCTCGAAAGTTGGCAAACTTCATGGAGCAATGGCGAACTGGGACGATGGCTACATTCCATTATCCCTAGGGTATTGACGAAACCTTGGTTCAGGGGGATGAACGTGAGTCGCGATTTCATTCGTGTTATGTCGCGGCTCATGTCAAATCACTACACTTTCAACGCACATCTCCGGCGTGTTGGGCTTGCGGAGAGCGGTCTCTGCACCTGTGGCGACGGTTATCAGGACATCGAGCATGTCGTGTGGTCGTGCGTAGAGTATCGTGACGCCAGGTCGAAGCTACTGGAATCCCTTAGGGCCCGAGGTAGACCGCCTGAGGTTCCGGTTCGGGATGTGTTGGCGAGTCGGGATAGTTTATATATGCTTCTCATATACCAGTACCTTAAACACATTGATATACAAGTGTAATGTGTTATCCCTCGCTCAGAAAGTATAAACTCCACCTACAGCTTCGACACTAACATCCGCCCGATTCTCTCGATCCCCGTCCCTGTCCACCATCTTCATTGGAACTAACAAGATCTTTTTTTGTCACTAACTTTTTCGTTACCCCTTCCCTGTCTCTTCACCATCTCGATGGCAACTAATTAGATCTTTATCGTTTTCAAACATTTTGTTCCCACATCCCCTTTTTACCCCGTTTCCACAATATTTACTTTTTTTTTTCATTCTCTTCCGTAACATCACCATCATCGTCCACGGAAGGCCGCCCCAGTCGAAAACCAGCACGCGGGCCACCCGCCGGGCCTTCGTAGCCTGGGGGTGTTTCCCGCGGACCCACACGGACCGAATGATGCGGCCAACATGGATCTTCGCCAACGGCATATGGAAGACCCTCATGCAATATTCAATTCACCGGCCACTACCGATCGCTTCTCGAGAATCCGCTACCGCTACATTACATAATGATACTATTCTAGTTTTAAGTTAGTCGTAATTAAGATTAGTAAATACCCTTGGCATCTTAGAGCTTAAGCAGTGTGCCTTAAAATTATATTATAATATTGAATAAAAAAAATAACAATACAATATGATATAAACTAAATAATTAAAATGAAATAAGGTAAAATTATAAAATAAATAAAGCAAAATAAAACTTAGAAATAAAAAAAAATGATATAAAATAAAATAACATTAAATAAAAAGAAATGATATAAATCAAACTAACAAAATAATATTATATAAACATAATAAACTAAAATGAAGTAGAGTAAAATGAAAACAAAAAAAAATGGAAACAAACAAAAATATAAAATGAATTTAAATTAAAAAAAATTAACTAAAATTCAACAAAGCAAAATGTTTAAGGCAATACAGTAAATGATATTGGAATAATAAAATTAAATAAAATATAATAGCAGAGAATGAAAAGAACGATAATTAAATAAAATAATACAAAAATAAAACTTAAAAATTAATGAAATGATATGAAATAAAATAACATTAAATAAAAAGATATTAAATAATATAAACTAGAATAGAAAAAAGCTAAATGTTTAAATTAAATGGAATAAAATATTTAAAAAAAACAATATTTCAAGTAAATAATAATTTTAAAAACTAAAATTGGAAAAAATGAAATTAAATGAGCTGAAATAAAATAAACTGTAGAGTTAAGTAACTGAGAATAAAAAAAATGAAAACAAAAAATTTTAAAATAAATGAAATAAAATAAACGTAACTAAAATAAAATTGAACAACATAAAATAAAACAGAATAACATGAAATAAAAAATAAAATGTAATTGAATTACAAAAAAGAATACTATTGAATTTTTGTTCACATCAGTTTCCAGTTTCGCAATTACAGACTGATAAATATAAAAAATATCAATTTCAAAAGCATGTTTCTATACATGACACTAAAAATCGAGCAAAATTCTTCTACTAGTCGTAAAGTTCTGGTGAAAACAGTAGTACACTGAGGTTTGTTTTTTATGCGGTTTTTTTAATGCGAATTTTTTTCTATGCGAATTTTCAGAGTTATGCGGTTTTTTATGCGGTGCGTAAACTCGCATAAAAAAGACTTCAGTGTAATAGTAATAGTAACAGTAATAGTAATAGTAATAGTAAAAATAATAGTAATAGCAATAGTAATAGTAATAGCAATAGTAATAGTAAAAATAATTGTAATAGTACTAGTAATAGTAAAAATAATAGTAATAGCAATAGTAATAGTAATAGTAATAGTAATAGTGATAGTAATAGTAATAGTAATAGTAAAAATAATAGTAATAGCAATAGTAATAGTAATAGTAATAGCAATAGTAATAGTAACAGTAATAGTAATAGTAAAAATAATAGTGATAGCAATAGTAATAGTAATAGTAACAGTAATAGTGATAGTAATAGTAATAGTAATAGTGATAGTAATAGTAATAGTAATAGTAATAGCAATAGCATTAGTAATAGTAATAGTAATAGTAAAAATAATAGTAATAGTAATAATTGCGTCAATAAATTCATTTTCGTCATTAAACATGGATCAAAGTTGTGCTAGCAAAAGTATACAATACGCACGAATCTCAGAACCATTGTAAACACTTTGAACTATCATGGTAGTTGTTTTATTTATGTTTCGTCTTCGACTCATCAGTGCATTAGCTGTTCATGTTGAACTGCTAGTGCGCCTTAACAGTTCAACATTAATCGCAAAGCAGAAGCAATATTAAACTCTAGGTGAGTGACTTTTTTTTAAATTACACCGAAGTGTAATTTTTAGACTGATGTCTCCAACGAAAACAAATTTCAGCTTACTGGTCGTACTAATTGTAATCATTTAGGCGTTTGTTTTTTTAAATCAATCATTTCCGAAGAAAACTGCGTGCCCTAAAACCTCTTGGGTCGTTTTGTATTAACTTCTTTTCCAGCACCTAGTCTGTTAATGTAATCGACGAAACTTCCTAATGAATACAAATCTGATACGAAAAGTTTCCAGCGAGTTCCGCAACCATATAGCAGGTTCATTTAGCTAGCTAGCTAGCTCTATCTCTATCAACACAGCGAGAGAGAAAGAGAGAGAGAGAGAAAGATACTGTATAAAAGTAGCAAGGAAGCTGATACTATCATTAAATTTATTTCCACCGATTCACCCGACCCAAAGTCCCATTTATATATTTCGATTATTTAGTTACCACGTGGCTTGGCCTTGATTTCGGGTTTTCCCGGAGTAATTTCTTCCGGGGCTCGGAATCGTGTATGCCAGTGTGTGTGTTTGTGTCGAGACAAGCACTAGCCAATAATTGGATCTTGTCCGACCGCACTGAAGGAAGGGTTGTGGTGGAAGCGCGTTTTCCATGGGCAAATGAGAAGGAATGTTGAAAGTTTTTGGGCCCAAGGTTATGCAAGTATTAGCAAACAGCTTTTTTTACAGCCTGCTTCGATTGAACCGCAATAAAACTGCCCTGACCGTGCTGCCAAAGTTCGTGAAAGATCAAATTTGAAAAATTGTATGAAAGCTATCCGATCCAATGAAAGTTTTGTTCGTGACAACTCCTTTCTCCTGGTAGGCAGCCGATGGCAATTCAACTCAATTGGTACTCAATAGAACAGACAGCCCTCATAAAACTATACCACTATGGATACCCGCTATCTTGATGAAACTTCAAACGACGAGTAATTCCGAACTGTTTATCCATAAAAAAAACTGACAATCGCGTGGAAAGTCTTATGGCTTCTTAGAAAGTGAAGCAAAGAACCAAATGAAAGGAAGGACGAAATCGCAGGCTTTGGCCTCGACAAGGCGACAGCAGGCCGCAACTGTTCGCAAGCAAATACGAGCCGCAGTGTCGTCCTGTACACAAAGCGAAACAGTGGCGCCTAACAGTCAATATTATGTCAACAACAAGCGGGATCCTGTCAGGCGCGTTTTCATTCTTATGGCAATAGAAAATCTGCGACATACTCAAAATTACGAAGCGGAAATTCATTGAATTTGCCACGTTGTTCACACTAAGAGAGTTTCTTTTCCACTCAAAAGTCCTTTTCAACAAGCACGAGCGGACGGAAGGATTGACAAGAAACTGTCACTGTTACTGCTAGATATATTGCATCACCCGATCCTGGCGATCCTCTGGTGCACCCCCCCATGAGCCTAGTTTTTCTTTTTCCTCACAGTCTTTTCCTCTTTTCATTCATTCCATCATCTGATGTGGAAATAGTAAACGGCGATGAACTTATCCGGCTCAAGGACTTTAGACATTAAGAGCAAGCTCCGGAAAATAAACATCAAATGTCAGAGCAACCAACCCCGACTGTCGAGGACTTGAAAGATTTGCCTGAGCCCGCGAAAGAAATAAGGGAGGGGGCGCTGAAAGAAGAAGAAGAACTAGAACAACGTCGCCGCTCGGTTGAACCGGGGAAATTGTTTGGATATTTTCTGTTTACTGAAAATGATGACGATGGTTCGACAGAGCAAATGGATGAGTGCTTTTAGGTTAGATTTACTTAATGCCTTTGATGAGGAGATTGCTTTCCCGGAACTTTTTCCTGGTAGGACTGAAGTAAGGATAGCATTGAGATGTAAGAAGCTTCGGTGGATGGATTTTCAATTGAAAAGTAGTAAGAGTCGTTCAGAGGCTATCAGGATTAGAAACAAAAGGGTATTGGAATAAAAAAAACTTCTTCTCTATTCACCTTATGATACAAATTTCTTTCATTAGGAAAATTCCTAATTCCACGAATTTTGGCTGAATTTTGACAGCAATTAATTCAGATTACGTCGCATATTTGACAACATGCCCGAAATCAAAAGTATCTGCAATGGTACACTTAAACTTGGTCAGATTCTGGAAAAATAAAACAAAACATTACTAAAAGATTCTATCAATAATTTTTTTTTCAAACTTTAATAAAATCAAAACAAAGTCTTTACAATGTGTAAACAGTTATGTCAAGTTAATATAGATTTAAATCTGGCAACCCTGTACGCTACATAAAATTGAACAAAGCACGCTGTGTGCTAGGCGGTGATGTTTTCTTCTTCCGTACCGATGCGTACCGGTTTTGCATCGTCATTTTGTATGACGGTTTGAAAGCTTTGACACTCATCGCTTTTTAATTTCGGAACCGGAAGTCGGATCTGGATGAAATTGCACAGTATCTTTCAAGACAATGAAAGCTTTAATTTGAATCATGATTTGTGAAAATCGGTACGACCGTTGTTGAGAAATTGAAGTGAGTTCTTTTTTTGGAGCTTCTCTTCATTATTGTCGATGCTTTCGAAAGCGAAAAACCGGGGACTAGTAGTCCAAAAGTGGATTCATATATCGACCAACTAACAAGATCTGACAACCAGATGAATTCATCAGTTAGTTTTTTAAAAATTTGCACCTCCTTTTACCATTACATGTGAAAAAAACTCATGAAAATGCCAATTTTTCACTTTTTGGGCTGTAATAGCGGTACCGAAAGTCGGAACGGGATCAAATTTTCAGGGACTTTCAAGAAAAAAAAGTATGGGTGTGTAATGTCAGAGACATAACTGGATGTCGTGAATACGAATTAAACTGACACTCTTTCTTTATACTTCCAAATATCAATTAGTTGATCGATTGTGTGAATTGTGTAAGCTTTCCCCTTTTTCCCTTCTAAAGTTTGAGACGATACACCTAAACTAAAGTACAGATTAGTTACATTGAACATTCTGACATACAATTAAATAAAATCAAATAACCAGTATAGTTGTTTAGGATTAAATAATGGTGGTTCAAAAAAAGCTTTTATGAAGGCGTTCGTGATGGAGAGTGACGAGTTGAGTTCGAATCTATTCTGAGTCGGTGCAAAGCATTTTATATAGCAAATCAGCAGGAAATTCTACTACAAACCGAAAATTTCACATAATTCTTTGGGTACACAATTATGGTTCTAAATAACAACATACAGAATTTCGATGTCGATTATTTAAAATTGGATTTGAACATTACAGTGAAAGAAACTATCAACGAGCAGTACCGAATTAATTTCTGACATTCAAAAGGGCCAGATTATGTAATCCTCTAAGATATTAAACACTGTTACGAGTTTTGCACTGCAAAAATCGAACAAAGCTATCAAATTATCCCAGATTTGCACTACACTGATGGATTTAATTACCGATTTGCAAAGAAGCAATCTTTATAGTTCTTTAGATAAAATTTGGAGTCATTGGAAGGGCTCATTTTGCATAATAGTCTCCGTTGTTGTCGATTTTTCGTTGCAATCTGCTCCAGTGCAAACGACCAGCAGCAGGATGATGCAATCGATCATTTTTGCAGGGCAGAGCCAGTTTCCCTTCGAAAATGATCGATTGCATCATCCTGCTGACCTGTGCGTTTGAGGTTTCGTACCACGCAAAAGGTCTGCTCTCATTACTGACGACTGCTGCTCCCGACGATCGAAGTCCAAATGAAAGCACGACCTGAGCGTTTCACGCTTTATACTTGGTTTGTTCTTACTGATGTTGACTAGAATAAATGAACGATTTTTAATCAAAGTTAACCTTTTATACTCGTCCAGTAGATAATATCGGAACTGATATGTGCTTGACTACCTCAAAACCGTCGTCCGGGTGTGAAAAAGGTAAGCAAGCGTGATGAATTTTCCTCATTATTTCCAAAAGTTTTAGAAAATATTGTTTTTCAACTATTCATGGTTATCTTATACTGTTGAAAATTTAATCACAAATTCCTGATCATATTTCTGATAGCTTGTAGAAAGAATTATGTTGTTGGGTTAAGTTCATCAAGAGATATTCGTTATAAAGTTCTGCCCATTCTTGTGCAGGGTGAATTTGGAAAAGGCGCCATATAGTAAAGTAAGTCGTATTCACGACAAAATTCAGGACCTTTTATTTGCATCTTAGTTTGTAGAAATCGGTTTAGCTACCTCTGAGAAAATTTTGTGAAATTATTTGCCACACAAATTTTGTGAAATTATTTGCCACCTACAGACATGTTGTGCTCTCGACGAACTGAGCCGAATGGTATATGACACTTGTCGGTTGTAAAGTCCGTTTTCCACACTGATTGCATGGCCTTTCTATATGAGAAAAACAACAACATTCTGTTGGAAATCGGATGCCCTGAAAACGACCGTGTTGATCAAGATCATCAAGCGCTCGAAGACATAAGACAGGCTGCCGAGACATGTTTCCTAAGATGTGCCTTCGTTAATGCCCAACATTCCTCAATTGGTCGAAGTTGTGGGCAATTTAATGGATTCAACTCTTTTGGGACGAAAGTGATATTTTTGGTAGTGTAATATGAGCATTTAACACTAAATCTCCTCACACATTTCAGACCATGTAAAATATTCAAGACTAAATCTTTCTCACACCCCAGACCACACGCACTTGACAAATTTCCATAAACACGCACTCGACAAATTTCCACTCGACACCATTCCACGAAAACCCAAAAACCTACATAAAACAAATACATTACCTACATGAAGGCAACCTACATGAAGGCACTTTACGCTGACCCAAAGAAAGGAGCTACGTAGAAATAAATTTCGACGACCGAAATGAGGAAGCATTAAGTTTCACACTGTTGCATTGAAAATAAACAGACCTGACCTACTGTGACACTTCCCCATTCCTTGACACCCCTCATGCCCACAATTGAATACCAACCGGCAAGAACTAGAACGACAAGTAACTCAAGAACACACACTAACTCAAACAGACACTCACGAGAATAACCCAACATGCTAACGCCCGCTCCTCTCCGTATCACACCCGCTCACTCTCATCAAGAAGCTTATTTCCTCTCTTACTCACAAAACATACAATGACCGACGTTATACAACTGATCCCATTGGTTAAACCTGACTTACACTGCGCGTTCTAACTCCTCCCACCTAGATTCTCACTAATTGTAAAGTAAATAAAATAACTAGCTAGCTCAGGAGAGGATAGACTATAAATTAAGACATTGATGAAATAAAGAAGGATTCTTGATTCTTAATCACACAAGAACAGTGCGTATTTATGATTAAAGTAGTATACCATTCTACCGTTGATTTCGAGTAGTGGCAAGAAGCAAGATCTAGCCAGAAGATAACAGGATCTTTGTGGCTTCGAATCATGGGTAGAAGTCGTTTTTGTAATCATTCCTTGATGTATATTTCGCTGTTCATTGAAGCAGTGGTGATGAAGGGTTTCGAAATCTTACCACAGCTATAAATTACTTGCCAGACCATAGCTTTCTTACCAAATTTTTCGACTTCAATCGATGTCTCGGACTGGTTTAACACTTGCCCTTCACGCACCGTATAATATTGTGGTCCCGGCAAGGATTCGTAATCGAGTTTAACGTAGGTTTCGTCGTCCATGATTATGCAGTTCAAATTTACAGCAAGAATCGTATTGTACAGCTTTCGAACCCTCGGCCTGATCGATGCTTCTTGTTTCGGACTACTTTTTGGTTGTTTCTGCTTCTTACAGGTTCGAAGATTCAAACGTTCTTTAGCACGAAGAACATTTGACTTCGAAGACTTTTTTGGCCACATCCCGAACTGAGCCTCCATAACCTCCTTCTTTTGCTCGAACGCCTTCAGTATACGTTTATCCAACTGAGGGTTAGCAGGACCTTTCTTTCGACTCGTTTTCGGTTTATCCTCAAAGGTGTTATCCTCACCGAACTTCTTGATTGCATTTCGCACGGCTTTTTCACTTACTCCTTCCATTTTTGCTATCTTTCTCAGTGACAGTCCGCGTTCTGTCCACCATTTGTACACAATTTTTCGACGTTGTTCTGCTGAAACTCCACGCATTTCGAAACAAACTAATGAAAACGAATAAACAACTGCACAAATGGTTAGAGAAGAGTGTAAACAACAGGACACAGCCATAAAAATGACAGATTATGAGCAATTTCGAAATGGCTGCGGTTTTTGGTAGCGTCCATACTTTCTGGGCAGTCTTTAAGTTCTGTGCAATGCTTAATCTGAATAATTTTTTATCAACACCGAGTCAAAATTCTAGTAAGAAATTATATTAAAAATAAAAGACAAAAAAATGTTTTAATGAGGCTCACTTGCCGCACCACTAGGTGCATCAAGAAGAGTTTTGTTTTTTTTTTGCAAATCGAACTGTGAAATTTTTAGCGCGCAACATTTTGTTTTGCTCTTTCTTCCGAATAGCCATTTATTGATTGTATTGGATTTATACTCTTATTTATTCCTCGACTACATTTCATCAATTTTTATCAACACGCTACTGTTTAAAAATAATGAAAGTGTCTTATTTATTAAAAGTTATTTTCTTTTAGTTGGGAATGTCGCTCGTGATTTAGACTCTCATAGTAGGTATTGAAACTTCACCGACCGTACACAGTGTACATGTACGGTGTGCTGTTAGTCAGATTCCTTTCATAGATGTGGTTTCCCGCAATATCGTTGATTGGTTTGCTAGTTCGGGTTACTGAAGTTTGGAAGAAAATTAAGTATGCACACCCAGGAAAAAATCGCGAAATTTTTTCAGTTTTTTGAATCAGATATATACGAGTTGCTACAATGGTATAGAGTGCGAACAAAGGTATCATTGTCGGAAACCATTTTTTATGATTTTAGTTCTCAAGAATGCAGTTCATAATTTTCGTTGTGAAATTTAATTTGCGGAAATTAAAAAAAATTACAACTAAAAATTTACTACTTTGCTAGTCAGTTCATTGCACTTCTACTCGTCAATGTCTTTTTTCCGTTTTTTTTCCTGTTTGTTCCGCGCGGTTCTACTTTTCTGCTCTATTTCCCTGGGAGTGCCCCAAGGACACATTTGTTTTTGTATATATTCAAAGTTCCACCTGTGCAGTTCAAATTATAAACTTCCTCCCATTGCACAGGTTTGTGCTACCAGCATTCATCTGCCTTTGAGACCAGTACACAAAGGCGCACACACACAAACACACACACACAGTTATAACCATTGAGCGCAGCACTCCCTTCGAGAGCCCGTAGAGCAACAAGGAAGGACTGCCGCATGTATAGGAATATGCACTGCAATTTCCGTTTGCCATCAGTTGTTGTAGCGCAGGACAAGAGAAAACTCCACCCTGACCTAATGGTACAAAACACCCACGGACTCCTCGAATTTACCGACACGGAACGCTCATTAGAGTGGCCAACGTTATAATGCAGTCCGATTTTGGTTGAACTACCAACAACTTTCGGAACCAAAACAGGGTGATTACAGGGTGATATTTAGCTGTATTTTTTCAGTTCTGTTTGCCGATAACTACTGACTGAAATTATATTCTTCAAGGACAATAGTTCCAACAAAACTAGGGGCACACTAATGGGAACCACCAGCGCCAAAAGCAAGCAACCGTAACCAAAACAAAAAAAAAACAAGGGAAGTAGTTAATACTTCACACTTATTCGCCGTTGCATTGGCGCTGAAACCAAAGGGGAAGAGGGAGGAGAAGGGGAATGCTTTCAGGAGGGCCCACTTCTTGCGTCGCAAATAAAACGGTTTACTTTGATCGTTGCCAAAGCTATACCTACTGTAGTCATAGGTCAAAGTCTCAGTCGTCAGAAATCGGCGAACCTCTCATAATGAATGGGGGGCCGTCGTGGTTGGCCATGCTGTTCTTCTGTGCAGCCTCCGAGGTCTACGGTGCAGTTTGTAACGATGATTGCACGAAGGCTCCCTCTGGAAATGAGGGTAAAAGTGCACCAGCGTTCAGTTGCTTGAAAGTTTCATTTTTTTTGCGTGTGTCTGTGTGTGTTTGTGTGCTGCAGAGAATAACTTTTCTATTGAGGTTTGGGTTTTGATTCATTAGAATTACGTGCTGATAATTTCGGTACACTTTTTAGTCGGTTTATTTGGCCGGAGAAAATTCTAGTTATTCACCAGTTTCGTAATATCCTCGAACAACGTTTGTTGAAATTGACTGGTTACCACTAAAAAGACATACAGTTTTGACTCATCCCAAGACCTTTCATAATATAGAACAATTCTACTTGAATTTAAACGATACTTGACTTAAAATTTGCATTAGAATTTTCCATTAACAAGTTGACAATTTGCATCATAAGTTTCTTATTTTAATTCTAGCATAAGTTATAATTAAAAATCTGTTTAAATCTACCTAGGGATTCTTCGAAAAACTTTTCATTGCATCTTAGATAAAGACAAGAATTAAGGCTACTATTTCCGCTACTTACGGGACTTACGGGAGCTTGAGATAAAAACTTTACCGAGTGGCATGAAATCGACTGTGTCGCTTATTTAACAGTTGCCCTTCAGGTCTTTGATTTTCATCTTTCTCGAAATGCGATAAAACGATTATTAATAGTTCCTTAACTATCCAGTAAAGAAATGTTCACCATCTTCATTGGAAACTAATCAGATTCGCTCGCCGAAACTAACCCGTTCGTCCCTCCCCTTCATTTTCTTCGTCTGTCACCATCTTTTTGATCACTAATTAGATCTACATGCCGGTTTAAAACCCCGTCGTTCGCCCACGCTCACTCACTGCTCCCTCCACTAACCTTCTTCTGCCATCTTCCTTTCCACTTTTCTCTTCTATCTCGCTGTTTGTTAGTTTTAATTGGTAGTTTTAAACCTGAATGTATCTGTGGGATCATTGTAATCTGTTGATACAAAAGATGAGGAGGTTTTATGCCTGCTGGAGAGATAAATTGAAAATTAAAAATTAAATTGTCGCGTCCATTCTTTACGAAATGCAAAGAGATTTAACGTAAACGAAATTGTAATCTCTGTTGGGGGAAGCTGGAGTACGGCTTGGTAAACATTGAAAATTATACATTGTTCGTTATTTAATATAAATTTCGACCACCAACTATCTCCAATATATAGTTTTATCTATTCGAATGGATGCGACCTGACCACTGTTTCTACGTTTTTTTTGTTCGTATTTTGAATTCACATTCCTATATAGAATTCGAAGAGTAGTCTTACGTCAAAACGTGCGATATCAGTGCAGTGAATAGTAGTACAGATGTCTGAGCACTTGCACATTTGATTAAACTTGGATCTCCCAATAGTCAATTTTCGGGAAGAAGGGGAACCTTTCCAATGGCTTTTAGACAATTTAATTTTTGCTCTTTAAGAATGTTTGCATGTTTGCTCGCTGAGAATTAAATTTTTGGTAGGTCCAAGTTTACATCCACAATCGAGAAGAGAGCGTCTCTTGCTCATGAAAAGTAATTATCACGGTCGTCGCTGAATCGCGGTTCTGTATTCTAAATGACTGTAGAATTGCATTTCAATGTTTATCAATGATAATGATTACGGCGACATCTCATCGGATTTATGTATTAGGTGTACAACTTTGCTTCCGCCGTTTTTTTTTTCCAAAATTTAAAGCTTTATTGCGAAAAAGTGCTTACAGATGTATTATTCGAAGTATTTTCCGTCGCTAGCGACAACTTTCTCCCATCTTTTCGGAAATTTTCGGATCCCGGCTCGAAAAAAGGAGTCCTTTTTTGACGCTATCCATGAAGCAATCCATTTTTCCAACTCTTCGAAGGATTGAAAATGTTGATCTGCCAGCCCGTGAGCCATCGAACGGAATAGGTGGAAGTCAGAAGGGGCGACATCTGGGGAATACGGCGGGTGGGGCAAGACTTCCCATTTCAGTGTTTCCAGCGAAACTCGATTACAAATCCTTGCCGGGACCACAATATTATACGGTGCGAGAAGGGCAAGTGCTAAACCAGTCCGAGGCATCGATTGAGGTCGAAAAAGTTGGGAAGAAAGCTATGGTTTGGCAAGCAATTTGTAGCTGCGATAAGATTTTGAAACTCTTAATCAACATTGCATCAATGAACAGCGAAATATACATCAAGGAATGTTTACAAAAACGACTTCTACCCATAATTCGAAGCCACAAGGATCCTGTTGTCTTCTGGCCGGATTTGGCTTCTTGCCACTACTCGAAATCAACGGTAGAATGGTACACTACTAAAAATGTCACTTTCGTCCCAAAAGACATGAATCCACCAAATTGCCCACAACTTCGACCAATTGAGGAATTTTGGGCATTAACGAAGGCACATCTTTGGAAATATGTCTCGACAGCCGAAACCATTCAACAGTTCGAAAAAGATTGGAAAGATGTATCAAAACTTGTCGTCAAGAAGTCTGTTAGGAATTTAATGAGGAACGTTCGCAAGAAGGTGCGCCAGCTAGTCTACAATGACTAAGTAGCAAATGTTGAGAATAATATTCTGTTGTTGTAGTCTAATATCATCAGTATATCGAATAAAATTTGAATATATAACACTTGTGAATTATTTACAGCGAAATCAAAGTGCGTCCATACTTTCTGGGACGGTCTTTATTTATATCCGTCCTAATTAAGCATGGTCGCAAACAAAATATCCGCACGTTTATAAACTTCACGGACGCGTATTGAACTTAGCGTTTTACCCGACGAAAAAAAGATCAAACGTTCCCCCAATTTTTCTAGCCCAATTTTTAGTAAGGAGAAATATAAAAAGATTGTAAATAGGAAAAAATATCTCTAAGGAACGATCTCACCAGTATCCTGCTTCTTCTATGCGCATTGCTGTGAATAAAAACTCGCGAAATTTCTACTTCTGTATTCTGTAATTTTAGGTCTTCAGAGTCACACGATTGACATTTTTCACACATTTCATATAAATCTGATAACCAAAATCTGATAACACCGACAATGATATGCAGATGGCACCTCGATCGGTTGATGTCATTTAATTTTTGGCGGCAAATTCGTAACGTTGACGTCGTTTAATTTTGAGTGGTGAATTCACAGTTTCCGTCGTTGGAAAAATTTTCATTTTCGCGAAGCAGCAATGTTCAATAATAACACTTTTCACTAAACAACACACACTTGCCACAGCTGCACTATAACTCAAACTAACTGTTTTCGATCAATTACTTTACTATAAATTGCCTGATATCAATCATTGAAATCAGACTTATTTTTATAGCAACATCCAGGCACCGCATCGCACTCCCAGTGATGCCAACTCTCGAAATTTTCTTTTTGAAATTTGATCGATAAATTCAATAAAATATAACTAAGACAGAAGAATTTCCCTTCGCAAATATTCTAATATGTTATGTAAAAAAGGTTAATTTTCAGAAAAAAATTCACGAAATATAGCGCCCTCTATCCACAAACCAAGAAAACCGCTAAGAACCTATTCAATTGACGTTTCTAACCACAAAGCTCCTAATTTAACAATTTGTCATACCCACGCATTTTTCCTAGAAACTAACATTTCTAGATAAAATTGAAAAAATCGATGTTTTGATCCACCCAAACATATGACCCTAATGGCTAAGTGAAACAAAATACGTGTACAATATTTTTCGATGGAGAACGAGTGTACCAAATATGTATTACGAAATTCTGAGAGATCCTTTTCGCATTGAATTGCTGTATAGATGCTACTAAATCCAGTGATTGTACGAGCTAGTATGATGTTTATCAATGATCGTGAGTGTCTATCCGTCTATCCGATTATGACTCTGATATTAACCATTTGCCATTTTTTGTTGGAAAAAATGTTTCCGATTCCTGGAAACATATTGAAAAATATGTGGATCGTTCGGTGGATTTAACCAAGCCATATAATTTAGTTTTGGGTAAACCGGGAAAACGAGTAAACCTACATAGATATGTTTTCTGTGTGAGGTCGTCGATGTCCTTTATAAACTGTTCACAAGATGTATTATTTTTCGCAAAATAATGAATTCAATGAATTCACTTTTCGGGGAATAACTTTCGAAAACATGACCGTTTTGTGAAGCAACTGTATTAATAGATAAAATTGTATAGAAGATCTAGAAAATAAAATTACTTTGGCTCAAACGGCACCTTCCCCTAGTTATATGGAGACTGGTGTCTTCGGTTAAATATTTAGTCCTAGTCGTTGTGGCTCTTAATATAACAAGCAATCATGCATAAATTATTCCTAACAATCAATCTTAATTTTTTTCTATTGCTCGTCCAGTGAAGACACGTGATATGAAAGTTTATCACATTACCGCTTAGGTACACTATCAACTTGATAAGCTGGATACAATCTAGTATATAATAATGGTACCATCGCAAACAGTGATGAATTGTGCTAGTTTTTTGTTTGTTTAGTTTGTAGCCAGGGAAATGCTTAGCAGAGCTGAGATTTTAGTCACTCTTCTCCCACAGCCATCATTACACCAGCTATATTTTGCAATTATCGTAATGCTCATTTACTTCCTTTCAAATGATTAATGAACTTCCTTTCAAATTGTAGTGTTCTTCACCTAAAATTGACATTCATATACAGTCAAAATTAATCAGGTTTCAAATTACCTCCTTGTTGGACATCAACCGGTGCAGTTCAATCTACTTTTCCGAAACACGTTTCCTCATTAATGATCATCATCCTGAATCCTAGATTGCTGAAAATTCTACTTCTATATTCCAACCGTGATTGCAATTTTCCAATTGCAACGTCGTTCGCATCCATCATCGGGGCTCGATTTCCGATGGCAAGTGGCCATAGGCGCACGGTTTTCATTTTTCGATTACGTGCCACCCGCCGACAGATTTGCAATCGAAAACGAAAACGATGACGGTTTCCCAGTCACGTCACGAGGATTATCTGCTTCCGTAATTCACTCTAGAATCTCTGATCCTGCTGCACGATGCTGCTCCCGTCCCTGGACACGGTCGGTGGCCATCGTCGGTTTTGCTGTACAGCCTAAAAACCACCGCGCGGAGCTTTAAAGCCGAAATTATTAATTCCGACCACGACGGCAACCATTACACTCTGCTCTGCTGTCTGACTGGCACTGTTTGAGTTTGAGTTTGAACAAAAAAACAATTTTTTTTTCTTGCCTCTGTTTGCTCCATCAACAGGATCTGTTCCCGCTGCTTGTTTGTTTGCTTGTTAGACGGCATTTCATTTCGGATATCCTTTCCGAGTTCGGGCGCTTGAAAGTATGTTGGTCACAGTTAGTCGGTTTGGCATAAAATCACATCCGAGCTATTTCATAACCACGGAATGACAGCGGAGCGCGGCGTACACTAATTTACGGGAAAGTGATTTTTGATTGGAATCGTAGACAGATACGTTGTCGACGAATGAAAATTAGATGGTTTTGTGACGCGAATTGTTTGAAAGGGTGATATTACCGATCTGTATGGACATTGAAAGCAATTTCAACAGCATAATTGAATCATAACTGATTTGACATTACAATATTATAACAGTACATGGAACAGCACTTTGGGATTGTTCGAACTGTTGACGTAGGACTACACAACTATTATCAAAATCACTGTGTGTTTTCTGAATTTTTTTTCTGTTCCGCGTTCACTCATTTCATTTGTATGTTTGCGAAACAAACTTTCGAATATAACTTTCTAAGAATTATACAAGTCATTCCTTGTTAGGTGATTGTGTGAATTTCGCTACTTTTACCGTTTCGCTTCCAGAATTGTAACGGTGCATTTATACTAAAGATTGACATATTGGCGACAAATATCATCTACCATACAATAAAATAACGCGGAACAAATGAGGGTAAAAAATAGCAACATGTAGAAATGCTGACTTTATTCGCACTCGTTTGACACGAAAATTGCGAAAAGCTTATCAAATTATTCTAGATTTTCACTAAACTAATTGTTTTTATCTCCGATTTGCAAAGAAGTAATCTTTATAGTTCTTAAAATTTGAATATTTCAGTGAAAGCAATTAGAAGGACTGATTTTGCATAATGTTGTCAGCTTTTATTTGTATTTTGTTCCAATGCAAATGACCAGCAGTAGGTCCCCCAATCGATCTTCTTTGAAGGGAAACTGGTTCTCCGAACGTTCAGCAATTGATTCAATACGGATTTTCACAAACTTTATTTCCAATAAAGGTTTTACGATCCCATAGATCGCTATTGAGTTTTATCCCGATCTGACTTCCGGGTCCGGAATTACAAGAAAATATGTGCAAATGCTCATTCAACTTTCTCGAAAATTTCTCAATCGATTTTTACAAACAAAGATGCAAATAAAAGGTCTTGAGATTCTTCAAAAAGTCCCCCACGAATTGATCCAAATCCGACTTCCTGGTTTCGGTATTACTGTGAGATAAGTAAAAAATTTCATGAGGATTTTTTCACAAGCGATGACGAAACGAGGTGCACATTTTTATAAAAGTTACTGGTAAATTCATCTAGTTGGCAGACCTTGTTAGCTGGTGGATATAGAAATTGACGTTGGGACTACTAGTGCCCGGTTTCCGCTTCCAAAAGCACCAATAATAGTGAATAAAAGCTTGAAAAACGGAACTTACATCGATTTCTCAGCAACGGATAAGCCGATTTTCTCCAATCATGATTCAAATTAAAGCTCTCATTGTCTTAAAAGATACTGTGCAATTACATCCAGATCCGACTTCCGGTTCCGAAATTATAGGGCAATGAGTATCCAAACTTTCAAACCGTCATACAAAATGACAATGCAAAACCGGTACGCTTCGGTACGTGCTGATACGGAAGAAAAATGAAACGCACCTGCCTTGCACACAGCGTGCTTTGTTCAATTTTGTATAGCGTGCAAAGATGGTACATTTAAATCACTTGACATAACTGTTTACAAATTGAAAAGGTTATGGTAGTTTATACCGAAGAAAGTTTTTGATTTTATTCAAGTTTCAAAAGAAGAAATTTGACAGAATTTTCTAGTGATGTTTTTCAAAATATAAGTAATATAAGAAAGGCATCATTACACCACTAGGTGGATTTGAAGAGGTTTTTCATACAACTTTTCAAGGTTATGGGCTATGTTAGGCTAATTTTTATAACTGTGCGATTTCATGATAGTTTTTACGCAAAGTTTTTAAGTTATGCAATTATTTTGATGCGAATTTTTAAAGTTAAGCGGTTTTTTATGCGAATGTTCAAAGTTATCAGGTGTACAACTTTGCTTCCGTAGTTTTCCGATAGGTGGCTGTACCGGCTGAGGCTGGTCAAAATACATAGATGATAATGCCTTTAAAGTGAGTGTACAGTGCCTAACAAATTGTCATCGCCGTTTCAGTGACAGTTGTTCTTGTTTTCGTATTATTCACGCTCGAAAATGTCTGTTTATGTGCCCAATTCTCGCCATTTGCGGGAAGTTTTACTTTTCTGTTACAATTCGAAAAAAATGCAGCTGAAGCGCATCGAATGCTCTCAGAAACTTACGGCGATGTTGGTCTGAGTAAAAGAACGTGTCGGGTGTGGTTTCAACGTTTTAAAAATGGTGATTTCGATGTCGAAGACAAACATAGTGGTGGAAGAGAAAAAATCTTCAAAGATGAACAACTAGAAGTATTGCTTGATGAAGATTCGTGCCAAACCCAAGGAGAGCTTGCCGAATCGTTGGGAGTGAGTCAGCAAGCCATTTCAAAACGTCTCAAGGCCCTGGGCATGATTCAGAAAGACGGAAACTGGGTGCCGTACGAGTTGAAACCGAGGGACATCGAGCGCCGTCTATTGGTATGTGAGCAACTGCTTCAAAGACAAAATCGTAAGGGGTTTTTACGTCGAATCGTAACCGGTGATGGAAAGTGGGTTCGATACGATAATCCTAAACGCAGAAAATCATGGGGAAAGCCCGGGCATGCTACTTCGTCGAAGCCAAAACCGAATATTCACGGCGCCAAAGTTGTGATTTGAATTTGGTGGGATCAGCTCGGTGTGATTTACTACGAGCTCTTAAAACCGGGTGAAACCATCACAGGAGATCGCTACCGAACGCAACTGATGCGCCTTAGTCGCGCGCTAAAAGTGGTCAAAAAGTACCTGGAAACGCTGGAATGGGAAGTCTTGCCCCACCCGCCGTATTCCCCAGATGTCGCCCCTTCTGACTTCCACCTATTCCGTTCGATGGCACACGGCCTGGCAGATCAACATTTTCAATCTTTCGAAGAGTTGGAAAAATGGATTGCTTCATAGATAGCGTCCGAAAATTGCCGAAAAGATGGGAGAAAGTTGTCGCTAGCGACGGACAATATTTTGAATAATACATCTGTAAGCACTTTTTCGCAATAAAGCTTTTAATTTTGAAAAAAAAACGGCGGAAGCAAAGTAGTACTCCTGATATGTAGGGGTCAAGCAAATTTTTCAAGTTATGCAGTTATTTTTAAGTGATTTTTGAAGTTTTGCGTTTGTTATGAAAATTTTCAAAATTATGCGGGTTTTTCTGCAAACTTTTAAAGTTATGCGATGTTTTTTAATGCGAATACTATCTCGTGATTGTTTGTTTTTAAATTCGACTTTCTGGGACAATTTTCGACTTATTTTTCAAAGCATTTTTTTAGAGTTAACATCAAATCTCCATCTTTCGTTCATTTGAAAGATATCTGGATACAAAAATGTTTTTCCTTCGTAATGAGGCTTTTAGTGCAAATTTTTAGTTTTTCGAATTTTCAAAGTTATGCGATTTTTTTTGGGACTGGTTACCGAGCCAAGTACACTTCTAACAAACAATATTGTGGTGGTGACTGGACTGTGTGACCTGTGTTCAAATGAGCTGCGTTGTCTAGCTCATTTGGTATGGAATGTTTTTAATCCGAAAGCCTCTACTTTTTACCATTAAGCGATAAAAAAAGTTTCTATTTAGGACTCTCATACCAGAAGACAATTTCTGCCAAAATGGAATTATTATCATTTCCAACAGTTTATAGAAAGCCACGAACTTTTTAATTGACTCAACATCGTATCCATCATCGTCGCCTAAATGATTTCACCACCACAAGCCGCCAGCTTCCGATTTCTTGATTCCTTGGTTGTCCGAGCAACGCAGACGACGACGCCGACGTAGGATTTGATATGAGAAAAACCTCGACCTATAAAACCGCAAACTAGTAATCAACTAGCGGAGCACGTGGCCACCGTCAGGTGCGATACCAACTTCCACTGCTGCAACCAGTTAGTCGGCAGGCTTTTGGAAGTAGTTGTAGCTGTTGTAGGATGATCAACGATGTGCAGCTTTTCAGTTCAATTTCCGCCGATGTGGGCGCCTTAAATTAATTAATTACGATGGAATCGATACGCGCCGTACGTCTTACTAGGCAGGCTAGTAGAGTCAGTTGAATCGTGGGAGTAGGACAATGCTTGATCGATCGAGACCCTAATTGCTGTGGGTCGGTGTTATATTTAAACACCGAATGACCTTTTGCTAATTGCATCCGAGGAAGGTCTTGGCATCTTGGAACCATTTCAATGGCAAAATTCAATTAAAAGTGGAAGAGCAGAAAGTGAATCACTTTTCAACTAAATTGGTTGGTCGTTAGCACCCCGAATTCGCAGCTCATCGCTAACCAACTTGCACTGTTTGAGTTTGTTCAAAAAATTTACTTCAAATCTCGGCTCGGGAAAATTTACAACCGGAACGACAACACTTCCCGCCATGTTGTTGTTGTTTGATCACTGGTGGTTGCATGCAGTCACGTAATCCGCATAAATTTGCCACCACGCTGATGACGGTGATGATGACGGGAGCATGATTATGAATTAATAACTAATAACAACTAGTCTGACGAGCCATGTGACGGTCATAATAATGAACCGAGTGGATTCTCCGCAACTCGCAGCGGAGAACATCTTCAACAAACGGTTCACCGCAACAGTCGTCATAAAGTTGTGTCAGTTTTATGGTTTGGTGAAAGAATGGGGCATCTGACACCTTTCTGATCAGTCGATGCCAGCAGTACGGGTTCGTTGGATCACACACGGTCAGTGTTGCCAATATTGCCAATGAATATAGGTCGGAACTTTGCGTCAGCCTTGCGGTTCAAGTTGAACTGCTCTGCACTTACGAATCAAAGACGAAGCGTACGGAACTCTATATGTGACGTTCGGAAGAACGTAATGACTGAATTTAACACAAAAAGACCTTAATATCGAGGCTACATACGAGGTCTGTTCAAAAAGTTCCCGGATTTTTTTAATTGCGCGCGTCTGGAGAGTCCGGTGGTCAAAATTTTTTTTTATTGTGTTGGTACATATGTCCTTAATGTATGGTGAAATTTTCAGCTGTATTCATTGTTTACATTCTGTCTTGTAGCGGCTGTTGTTGACGTGTTTTTTTGAGCTCGGCGATTTTTGTCTTGGTGACGTTGGGTGCTTCCACGTGGACGATTGTGCTTTTGTTTCGACATCATAACCGTACACCCATGTTTCATCACCAGTTATGACCCTTTCAAGTAAATTTGGATCGTCGTTGACGTCGTTTAACAGCTCCTGAGCGATGGTAATGCGTTTGTTTTTTTGATCAAAATTCAGCAGTTTGGAACGAATTTTGCTGCCACTCGTTTCATGCCCAAAACATTTGAAAAAATATGATGGTATGAGCCAACTGATATGCCAACTTCATCAGCAACTTCTCTAATAGTGATTCGGCGATCATCCATAATCATTTTTTCCACTTTTCCCACATTTTCATCGATTATTGACGTGCTGGGTCGACCGGAGCGTTCGTCGTCTTCAACGTCTTCGCGGCCATCTTGGAAACGCTTATACCACTCGTAAACACTTGTTTTTTTCATAGCAGACTCACCGTAGGCTCTCTATAACATTTCGCACACTTGGTTACACTTTATTTCATTTTTCACGCAAAATTTAATACAAATTCTTCAATTCTTCCATTGTTTAAACTAACAAAAATCGCCGAGCTAAAAAAACACATCTACACCAGCCGCTACAAGACAGAATGTAAACAATGAATACAGCTAAAAATTTCACCATACATTAGGGACATATGTACCAACACAATAAAAAAAATTTTGACCACCGGACTCTCCAGACGCGCGCAATTAAAAAATTCCGGGAACTTTTTGAACAGACCTCGTACTTAAAAAAAGTTAATCGCATCAAATCGTATTCGAAGTTGGCAGCTGATCCTTTCTTTGCAAAAGTGTTTTATGTGTTTGAAAAACTACATTGGTTTCCCAACACTTTTGCGCAAAAACCTTCCAAATTGTTATGGGTAAATACCATTTACATTGAAAAGAAATTGTTTCCATAACATTTGTGAGGAATGTCAAACCACTACGTATGTGTATACACCTCAATGTACTTTTCAATGCTAATCTAAATTTTATAATTCAAGAAATTATCCTAGTTTTGAGTAATGTTAAGAAATACCCTCGATACCGTGAAACTAAAGCAATGTGCCTTCTTAAATATATCGTTAAATAAAAAAATGCTTCTGAGTAAATATGGACGCGGGATAGCACTAAATTATCGTCAGAAAAATATTTACGATTTGGTTCAAGCATTTTCGAATATTTTGTGGGGTACATGGTTCACCTATGGAAACCTTGTTACGACATTTACTTCCCCCAAATCATCAAGTTCGGTCAACTTCTGCGGTTCAAATGTAATCCCGAGGGACTAGCAAATGTTCACCTACAAAAAAACTGCGGCTCTGAAAGAACAAACTCAAATGTGTTATCAATATTATGTTCATATCTTTTAAGTTTCGCTTCAAACAAGACCAATACATTGCATTCAGCTGCTGCTGGTTGTTTGCATTGGAGCAAAAAACACAAAAAAAGATAAAATAAAAGTATTGATGTGGAACACCCTTAAGGGCTGAGGCCAGTAGGTCGCGTAAACCCACGTGGCTCGCTGTGCGTATTACATTTCTCTCCATGCTCTCTCGCAAATGTGGCCTTTCTGAGCCGATTTTATTTCTCTCTCAGAAAAAATGGCGCGGGCATATAAATCAACTTACCTTCACAAAAATAACATTCACTTCATTTTTATCGCGACAACCCCTATGTTTTTATGCTCTAATCGCATCTAAATTGATCCATGCTTTTGAAGGCGAGATATTCAATGAACAAGTTGAAAGATGGCGTTTTCAGCTATGCAATTCTCCCTTCAGAAAAAAGACTTTCCCGACCGCTAAAGTCAGTGAATCATTCTGAAAAATTCACAGAATAATTAAAACTAATGTTCTAATAGATTGTCAGTTGTTTTTTTTTAAATATTCGTCACCGTTTCTGAGAAAATCAGATTTTAAGGGTGAAAATAGCCCTCTAAATTACCCTAAAGCGAACTGGCCTCAGCCCTCAAAACGTGACTTCGGCAACACCTACAAATTACATAAAAATAACGCTTCGTAACACCTATAACTTACTAAAAAAAGTATCGCATGTAACACCACCTTAACCCGGTTTGGCGGTTTAATGCATAGGACACTGGTCTCACAAGCCAGTTGTCGTATGTTCGAGCCTCGATCTGGAAGGATTCTTAACATGTCAGTAGGATCATAGCACTAGCCATGCAATGATTCTGTACGCCATGAATCGGCTGCGAAGTCTGTTGAAACAGAAAGGCCAAATTCCACGAAAGGAATGTAATGCCTGGACTTTAAAAGTAACACACGTAACGCCTACAACTTCCAAAAATGTAGTTATTTCCAAAAAAACGTAACGCATGTAACTCCTATAATTTACAAAAAGCAACACATCTAACGCCTATAACTTACAAAAACGTAACGGTTCGTAACACCTATAACTTACATAAATGTGACACATGTAGCGCTTACAATTTACAAAGAAGTAACGCCAAACAATTTTATCCTCAAAATGTAATGCCAAAAACTTACAAAACTTACAACTAACAAAAAATAACGCATGTAACGTTTATAATTTACAAAAAAGTAACGCATGTAACACCTATAACTTAAAAACACGTAACGCATGTAACGGTTCGTAGCACCCACAGCTGACAAGAAAGTAATGCATGTAGCGCTTATAATTTACAAAATAGGTAACGTATTATAACACTACCTTCAAAATGTAATATCAATAACTCACAAAAAAGTAGCGCATGTATTGCTTAGAACGTTCGAAAAAGTAATGCATGTAACGCTTTGTAACACCTGTAATTTTCAAAAAAATAAAGTATGTAACGCCTATTATTCATGAACAAGAAGCGCATGTAACGCTTCGTAATGCTTCATTCTTAAAAAAGTAACGCATAAATATCTATAACGTACAAAAAAGTAACGTATGTAAGGCTTCGTTACGCCTATAACATACGAAAAAAAATACGCATTTCACGCTTCGTAATGCCCATCATTCACAAAAAGTAACGCATGTAACGTTTATAATTACCAATCAAATAACAATTGTGACGCTTCTTGAAACTTATTATTCGTAATGCCAATAACTTGCGAAATAAGTGACGCTAACGTAACTCACATGTAACGATTCGTAACGCCTATAACGTATAAAAATGTATCACAGGTAAAGATTCCTGGCGCCTATAACTCACAAAAATGAGCGCATGTAACGCTAACAATTTACACAAAACTAACGCATGTAACGCTTCGTAACCCCTATAATTTACAAAAAAGTAACGCCTATAACATAAAAGTTACTAGCTTAAAAGTTACGCATGTAATGATGATAATTTGCAAAACAGTAACGCATGTAACGCTTATAATTCATAAAAGTGCAGGTGTGTAATGTCAGAGACATAACTGGATGTCGTGAATACGAATAAAACTGACACTGAATTTGAAACGATACACCTAAACTACAGTACAGATTAGTTACATTAAACATTCTGACACACAAATATTACGAATGCTTCTTCCGCTTGCGGTAACAAGCTTTGTATGTTGCTTGGAGATTCTTCGGTCGCACCATAATTAACACGATGACAACGACAGCCAAATTCGAAATGAATGGCTTCTGAGTCGGTGCTATGCATTTTATATAGCAAATCTTCAGCAAGTTTACTACAAACTACAACTGGTTGAAAAATGGGCCGTATACAATATAGTGCAGTAAAATTTCACATAATTCTTTGGGTATAAAATTATGGTTCTAAATGTCACCTTAGAGAATTTTGATGTCGATTATTTCATTTCGGATTTCAATATTTTAGTAAAAGACACTATCAAAATTCTGTACGGGATTCATTTTTGGCATCCCAGAAGAGCCAAATTGTATAATTTTCTAAGATAATAAAGACTGATTCGATATAAACGATTTTAAACACTGTTTTAGAACTGTGAAAATTGCAAAAACTGATCAAATTATCTTAGATTTGCACTACATTGATAATTTTAATTTTCGATTTACAAAGAAGCAATCTTTATAGTTCTTTAGGTGACATTTAGAGCCATTAGAAGGGCTGATTTGGCAGAATATTCCACATTGTTGTCCATATTCCGTTGTATTTTGCTCCAATGCAAACGACCACCAACAGGTGGCTCTGCGACCTGAGCGTTTGAGGTTTTGTACAACGCTAAAGGTCTGTTCTTATTACTAGCGACTGCTCCACCTGACGACCGAAGTCCAAATGAGAGCATTGACGACTGCTGCTCCCGACTATTGAAGTCCAAATGAAAGCACGACCTAAGCGTTTGAGGCCTTATATCACACATAAGGCCTGCTTTCATTGCCAACTGCTCCACCGGACGACTGGAGTCCAAATGAGAGTTGCGACCTGAGCGTTTTAGATTTTTAACCACGCAGAAGGTGCACTCTGAAGCTGCTGGTTGATTAAATCATTCACACGACGTCTGCTTCCCTTCAACGCACAAGAAAAAATGATCGATTTTCGACCACGGTTCCCCTTTTATAAGCAGTCAGTTGAAGATATGTGCCTGACTACCTCAAAATCGTCGTCCTTGCGCGAAAAAGCCAAGCAAAAGTAAAGAGTTTTCCGCGTTGTTTTCAAATTTTCAGAAAATTAAATTTTTGATTTGTTTGTGGTTATCTCACACTGGCCAAAATATTAGCCTAAATTCCTGATCATATTTATGATGAAATAGTTAAAGAATTATGTTACTGCCATTAATACAAGTCGAGATATTTACGATTAAGATCTGCCCATTCTTCCATACGGCTAATTTTGAAAAGGCACTCCATAGTAAAGTAAGTCGTATTCACGACAAAAAGTAACACGTGTAATGCCTGATAAAAATAAAAAAATAACGCATGTAACGCTTCGTAACGCCAAAACTTACAAAAAAAGTAACGTATGTGAAGCTTGGTAACGCATGTAACTTGCAATAAGTAACGGATCGTAACGTCAATAACATTTTAAAAAAGTAACGCATGTAACGCCTATAGATTACGAAAAAAGTAACGCATGTAACGCTTCGTAATGCCTATAACTTACGAAAAAGTAACGCATTTTATGCTTCGTGAAATCTATAACTAACATTAAGTAACGCATGTAACGATTTCTTCTTTAATTTACAACAAGTAGTACGTGTAACGCTTAGTTCACAAATAAAATCACGCATGTAACGGTACGATACACCTATAACTTTCAAAAAAGTAACGCATGTATCGCTTCGTAACACTTCTATCTTACGAAAAATGGTCGTATCGCCAATAACTTAAAAAAAACGTTCCATAATACCTATAACTTACAAAAAAGTTACACGTGTAACGGTTTGTAACTCCATCAACTCACAAAAATTAACGCGTGTAACGCTTATAGTTTACAAAACCGCAACGCTTGTAATGCCTCATAACACCACAACATTAACAATATAACGCCAACAACTTACAAGGGGGTCACACATGTTACGCTTCTTAACGCCTGAAACTTACAAAAAAGTAACGCATGTATCGCTTCGTAGCGCCTATAACTTACGGAAAAGTGATGCATGTAACGGTTTCGTAACGCCTATAGCTCACAAAAAGTAACGCTTTGTAACGCCTATAACTTTCGAAAAAGTAACGCATGTAACGCTTCGTAATGCCAATAACTTACGAAAAAGTAACGCATGTAACGCGTCGTAACACATATAGCTTGCGAAAAAGTAACGAATGTAACGCTTAAAACTTTCGAAAAAGCAATGTATGTGACGCTTATAATTCACCAAAAGTAACACATGTAACGTCGGATAAAACCTTTGCCTTCAAAATGTAAACCAGTAACTTACAAAAAAGTAACGCATGTAAAGCTTCGTACCACCCATGACTTACGAAAAAGTAACACATGTAACGCCTATGCCTATACAATAAGTGCTGCATACAACGGTTCAAAACGAATAGGATTTACGAACATGTAACGTATGTAACACCTATTAATTATGAAAAGATAACTTCACAAAATATTTCCACTCATTTGTAGAACCAATCTAGTTTGAATTTTTATTATTTTGTATACTGCCCATACTCGCATATCAGTCCCATATCGATTTTCGGCAATTTTTAGTTAGCTTGAGGAATGATATCTTTCCTTAATATACTCTCAGAGATTGCAACAAAAGTTGAGGATTTGTTCAGTAAAATGTGAAAAAAATATCAACTCATGTCTGTCCCATATGCAAAGTACCCGCATATTAGTCCCATTTAGTGCAAATTTCAATTATTTCATTTGTTGCAATATTAGAATAGCAAAATTTACTACCGATATTTCATGAAATAATACCATAATTTAGCATTAGGGAGCACAATAAATCAAACAATTCGGAAATAAAATTTTGATCGTCTTTTTCTCGACATGCCGATATGGAAATATGGGACTGATATGCAAGTATGGGCAGTATAGCGCATGCGTTATTAAAAATAACTGTTCCTATTATTTCCTATTCTTTAGTTAGTTGTTATCATATTTTATATTGGACTTACAGGGTCCGGCACTCGAAGTGTAACCAATTAAAAAGGCCATAAATTCAGTTTGGAAAATTACTTTTACTTAATTCAAAGTACGAAATGTGTAAAAATAATACAAAATTCAGAATCAATTCACTTTTGCTCGATATGACCACCTTTTGCCTTGACTTGATGACTTGAGAGAGCGAAGGAGTTGCTTTGTTTGGCCGAATGTGACTTGCAGGTATTTTGGCCCACTCGCGGACAATAACTTTTTTCAGCGCCTCGAGACTGGTGTATCTTTTAGTTCGGACTTTGCTCTCCAAAATGGCGCAAAGAGAATAATCCATTGGATTCGCATCTGGTGAATTCGAGAGCCATTGTGTGGACGTGATGAAGTTCGGAACGTTGTTTTTCAGCCATTCTTGGTTCACTCGAGCTTTGTGAGACGGTGCCGAGTCCTGCTGAAACGTCCATGGTCTGCCACCGAAATGTTTGTCTGCCCACGGCTTCAAAGCAACCTCCAGAATACTTTCCCGATAATACGTCGCATTTACCTTGACACCAGGCTCGATGAAAACGATTGGAGAGCGCCCATCTGCGGTTACAGCGGCCCAAACCATTATCTGTTGCGGGTGCTGCCTCCTGGTGGCCAATCGATGACTCAAATTCTTGTATGAACGGTCGGTCAAGTAAACCCTATCGTTTTGAGAGTTTACGAATTGCTCAATTGGAAAAATATCCTCGTCAGAAAATACAATGTTCGGAAATTGACCGTTTTCGGCAAAACGAAGCAACTCCTTCGCTCTCTCAAGTCATCAAGTCAAGGCAAAAGGTGGTCATATCGAGCAAAAGTGAATTGATTCTGAATTTTGTATTATGTTTACACATTTTGTACTTTGAATTAAGTAAAAGTAATTTTCCAAACTGAATTTATGGCCTTTTTAATTGGTTACACTTCGAGTGCCGGACCCTGTATTATTATCATGTCGTTTACTTAGTCCTATCTCAACCATTAGCTGAAGTTGATATCGTGCTTTATGATTGCAGTTTGAATTCCAGTGAACCAATGTTATTCCGGTTATCCTTTTTTATCAAGAATTTGACGTTTCGAATTCCTTTAAAATAAAATCGAAATAAATTTTTCTAGAGCTTCCATTCCCAAGGGAAATCAGATCTCATAATTCGAAAGCCACAGTTCTTCATTATTCACAAAATTATTATAAGCAAAATCAGCTTACTCTGACAAAACAATGCGCATCTCCCACGAATCTTTTCCTTTCCGAATCACTTGTAAGCAAATACAGGCCAAACGAAGTGCAAACAATATGGTATAATCAGTACTACTCTACGTCTTCAACATTCGGTACTAAGTCAGAATCTCTGTTTTGATTCTGGTTTGGTAAGCCAGAAAGTTAAATAAGAAAGTTTCTTCAATTCTAGGGCTTTTTTTATTCGAATAAAAATGCAGCCAGGCGAGCGGTTACTTCCGAGGTGGTAACCCCACTAGCAGTATTAGTGTAATTAAAAAAATGAAATATTTTCAGATCCTTTCTCATTATCCTTACATCATTTTCCTTACATCATTTTCCCGGCTAATGTCCCTAATTCTACTAAAAAAGCACGAGACCTCGTAAACCAAGTAAATCTAACTAATTTTTTCACACCACATCTCCGCTTATGCTAATGTGCCGTAAAATTTCGAATGTCCATCATCATAACAGAAAAGTAAGCGCTAGCTTTTCCCGAGTATAACCATAAAAACCTAAACAGAACGGTTATAATTACCTGTTCGAAATGTCCGTACCCCGTCCGACCGACTGTGTAAAAAACTCTATGCATATTTTAGACACGCTAAGCAGGACCCTATTATTCGGTAGAAAGGATTCGCCGTTCGAGCGGTTCGCTGTCCTATTCCGAAAAAAAAAAACGATTCGGTACCGGTAGCCCTAATGGAATTCACGAAAGTTGCACCCCAAATGTACCGAGGAACAGCGTAAGACCGTGCAAAAGTAATTAAATTTCACGGTGCAGCTAACTGACAGGAGTAAATACTGGGTTTACTTCTAGTTTGCACAATTCATGAAATATGGATCACGTAACACCGAGAATGCGACGGAGGAATTGCCGGATTGAGGTGGGTTTAATTATGGCGGCGAGTTTCGCGGGTGGGAAAGTGCTCAGCTGGTTGGGTTTTCGTTGGTTTATGAATTTTATGAGTTTTGTTCGACAGAGATGGAGTTGAAATGTCGGATTGATAAAAAAGTTTCAGATCAACTATTCGATAAACTGGATTCCCTCACTGTCAAATTACCCAAAAAAGTGATAAAATATTGGAAAATTTCGATTCGCTAAAAAATTAAACAATTGATTTCCCACTCAGACACCATCATGCGTATTCACTACGCATAGTACAGTGAGTCTTGGACTCTTGAACGCTTAGACTATTAGAATTTTGGGCTTTCGAGCTCTTGGATGCTTTTACTCTTGGATTCTGGGATTCTTGGAACTTTGAACTCATAAACTCTTGGATTCTTGATCAGGAGTCAAACCTGATCTTCGGCATTCTTGGACTCTTGAACTTATCAATTGTTGGTCTTTCGGTCTAGTGGACTTTTGATTCTTGTTCTCTCGGACTATTAAAGCCATAAATTCTTGAAATCCTAATAAGTGTTGGACTCAAGGCGTCTTAGAATTCTTAGACTCGTGGACTCTTGGATTTTTTGGTTCTTTATTTTAATTATTGGAGTTTTGCGTTCATGGGTTCCTGGAGATTCAGATTCTTGGAAGGGTTTAAGAATCTTGGTCTCTAGGATTCTTAGACACTTGGGGCTTTAAATTATTGAAATGGACTTTTGACTCTTGGTCTCTCGGACTATTGAAGCTTTGAACTTTTGAACCTCTTGAAGGTCTGGAGTCCTGGACTCTCGGTTTCTTGAATTCTAGGGCTCTTGAACTCTTGGACTTCTGAACTCTTGTACTTTGGACTGTTGAACGATTAAACTCTAAGCTTCTTGGGCTCTCGAACTCTTGGATGGTGGACTGTCATATTCTGAGATTCTTGGTCACTTGAACTCTTCGACATCTAAACTCTTGGACTTCTTGATTCTTAAACTATTGGAGTCTTGAATTCATGGGTTCTTGGAGCTCTAGACTCATGGAAGGATTTAAGAATCTTGGTCTCTAGGAGTCTTAGACTTTTGGGATTTAATACTATTGAGGTTTTGGACTCTTGAATCCGACTTTTGACTCTTGATCTCTGGGACTATTGGAGCTTTGAACACACAGACTCTTGGACTATTGAATACTTGGAGTTTTGAACTCTTGGCCTTCGAAACTCTTGGACTTCCAAACTCTTGGACTTCTAAACTCTTGGACTCTCGGATTGTCGGACTATTGACTCTGGTCCTCTCGAACTATTGGTGCTTTGATATTTTGTAGTTTTGAACCCTTGGTCTTTTGACCTCTCGGGCCCTTGGACTTTCGGATTCTTGGACTTTTGGAGTCTTGGACTCTTGGACCTTTATCCTATTGTATTGTTAGATTCTTGGACTTTCTGACTTTAGGACTGTAGGATTGTTGAACTTTAGACCTCTTAACTGTTGGTCTCTCGAATTATTGAAGCTTTGCACTCTTGCTTTTTTGGACTTCTGGACTCTTGAACTCTTGGATTGTGGGTTGGACTGTTGTTGTTTTGACTCTTTGTTTCTCTGGCTATTGGTGCTATGAACTTTTGGCGCCTTGGACTCTTGGACTTCTGGATTTTTGTACTGTTGGATTCTTAGACTTTCGGACTCTTGGACTTTCAGACTCTTGGACTTTGGGAGTCTTGGACTTCTGGACTCTTGAACTTTTGGATTGTTGTACATTAGGCCTCTTGGCTGTTGGTCTCTCTAATTATTGGAGCTTTGCGCTCTTGGTCTTTCGGACTTCTGCACTCTTGGCCTCTTTAACTCTTGGATTGATGGACTTTCGAACTTTGGACTCTTGGTTTCTTGGACTTTTGGCTTTTGAACTTTTGGAGTCTTGGACTCTTAAGCTTCTGGACTTTTGTACTGTTGGATTCTTAGACTTTGGACTCTTGGACTTAAGGAGTTATGGACTTCTGGTATCTTGGACTCTTGGATTGTTCGATTCTTGACTGTTGGTCTCTTGAATTATTAGAGCTTTGCGCTCTTGTTCTTGTGGACTTCTGGACCCTTGGACTCTTGAACTCTTGAATTGTTGGACTTTCGGACTTTTGACTCTTGATTTCTTCGACTATTGGCGCTTTGAACTTTTGGAGTCTTGGACTTTTAGGCTTCTGGTCTTTCGTACTCTTGGATTCTTGAACTTTCGGGTTCTTGGACCGAACCAGCTTCCAGCTGAAAGTCTCTCCAATAAAGAAAACTATACTCTTGGACTTTGGGAGTCTTTTTTTCGGGACTCTTTTGTACTTTTGGATTGTCGGACTTTCGACTCTTGGTCTCTCGGACTATTGGTGCTTTGAACATTTGAAGACTTGAACTCTTGGGCTTATGGACTACGGTACTGTTGGATTCTTTCGGACGCTTAGACTTTAAGAGTCTTAGACTTCTGAACTTTTAAACTCTTGGATTGTTGGAGTTTAGACCTCTCAATTGTTGGTCTCCCGAATTATTGGAGCATTGAACTCCTGGTATTTTTGATTTATGGACTCTTGGACTCTTGAACTCTTGGTCTCTCGGACTGTTGGAGCTTTGAACTGTTCGACTGTCGGACCCTTAAACTATTGGACTTTTGGACCCAACTCTTGGATTGTTAGACTTTTGGACATTTGACTATTGGTCTCTCGAGCTATAGGAACTTTGAGTTCTAGCATTTTTAAACTCTTGGACTTCTGTACTTTTGAGTTGAACGCTTAGACTCTTAGATTATTAGGCCCTCGGATTCTGGGATACATGGACACTTGAAATCTCGTACTTTTGAACTCTTGTACTTTTTGACCTTTGGACTATTGGACTATTGGTTTCTTGAACTCTTGGACTTTTGACTCTTGGAGTTTTGGAGTCTCTAGGAGTCTTAGACTCTTGGGCGTTTGGACTGTTGGAGATTTGAACATTTGGATTCTAACACTGCTGGATTCTTGAAATTTTAGACTCTTTGACTATTAAACTTTGGAAGTTTTGAACTGCTGGATTCTTGAACGTTTGGATTGTTGGACTTTCGGCCTTTCGGGCTTCAGACTCTTGATCTTGCGGACTATTGGTGTTTTGAACTTTTTAAATTCAAGAGTCTTGAACCCGGACCTTTGAACTTTAGGATTCTTGAACTGTTGGACTTCTGGAATCTCGGAATTTTGAGCTCTTGGACTTTGCACTCTTGAACGCTTAGATTCTTATATTCTATGACTTTCGAATTTAGGGATTCTTGAACACGTGAAATCTTCGACTATTGGACTGCTGAGCTCTTGAATTGTTCGACTTTCGTACTCTTGGACTTTTGACTCTAGACCTTTCGGACTATTAGAGCTTTGAACACTTGAACTTTTGATTCTTGGAGATTTGAAGTATTGTTCTCTAGAAGTGTTGGACTCTTTATTACACTACAGAGGCTTTGAACTCTTGGTCTCTCAGACTATAGGAGCTATAAATTTTTCGACTTATGTTCTCTTGGACCTTTGGACTCTGGAACTCTTGGACTTCTGAACTTTTGGTCTGTTGAACGCTTGGAACTCTAGGATTCAGAGACGCTTGGAGACTTGAATTATCAGATTCTTGGATACATTCAAATCTTGGATCTTTGGATTTTTGAATTTTGACTCTTGGAGATTTGGAATCTTGGTCTCTAGGAGTCTTAGACTCTGCTTTGGGCTATTGGAGCTTTGAACTCTTGGACTATTGTATTGTTGGACTCTTGGACATTTGAACCCTTTCACTACAGGACTTTAGGAGTATTGAACTCTTGGACTTGTGGACTCTAAGAATTTTGAACTCTTTGATTGTGGGACCAAGAAGCCTAAACTTGGAAAATTGACTCTTGGTTTATTGAAATGTTGGTCTTTTGACTATCGATCTCTTGTACTCTTGGATTATTGGATTCGCGTACTCTTTGATCTTTGAACTTTTAGAGTGTTGGATTTCTGGACTGTTAGATTCCTGAACTCTTTAGCTCAGCATCCAAGTCCATGATATTGAGCTTGGGCCACTGAACTCCTGAACGATTGGCTTCTTGGGGTTTTAAGACTTGTTTTTTTTATTGAACTACTAGACTCTGAGGACTCATGGGTTTCTTTTAGAGCTCTAGACTCTTGTACTTTTAATTCTTGGAGTGTTGGAGTCTTGGTTTCTAGACGTCTTAGACTCTTGGGTTTTTGGACTATTTGAGCAATAAACTCTTTCTCTCTTGAATTATTGCGCTTTTGGAGTCTTGGACCTTTGCACTTTTGGACTCTTGAACGCTTAGATTCTGAGATTCTTGAACTCTCGGATTTAAAGATGCTTCAACTTTTAGATTACGAAATCTTGGATTTTGACTTTTGGAGTTTTGGTCTCTAGAAGTCTTAGACTCTTGGTCTTTTGGACTATTGGAGCTATAGACTCTTGGGCTTTTAAACTACTGCACTTTGGGAGTCTTGGATTTTTGCACTTCTGGATTCTTGGACTCTCGGATTTAGAAATACTTCAACTTTTACATTATGAGATTCTTGAACACTTGAAATCTTGGATCTTCTGAATATTGACTTTTGGAGATTTGAAGTCCTGGTCTCTAGGAGTCTTAAACTCTTGGGCTTTGGGCTATTGAAGCTTTGAACTCTTGGACTCTTGGACACTTGAGCTCTTTCACTATTATATTTTAGGACTATTTGACTCTCAGACTTTTGCACTCTTAGACTTTTGAACTCTTCGATTGTTGTACTTCAGGCTTCTTTTGACTTTTGACTCTGAGACTGTAGGAGCTTTGAACTTTTGAACTTCTATACTTTGGACTCTTGAATTCTTAGGCTCTTGAACTCTTGGACTTCTGGATTTTTGGACTTCTGTACTTTTGGACTCTTGGACTCTCGGATTCAAAGATGCTTGGACTCTGGGATTATGAGATTCTTGTACTTTCAGAATGGTGGATTTTGGCTTTTGGAGATTTGGAATCTTGGTCTCTAGGAGTCTTAGACTCTTGGGCTTTGGGCTGTTAAAGCTTTGAACTCTTGGACTCTTGGACATTTGAACTCTTTCACTATTGTATTTTAGGAGTATTTGACTCTCAGACTTTTGAACTCTTAGACTTTGGAATTCTTCGATTGTTGTACTTCAGGCTTCTTTTGACTTTTGACTCTTGGTCTCTCAGACTCTAGGAACTAGCTTTGAACTTTTGCACTTATGTACTTTGGACTCTTGAATTCTTGGGCTCTTGATCTCTTGGACTTCTGGATTTTTGGACTTTTGGACTCTTGAACAAATAGATTCTGAGACTCTTGAACTCTCGGATTCAGAGATGCTTGGACTCTGGGATTATGAGATTCTTGGACTTTCAGAATGTTGGATTTTGACTCTTGGCGATTTGGAGTCTTGGTCTCTAGAAGACTTAGACCCTTGGGCTTTGGTCTATTTGAGCTTTGAACTCTTGAACATTTAAACTCTTTCACTATTGGACTTTAGGAGTATTGAGCTGTAAGACTTCTGGACTCTTAGACTCCTGAACTCTTCGATTGTTGTACTTCGGTTTTCTTGGACTCTTGACTTTTGGCCTCTCGAACAATTGCAGCTCTGGACTCTTGGTCTTTGTACTTTCGATCTCTAGAACTCGCGGATTTTTAGACACGTGTACTGTTGGACATTCGAACCCTTGGAGTGTTGGATTTCTGGACTCTTCGAATCTTGAGTTCATTCAACATCATGAATGCTGAACTCCTAAACGATTGGCTTTTTAGGCGCTTAGACTCTTAAACTTTTTTTTTAGCATTGGATAACTGGACTCTGAGACACTGAGACTCTTGGACACTAGGACTATTGAGGCTGAAGGACTAGTGGACTTTTGAATTATTCGATTCTTGGGCTGTTGGACTATAGAACTTACTATTTCTTGGACCCGTGAACTTCTGGACTAATGGTCTCTCAAACTTCTTCGTTTTTGGATTCGCGGTTTCGGGATTATTGGGGTTAATTCGACGTTTAAATTTGTGGCCTCTTATCTATTCTAGCCACTGTATCTGTTTGTTTTGACCTTTATACAGATGAACTCCTGGATTCTCGAATTCTTTGATTCTGAAATTCTTTGATTCAAAGGGTTTTGGACGTGCGAACACTTGGACTCTTGCACTCTTGGGTTCTTCAATTGTTAAATTCTTAAACTTTTAGGTTTCGTTTGGTGTCTTTGTTTTTATATATCTCGTTATTTCTTTTTCGAACCCATTGATAATTGAGTGCTGTCAATAATTTGGCCAGCTGAAATAAAATAGTGTTGTGAAACTAGAGAATGATTTTCTCAACAAATTTGTTATATCATCTTCTACTGAATGTGGCCCTCGTTAGCAGGTTTCGCAATGTTTGTGGGAGTGCCAATTTAAAACTGAATTTATATTCATACGAACTAGAATTGCCTAAACACTAGTTATTTCGAAATTCCGGCAGCCAACTCCACACACACACCGAAATTGGATTTGACCCAGCAGTCTATTCAGTCGTTCCCGGTTCGGAAGCATATTTTTATTTCAGATGCAAATTGTTTGGCTCGAGTCGCAATGCAGTCACAATCGACATCGACGGTACAGACAGTTTTTCGTCGCTCTTTCGTTAGCCCTCATCACCCCACCCCGTGACCCCCACGTGGAAGGTGCCAACACGGGGGTCAGGACTTAAACCACGTTTAGTGTTTTCTGATGACCTTCTCTAACGAGAGAGAGAGAGAGAGAGAGAGAGAGAGAAAGAGAGATCGTCCCGGCCGGTGCTGCAAAACACGAGGAGCAATTCGAAAACGATTAAATAAATGTTTTTCTGCACGAAAAGACGGAAAGATCGTTATAAATGAACACTGATGGGCTTTAAGGTTCGATGAAAAATAAGCACACGGCGAACGTTGAACATTTTCCACGGCCAGTGGACCGTTATTAAAAGCTCATTCCGGGAAGCGCCGCCGGTCTGAGCTTGTTTGTTGAAGGAAAATGAGAATTTTTTTTCCGTTCGTGGATTTATTTTTCTATGGAGAAGATTTTATTATATTTATTCACTACGAGGAAAAACGTCTAAACTTATGAAAAGCCGATTCTACGTGGGAGTCAACCATTGGTCATCCGGCAGAAATTTTCCGCGCAAATTCAACTTCAATAGTCAATTCAGTTTTCAAGTCCAACGGCTTCTTATACATGAATAGCAATGAAACGACCCGGACCCGTAAGGGGCGGCAGGTTCAGCGAACCCTTGCCGGATGTGTCTTTCCCTGCTGCTGCTGCTGTTGCTGCGTTTGTCAGGTTCCTTGGCTGGGCCACACCCGCCCTGGAGTTGTGTAGGTGGATGTGATCCAAATGTCTTATTTATTCAGTAGAGCCACCAATAATAATGATAATGAATACCGACCGGGGCACCGGAGTTTACGACCGACCGTGGGAGTTTTTTTTCTTTCTCTCTCTCTGCCATACACAGGCTTTAGCCCTATGTAGGCATTGTTTTGCAACGTGAATTTGTTACTTGAGTGGTCCGCGGAGGAAAAAGAGCTATGAGACGCGAGGCGAGGCCGATTTGCGATTCTAATTGAGTCGTCTCCCGACTCGGCGACCGAGAGGTTGGTTCTCGGTCTTCACTTACATTCGGTGGGACATTCTTCGACTTGGACTCGTTGGAAAGAACGGTATTCCGAAGATTACGCTTAAATTTGGATTTGAATGACATTGGGTAGCTCACTTTAATTGGATTAATTTCTCAAGAGTTCTTCAATCAACTTGTCAGAAAAAAATAAGTAAAAAGTCCAACGGTTTTTTCAAAAACTCTTGAAAGAAGAAATTCGGCACAAAATAATACTCCCTTTTTCCTTTTTCATGAATCACAGTATTAGCGAGAATTTTACCCTATGAAAGCATAATGAAAATTCCCATAGCAACCTATGGGATTATGAGGTTTATTATTTTATGAGAGACATTATTTGACACATACTCACACACATACACATAAACACAGACACATACATTGCTCAGATCGATGAACTGTGTCGAATGATATAAAACACTTAAAGACTGTTCCAGAAAGTATGGACGCAACCAAAAACCGCTGCCATTTCGCAATGGTTCAGAATCTGTCAATTTTTATGGCTGAGTCCTGTTGTTTACACTCTTCTCTAACCACTTGTGCAGTTGTTTATTCGTTTTCATTAGTTTGTTTCGAAATGCGTGGACTTTCAGCAGAACAACGTCGAAAAATTGTGTACAAATGGTGCACAGAATGCGGACTGTCACTGAGAAAGATAGCAAAAATGGAAGGAGTAAGTGAAAAAGCCGTGCGAAATGCAATCAGGAAGTTCGGTGATTTCATTAGTTTGTTTCGAAATGCGTGGATAAACCGGACCTTTGAGGATAAACCGAAAACTGGTCGAAAAAAAAGTCCTGCTAACCCTCAGTTGGATAAACGTATACTGAAGGCGTTCGAGCAAAAGAAGGAGGTTTCAGTTCGGGATGTGGCCAAAAAAGTGGGCACTTCGAAGTCAAATGTTCTTCGTGCTAAAGAACGTTTGAATCTTCGAAACTATAAGAAGCAGAAACAACCAAAACGTAGTCCAAAACAAGAAGCATCGATCAGGCCGAGGGTTCGAAAGCTGTACAATACGATTCTTGCTGGAAACTTGAACTGCATAATCATGGACGACGAAACCTACGTGAAACTCGATTACAAATCCTTGCCGGGACCACAATATTATACGGTGCGAGAAGGGCAAGGGTTAAACCAGTCCGAGACATCGATTGAAGTCGAAAAATTTGGTAAAAAGTTATGGTCTGGCAAGTAATTTGTTGCTGCGGTAAGATTTCGAAACCCTTCATCACCACTGCTTCAATGAACAGCGAAATATACATCAAGGAATGTTTACAAAAACGACTTCTACCCATGATTCGAAGCCACAAGGATCCTGTTGTCTTCTGGCCAGATCTTACTTCTTGCCACTACTCGAAATCAACGGTAGAATGATATACTACCAAAAATGTCACTTTCGTCCCAAAAGACATGAACCCACCAAATTGCCCACAACTTCGACCAATCAAGAAATTTTGGGCATCAACGAAGGCACATCTCAGGAAACATGTCTCGGCAGCCGAAACCATTCAACAGTTCGAAAAAGATTGGAAAAAAGTGTCAAAACTTGTCGCCAAGAAGTCTGTACGGAATTTAATGAGGAACGTTCGCAAGAAGGTTCGCCAGCTAGTCTACAATGACTAAGTAGCAAATGTTGAGGATAATATTCTGTTGTTGTAGTCTAATATTATCAGTACATCGAATAAAATTTGAATATCTAACACTTGTGAATTATTTACAGCGAAATCAAGGTGCGTCCATACTTTCTGGGACAGTCTTTAGCCCTCTGGGCTCATTTTCACTAGTAATACCGGAACCGGAAGTCGGATCTGCATCAACTTTTTAGGGACTTTTACAAGAATTTTGGGACCTTTTATTTGCTTCTTAAGTTATGAAAATCGATTAAGAAATTTCGGAGAAAATTGAATGTGCATTTATTAATAAATATGCACATATTTCCTTGTAAGTCCGGAACCGAAAGTCGGATCTAAATGAAATTCAAGAACATTGTATTAGGCCATAAGACCTTTCATTTGAATCTAAGTTTGTGGAAATCGGTTCAGCCAACTCTGAGAAACATGTGTGACTATTTTTTTTCCTTTTTTCGGTGCATATCATCCAGTAATTCCGGAACCGGAAGTCGGATCGGGATGAAATTGAATAGCAGTCTATGGGACCATAAGTCCTTTCATTTAAATCTGAGTTTGTGCAAATCGGTTTCAGTAATCTCTGAGAAAATTAGGTGACATTATTTGTCACATACTCACATACAGACGTTTTGTGATCTCGACGAACTGAGTCGAATGGTATATGACACTCGGCCCCTACGGGCTGCGGTTGTAAAATCGGTTTTCACAGCGATTGCATAGCCTTTCTCTATGAGAAAGGCAAAACAAGAAAATTGATTCGGAGATGTACTAGACCAGTGATTCTCAAACTGGTCCCTCTTGCCCATCAGTAGCTTTTTATTCATAAAAGCTTGCGTACAAGCTTTACGTGGCCGATTGAGCTGAATTTTTAGCTAAAAATTTTTTTGTATTGGATCTCGTTGTCACCCTTTTTCTAGAGGGAGAGGAGCTTCCATTTCCCTCCTGCGAGGATTGAGGGGCAGTTTGTTCGTGGTTCGTCTCGTCATCCATTGCCGTGGTATTGTTGTTGATTTCGTTGCTAGTTGCTGTAGATGCGCCTTGTTGTACATTGTTTGCAATTGCTGGTTGGTTGGAGGGTAAGTTGTTAACTGCAGCCGGTGTACTTTGTTCTATAGGGAATACGTTGAATGGTTTCGTTGAAGGGGTGCTTCATTGTTGTTGGCGGCTGTCACAGGTGTACTGGAGTTGCTTGGGGTTTGTGTGAAGGGAGCACCGTTGTCCTTTGGTGTAGTTGTCTCCTTGTCCAGTTTATCACATGGCTTACCGTAGTGAACAGCTTTTTGGAAATATTGACATGTGGCTATCTGATTGTCATCGGTAACAAGTGATTTGCACGGGATTCTTGTATCCTGACCGAATGTCACATAAGAAGGTATAGGCCTCCTCAAGCGCATGCGTAACAAACGTACACCATTTAGAATACCGGGGAAAAAATTCTTCCACTTTTCTTTTTCGATAGAGAGAATCTCTCCGTATTGGGACATGGTATGGCGAATATAAGGATCGATGACGCTTGAGGGAAGATCATGCACACGCACTTCTATAGCACTATCTTCCATATATACTGGAATGTTATACTTGATATTTTCATGCTCCACATAGTGCACATTATTATTGTCTTTTGCGAATTGAATTGCATCCAACACTTTATAAAACTGGATGTACACAACATTATTTGTTTTAGTGCATTGAAGTAAATTCACACGTTTAATGTCAAGATGCATTTGCTCCTTAAGCAAACCTTCAAGTTCTCGTATCGAAGGTCGAATTTTGCACTGTCTGAAGTCAACAATAATTGTATTCTTTCGTACCGGCGGTAGCTTTTGTTCGTTTGGTTCACTCATTTCGAGGTCGTTCTATTATTCACTACACAATACTGTACTTGGTTTCTGCCGTCCCGAACGTAAGCGGTTTTGTTTTATCGACTGACTTGGATGAGATGTGGAAGCGAACTGACCAGTAGCTTGATAGCTCATTTTAGTGGGCAACAAATTCCTAATGGTCAACAAGTGGATGTTGTGGACTGCGAAGTTTTTTCAAAACAATTGTTTGAGAAATATATGAGATTTAGAAGGAAGAAAAGAAAAGTTGGCACTATACAATCTATATATATTTATACAAAGAGGGACGTAAGTTTTTAGCCGAAAGCCATTTCGTCGAAAGGGTAATTTCACTGATTTCTCCACTTATCTTTATATCGTAATTGGAATTGATTCAAAATAATGACAAATGACGCCCGTTTTGCTGACCATAAATCGCACTTCTAAAATATATCATATTTAAAATAACGGATAGATTCATTTTCCAGTGTTTAATCCAAAAAATCTTGAATATGTTTGTTAGATTGGTTCATGGTCCGCAGAACGGAATTTCCAAGAAAACTTATTGACTTTACTAGTGGTCATACTAAAATTGATCTAATTTGACGATAATCGATACTTTTTGAAGACCATATATGCAAAACTCAAATATGATCTTAAGGGTGTTTGATATAAGGTTGTGTAATGTGAAGTTGGTGGAATTTTTTTTAAACTTATTCTTTTTTGCTGAGTATTTATTTGCACTTCAAGTTTGACTTATTGACGACAAATTTCTGGTGTACAACTTTGCTTCCGCCGTTTTTTTTCCAAAATTAAAAGCTTTATTGCGAAAAAGTGCGTACAGATGTATTATTCAAAGTATTGTCCGTCGCTAGCGACAACTTTCTCCAATCTTTCCGGCAATTTTCGGATCCCGGCTCGAAAAAAGGAGTCCTCTTTTGACGCTATCCATACAGCAATTTTCCAACTCTTCGAAGGATTGAAAATGTTGATCTGCCAGGCCGTGTGCCATCGAACGGAATAGGTCAGGAAGTCAGAAGGGGCGACATCTGGGGAATACGGCGGGCGGGGCAAGACTTCCCACCTCATCCTTCTTGGGTTTGGCACGAATCTTCATCAAGCTATGCTTCTAGTTGTTAATCTGAAGGTTTTTCCTCTGCCACCACCATGTTTGTCTTCGACATCGAAATCACCATTTTTAAAACGTTGAAACCACTTCCGACACGTTTTTTTACTCAGAGCAGCATCACCGTAAGTTTCTGAGAGCATTCGATGCGCTTCAGCTGTATTTTTTTTCGAATTGTAACAGAAAAGTAAAACTTCCCGCAAATGACGAGAATTGGGCACATAAACAGACATTTTAGAGCGTGAATAATACGCAAACAAGAACAACTGTCACTGAAACGGCGATGACAAATCGTTAGGCACTGTACACTCACTTTAAAGGCATTATCATCTATGTATTTTAACCAGCCTCAGCCGGTACAGCCACCTATCGGAAAACGGCGGATGCAAAGTTGTACACCTGATATATTTTACCATACAAATAACGCTGAACAAATGAGAATAATTACAACAAACAATGGTGTAGTTTTTTTTTGTAGATTTACGTACTCAGATAAGGAAAACTTTGGATAGAACCGATTTGAGAAATATATAGCCACCAATTCTATTGATTCACACCAAAACCTGGATTCCGGGCATTCAGGAACTGGAACTGGAGAGGAAGTACTAAATTCGGAATCTGGCACTGACTCCAAATTCAGTTGCAAAAATCAGGTTCGGAGCTCAGCTCTCAAGAACTCAGTTCATGAATTCAGTTCTATAATTCTGACATTTGAACTCATTTTCGGAATCTAGTTTCCGAATTTAATGGATTTAATGGACACCTAGATTCAATTCCAAAATCTAGTTCCAGAGCAGCATACTGATTTTGAATTCCGAACCTGAATTCTGGAAATGAATTTTGAAACTGAATTCAGGAATTAAATAACGGTTCAGAAATTCTGTTTCGGAGCTCAGATCTAGAATTTTTTTTCAGATTCCAGATCTAGAATCAATTTTTTGAATATAGTTCCAGAATTCTAGAGTCAAACTCCAGATTCTGAATTCTGGATACGAATTGCGAACTTAAAGTAAGGCACCAAAATCAGTTCCAAAAATCTAGTTTCTAAATCTACAACTAGGATTCAGTTCCAGAGTCTCAGTTTTAACTTTTGAACCTGCATTCAGAAATTAAATTCTAAATCTAAAATTAAGTATTGAATTCAGTTTTAAAATTCAGCTCCTGAATCCAATCCAAATCAGGCATTCCATTTCCCAGAAGGTCTATTTTTACTGCTGTTGCACAAAAATTTGGCAGTTCCAAACTCGTCAAAAGATGAAATCATTACCGAACGAAGTTCAGTGTGTACATTCATCGAACTGTTCAGTTGTCCTGAAACTTAACTATCTATAACTAACTAATTAAAACTATGAATGGGTTTATTTTGGAGCAAATGGAATTCCCCAAAGTAGGAATAGCGCCAATCCTCAGCACAAATAGAAAAAATGGCAACACTGCCGATAATGTTTTCAAACACCTTAATATATTTCGATGGCTTCATTCAAGCGGTTTTCTGTTTTTTTTTTTGTTTCGTTTCAAGCACCAAGTGAAGTCAGTTTATGATAGGTCAGTACCGTATCCAAACAGCGGAAGCACTTATTAGCGGACATTCGATTACACTGACAAAACGGTGACAGTGCTGCTCATGCATCGAACGCAGGAAACAAGTCACCATTTCAAATTGAGCATATTGCCATCATCGTTAACGTCATCTCCATCATCTTCATCATCGTCATCCTCGTCGTCGTCGTCGTCGTCTTCGTCATCATTGGCAGAGATAGCAAATATAATCAACTGACTTGCGCGCCGCCGTCTGCTAACCTTGATCAGCAACCGGCTGGAACCGTGATGGTGGTGGTTTATTTCTTTTCCACCATTCACCGGCAATGGCAGCGGAATGCGGGGCAAAATAGCGGTTAACCGGCTGCGCGGAAAGTGGGAAAGAAAAACCAGCCGGCAACTGATTGATTGCGTTAACCTGAAATGGGGTTATTTATAGCCAAGTTCAAGGTACCGACGAAGGAACTCGCCAAAAAAAGAAAAGAAATTCGCTTAGAACCGAACCGACAGTCGTCAGCTTCGTGGTCATCGCGGTGCCACGATATCTGGACGTTGCGATCAAATTTATGACCACTAAGAAGCGGATCAGATCTGAAACCAACAAAAAAAAACCAAAAACATTCTTTTGACTTACCGCTTCGATCTCCTTCTCGAACTTGACCGGTCGCAGCTTGCACAGCAAAGCTCCCACGTAGATCGCGTTGATAATGAGAAACAGGCTGGCCCAGATGACGGCATCCAGGGTGCACTCTACCTGCCAACCCCAGATGATCAGCAGCACACTGGCGGCGATCACCAGACAGCGCAACCAAAGCATCCCGAACGGGGCGTTCGGGGCCAGAAAGGCTAGCAGAAACAACCCATTCCCGATCTGATAGTACAGATGGTGAGTCCTGCGCAGCGAAAAGCACTCCATCAGTGTCCACTCGTTCCCGCTGAAGAACGTGGCCCAGCTGAAGCTGGAACCGCTCGCACCACCACCGCCTCCTGTCCCTGGGACAAGATAACGGAAAGTATCGTTACTATCGGGAACCAGTGGGGATCGATGGGGGTCATCGCTAGGGTTACTACTACCACTACTACTGGAAGAATCACTAGAGGATGATGACTGTGATGGAGCCTGATTGGGGTTGTGGTGATGATGATTATTATGATAGTTGCTGCCAGCAGCACCCCCAACGCCACCTGTGCCACTGCTCCACACGTCCTTCTGTACGATGTACTGCGAGGAAGGGGCGATCGGTGAGTCCTCGATGATCAACCCATTGGGACTGCCGATCCCGGTGGACTGCGCCGCAACCGGAGCCCCTTCCAGAGGAGGATGTTGCAATGGTTGTTGCTGCGGATGCTGCTGCTGATGCTGTGACTTAGCTGGAATCACACTTAGCGGACTGGTGGTGCCAACCAAGCCCACCGTCAGGATCCACCCCAGCAGGAGGAACATTAGGCGCTGTTGTCGGTTCAGTTTACTGGATGCCCCACCAGCGTTGTCCGAATGTGGTCCGAATCTTACTCGGATTTACCGGTGCAGCAATCGGTCGGTTTCGGTCGCTTCTTGCGTTTGCGCTTCCGTTTGGAGGGCATTCAAGCGCGGAAGTCACACCGATCCGTGGCCGCATGCGGGCATTAACATTACTCTGCCGATTTGGGGCGCGCTACCGAAGAATTGTCGATCGGTTCTGATCCTTGTTTCAGTACAGATTCACTGGAACTGGCTTCAGGAACACCGATCCTGTCTCACTCACTGACTTCACGGAATCCGTTGATGATCTTTCGAATAACACTTCGATTGGATTGCACCAAAAAATCTGGAATTCAAAGAAAAGAAAGTTAATAATCAGTGGATTTCTAAAACAGCTAGAACATATTGAAGAAAAAGTTGTTGAAATTTAAATACGGGGAACAATCTAACGCATTCAGGCTGACGAAATTTCGATTGTGGCGTCGGTTCTGGTTTGTCAGAGTACTAGTACGGAAAATATGTAATCGGAAAGCTTCCGTCCTCGGCATTAATGGATGAACGAAAATGGACAGGATGAAACTTGACAACAGTCTGTAAAAACGTGGATTTCATTAGAACCTCGGCTAGTGCAATTCGATTCCTATTTCAATTTTTCGGTTGGCACTTTATAGAAACACCGTGAGTCGAACTATGAATCTTTCAAAGCGAAGCATTGTGGAGAATCTTGTTTAGAATTGATGAACATGAACTTAGCTCCATTTTTCCTTTCGTGACCGTCGTATCGATCGGATGGTAGTTTGCATTAGAGCAGCTGTGCGTTAATCCATTCTAATCCGTTTCAAGGTCATTTAATATCAGATCTTTTGTTCGTGAGCTTGTGCAGTAGATCAATACAGTATAAACAATAAATACCGTTAGACAGTGCCGGGTGCTATTGTGTTAAAACAATAAGAACAGTGAACCGACGTTTAGTGTGGTGCCGTGAACCGGTGATGTGTGCATATTTATTCTTGGAGGTCGTTGTAACTAACGCTTGGCCTCAGCGGCCGAGTTGCTACGGATCATTAGCTAAGTATAATATTTTTTCCCTTCGTGTCCCTTTATCGTCTTATATTTTGACTCCCCCTATAATTTGCGCGGAACCTCAACCGCGCTATGGCAAGTCCATTAAATTCTCCCCTGCCCCCCGAAGATAAAATGGAAACAGATTTTAAATCTGCCCCAAATAGTAAGACTCACCGGGTTAAACAGTATCCCGAAGAGCCTTCACCCTCGGCCGGCCTTTATGTGGTTTATTTTCGGACCAAAGAGAAGAATAAACCGCTTAATATTTTGAAAATATCTAAAGACTTGGAGTCGAAATATACAACATTGAAATTTATTTCAAAAATTCGTCCCGATAAGCTCAGGGTCTCGTTGACCAGTCTGAAACATGCTAATGAGATCGCTCGAAACGATCACTTTACGCGGGACTACCGCGTTTATATACCAGCTCGCGAAGTCGAGATAGACGGAGTGATCACGGATCCAAGTCTGACATGCGAGGACATTCTCAAACATGGGGTCGGATGTTTTAAAGATCCCTTGCTTAAGAATGTCAAGATACTGGACTGCAAACGTTTGCATTCAGTATCGATCGCCGCGGATGGGACAAAGTCTTATCCCCACTCGGACTCGTATCGGGTGACCTTCTCCGGCTCGGCTTTGCCGAAATTCGTTCTCCTGGCCAGGGTTCGTCTACCTGTACGACTTTTCGTACCACGGGTAATGAATTGCACTAGTTGTCAACAACTAGGACACACAGCTTCCCATTGTGGAAATCGGCCCCGCTGCTCGAAGTGTGGAGAGAGTCATGCGGATGGCGTTTGCGACAGAGACATTGAAAAGTGTCTTTACTGTGGGGCGGCCCCGCATGACCTCACAGCATGTTCTGCGTATAAATTGCGTGGAGATCATATGAAACGATCTCTCAAGCAACGATCAAACCGCTCGTTCGCAGAAATGCTGAAAATCGCCACACCACCTGAACAGAACCCCTACACCTGTTTGTCTGCGGACGATTGCGACTCTGACGATCCTCAAGAAGGTACATCTTCAACTGTCCCTCGTAGTTTTAGGAAGAGGAAAAATATATCATCTCCTAAACTCCCTAGAAAGGGTTCGAAGATATCTCTTGAAGGCCCTCCAAAAGTAACAGCAGAAGGAAGTGTTGGTAAAAAAAACGAAAAGAAGAAGCCAAAAGCTCCTAGTTCCGGAGACTTGAAATCGGAGAAAGAATATCCAACACTTCCGGGGACACCCAAAACCCCGAAAGTCCCCAAGGAACCAGAAAACACATCAAGTGCTGGACTTGTAAAATTCAGTGACATTGTGGACTTTATATTTTCCGTCTTCAACATTTCTGACCCCCTAAAAGGTATTTTGATGACTTTCCTGCCAAAAGTTAAAATGTTTTTGATGCAGCTGACTGCAAAATGGCCCCTCCTCTCAGCAATCGTTTCCTTCGATGGCTAATTTTTCGAACGAGGTCAAGGATTCGATCACTGTTTTACAGTGGAACTGTAGAAGTATCATCCCGAAAATAGATCCTTTTAAATACTTAGTAAATAATCTGAAATGTGACGCATTTGCATTGTGCGAAACTTGGTTAACTTCTGATGTATCACTAAACTTCCACGATTTTAACATTAATCGCCTGGATCGAGATAATCCCTACGGAGGAGTACTTTTGGGGATCAAAAAGTGCTATTCCTTCTTTCGAATTAACCTCCCCTCGATATCAGGTATTGAAGTTGTCGCATGTCATGTCACAATTAAAGGCAAGGACCTTTGTATTTCTTCCATCTATATTCCCCCTAGAGCCTCAGTTGGGTACCACTGGCTCAGCAGTATCATGCAACTTCTTCCCGCACCGACGTTAGTTTTAGGAGACTTTAACTCTCACGGTACGGGATGGGGTTGTCTTCATGATGATAACAGATCAGCTATGATCCATGATATTTGCGACAACTTCAATATGACAATCTTGAATACGGGAGAAATGACACGAATTCCCGCACCACCAGCAAGACCAAGTGCGCTGGACTTATCCCTCTGCTCGACATCGCTACGGTTGGATTGCACGTGGAAGGTAATCCCTGATCCCCACGGTAGCGATCATCTGCCTATCGTAATTTCAATCGCCAGCGGATTAAGACCATCGGAAACAATCAATGTTTTGTATGACCTCACACGAAATATTGATTGGAAATGCTACGCAATATCGATATCTGAGAAACTAGAAACAACACAAGAACTTCCTCCGGAGGAAGAGTATACGTTTATGGCTGGCTTGATTCTCGACACTGCGATTCAAGCTCAGACGAAACGTATACCCGGCGCGAATACTAACATTCGTCCTCCCAACCCGTGGTGGGACAAAGAGTGCTCATCACTGAACGCGGAAAGATCTTTAGCATTCAAAAAGTTCAGAAAATATGGAACACCTGATAATTATAGAAATTACGCAGCGCTAGATAAGCAAATGAAGAACTTAGTTAAAGCAAAGAAACTAGGTTACTGGCGACGGTTTGTTGACGGATTAACAAAAGAAACATCGATGAGCACTCTTTGGAACACAGCCCGACGAATGCGCAACCAAAACACAACGAACGAAAGCGAGGAATATTCTAACCGCTGGATATTCGATTTCGCTAAAAAAGTATGTCCTGATTCTGTTCCGGAACAGAAGATATCCCGCGCCGCGACTTCGAATACAAACGAAACACCGTTTTCGATGGTAGAGTTCTCACTTGCGCTCTTGTCGTGTAACAATAAGGCCCCGGGGTTAGACAGAATTAAATTCAACTTGTTGAAAAAGCTTCCTGACTCTGCCAAAAGGCGCTTGCTGAATTTGTTTAACAAGTTCCTCGAGGGTAATATTGTTCCACACGACTGGAGACAAGTGAGAGTTATCGCCATTCAAAAACCTGGGAAACCAGCCTCCGATCACAATTCGTATCGGCCGATTGCTATGCTTTCCTGTATCCGGAAGTTGTTCGAAAAAATGATTCTCTTCCGTCTAGACAATTGGGTCGAGACTAATGGTTTACTTTCAGATACACAATTCGGCTTCCGCAGGGGTAAAGGAACGAACGATTGTCTTGCGTTGCTCTCAAACGAAATTCAAATGGCATTTGCTCGTAAAGAACAAATGGCATCAGTATTTCTAGATATCAAGGGGGCTTTTGATTCAGTTTCTATAAATATCCTATCTAAGAAGCTGCACCAGCATGGTCTTTCGCCGGTTTTGAATACCTTTTTACATAATCTATTGTCCGAGAAACACATGTATTTTGCACATGGTGATTTGTCGACAATACGATTCAGTTACATGGGTCTTCCTCAGGGCTCATGCTTAAGCCCCCTTTTATACAACTTTTACGTAAACAATATCGATGAATGTATCAACACATCTTGCACGCTAAGACAACTTGCCGACGACAGCGTTGTGTCCATTATAGGACCCAAAGCTGCCGATCTCCAAGGACCATTACAAGATACCCTCGACAACTTGTCGACATGGGCTCTTCAAATGGGTATCGAGTTCTCTACGGAGAAAACTGAGCTGGTCGTATTTTCAAGAAAGCGAGAACCAGCACAACTACAGCTTCAACTAGGGGGTGGAACCATAGCTCAGGTCTTCACATTTAAATATCTCGGGGTCTGGTTCGACTCCAAAGGCACCTGGGAATGTCACATTAGATATCTGAAACAAAAATGCCAGCAGAGAATCAATTTTCTTCGCACAATAACCGGAACTTGGTGGGGTGCAAACCCAGGAGACCTGATCAGGCTGTACCAAACAACGATATTGTCCGTAATGGAATATGGATGCTTCTGCTTCCGATCTGCCGCGAACACCCATTTCATTAAACTGGAAAGAATTCAGTATCGTTGTTTGCGTATTGCCTTAGGTTGCATGCAGTCGACTCATACGATGAGTCTCGAAGTGCTCGCGGGCGTCTTACCGTTGAAAAACCGATTCTGGGATCTCTCATATCGATTGCTAATCCGATGCGATATCTTAAATCCGATGGTGATTGAAAACTTCGAAAGGCTTGTCGAGCTCAATTCTCAGACCCGTTTTATGTCCTTGTATTTTGATTACATGGCTCAGAATATTAATCCTTCTTCGTTTGTTTCCAACCGTGCTCATTTCTTGGATACTACTAATTCTACTGTGTTTTTCGACACATCCATGAGAGAAGAAATTCGTGGAATTCCGGACCACGTGCGCCCTCAAGTGGCCCCAAATATTTTTTATAATAAATTTAGAACAGTCAACTGTGAAAAGATGTTTTACACTGACGGATCAAACATCAACAGGTCCACAGGCTTCGGAATCTTCAATCAGAACATCACCGCTTCGTACAAACTCAGTGATCCGGCTTCAGTCTACGTCGCAGAATTAGCTGCTATTCAGTACACCCTCGAGATCATTGAAACCTTGCCCAAAGACCATTACTTCATTGTCACGGACAGTCTAAGCTCAATAGAAGCTCTCCGGGCAATGAAGTCAGGAAAGTATCCCCCATATTTCCTGGGGAAAATACGGGAACATTTGAGAACTTTATCTGAACGGTCTTATTTAATATCGTTAGTCTGGGTCCCTTCGCATTGTTCCATTCCGGGCAATGAAAAGGCAGACTCATTGGCTAAGGTGGGCGCATTAGAAGGTGATATTTATGAAAGACCAATCTGCTTCAATGAATTTTTCAGTATCTCTCGTCAGAAAACTCTCGAAAGTTGGCAAACTTCATGGAGCAATGGCGAACTGGGACGATGGCTGCATTCCATTATCCCTAGGGTATCGACGAAACCTTGGTTCAGGGGGATGAACGTGAGTCGTGACTTCATTCGTGTGATGTCTCGGCTCATGTCAAACCATTACACCTTCAACGCGCACCTCCGGCGTATTGGAATCGTGGAGAGCGGTCTCTGCGCTTGTGGTGACGGTTATCAGGACATCGAGCATGTCGTATGGACGTGTACGGAGTATCGTGACGCCAGGTCTTTATTAAAGGACTCCCTAAGGGCCCGAGGTAGACCACCTGAAGTTCCGGTCCGAGATGTGTTGGCTAGTCGGGATATCTCTTATATGCTTCTTATATATCAGTACCTCAAACACATTAATATCCAAGTGTAATCTGTTATACCTCGCTCAGAAAGTATAATCTCCACCTACAGGTTCGACACTAACATCCGCTCGATTCTCTCGATCACCGTCCCTGTCCACCATCTTCATTGGAACTAACAAGATCTTTTTTTGTCACTAACTTTTCGTTCCCCCCTTCCATGTCTCTTCACCATCTCGATGGCAACTAATTAGATCTCTGTAGTTTTCAGACATTTTGTTTCCATACCCCCTATTTACCTCGGTTTTCACAATATTTACTTTTTTTATTTTCTCATCTCTTCGTAACATCACCATCACCGCCTACGGTCCTACGCTCCAGACGATGACCAGCATGCGGGCCACCCGCCGGGCCTTCGTAGCCTGGGGGTGTTTCCCGCGGACCCACACGAACCGAAAGGAAGCGGCCATATATAGCACCATTTGGAATTCATGCAATATTCAATTCACCGACACCTGCCGAATACCAGCTAAAAGCTTTTTTCAAAAATTCTAGACGACATAATCTAATGATACTATTCTAGTTTTAAGTTAGTCGTTAATTAAGATTAGGAAATACCCTTGGCATCTTAGAGCTTAAGCAGTGTGCCTGAAAATATATATTATACCATTGAAAAAAAAAAAAAATGAACTTAGCGAAGCACTTCTCGTCGATGATAACGCAAATAGGTGAATAATATGTTGCTAATTGGTTGCTAATTAGTTACGGTAATTTTGAATTTGTTGTTCAATTTTTTCTGTGAGTTCTTCGATAAGTTCATATGAAGCACTCCTTCTGAATAAACTCGAAAACAAATCGGAACCTTGTAGATAAATTGTTGTTTATTATTTGCTTATTAGTTACGGTAGTTTTGGAACCGTTGCTTATTTTTTAAAGTTATTTTAACTACTGCACTAAATTCATATGAAGTTATCGAAGCACCCCTCCCAAATAAGCTTGAAAGCAAATCGAAACCCAATGGATAGTTTGTTGCTAATTAGTTACGAAATTTTCAATTTGTTGCTCATTTTTTTATGTACTTCGGCTATGAACTTATATGAAGTTAACGAAGTACTAAAAAAAATTTAACAACATATTCAAAACCACTGCAACTAATTAGCAACAAATAAACAACAAATTATCCGCAGGGTCCCAATTAGTTTTCAAGCATATATAAACATAGTTTTTATTTGTTTTTAAGCTTATTTAGGAGGGGTGCTTCGTTAGCTTGGAGTATTCAAAAATATGAGCATCAAAAGCAAAATTAGCAAAATTATCCATCCAAGCTTAGCTCATAACTTCATATGAACATAGCAAAGTACTCGAAAAAAAATAAAACAAATTAGCGACAAATTCAAGATTACCGTTACTAATTGAAAAATTAGCAACAAATTAGTCACTGGGTTTTGAGTTGTTCTGAATATTATTTAAGCGAGCTGCTTCGTTAACTTCTTATGAACTTAGCGAAGAGCACGAAAAATTTTAAAAAAACTGAGCTGCAAATTCAAAACCACCGTGACTAATTAGCAACTAATATGCAACAAATTATCCACTGGGTTTTGATATGTTTTCAAGTTTATTTAGGAGGGGCACTCCGTTAATTTCATATGACCTTAGCGAAGTACTCGCAAAAAAATTGAGCAACACATTCAAAATTACTGTAACTAATTAGGAACAAACTATCCACTTAGTTTCGATTTGTTTTCAAGCTTATTTCAAAGGAGCTCTTCGTTAACTTCATATGAACATAGCGAAGTACTACAAAAATTAAAAAAAAAATGAGAAAAAATCAAAACTACCGTAACTAATTAGCAACTAATAAGCAACAACTAGGTTCTGATTTGTATTCAAGCTTATTTAAAAGATGTACTTCGTTAGCTCCATATGAACTTTGCGAAGTACTCGAAAAAAAAGAGCTACACACTCAAAATTACCGTAACTAATTAGCAACAACCTCTCCACCTGGTTTCGATTTGTTTTCAAGCTTATTTTAAACAAATAAAAAACATGAGCAGTAAATTCAAAGTTACAGTAATTATTTGCAACTAATTAGCAACAAATTATCCACCTATTTGCGTTATCATCGGCGAGAGGTGCCTCGCTAAGTTCATGATCTTTCAGAATTGTGAACTTTACCCTATAATTCCGAAACCGGAAGTCAGATCCAGATGAAATTTAGAAGCTTTATAAAGAATTTAAATTTTACTTTGTGAAAATCGGTCACGCCATCTTTGAGAGAAATTAGTTTCGCTTACATTTTTTGCACAAAATTCAGAAATTTTGTATGGGATCACAAGATTTTTCATTTGAATCTAAGCTTGTTAAAATCGGTTCAGCCATCTCTGAGAAAATGGGATGCACTTATTTTAACAATGTTTTACAAATTTTACCCCATATTTCCGGAACCGGAACGACGTATCAGTTTGTAATTCCAGAACAGGAAGTCGTATCCGGATGAAATTTGGTAGGATTATATAAGGTTATAAGACCTTTCATTTGAACTTAGGCTTGTGAAAATTGGATTAGCGGTCTCTGGATAAATCGATGGAAGTTCATTTTGCACATTTTATCTCGTAACTCCCGAACCGTAAGTCGGATCCAGTTGAAATCAATTGCAACCTATGAGACCATAAGACCTTTAATTTGAATCTAAGTTTGTGAAAATCGGTCCAGCAATCTTCGAGTAAATCGCGTGCTCTTTTCACACTGCCGAACATGGATTATCGTTCGTATAAGTATATTAAGTGAATTTTGCAAGTTTTACTATTCTGCTTCCAGAATTGTAACGGTATGAATCTTAACTTAAGTATGTCTTATTGACTACCAACATATTCTACCATGCAAAATAAATAACACGGAACAAATACAGTTTTTTTTAGTAAATTTAGATACTCCGATGAGGTAAGCTTTGCGTAATCCTTTGGGAATATTTCAATGGTTCTAAAAAGAATCGATTTGCGGAGTTTATCCGATGTTTCCAAATGTTGAGTACTTTTTTCCATCATTTATTAATCAATACCAGATCCAAAACTTTGGATCATGACAGGATTCTAAATCCAGGTTCCGAATAGTTCTAGAACTGAATTCTGAACTTTAATTCCGAACCTCAATAGAGAAACTGAATTTAGTTCCAAAATCTAGTTCCAGAATCCGGAATTCAGCTCGAGCATGCAGATTCTGCATTCTGGAAAAGAATTCTGAAACTAAATTTCGGATTTAGATTCTGGTTCAGGAGTCAGTTCTAAAATTAGGGTTCGAAGCTCTATCAAATCTAACATATGTTCTAGACATGAAATTCAAATCCAGAATTTTGTTCATGAGTTCTGAGGTTGAAATCCTAAATCAGAGTTCTGGATTCGAAACTAAATTCAGTCAAGAAACCAATTGCACAACCCAGGATTAGAATTAAGTTTCAGAGTCATTATTCTAAATTATGAATCTGTAATCTGGAAATAAATTCATAAACTGAAGTCTGAAACAAAATTCTAAGCCTGAAAATATGTTCTGAGCTCCATGAGCGAGCATCCAATAAAACCTGTTTTAATCCACCTAGTGGTGTAATGATGCCTTTCTCATGTACATATAATATTGTGGTCTTCCATTCAAAATTTATCTCTTCCATTTTTGAAACAAACCAAAGGATTGTTTGTGCATTAACTAGTATAACATACAGAATAAAACAATGCTTTGATTGCGTGAGTCATCCACATTTCCACAAACCAAAGAACCGACCACCAACTAACATGACACACAAACTCTACTAGTACGCACTCTAAATTACGATTCAAATGTTTGTTGTATCCGAAAATATTTTAAGTGAAGGTGTACAATATTGAACACACTTTAGCCTATAATTCCGGAACCGGAAGTCGGATCCGGATGAAATTCAGGAATTCCGTATGGGACCACGAGACCTTTCATTTGAATCTAAGTTTGTGGAAATCGGTCAAGCCATCGCTGAGAAAAGTGAGTAAGATCTATTTTGGTATTTATGACCACTATTTCCGGTACTTCCGGAACCGGATACCGGGAACGAGGATAGCCGGAATCGGTTTGTTTAGTTGCCTACTGATAATGACTTTCGATTTGTGTGGTTTTGAGACCAGTTTAGAAAATTTTTAACGTTTTTTGTTTCGCCGGTTCAAGTGACGGTGTACAATATTGAACACACTTTACCCTATAATTCCGGAACCGGAAGTCGGATCCGAATGAAATTCAGGAATTCCGTATGGGACTACGAGACCTTTCATTTTAATCCAAGTTTGTCAAAATCGGTTCAGCCATCTCCGAGAAAACCTAGTGAGATTATTTGACACATACACACACACACACACACACACACACACACACACACACACACACACACACACACACACACACACACACACACACACACACACACACACACACACACACACACACACACAGACATTGCTCAGCTCGACGAACTGAGTCGAATGGTATATGACACTTGGCCCTCCGGGCCAATTTTCACTAGTCGGTTTTTCAAGTGATTGCATAACCTTTCTATATGAGAAAGGTAAAAAGGCGGGTGAGTAATGCTAGAGACATAACTGGATGTCGTGAATACGAAAACAACTGACATGTTCCTTAACACTTCCGAATATCAATTAGTTGATGAATTTTATGAATTATGCAAGCATTCCCCTTTTCCACATTTTTCGCCAAAACAAAGAAGGCTTCACTTGATCTCGATTACTGTGAATTTCACACAGCGAAGTGCAAAAATCTAACCAAACTGTTCTAGATTTGCCCTAAACTGAGGATATTTCCTTTCGATTTGCGAACAACAAATCCTAATAGTTCTTTAGAAAACTTTTGAGCCATTAGAACGGCTGATTTGATGTAATGCTCTCCACCGTTGTTTTTTCATCCATGCAAATGACTGGCAGCTGTGACGTAATCACTCTTGTCGGAAGTGAAACTAGCTTTGCAAACGACACAAAATACATCTGCTCGCAGTGACGATAGAATCCAAAATTATCCAATTTTTGTTAGCAGCTTTCTTTTTATGTGATTTCGTTTGTAGCTTTTTCACTAATGGGCGGTCCTAACGGCTATAAAAATGGCCGCATACAAAATTTTAATGTCGATTATTTCATTTCGGATTTGCATTTCATTGAAAGAAACTATCAGGATACTGTACGGGACATTCCTGCCTTTCAGAAGGACCAAATTGTGGAACTCACTGCGATATTCAACACTTTTCGGAACATTTTTCTCGAACGATTTGTTGTACAGCAGCGGATATTTTGTTCTCTTCCTCAGAACGCGTTCTGATTGGCTGGTGTTGACATGGGTCAAATGAGACAGGTTTTTCAATAGTGTACTATTGAAATACTTCAATGCTTTTTCTTTACACGCTTAAGACGATTCTATTGGTAGTTAGATTATATAAATCCTTTCACACATCACTGATCTATGAGCTTTAAAAATACGAGCCAGGCAAACGCGCCTTATGGATTATCCTCTTTGATACTCGTTTATACCAAACATTTCAGAAAAGTTTAATTTTGAATTATTTGAGATTATGTCACACAACTGATAATTTTATTATAAAATTGTGATCATATTACCGATGGCGTGTAGCAAAAATTATGTTGATTCGTTAGATACAACAAGAGATATTCACGATCAAAAACTTATCACTCTCTCAGAGGGTAAATTTTGAAAAGGCATCCCATAGTAAAGTAAGTCCAAAATCGGTCATCGGTCAATCGGTCATAACTTGGTCAGTAGAGTCGTTTGTGTGCAGTGGTGCTATTTTTTATTCTAACCTGCAGGTCAATTAAGAGAGCTAAAAGAGTTCGGACGTTTCAAGTTCCGTATTTTCTATCAGCTGTTGGTAAGCATTCTGTCGGTGTTGGTTATCGTTTATCGACCAAAGAACTCGGGATATTGTCTTGCTGTAGCGTCGTTAAAATCCAGAGCATAATTGACACAGCACAACATTCTTCTGTTGGCCGCCCACTACAGGAGGGACACTGTTTCGAACCACCTTCAATATGGATAAATGACATTCGTTTCCCTTTCCCTGTCAGCAAAAACCAAAGATCCCACAAGAGTTGAATACGCCGATCATCTCTAAGTTCATTTGCGTCCCAATCGGTTGCTGACAGAAAGCTCTGCCTAAGAGGTGAAGTCCCGGGTTGTATTTCAAACAACTTTTTGACCTATTAAAGAAAAAAGAATCCATATTAATAATTAAGTTTATTTATCATTCAGTGGCTAGCCTTGTTTATTGATTAGCGGTGGATTTTTGTTGAACTGCTAAGTGGCACAACAGTTAAAAAAAACTGTTATGAACTGACAAGTCGAAGACTAGAGGAAAAGAAAATTTATTTTTTGCAATAGTTTTCAGTAGTAGAATAACTGCGTTTATGGATAATTTGATCACTCAGCAGCTCTCTTTTCGTTTTGGTTTAGGATTAGAAAATTTTTAACTAAGTCTTAGTGTGTATCCAAAAAAAAATCACCCAACATTCAAACTCTTCCCTCCCACTAGGTCCTCAACATTCAAATTCAATCAATTTCAAATCATCGATGGGAAGAGTTTAAAAATTATTGAATGACGTGCTAGTTGACAACACTCAAACTAAACATGCAACATGGTATGATTGGAGGAACAAAATTCTCACCCCACACTTACCGCCCTCATTCCGGGGTTCTCGATGGCGCACACACGATACGATATTGTTATTATCATTGATTTCGTTTTGCCTGTAGCGTTCAGAACCCATTACCATATACATAAATCAGGTATTGGTGTTCGACAAAGGACAACGGCGACCGGTTGTGAGGATTGAGGTGGTAAATATGGAAAAACGTTAATCGAAGTACGATGAAATTGAATTGTCTCCTCCAGAACGGTTTTATTTTGGTGCGGTGGAAATTCTACAAGTGGAACGATTTAGCCATCGAAGCATCTAGCATCGACCCCGTTAACTTTAGTGGCGTCGTTTTTTGTTAAATAGAGTGATGAATATTATTGACAGCATGGTTTGTTGTGAATTCAATTATCGCTTGGGGAATTCTAACAAACAAATCTTCTGAGGCCATTTTTTGTGTCTGATTAATAGAACATTTCTGATGCCTCGTTGATTGGTTTGGCCTTAGGAGATGGACATTTCCGAATCGTCAAACTAGGACTACTTTTGATAGAACTTGCCGGAAAATAGAAGCTCGCAACCCAAACATTTGTTCCCTCTGGAAAGTCAGCATTATTTCTTGTTTTGTGAATGTCCAGAAGCGAAAGATAAAACTGTCACAACATTTCGGCACGTAATGGAAATTACTAATGAAAGGAAGGCAATCCCTTCGGAGCCGTCGTCTCCCACAAGCCTCAACGACTGAGCTGTGACATACGGTGACAGTTTTTTTTCTCTCTCTCTCTCTCCATTTCCTGACCCGGCTCCCAATCAGGACTATGATATGGAATCGCTTGTTTGGCTCAATGCCAACCGACGGAACACAAAACCAACAACCAACCCTAGCTTTATTTTCCAGTCTGTGGGCAAGCAAACGGCAAGTCTGTGCAAGAAAAACCTCCGAGCGCAAGTGTCATCCGCAATTAGGATGTTACGCCGGGTGTTCGGGTGTGCCGTGAGCCACTCTGCGGAACGAATTTCGGTTCGACTCGGTTCGTCGGGCGTTGGCGAAGGCGATAGACATAAAGCGAAAGCCGTTTGGTCGCATCCAATTTTGTGGAGCAGTTTAACGATTTGTGTAGTGTCACGGACTGTGGCACGCGCGCGCGTCGTCACCCTGCGGAGGTGAATCGTAAAGGTGTTGCTCGGAACGCAGATGAAACGTAATTAGCCAGTGACTTTGGACTGATGTAGGGGGCATGGATTGCTCTTGTTCCAGGACTGGCCCCTTCCAAACTGCCGAAGCAAACTTTATCTAGATTCAGAGTTTCAATGAAAGAATACAACCCATATTCATTACTTTTTACTGTCTCATTCCAAAAATGACCGCATTCAAAACAAACGAGGATGAATTTTCGTCTGATCACTTCAACAAAAGAGAGTATCAATGCCAACTTCACTCGTTTCCCTACGACAAGACGAAACCAAACTATCGTCGGTAGGTAAATTCAGGTAAAGCATTCTTCTCATTCACTGTATTGAAAATCTGTGCAGTTTGACTGTAGAGAGAGTCTAAAGTATGATAAATTCAAGTTATCACACCCGGAATTATTACTACTATAGGTACGAGAAACAGCAAGTGATGATCATTGTCCATCGATTTCAGCCATTATCGGTTCTGGAAGCTTCGGTTGAATATCGATACTGCAGAGTATACGATTTTCACTGAAAACCGAAAATGATTGAAAGAGTAAACAAAAGAAAGAACACAATTTTAAAACTTTTCTCGTTATCCGGACATGGAGTGGAATCATTCTCTTTAATTTGGAAGCGGAATTGAAAGTGGCATTTATTTTTCAACATTTTCGTCTATTGTGATTCAAGGAAAGTGACTTGTTTTTATCTAATCGAGAATGTTAGGGCCATCATGAAGATCAAGCTCACTGGTATGCTTGCTTACAATTTGAAGCCACCCCAACAAGTTACGCTCAAAACGTGGTCGAAAACAGTTGGTTTGGAAGTGCCTAGGCATTCTCAATTACGATGGTGACTACACTGTTTATCAAGTGACTACGTTACGAATCCAGACCCGGAAATTAGTTCGAAAAGCTTCAGAATCTAATTCCTGAAATCAGTTACACTTCTAGAACTGTGAAAGTGAATTTTTGAATCAAACTCTAGACCTGCATTCTAGAACTGAATTATGAAACTGGTTTCTGAAATGCATTTTGAACAGAATTCCGAAAATACAACAGAGTTTTGGAATCTGAGCTCTGGTCCTGGATCTCGGTCTACAGGGTCCGGCAGTCGAAGTGTAACCAACTTCAGACCTTCGAGCCTGGCGTCAAGGTAAATGCGACATATTATCGGGAAAGTATTCTGGAGGTTGCTTTGAAGCCGTGGGCAGACAAACATTTCGGTGGCAGACCATGGACGTTTCAGCAGGACTCGGCACCGTCTCACAAAGCTCGAGTGAACCAAGAATGGCTGAAAAACAACGTTCCGAACTTCATCACGTCCACACAACGGCTCTCGAATTCACCAGATGCGAATCCAATGGATTATTCTCTTTGGGCCATTTTGGAGAGCAAAGTCCGAACTAAAAGATACACCAGTCTCGAGGCGCTGAAAAAAGTTATTGTCCGCGAGTGGGCCAAAATACACCTGCAAGTCACATTCTAGCAGCTTGCGATTCGTTTTTTGACCGTCTCAAGGCCATAGTCAAGGCAAAAGGTGGTCATATCGAGCAAAAGTGAATTGATTCTGAATTTTGTATTATTTTTACACATTTACATTAATTTTCCAAACTGAATTTATGGCCTTTTTAATTGGTTACACTTCGAGTGCCGGACCCTGTAAAGTTCCAGAACTTCAGGTTTCCGAATTCTGAACCTGAATTCTAAGTCAGAAATTTTGGAACATAATTCTGGTCTGAACCTCAATTTCAGTTCAGAATTTTTTTTCAAAGATCCAAGTTCCGAAGATATAGATAACAGTTTCAGACTTCGGTTCCAAAATACAGGCGTTGAACCAAGTTCTTAAATTTGGTTTAAGTTCCAAAATTCTGGACTGCGATTCTGCCCTGGACTCTAGACCAGGAACTGCAATTTTTGATCTGGATTCAGGAAATGGTCTTAAATTGTCTTAAATTCTGAAACCGAATTTCAGAACTGAACACTAGAATTGAATCCTGGACATGGGTTCTGGTCTGAAATGAACGAGACAACTACTCAGGCTACAATTAATGAAGTCTTAAAGTTTCACCTTCTTTACGTATCAAACATTTTTGAAAACTTCAATGTCGATATACTTGTGACTATCTTATACTACCGAATTTATCATATCATGATCATATTTTCGATAACGTGAAGAAGAAATTATGTTGATACGTTGAATAAAACCTCGCTCACCAATGGAAATTGATCTTCAATATCTACTTCACTTTCTGAGCAGCATAGATAGCCTAGTGTAGTGTCGGTAGCGCTTCTCAACTGGCCAAGAATAACACTACGGTCCACCTGTCCCGATGGTGTAAGTCCACCATACAGGCAAGCCGTGTAGCGGTGGTATTATTTCAACCAAGAAGTGGCCCACTGGTTTCCTGTTCCATGTCGTAAAAGGCCACTAAAATGGGAGCTCGCTGGCTGAACATTGCAAACTCAACCATCACATGGTTACTATTCAGCGTGCTTATTTGTGCGATTGCGTACTTCCTAGCATCTGATATAATGTTGGACAGATTGACGCAACTACGCATCCGGGTTTTTGGTTCTCCATACATGGTTGAATCTGTGTATGGTGAGTTAAAATTGAAGGATATTCTATCGAATATGGTAACAGAGCAATAGCCAGGGGAGCTCATCGTTCTTCCTGGAGTGAATGAATTCCTTCCGTTCCCACCCTAAAAGGTTTCAGCAGATTGTTTGGCATCCCTTATGGGGTACCAAATTTACTTTTGTTTATAGATACATATTGCGAATCGCTCTGCATCTCCTCGGGGGTTGGAGGTTTTATTGAATGTGCATTTTGGCACCTGCAGATCGTTCAGCATTCTTTCGTGGTTGCAGAATGATTTATTTCATTTTGTTTTGTGCTGTTTTCCCTCGTCACCAACTTCACATTTCCCTTCTATGTTCCTTTCATCCTTCCCTTCTCATCGGGAGAATTATGAGAAGCCACGGCGAGACACAAATCTTCAAATAGCTAAATTTGAGCCAATTAGCTCTGATTCCCGAATAAAACAAGAGATATTTACGATCTTTTGTTATTCCAATTTCCTTATGTTCAATTGATCTAGTAATTGTCTTCAAATAAAATACTTCGAATACACCGCATCAGAATCAGATAAGATAAATGATTATGGCATTTTTCTATTTTCAATGCTAGAATATCAAATAACTGAAAAAATTCGCTTTCTATAAATATTTTTTTCTTGCTTTGATATTACAATGCAGAATTTTATATTTTGTTGCTATTTTCTCATACAGACTTTGTTATAGTTTTTGATATTTTAATTTTCATTTCAAACTAAATAATGGAAATTTCTACCATTGCACAGTGGGAAAAAATCTATGAAAACCCGCAAAGAATTCTGTAACTCATGAACTAATTGAGATAGGTCAACAAACTAAAGCGTTTCTTATGTAAAAATGTCCAAGGAATTCAATGGAATGGTTTACAATGACCGCACAAATCGCAATCCTGCTCGTTTTACCCCAAATGTACAGTAGTTTTGGGGTTTCCTATAACATTCGCTCTGTAACTTGAAAATAAGTCGAGTGCGGTATTCTGGAATAGCCTACTTTAATGTAAAAAAGTCTGGAGAATCGAATGAAAGTACCTACACTGGCCGCACAAAACGTTCTGGTGACTATTTTACCCCAATTCATCCATTTCATGATATCTTATTGTAAATCGTCCTTAAATCTCGGTAAAACTTATTGGAAGTTTACTAAATCTTACTTATCTTATGTAAAAAAGTCTGCAGAACCGAATGGAAGAACCTACACTGGCCGCACGAAACGTTTTGATGACTGTTTTACCGAGATTTAAGGACGATTTACAATAAGATATCATGAAATGGAGAAATGGGGTAAAATAGTCACCAGAACGTTTCGTGCGGCCATTGTAGGTTCTTCCATTCGATTCTCCAGACTTTTTTACGAAATATGAGATAGTTTTCGTATGCTTTCAACGTGGTTCGCTTAAGACTTAAGGATGCTTTAGATGAAAATTTCACAGATTGGAGGATTTGGGGTTAAATAGCCACCAAAACGTTTCGTGCGGCCAGTATACAAAAAAAATTGTTTTGATGACACTAAATCTCGACGTTTAGGATTATCGTATCGAACCCACTTTTCATCACCGGTTACGATTCGATGTAAAAACCCCTTACGATTTTGTCTTTGAAGCGGTTGCTCACTTACAAATAGACGGCGCTCGATGTCGCTCGGTTTCAACTCGTACGGCACCCAGTTTCCTTCTTTCTGAATCATGTCAAGGGCCTTGAGACGTGTTGAAATATCTTGCTGACTCACTTCCAACGATTCGGCAAGTTCTTCTTGGGTTTGGCACGAATCTTCATCAAGCAATACTTCTAGTTGTTCATCTTTGAAGGTTTTTTCTCTTCCACCACCATGTTTGTCTTCGACATCGAAATCACCATTTTTAAAACGTTGAAACCACTCCCGACACGTTCTTTTACTCAGAGCAGCATCGTCGTAAGTTTCTGAGAGCATTCAATGCGCTGCAGCTGCATTTTTTCGAATTGTAACAGAAAAGTAAAACTTCCCGCAAATGGCGAGAATTGGGCACATAAACAGACATTCTCGAGCGTGATTAAAACGAAAACAAGAACAACTGTCACTGAAACGACGATGACAATTTGTTAAGCACTGTACACACTCACTTTAAAGGCATTATCATCTATATATTTTGACCAGCCTTAGCCGGTACAGTCACCAATCGGAAAACGGAGGAAGCAAAGTTGTACACCTGATAACTTATTGAACATAACCCGGGTAGATGTAAATCATAATATTCTATAAATTATTTGTTCTTGCTTTGATATTTCAATGACAGAATTTAATATTTTGCTGCTATTTTCTCATGCAGATTTTGTTATGATTTTTGATACTTTAACTCTTATTTCAAACTAAATAATGTAAATTTCTACCATTGAGATGTTTGGTTTTACTAATAAAATTTGTTATTGGTTTGCAAATCACTTCTACCTGGGAACTCTCGCTTCAGGATATTTTTGGTGATATGTTTTCTGATCTGATGTACAGGAAAAAGCTGATGAAATAGATATTCTAAACTACTCCAAATTGGGTGAACGTGATAAGAACGATTATCAACGATAACCAGTGCGGTAAAATTTCACTTTCAATCGAATGATATCAGAGGACAATGAAATTTATGGTCACTGACCGTCAGCATATCGATACAAATTCATATGTCTTTGGCTGTCATTTTCAAGTGAAGCTCCCAGAATTCATTGTCAGTTGAATAATCGTACCTAGTCATTTGAAGTTTTGCTTGCTCAGTTTCAAGGGCCAAGTAGTCTAGCTGCTTCATTGTCTTCGCTGTTGGTAGTGAGTAAGTTCGTATGAATAGAACTATAAATGGAAACTGAAGGAGCAAACTATTAATTTATGTGTATTCTGTAATTGATATTTCAGCTACCTGGTTTGTCTTTCATCTATTATCTGGAACCAATTCGAATGTTTACATGAACCTCATTTGAAGGCCGCTCTCACACTATTGAAAGAGATATTTTGTTCCTTCAAGAGATCAACTGACGGTGGTTAAACTGAACTTTGACTCGAAGAGAATCGATTGAAGAACTGAATGATGCCGGTTCGATAGGTATATCAGTCACTTTTTAAGGCACGATATTCACGGTATATTTCCATGTTTACCGTCCCGGTAGTGATGAAGCTTTGATTTTCTCAACCACAGCTACATATTGCCTGCCAAACCAAATATATTTGTTTAGAAACTTGGCCTTATTATTCGTCCTGAATTGTTTCTCTACACCGTTCTGTTGCATGGCAGAATAAAAAGACATTCCTGAAAGTTGCTAAAAATCTTCCAATACATACGATATCATTCATTATCACGCAGGAAAATGTCATCAAATATTCGCGATACAACTTGCGAGCCCGGGTTTTAGCCGTCACATTCTATTTCTCATTACGGTTCGGTACAGCCCTCATCTTGAACGACTTCACATACCTTGTCAGTCCTTGGAAGTATGCATGAAAGTTGGAGACATTTTCATTTTTCTCGCCACAGTAGCCTTATCGAACGAATTGACTGGGTGAACCGTACTGTCTGTTACTATTTGCCGAAAATTGTGCATTACCGGTATTTGCAGGGATATAAAGCTTGCTTCAAATAGAATTGGAACAAAGACAATTGCCTGTATTTCAGTTATTTATTATTGTATTCAAGATCTTTTTTTATACAAATGTAGCATTTTCTTCATACTTTTAAGAAAAAATACGGATAAAATTATTCGTCACGGTTTTGAAGGAATTCTCGAATTTTTCCTGTAACACGGCTCAGTAGGCGGCGCACACCTTCTTCGTCCATTGTTTTAGCTATCTTATTCCACCAGGTCGTCATCTGATTGATGTCTTTGACAACCTTTCCCTTTGCCTTGAGTCTCCTCTTCATGATTGCCCAGTATTTCTCAATAGGGCGGAACTGGGGGCAGTTGAGTGGGTTAAGGTTTTTCGGAACAAATTGGACCACTTTCTCTGCATACCATTCTCAAACGGCTTTGCTGTAATGACAGCTTGCCAAATCTGGCCAAAACATTACATGATGGTCGTGGGATCGAATGAACGGCAAAATTCGTTTTTGGAGACACTCTTTTTGGTATAGTTCCGATGTCATTGTCTTATTTGTAACGAAAACTTTCGTTTTTTTGCCGCAGCTGCAAATGCCCAGCCAAATCATAAATTTTCTTGCAAATTTGTCGGCAAAAACAAATTTAAATTTGGCTGGAACATCCCCCCGAGCCGTTGCCAAGTAAAATTTTTGACCTGGGATTTGACCGAAGTCAGCCTTGACACAGGTTTCATCGTCCATCAGAAGACACCCGTTGAACTTGGTCAGCACCTGGTCATATAGTTTCCGAGCACGAATTTTGACCACACTATTCTGTTTCATGGTCCGATTTGGCTGTTTGCTAGCTCGATACGACTTGATTCCTTCCTGGAGTCGAGTTCTCCTCACGGTACTATGGGCAGCACCGAATTTTCTGGCCAAATCACGGTCCGACAGATTAGGATTCCTCTTAATCGTCTTCAAAATCTTACCACGCAATTTCCGGTCGTCAGTTCGACTCCGACGATCGGCTTGAGGCTTCCGAATCGTCGTCAGTTTTCTTATGCCGTTTGATAACGCGCCATACGGTATTTCTGGGCAATTTCAGCTGTTTAGCTAGCCTAGATGCAGACCACAATGGATTTTCCAAATAACTGTGCACAATTTTTTTTCCTTCTTTCGGCTTCCATGTTGATTGTTTACAAAGTACAGTCGATTTTCGGAATGTCAAAAATCATACGTGAAGCTGACAAAATTCCCGACAATTGGGCGCCAAGAGCTTCCAAATCCGTCTACCAGGAGCGCCACAATATGAGCAAAAGTTTGTTCCAATTCTAAATGAAGCAAGCTTTATATGCCTAACGGTGGACGATGGCTGTTCCAATCCGCGTCAAAAACACCAATTCCTGGTTTTGATTCTAGCAAAATGGCTTTGAGTTTGATTAAAGTCCCCATTTACGGTAATAAGTAGTACCTGTATGTGGCTTGAAATTCAATAATGAACTCAAAAGGGGACTGACTTGTCAATTTCATTGTACATAATTCACGAAAACGACAAATTTTCACTAACAATTTCACAAATCCTCTTGTTGTTATCACGTCACCATCACATGACAGATGAGTATTTTCCAAGAAAAATCGTAACACCTTGCCAACTGTCAACGAGCAGTCAGATAACCACTCTCTGCCGCCGCAATATTTATCATAATTAATCATCCCAAATAAACAGAAAGCAACCGTGTGTTTCACAGCTTCCCAAGCAATCGAATGCCAATTTCCACTGCCGAACTGATAACAGTCGCTTAAATTCGCAGCACTACAGCCGTCGTACAATCGCTTTTACGGTTTTTAATTTCCCGTAGCAAAACTGTCAATTTCGGTCCGAGCCGCACGAGTTTTCACTTTTTCACTCTGTCGTTCGTTGAATGTGCGATTCAACGAAAGTGAAAAACCAATCCGTCACATCTAGGCCCGGCTCCCCGGCACGTTTTGTCTAAGGCCGCACCGTCAGTTCCGTTCGAAACCGGGCGGAGAAATTGAAAATCTAATTAAATTTAATGTCCGTGTGTATCCCACCGGAGCCGGGTATCGCTCGGAGGAATAACTTTTCTGCGGTTTGGTTTTTTTCTTCGTTAGCAACCAGTGAAGTGCGTTGGACCTGAAATGTTCTGGTATCATGCGCGTGGGTCCGGCGGGAGCGATCCGATCCGGTTTCCAGTTGAGAGAAGCAAACAAAAACATAAACAAATCCACTTCAACTGTGCTCTCAAAGTTAATCAATCGCCCCAGATGTATGCAATAACCGAGTTATATCCGTCCGTCCGTCCGTCATTAACCGGTTCTGCTGGTCCCGGGGTTCGGATTCGTTTCCAATCTTGAGCATGCAGAAACAACATCGGGGAACTCGTAAAGGGCACCGCTGACTGACAGTCGAACTGTTTTCCGCTTGCTGAACGAGTTTTATTTATATAAAATATTTATCAGCCGGTAGCCGTCTGCTAACCGAATTCATTCACTGGCTGACTCATCCCGGTGCAACTGCAAACAGTCAGATACGACTCGAGTTGATAGGAGCTTACACGGTGGGGTGGTTCGATGAGTTGAGTGCTGCCTCAGCGCAATCATTTCGCATAGATGTGACGTTTCATGTTTGTTTTTTGATTTTCTGTTAATTGGTAGTTTTTTTTCGTTTAACTCGAATACTTGTCTTTCGCTTCCGAGCACTTTCACCAAAGTTTTCGCGATCTGGTTGAACAGTTTAATTTACGATTGACTATGGCATGTAACCCACGGGAAAGTGAATGTTTTTTCGTATCACCACCCCACCGTTTGAAGTCTTCAATGCAGACTTTTTTGTATCTTTTTAAGATAATCGCTTCTCCAATTTCGTGGAAGGATGCAGCGACGCGTTGCTCATAAGAAAATAAAATTTGTACCAACATGTGGGAATTCTCGCTACGGATACGGTTCATAAAACCGATCTTCTAGTTCATTTGTTGAGTTAATTGCCCTGTGGGCTGGATTTGGTGGTGGTAATTTTTAAATCCATTTGTCACACGAAAAATATGTGAAATTTTGCAACCACAGATCGAAGATAGCTTCACTGGCCCAGCTTACCGAGCTGAAAAAAGCTCCGGAGGGTCTGTCTGTCGCCGTCTTACATGGCACGTGTGCGCCTTTCGCCGGTTGCGACCAGAAACCCAGTTGCGTAAACTATCATTTATTTCATTGTTCTCGCTCAATATGTTCGAGTCTCATTGCAATGTGTTCCGTCGAATGTGTGTTTGTGATTCGTACCACTTTTTGTTTGTGGAGCAGAGCAGAAGCTGGACAATGTTGTACGTGTGTGAGTGTTGTGGACGAAATTACAATCCATTCGAGTAAAACTCTCCATCGCGTAAGTCGTTATTAGTCATGTTCCCTCGTAGACTGAAGTTTGCGTACGAAGGACAACAGTAATGATCGTAGATTAACGAAAGCATCTTTTACCGTTGAAAAAGTGGCTTGCTTTTTACCAAGCAGATGTGCTGTTATTCCTTTAGGGTTTTCGTGTTTTGATTGGTATTCTGGGATTAGTTTTGACCACAATCTTCAGATATCGACGCCGCTGAAAAAAAACAAGAACCACAGATGACGAAATATTTCTAATGTTTAGTAACTTACCGAATAATATAATTTCAGGAACATTTTCAAGTGCTTCCAATTATTCCGTTGGTCCCATAGATAACTTTTTTTCTTTTTAAGGTCTATTTCTAAAATTTTCTGTTGAAAACTTCCTAAGCTTTATTCCTAAATCCTAAAATGAATAACAATTAATAGAAACCATTCAAAATCGAAAAAAATAATTTTCTCACGCCTACTCCTATAAAACGAAACTTTGACCACAGCAGCGCCGTAAATTTGAAACCACCGAAAAAAAAACAGCAACAACAGCACATAAATCGCATTGACATCCGGCTACGGATGGGGACTGTCGGCAGCTCTCTGTCTCTCTGGAACTCTAGCCCAAGTTGGACATTGTGATGAAGTAATCGGCTAACCTCTTGCCCACGGCGCTGATCCGAACACCCCCTTTGCCTTTCTCGTATTTTTATTTTTTTTTTTTTTGCCTTTCTCGTATTTTTAGAGCTCATAGCTCAGTGATCTGTGAAATGATTTATATAATCTAACTACCCATAGAATCGAAATTTTTCAACTTAAACGTGTATAGCAAAAGCATTGAAGTATTTCAATAGTACACTATTGAAAAACCTGTCTCATTTGACCCATATCAACATCAGCCAATCAGAACGCGTTCTGAGGAAGAGAACAAAATATCTGCTGCTGTACAACAAATCGTTCGAGAAAAATGTTCCGAAAAGTGTTGAATATCGTAGTGAGTTCCACAATTTGGTCCTTCTGAATGCTAGAAACGGATCCCTACAGCATATTGAAAGTTTCTTTCAATAAATTATGCAAATTCGAAATGAAGTAATCGACATTAAAATTCTGTATGCGGTTATTTTTATAGCCGCCCATTAGTGAAAAAGCTACAAACGAAATCACGTAAAAAGAAAGCTCCTAGCAAAAATTGAATCAGTTTGGATTCTATCGCCACTGCGAGCAGATGTGTTTTGTGTCGTCTGCACAGCTAGTTTCGCTTTCGACAAGAGAGATTACGTCACAGCTGCCAGTCATTAGCATTGGTGAAAAAACAACGGTGGAGAGCATTACACAAAATCAGCCGTTCTAATGGCTCTAAAAGTTTTCTAAAAAACTATTAGGATTTGTTGTTCGAAAATCGAAGGTAGTTATCCTCAGTTTAGTGCAAATCAAGAACAGTTTGGTTAGATTTGTGCACTTTGCGCTGTGTGAAATTCACAGTAATCTAGATCAAGTGAAGCCTTCTTTGTTTTTGCGAAAAATGTGAAAAAGGGGAATGCTTACATAATTCATTGATCAACTAATTGATATTCGGAAGTGTTAAGGAACATGTCAGTTGTTTTCGTATTCACGACATCCAGTTAAGTCTCTGACATTACCCACCCGCCTTTTTAGTGAAGGAAGATGGTGTTGGGTTTCATTTCCCAGTGATATGTGATTTAGAACTATCGAAAGGAACCAATTCTTTCTATCCTATTCAGAACATATGGTCATACTCAAATTAAAAGTTTTATAATGATACAATCACACATTCTCATTCAACATTAAAATGAAAGAAAAAAGAAAAAGATTGCTGATACTATTCAATATTCTATTCAATGTTTATACATTGAAGAGTACATACTCATTTTCTTAAATTTGCTTGAATTACTTAAATTAAATAATTGCGAAGCAACGATCGAAACCGTCTGTCGTGCGAGAGAGATCAAAAGGATAACAACATTCTGGCATGCTGTGATTGGTTCGTGGAAACATAGATCGATTCAAATGACTTTTCAGTTTGAAATACTGAAGAGTTCACTGTTTTGTTATATTCCGATTGCATTAACGTGTTATCAAAACAATATGGAAATGAAATATGTGAGAAGTGTCCAAATTGTTGTATTTGGAAAATTTCTAAAACGGACACGAGGAGTACATTGTTATCGATCCGGAACGTAGTACAACGTTTAGTAAAATCGCAACAATAGGAAGCTCCTTGTTTCCAATGTATAGCAAATTTGGAATTTACACAGAATTTTGAAAACGTTTTATTTGAGCCTGTGTCGTTAATACGACTCACTTTACAATGGAGCGTCTTTTCAAAATTTATGCTTACAGAGAATGATAAGTTTTTGATCGTGAACTTCTCTTGTTGTATACAAAATAATTTTTGCTACATGATATTGCAAATACGGTCAATTTATTATTACATTTTCAGTTGTATGAATAAATCAAAAATAATTAAAAATTAAAGATTTCTGAAAAGTTTCACATCAACGAGTTTCGAAGAAGAAAACTCATGACGCCTTTCTCGTACCTGGGTTAGTAAAAAGGGCAGGTGCATCATTCCGGCTGGTTTAGGTTCGGAGCTCAGTTCCAGTTCCAGTATCCTTCGAAGAAGATCGATTGCGTCATCCTGTTCCTGGTCGTTTGCATTGAAGCAAAATACAACGATAAAGAACATTACCCAAAATCAACCTTTCTAATGGCTCCAAATGTTATCTAATGAACTATAAAGATTGCTTCTTTGCAAATCGGAGATAAAAATCATCAGGTTAGTGCAAATCTAGAATAATTTGATTAGCTTTGTGCAATTTCCGTAGTGCAAAATTGATACGAAACGAGTGCGAATAAAGCCAGCATTTCATTTCTTCGCGTTGGAGCAAAATGCTCCGAATAGTTTTTAATATCGTAGAAAATTCCACAATTTGGCCATTCTGAATGATTGAAATGAATCCCGTACAGAATTTTGAGTTTTTTTTTCTCTGAAATATGCAAATCCGAAATTAAATAATCGACATCCAAATTCTAAATTTTTGTGACCGTTGGGACCGCTCATTTGTGAATAATCTATAAACGAAATCACGTGAAAAGAAAACCCTTTTCCGAAATAGCTTCAGTATTGAATCAATTCAATTTAAATAAATAAATAAATAAATTCGCACAGGAAATAGTTCTGCTGCTGAGCCAGCTTCAAACAAAAGCGATTGCGTCATCTTGCTGGTGGTGGTCGTAGGAGCATAATTCAACGAAAAGTGAACAAGGATAGGGAACAATATGTAAAATCAGCCCTTCTAGGAGTTCCAAATGATATCTAAAGAACCATTGGATTATTGATCTGTTGAAATATGCAAATCGGAAGTGAATATAATCAGTTTAGTGAAGGTTTACAGTCAGATATGTTCCAATTAGAATATTTTCGCATTTTTTCGGATCTTTAGTTGGGTTTTGTGTGTATTGGTTTGAATCCGTTTTTTGACTCCAGAGAGTGCAAGTGTCAGATATTTTATTGTCCATTACATATACTTTAAATTAGTGAAATTTTTTGTATGAAGTTTTTTAAACGTTTTAAATGTCTTCCATTTTTATTATTAAGAACTTTACAAATTCTTTCGTAATATTTAATTGCATATCAGAATGTTTGATGTAACTAACCCGTAATTTAGTGTAGGTGCATCGTTTCAAATTCTAGTAATGGAGAAGGGGAAAGCTTGCACAGTTAACACAATCGATTAACTAACTGTAATTTGGAAGTGTGAAGAAAGTGTACGTTTTATTCACGTCACCCAGTTATGTCTCTGACATTACCCACCCGTCTTTTTTAATTGACGGTCGGCCCGTACAGCGAAGAGTAAGGCACTTTTAATACAATAAAAATTTTCTAATTTTGGTTTGAAATCAATTCAATTTCTAGGTTATACACGCCGAACAAACTTGCAGTCGCATGACAAAGGCTTCATCACACCACTAGGTTTATTAAAACAGGTTGTCCATTGATATTCAATTGTAGGACTTTCGCATTCGACGAAATGACATTTAACATTGTTCAACATCGAAAAGATTCAATTATTAGTTTTTTTTTGGGCTAACCAATTGATCCAAAAATGCTGTTTTCTATTTTTTTTTTGCATTGAATTAAGTCCGAGTAGTGATTATAACTGAGTAAATTTGGCATGTTCCACAGAACTGTTTTTTGTTAGGTTGATTTTTGTTAGGTAACATGTGCTGAAAAGTTCCGGGCCTAACTAAGAGAATTTTTGATGTGGAACACATCTTTATTTTCTATATAGGAGTGCAAATCAGAAACTCAAAGAAAAACACACGTAGAAATGTGGTCAGGTTTCAAACACTTACAGCTCAGTCTATTTTGCATCAATTATTAATATTATTTCATCATCTGATTGGAAATATTTCTGTGTTTCGATTTAAATGTATCAAGCCACGTATTTTCAATTATAAATGATTGAAATTTTGATTAGTGGCGAGCAGTATCCTATTTTGTCGGCTAAAAATCTCCGGCATATCGGATTTCCCTACCATAGGCGACGATTTTGAAGGGGTGAGCGATATATCAAAGGGAAAGCACCGTTCTGATTGGTCAAGCGATGCAAAAGCGAGCTGTTGGAAACACGCGAATCTATAAATATAAGCGAAATTATAGCTAACGTTTCAGTCCTACGCGTAGCATGCTAGAAGTAGGTTGTTGCTGGATAGCAAGACAAAAAGTGCCATAAAACGATTTGAAACTTTAATTGGTATGCTCTGATCTTGTGTCATGCAAACTCGGATGAAATTCCATGTAATGTCGTTTCGCCTGAAAAATTGACAACTGAAAAATTGACAAATTGGATAAATTTTGATAAATTTATATAAGATTGACTCGATTGATAATGAGAAAAAGTTTATCGCTTCAACCGAAATCGCAGAATGGTAAAGAAACTTAATGCTATAAAAATAACTGCTTGCATATAAAACTTACACAAGCTTGTCGATGAGAAGCTTAAAATCAAAATCGTATCGCAAAGTATGTACAAAGATATAATTGCATACATTTGAGATATTGATGTAATTTCGTCGGCTACAGAACAAATACAAATCTAAACAAATAGAGTATATATTCTGAGTTCACGTGTTCGGTATTGATTCCTAATAAAGATCAATCTTAGCAGACTCTTGTGAAATTGCGGATTCAAAAGTGTGACGATTGATTAAAAATGTCGATCATCACAGATTTTGGTTGCCTTGTTCCACATCAATGGCTCGAACAACCCTATGGAGCAGATCCTTGTAGTTTTTTGGTTCAAAATTAATTTTATTCATCAACGTTATCTCCATCAAAAGCGACGCAATCATTCCATCGCCGCTCTAATATTTCAATACTACTTTTATAGAACGATTTATCTTTTGCCTCAATTTTTTTCAGTACTGCGAACAGCGAGTAGTTGCTGGGAGCCAAATCTAGCGAATACGGTGGATGTGTGAGCAATTCGAAGTTCAACTCATATAGTTTTCCATTGTTTTGATTGACTTGCGACACGGTGCGTTGTCTTGATGAAACGAAATTTTATTCTTTGCCGTATGCGGTCGTTTCTCTGCAATTTCAGCCTATAATAATATTCACTGTTAATGATATTTCCTTTCTCAAGATAATCGATCAATATTACCCCACGCACATCCCAAAATACCGAAGCCATAACCTTTCTAGCCGATTGTTGTGCTTTCGGGCTCTTTGAACGAGATTCACCAGTTGCTGTCCACTCAGAAGACGATCGTTTTGATTCCGGAGTGAAGTGATGAATCCATGTTTCATCCATTGTCACATATCGACGCAAAAATTGCGGTTTGTTACGTTTAAACATGGACCGCCTTATTTGGACGTCCACTGCGTTCTGCATCACCGCTGTCTTTACGACCACGTTTGAAATCAGCAAACCAATGTTTGAAAAAATGCAAGCCTAAGCCCTTTTATAAGAATAGAAGTTTTTCAGTTTTATTCGTAGCCATGTAAATCCGATTATGTCTTTGACATTACCCATCCGCCTTTATGAATTCCCATACCGAAGTAAAATCCTAGAATCTCGTAAAAAAAATCCAACAATGTATCACAGTTGTTGTAGTAAATGTCTTCTGCAGCTGAACATAATATGCGTAAAAAATAAATATATGCGATATTTGAGTAACCTGTTTTTTTTTGCACCACGAACCAGTGGAAGAACACGTAAAACAACCAAACGAAACCAAAACAAAATCCAAACGCCGGGCGTCGACAGATCGACCGAATTTGCGTTGTTTTATTTTATTCCCGGTTCGGTCCGAACGTATCTACAATATTCCGATCGCCTCGAATCGCAAGTATCAATTCCGCAGCGACCCAATGCACGCACAGCTGCTGCGCTCATTTCACGTTTTTGTTTACTTCTTGTCGTTGTCGTGGAATAACAAAACATACCAACCGCATGGTAAGGCTGGAACAAAGTTGTCTGTGCTGTTTCGCCCTGACACGCGTTTCTGTCCCGGTAACAACACACCACACCACAGTAACCGGGGGCACCCCTTTCACTGTGAAGTGAGTGTCTGTGTGTGTACGTGTTTGATTTGAAAAAAAACATACATGTACTCTATTGTTGAAATTGTCCGATCGTAAACAGAAAGGGCACAGCCCCTTTTGCATTCTAATAACAAACATCAGCAGCAATAACAACGGCGCTTACTTCCGTACAAGTCAAACAGCCCCGAGAAACGCACAGCCGACCGACGGAAAAATATACGGGCTAAGATAAATCATTGTTGAGTGATGGATATTGGATTCGATTATTCAATCGAGATTTCCAGCCGGACGGCAAGCAATGTAAAACGTGGTTGTTTCTTGATTATGGCAGTAGATGAAAGAACTGAAGGTTGAAATTATCGATTTTCTAGCTGCGTGAGCGAAAACACGGATGATTTCCTTTGAGACCGAAGGCAATTTTCACCTCCGACCAGTTCTGCTGGGCCCAGAAGGCAACGGCGAGTGTGTCTGCTGGTCCCATGTTGGGGGACCTAATGCAGTAGGCGAGAGGATGAAAATTTGAAGAAAAAAAATGAAAACTTGATGGATTAATTGAAACTCACGATTTTTAACGAGCGAATGAGGCCTCGGTTCCCGGGTTCAGTATTCAGTCGTCTGACTAGGAAGAAGTGCACCATTCAACTTTCTAACATTTTTCCTTGCTTCTTATCGAAAATAACACATTCAAGCAGGGTCACCACTTACACTGAAGCAAAACAGCCGATAAGTAATCTTCATACACTAGGAGGGGGCCGGGGGTTTGGTTGCACTGAACGTACTTTTCTATAAAACCTTTCTTTTGTTTGCTCTCACTATTTAAGGCAAGTAAACGAAACACGACCAAGGAAGCACACACGCACACTTCTTTTTTTTTTTTGCTGTAATTCGCACCACAATTATTACCCGCGATGAGTAACAAACGCCGCAGCACCCAACCGAATGACACCTTCCTTCGCACCGCAGGGATAACACGACGGCGGCGGCGGCAGCACACTATTGCAATTATCGCACGGGTTTTTGGAAGCTTCTTACATCACGCGAAAATAAAATCGAACAACGCACTGCATTCGGCGGCGGGGTCCGGCCCTGAAAGAGGTGTTCAAAAAAAAAACACTCGCGTAAACTCGAAACTACCGCGGAGCACCGTTCAGTACGCGAGCAGGTCTCCATACAGAATGAAAAGGCCAAACATAGGTGGTGGTTGCTTTGGTGTGTATCTTTTCACTGATCCGACAAATTTTTTCAGTCACTCTCTTTCATTCTCTCTCTCTCTGTTACTCACGTAGCCACGCTCGCGCCCGCTCCTGAATGATGAAAAGCTGCAAGTGGCTTTTCGATTCGCGATGCCGCTAACAATGTTTGACGAAGCTGTGAGTAATAACAGCTGGGCTTTTGCTACAAGTACCGTAGCCAAAATACGGTGCATGGCTGGCGCTGTCAAATTTGCTAGTGCGAGAAACGGCTGAAAGTGCGTGAGCGAACCAAGCTTGTTCGAGAATGGTTCTCATTTGCGGTGAGTTCTCTCACGCAAGAGTGTGTTGGCGCGAGTAGAGGATGGCTCTCGAAGTATTTCCACGTTGAACAGTGATGCCTGCTACGGTGCCGGATATACGGAATTCTATAAAATTTTGGATTGAAAAAAATTACGGATATCCGAAAAACCTACCACTATCTGAAAACTCCTAATAAACCGTAGTCATTTCTGACGTCGGGCGACGTCTTTCTTTACTATACCGCAGATTGCAGATGTCGCCACGATTTTAGGTACTGAAGTCCCATCATACATAATTTTTTTAACGTGAATACGTCTTACTTTACTATGGGGCGCCTTTCAAAATTCACCTAACTAGAGGAAGAATGGATAGAACTTAATCGTGAATATCTCGAGTTGTACTAAACGCAACGCAACAACATAAATCTTTCTCCATGTCGTTTCAGCAATGTATGAATAAATTGTCATCAATAACTCCAACGACGCTTGTTTGTCTTTTTCGCACTCGGACGACGGCTCAGAACTTTGTCTTTTTCGCACTCGGACGACGGTTCAGAACCTGGATTTTGGTTCACTGAGCCAGACCCTGTCAGCTTGGAGCGAAGTCAATCTTCAGTTCAGCAACGCCATCGCACGGCATCACATTCAACATATCATGTCAATTGTATGGGTGCGCAACCCTGCTATTTTGGCGCGCACGAATTTGACATTTTTCACCACTACTTCTATGTATAAGATTCGATGTGGGCTCGTCTGGGGGCGACATACTCGCAAAAAAGGATGTTGCCAATGATTTGTTCGGGAAATGTGAGAGCTGGATATCTTGTTAATATGATGTCTTTGACTAAGCTCAGAACCTGGATTCTGATCCACCTGTATTATTAAATCAATTCAAGGATTAGAATTTAGTTTCAGAATTTAATGGCAGAAAACAGGTTCAAAAGTTAGATCTAAGACTCTAGAACTGAATGCTTATTCTAGATTTAAAATTTTTAGAACTGGTTTCTTGACTAGATTTTGGAACTGCTGAATTAAATTCCTTAATTAAAGTTCGGAATTCGAATCCAGAGTTCTGATTCACGAATTCAACTTGTGAATTCTGAAATAAAATACAAGATACGAATTCTAGATCTGAATCCTGAAACAAAATTTTAGATTTGAACTCAGAGCCAGAATTTTGGAACTGCCTTCAGAAACAAACAGTTAATTCCAGAATTCAGTTTCAGAATTTAATCAATAAACTCAGTTCTAGATGCATGATGGAACTTGGAATCAGGGTTGCCATTTTAAAATCTGTGTTTGAACTTGAAAACCTGTGTACCATCTGTGTTGCATTTTTTCGTTCATAATCTGTAAAAAAAACATTTTGAAATTCTGCCATTTTTATGAAATATTTTTAAAAATCTGTAGAAATCTGTTAAATTTGATAAAATCTATGTTCAGTGTTCAGAATCTGAGTGGCAAAATAGGCAAAAAATATCTGTGGTTTTACAGAAAAATCTGTTAATATGGTAATTCTGCTTGGGATCTGGAGCTTAATTGCGTTCCTTAACGATTTTTGGAAGTGTGAAAGAATCATGTCAGGTTTATTCGTACTCATGTCCAGTTATGCCTGTGACATCCCCGTCTCCCGCCTTTTTTGGCCGTCATTCCTTCATCTTGACATAAAAAAAAACCTGTTTTAATTCTCTTAGTGGTGTGACGATGCCTTCCTCGTATTACTTATGTTTTCATCAATATTACTAAGGGATTCTAAACAACAAATTTTTCATTGAGTCTTGAATAAAATCAAGAAAGATCAAACGCATAAAATAGTACAACCTTCTCAGTGTGCAAACAGTGTCAAGTCAAATATGGAAGATTTTGAACTACGATTTGAAAGTTTAAATCCTCATCAACTACAGAATCGGATCCGGATAATAATCGTGAGTTTGGTAAATTACTGTAATACCTTTCATTTGAATCTCAGTTTATGAAAATTGGCTCATCACATCACTGAAAAATCGGAGTGAGCTACATTTGGAAATATTGAACCAATAATTTCGATACTCCGGGAACCGGAAACTAGAGTCCGATTTAACTGTAGGGATATTATACGGTCATTTGCCAACAAGATCTACAAACTAGATATATTTATAAACAATTTTCAAGGGAATTGCAACTCTTTATGAACAAACTCTTCACTAGACAAAATTTTTACGATTTCGGAACTGGAAGTCGGATTTAAATATAATTCAGGACCACGACATTTTTTTCCATAAATACGTTTATTTCATAGGCAATATACATAAGTTTTTCTTCGCCGTGGCATCCACAATACATAGTACTTTAAATCTAATACACTTCGAATATTATATTAGTATGTTGGTATTCATTAGTTAATCTAAACACTGTCTTTAACAAGCGATTTGCTACTATAAATTACATTAAATAAACTACATTTATTTTGTACATGATCTTATATCTATTTCATGTTTGTTTGTATCAGTTCATCACTTTTATTCAATAAAATATAGCTGGCTATTGGTTGAACTTATGGAAGAGTAAACAGTCTAACATAAAATAAAATTTTAATTGAAACTCCAATAAGGACGACGACATCTTTCATTTGAATTTAAGTTTGTAAAAATCGTTTCAGTCATCTCTGAGAAAATTGAGTGTACAAAAATGTTACATACATACATACATACACGCAAACATACAGCTCCGGGCCTCGGTTCAAAAATCGAGTTTCTCAGTAATTACATAACCTTTTTATATGAGAAAGGCAAAAAGAAAAGTAAAAATTACCTTCCTGAGATAATCGATTTTTGAAATAGAACTTTTTAATTTAGCTACAATATGTCAGAGATCAAAGAAATTCAAAAAAGGTTTTCGAGACAATCGATTTTAATGCTCTTTTCAAGGTATGTTTTTTATGCGCGTATCATTATACATGCTGCTTGAAACTACAAAACATGACAATAGATATTTCTCAACGGGTTAGTTTATTCCAAGCAACATTTTGATAAAAAATAACAAATATTTTACTTAAGCGTTAGTTCAACAATAAACTCAGAGACGACACCAAATCAATCGGACCTAGGCATATGTTTACAAAAATTTCCACGGAAGTTTTGCTTAAGCCTTTTTCAAAAATTGAGCTAGAATATTTTTGCACTGCGAGGATATACACTGGTAGAAATTTGCACGATCGATTCATATGTAAAAAGCACTTCGATTTAATATGCTTTTTCATTTCAATACATAACCGAAGCGATTTGTTTCAAGATTTCATGTGCAAAGATTAGATTATTTGCCGCTTAGATTTAATGTGCTTTTCCTTTGTGCTATTGAATCGAACTACATATGTTAAAGCCTTCAGTTTTCTAGCAAAACACTTGATTCGGTCAACTGTGTTTCAATTGAAATCTATGTGAAAAACAAGGTGACATTCGTATGAAATTCATATAGATTCTATATGTAACGATATATAGTTACAATGATCCCGTCCATAATAACTGCTGACCCAACAGAACTTCATTAGTAACAACACCAGAAACACACGGGTGCCTACAGCAAGAAACGCTGACTAGACAGATCGACCATAGCAACGACGAGCGACGATCCCTGGAAGAAGAACGGAAGTCCACCGCCACATCAGCAGGATATCGATGAGACGCGTGCATCAGCAGAATAGGTTAGCGCAGGTAAAGCCATGATCGGGCTTAGGAGAGTCAGTTAATTGATTTCAGTTGAGGAGTACAGTTCGAGTACGGGTAGAAGTAAGACGTTTGTAATTAGTTAAGAGTTAATGTGAATAAAAATATATTTTTTTGAAACCCACGAGCCACGACTCGTTAATGGCGCAGCCGTCCGGAGTTTAGTGAAAAGCGAAAGTGGACAACAGTGCTAAAGAAGAAAAGAGAAAATCTTCTTAAAGTGTACCCCGATATTTATTTTTCAACAGAAGAAATAAAATAACATCATCATCAGACAAGAAGTCAACGTCTGGTCGACTTGTGAGTACCGCCGCCAAACCACTGGAGCAACTGAGCAAAGGAACCAAATCGTGAGTACTAAAATCGTATTATAGTAACATTTTTTACCCACGCCCTTAAGAGACACTACAAGATAGATCTCTCAAGAAGTGTTCACGAGAAAACTTCCTCCCGTTTATTCGCGAACAAACGCTTTGTGATAACTCAAGAGGTGTCATACAGCAACCGAATACCGCACTACAAGATAGACGGTTCTCGGTAAAATTAATTCGAACCACTACAAGATAGAGTTCGTTTTTCCATTTATTACACAAACTAACGTGACAAGGCAAATTTGGTAAACTTCATGCCAAAAGTCAAAGCTTTAAGTAAGACACGAAAACTACTCGGACTGTTGGAAGACGCATCCAGCTCCGATTCGGACAACAGTGAAAAATCCAACGAATACTCCCACGTACCAGTTGATAATTTATCACTGACAGTCGAAAGTCTCAGCATGAACGAGCAAAATCAAACCCAAATAAACCATTTAGAAGTTTTTGCCCAGCAAATACAAAGCATAATGCAGGCAATAAACGACCTCACCGCGAAACAAAACATGTACGATATACACTTAAATAACAGCGCATCGACCAGCCAAGGCACCGTCGCCAGTAATACGAGAACAGCGTCAGGTGATCCGTTTAGAATACCTGACCCTATCAAAATGCTGCCAACATTCAACGGCAACAAAAAGCAGTTGAATTGGTGGTTGGAAACTGCTGAAAAAACACTTAACAATTACGAACTTCTGGTTTCTCCAGAAATTTTCCAAATTTATCTAACTGCGGTTAATAACAAAATTGAAGGACACGCCAAAGACGTACTATGTACCAATGGCAACCCGAACACATTTCAAGGCATAAAAGAATTACTTATTTCAGCGCTAGGAGACAAACAAGACTTGTCTACCTATAATTGCCAACTTTGGCACAACAAAATGGATAGTAGTATAACCAAACACTACCATCGAACAAAACAACTAGTTCAAAATATAAAATCACTAGCTAAGCAGAAAGTTAAATACAATGATCATTGGGATGCCATTAATGAATTCATAGACGAATATAGTCTAGCAGCATACGTTAGCGGACTTCAGAAACCCTATTTCGGATACGTTCAGGCAGCAGAACCAAAAAACATCGAAAACGCATACGCTTTCCTGTGCAAATTTTCATCTAATGAGTCCAACAGAAATTTGACCCAGAATCCGTCTTCACAGTCTACATACAAATCAGAATCTCATTTCTCACGAAAACCCAGGCAAGAAAACGAACAAACACAACCAAAACCTTATTATTCAAAGCAACCCAACCAAAGCCAACAGCCTAAATTAGAAAACGCGGTCGAACCAATGGACACAAAATCAACGAACTCGAGGCTGACTTTGAACAAGCGCACTATCCACAATAACGAAATTTGTACAGACCCAGATGCAGAAGACACCTCATTAGAATCAGAATCCGACTCAGATCCTGAAATCGACACAAATTTTCAACTAGTTACGCTAGAACCACAAACGACTTGAATTTTCTCCCTTATTTAGAATGCTTCGATAAAGAAAACAAAGAAAAAATTAGGTTGCTCATTGATACGGGAGCAAATAAAAACCTCATCAAACCAGGCCTTCTCAAAAACTGTAGAGAAACTTCTGAAACAAAAATTAAAAACATTACAGGTCACCATCGCGTCAATAAGAAAGGTAAATACAATTTTCTTGGATTAGGTTTCCCCGCCCAAACGTACTACGAATTAAAATTCCACGATTTCTTTGACGGATTACTAGGATCCGAGTTCCTTGCCAAAACGAAATCGCAAATTAATTACCATAAAGGTACTATAACGATTTCAGGCGTTGAAACATTATTCAAGAAATTCTTCCCAAACAAAATTCAAAACCACAACCACATCATTACCCTACTTACCGACAACAACGGAGATTGGTTCGTACCAAATTTTTCCAAATTATCTGACAGCATAACTATATGCCCAGGCCTTTATAAAGCTAGAAACCACAAAACAACTGTTCTAATAACAACGAACAGCAAAACAACCCCTGATTTCGGAGCCGAAAAGTTGAAACTCCTTGTGAATAATTTCGAAACATTAAGCTCAATTCCTACAACCGAACACGAAGAGCTCACCATCGACACAATCGATGGTCTCATCAGAACAAATCATCTATCCAAATTCGAGAGAGAACAACTCACTCAACTGATCCTAAGACACCAACGAACCTTGTTGAAATTTAATGAAAAACTAACATCCACAACCGCAATCAAACACAGAATTCTAACTCATAATAATCAACCAGTGTACACCAGAAAATGGACGCATCAGGAAAGCGAAAAATTAGAGTTGTAATCGACTATCGCAAACTCAATGAGAAAACGATAGACGACAAATTTCCGATCCCGCAAATCGAAGAAATATTGGACAATCTCGGCAAATCGACATACTTCACAACGCTCGATTTGAAATCAGGCTTCCACCAAATCGAAATGGATCCTGATCATATGGAAAAAACGGCATTCTCAACAGCACAGGGTCACTTTGAATTTACCCGAATGCCGTTTGGACTTAAGAATGCCCCCGCTACCTTTCAACGGGTGATGAACAATGTACTATCTGGGTATATTGGAGTTATTTGTTACGTATACCTTGACGATATTATTGTCATAGGATACAACCTTCAGAATCACCTTGAAAATGTATCTAAAGTATTAACTCGCCTTTCTGAATTTAACCTGAAGATTCAGTTAGATAAGTGCGAATTTCTTAAAAGAGAAACAGAATTTCTTGGGCATATCATCACACCCGAAGGAATCAAACCTAACCCAGAAAAAGTAAAAAAAATTCAAGAATGGCAAATCCCAAGGAATCAAAAGGAAATAAAACAATTCCTTGGACTGACTGGATACTATAGGAGATTTATCAAAGACTACTCTAAAATAACGAAACCACTTTCTAAGTGTCTAAAAACAGAAAGCATAGTTGACATCGAAAACACGGAATATCAAGAAGCATTCAAAAACTTAAAAGAAATTATCACTTCAGACCAAATTTTAACATATCCCGATTTCAAATTACCATTTATCCTGACCACGGACGCAAGTAACTATGCGCTTGGTGCTGTATTATCACAAATACAAGACAAAGTAGAAAAACCAATTGCTTTCGCTAGCAGGACATTGAATAAAACTGAAATTAATTATTCAACAACCGAAAAGGAAGCACTTGCAATAATGTGGGCAGTCGATAAATTTAAACCTTACCTACACGGAAATAAATTCAAACTGGTAACAGATCATAAACCGCTAACATTCATCCAGACAGCTACCAAAAATTCAAAAGTACTCCGCTGGCGCCTCGAACTCGCCACTTACGATTTCGACATCTCTTACAAACCCGGAAAAGCGAACGTCGTAGCGGACGCTTTAAGCCGAAAAATCGAAAACGACAATAGCAACTTAGAAGTACACGTTAACACATCCAGTAACAACAGCTCCAACCAATCCGATGACGAAACAGTTCACTCCGCGGAGTCATCAGAAGACTATTTCATTCACTCCACAGAGAGACCAATTAACAACTACAGGAACCAAATCATATTCAAACAAACCAATTTCCACAGCATACTAACAGAGCACCCATTTCCGAATTTCAGAAGGATAACAATTTGCTCAATCATAACCTAGAATCCATAACACAAAACTTTAAAACATATACTAACGGAAGACAAACAGCAGTCCTCGCTCCGGAGAACATGCTAAAACTAATACAAAATGTTTATAGAACAAACTTTTCTAACTCTAACATTCATTTCGTAATCACGCAAAACATCGTCGAAGATGTAGCTCTCGAAACCAGACAGGACCTTATCGTAATAAAAGAACACGAACGTGCTCACCGTGGAGTAACGGAGGTAGAAAATCAAATCAAACGTTCATACTTTTTCCCTCGAATGACGAAGAAGATTCGCCAGTTCATCAACTCCTGTCCAATTTGCGCTCAACATAAATACGAGCGTAAACCGTATAATATTAAAATTTCACCTCGTCCAATAGAAAACAGACCGTTTAACCGAGTCCACATGGACATTTTCAGCATGGATAAGTTTTACTATCTTTCCTTAATTTGCGCTTTTTCAAAACATTTACAATTAATCCAGATCAACTCACGCAACCTCACCGACATTAAAAATGCATTATCCCAATACTTTAGAACGTTTCAACCTCCTCAAAAAATAATTTGCGACCACGAAGCTTCATTTACAAGCGTTCAGTTTCAAATTTTTTTGGCAAACTTCGGAACCCGCATTGAATTTGCTTCATCGTCAGAATCGAACGGTCAAATAGAGAAAACACACAGCACAATAATCGAACTCTACAACACAAACAAACATAAATTTAAAGAAACTGGTTCACCAGCAATAGTTCAAATAGTTACATCATTGTATAACGACACAATCCACTCCGCTACGACCTACACACCCAACGAAATAATCTTTAATCAACGAAACTCAACAGATCGTAGCGAAATAACAGAAAGGGCTAACCAAATTTTCGAAAATGTTTCAAAACATCTTAATAAAGCAGCCAATAAAATGAAAAAACATAACCAGCTTAAAGAAGAACCACCAGTAGTAAACGAAGAAAGCAGCGTTCACTTGAAAAAGATCACCAGAAAAAAACTAGACCCAAGATTTTCAACAACAAAATGCCTTAAAAACAACGACAGAACCATAATGATAACAAGAAACGTGAAGAGAAACAAAAATAAACTGAAAAGACTAAGGAACCCAAATTAATTGATTATCTTTTTATCTTTTCAGGAATCCAATATTATGGATGTTAACAAAAAAAAAAAAAAAAAAAAAAAAAACAAGAAAGGATACCCTCTAAGTCAAATAAACCCAACTTATAATCATTTCATTTGCTCTTCTAATTCTAGCCACAAGACAAGACCAGGAAGCGAAAAATAACCAGCTAGTATCAATGATTAATAACAAACGAAAATCAAAAACACGAACTGAGACAGAATAAGAAAAATGATGTATGTATGTATGTATGTGTGAAGCCACCATCAGTTCAAGGCATTACCAGTGGATGCAGGTAGACTTACAGTAGATCCGAATTTGATTATCAGATAACTTTCATATTACTGCTGTTAAGAAGGCCAAAATGGGCGCCTTCCAGCAATAACATCCGGCCATATAATAAAAGAATTCGCTGTACCAGCTTAAACCTGCCTGATGGTTTGTTTGTTAGAAGGGTGCGTCTTACTCATTTCAGACCTTCTGGGGAAAACACACAGCTTTCCCCTGTGAATCGGGTTGACATTTCACTCCTTCATCCAGTCATTCACTTGTAAGATACCCTGATGCACTCCCATCCCTCTTCCCTTACAATGTACTTGAGCATAGTATTATATATAATGTAACATAATACACTTTAATATAATTTCCGGCAGTATAATACAATAAAATACAATATAGTATAAAACGGTGCAAAATCGTATGGTACAGTGTATTATAGTCTACTATAATATTTAATGATGAATATAATAGTATCATAATGTTATGTGACATAATATAGTAAAATATACCATAATATATTATAATATAGTTTGTTCACTATACGACACTGAATATAATAAAATATTATTATGCATAAAATATAAAAATGTAATACATCACAATGCAATATAATACACTTTTAATTGTGTATTAAAAAAATACCTTACAATACTATATAAAACAATACCAAACATTGTCCCATAATGTAGTATAATATAGTACAATGTAATATAATATAATACCACAAAATATGACGTAATATAATATGATACAATTTAATAATATATGTGTAAAGTGAAATGTTTAGTATGGAAATGTAAATTTAGCTGATAATGATAAAGATTATAATAATGGTAACAATAGTAATAATAATAATAATAATCATAAAAATAATAATAATAATAATAATAATAATAATAATAATAATAATAGTAATAATAATAATAATACTTAAATACTACAAAATAATATAATATAACATAATATAGTATAATATATTTTAATTTAATATAATATAATACAATGTCATACAATATAATATATTATAAATCAATATATAAAATAACAGTTAATGTAGAGTTTCAGTTATGCTCTTCTATCTTCGCAATACTGCAGGAAGTAAAATATTTCTCTTCTAATAACAATAATAATATCCACAGCTATAAAAATAATATATGTTATTATTATTGATGACAAATTAATAATACTAACAATAAATATAATAATGAAAATAATAATTAAAAACAACATAATATAGTACAATTATATAATAAATAATATAATAAATAATAGAATGAATAAAATGATATGGTGCGATATGCTATGATATTATATTACTTCAATTTATATGTCATTTCTCATCCTCTCATTCTGCCATCAACGCATTCCATCGACCAATTGTCACCACAGATATACGTGTAGGCATAAAACAGGAACCAGTGAGGACCAAGCTCACCTTGTGACGACCTTGATATTTAGTTAAAATTTACTTTAAAAATGATAACTTATAAGGAAAACAAATTTATATTTTGCGCAGAGGAACGTAGTACTACTCATAATAAACCCTATAATATAATATAATATAATATAATATAATATAATACAACATAATGCAAAACAATATAACATAATATAATAGAATACAATATAATATAATATATATAATATAATACCATATAATATGATATAATGCAATGCAGTATAATACCATACAACATAGTATATAATAACATAAAATAGTGTAAGACGATAATATGTGAAATAATATGCTATGATACAATATAACAGTTAATGTCGCAGTGTAAGTTACGCTCTTCTAATAATAATAATAATAATAATAATAATAATAATAATAATAATAATAGTAATAATAATAATAATAATAATAATAATAATAATAATAATAATAATAATAATACATGATGTAATAAACAACAGAATTATATGTTGTAATATACTATGATAAACACTGCACTTTAGGATGGGCTTCAACCTACATGCCATTTCGCACCCTCTCATTCTGCTACTAACGCAGAAGGCGATAGCACCCAGTCGACGCCGTTCTATTGACCAAATGTCATCATAGACGCTCGGGGAGGCATGAGATAGGGACTTGTGAGGACTTAGTTATCTCACCATTTGACGACCAAGACAGAATAAGAAAAATGATAGACAGAAAATTACCTTTTGTTTCTTAATCAGCACGATTGTATATTGTCAGAACCTAGAAATTTCAAATTTAAACGACCAACCAATCTTGACACTTATTACAGGAAAGTGCATAATACAAACAGATACTATAAATATAATACATCCAATCAATATAACAGATTTGGAAAGTACCATAAATCTCTTGTCTAATCTAATTTATTCAAAGTCTGATAATTACTTAAGCCAAATAGCAAAACACAAAATTAGAGAACTTCATTCAAATTTCTTAGAAATTATGCCTAGGAATCGCAGAGTTAGAAGTCTCGAATCGATCGGAACAATATGGAAGTGGATAGGTGGAAGTCCAAACGCAACGGACCTAAGAATTATCAACCAAACCATGAACGAGCTGATAAGCAGTAACAACCAACAGTATAAAGTGAATGAGCAACTCGGAAACCGCCTCAAAGCAGTTACAAAAGCCATTAAAGAGGTGACGGAGAACAAAGCAGCAAACAAACTCGTATTAAATGAGATAGACACCATCGTCACGATAATGAAAATAGACATCATCAATAAACTTTTAGAAGACATTTCAGACGCCGTCATACTATCCAAAATCTCGTTAACCAGCAACAAAATTCTTTCATGGAATGAAATATCAATTGTTAAATCTATCCTTGATGATCAAGGCATAAGAACAGAGCTTCCAGATGAGGCGCTCAGTTTGGTAAAACCAATAATAGCCGTCAACGATGAAACACTATTGTACATCGTACGAATCCCACAAGTTAGTCAAGAAGAAGCATCAATAGTACGTATAATTCCATTACCCACGAAACAACAGATAATTACTCAGTACCCAAATTATCTGATAAAAACGAGAAAAACCTTATACTTGACGACAAAACCAGATGAATACATCCAACAAAAAACATTCATTAACCAGTTCTCCGACAGTTGTATACAACCCCTAATAGAAGGACGACGCGGTAAATGCATAACGAAAGAATCACCTCAAACTAAGACACAATTTTTAACAGACGATCTGCTACTCATAAGCAATGCTAAAAATGATCTGTTGCAGTCAAACTGCGGTCCAGATGATCGGAACATAACCGGAAATATTTTGATATCTTTTATAAATTGCTCCATTAAATATAAAAATCAAACTTTCTCATCGTATTCAAAAGCAATAACGTCGGAAATTCTACAAGGAGCAATGCACAACCTTTTGATAGATCAACAATCGGAGGAAAACGTCCTGGAATTGATAAACAACATGACAATAACCAACAGGAAGAAATTGGAACACGTCTACCTGATGCAATTCAAAAGTCAATTATGGAATTGGAGTCTGCTCGGTGGAATCTCCATCTCAATGATATTCACCATTACGATTTCTGTTTATGCTTTCCTCTATCACCGAAAACTATTATACAAAATTATTATTAAATTCGTGAAGAAAAGACGAACCAAAAGCTCATCACAGGCAAATCAACAAAATCAGGACGCATGAGGACATGCTTTTTCACCCCCCGGAGGAGTTACAATGATCCCGTCCATAATAACTGCTGACCCAACAGAACTTCATTAGTAACAACACCAGAAACACACGGGTGCCTACAGCAAGAAACGCTGACTAGACAGATCGACCATAGCAACGACGAGCGACGATCCCTGGAAGAAGAACGGAAGTCCACCGCCACATCAGCAGGATATCGATGAGACGCGTGCATCAGCAGAATAGGTTGGCGCAGGTAAAGCCATGATCGGGCTTAGGAGAGTCAGTTAATTGATTTCAGTTGAGGAGTACAGTTCGTGTACGGGTAGAAGTAAGACGTTTGTAATTAGTTAAGAGTTAATGTGAATAAAAATATATTTTTTTGAAACCCACGAGCCACGACTCGTTAATATATCTTATCGTTTTGATAAATGTAACATGACTTTCACTAAATATCAACAGTTTTCACATTCATTTTATGAGTTAAGTGAATATTTTCATAAATTTCGTGTATTCTACAAGCAGTGATAGTTCAAATGCTTTGCACATAATACTAGCGTACAAATTATGTTCAGTGTACTTTCTGGTCAAGACGTTAGCAAAACTGTGTCGACAATTTCTCTCGGTCTATTCGCTGTTTCGATTATTAAGGTACCATCAGCAACCTTTCCATCCAGTTCTTTATAAAATATGATGACCGAAACAATTACCTTCCGACGTGTTCGAATGAAAATAACGACTAAGTTATTACTTTGTAGCAATAGAAAAAGACAGGAAATAAGCGGTAATTTGTCAATAGGACCATTTCTCGGTTGAAACGCTCGATGTTTATATTTTTCTTCCCCATTGAGGTTTCTATGGCCGGTGAAAAATGAACGATTAATGGCCTATATATTTCGTAATAAAACTACAAGGATCGGCCCCATGGGGTTGTTCGAGCCATTAATGTGGAACAAGGCAACCAAAATATCTAATGATCGACATTTTCAATTAATCGTCACACTTTTGAATCCGCAAATGCACGAGAGTCTGCTTAGTCTTTATTATGAACCAACACCGAACACGCGAACCCAGAATATAGACTCTATTTATTGTGATTTGTATTTGTTTTGTAGCCGACGAAATTACGTCAATAGCCCAAATGTATGCAATTATATGTTTATACAAGCTTGCGATACAGATATCGATATTTAAGCTTCTTTTCGCCAAGCTTGTGTTCAAGTATTGGATGCAAGTAGTTATTTTTATAGCGTTTCTCTACCATTACTACCACTCTGTGATTTCGGTTGAAGCGATAAACTTTTTCTCATTATCAATCGAGTTCATCTTATATAAATAAGAAATTAATCTTATGCACTCAAAATTTACCCCGGGGTAGTTGTCAATTTCTCAGGCGAAACAACATAACATGGAATTGCATCCAATCTTTCCTGACACAAGATCAGAGCATAGCAATTAAAGTTTCAAATCGTTTTATGGCACTTTTTGTCTTGCTGTCTAGCAACAACCTACCTCTAGCAAGCTACGTGTAGGACTGAAACGTTAGCTATAATTTTGCTTATATTTATAGCTTCACGTGCTTCCAACAGCTTCGCTTTTGCATCAATTGACCAATCAGAGCGCTGCTTCCCCTTTGATATATCGCTTACTCCTTCAAAACCGTCGACTATGGCAGGGAAATCCGGTATGTCGGAGATTTTTTGCAGACAAAATAGGACACTGCTAGCTATTATTCAACATTTCAATGATATACAATTAAAAATACATGGCTATGAATATTCAAATCAATACGTAGAAATATTTCCAATCAAATGGTGACATGATATTATTAATTGATACAAAATTGACTGGGCTGTAATTGTTGAAAACCTGACCACATTTCTACGTGTTCCACATTAAAAACAAAACAATATGTAAGAGCGATTCACAAGTGGCATCAGTCGACTTTCACTGACATGGAACGGTTACGGAACAATAACATTAATTGTAAGCAATTCATATGAAGGAATACAAGTAACGTGAGTAATATTCTGTTAAAACAAATAAAGTTGATTGATCGTCTGAATCGTGTTCAATGCAGGCGTTTCCTGATGAAAACAAACCAATCTCATTTGCATTTGTGGTTGTAAGTGAGCTGTCAATATTTTCCTGTTTTTTTTAAATAAAAATGACAACCGCACAGAAAAATGCGCCACCTGCCCATTAGCCATCGTGGCGCGTGATCATGTTAAAGACATACCATTCAATCGGATTGATATGCTTCTGCATTCAACACACTCAACATCACAGCCGAAACCAAAACAACTCGATTCCGCCGAGCTCAAAATTTAATCAGATTCTCTGAGAGTAAGAGCGCATGCCCTTTGAGAATCGCACGATTCATGAGAGACTCTCGAAATACGAATGGTTTTATGCTTACGCGAGTGACTGCATGGAGAGCGAGAGAGAGAGAGAAGAACCAAAATTCGGAGAACTAATTCTTCGAGCGACATCTTCTGTTGCCTAGCGGAACGAAACTTGCGTTCAACTGTATGGTGGAAGAAAAACAAACCAAAATAATTCTCCGAAAGGAACGTGTTTGAATTAGGATTAACCAAACAAGTCAAAAGTCTCACATGAAAGAATTCCAATCCAGGAAAAGGAACCCATTAAAGTGTCGAAGATCAACAGGTTGGGCCAACCAGAAAAGGGGTTCTCAAATAAGTGTACCGGACCATGAAACAGATACAAATATTGACCATAAAAATTTGAACGATTGGAGGTGAGAAAACGAGCCGTTCGATCCAAATCAAACAGCCATAATCGTAAGCACATTCTTTTCCAAGTCGTTCTAGGGGAAAATAACCTGTTCTTGTGTCTGGTTTTCAAACGGTGCTTAATCCAATAATCACTTCCGCGGTCGTTGAAAAAACCAGACATCGGTAAAAGTCGAAGCCGACCACCAGCCGACGGTAATCAAATAGGATGTAAATCTTCGGTCGGATGGTTCTTCCATCAGGATGTCGACAGAAAAAAAAAAAACAATCTGTCAAGTACACCGCACTTGTGCCATAATCCACCCACTTTTGAAAAAAAAAAATATAACAATAAAGATAATTATTATTACATTAGTTTACTCAACTACAGCTCGGTGGGTGTATCATCCGCCGCTAGCAATCGACCCTTGTCACAGCCGCTAATGAACATATCGGTTTCCTACTTGATAAACCCTTTCTTTTTCCTTGCGACTCCGACGTTCGTCCTTTTCTGCGGCGAGGCACGGTTTCAGTTGGAAATTTTCAGAGATAAACGCAATCTACGGGATTGCTGTTGCATGGTTTCGGTGTTTTCTTTTCATCCTACCAATCAGGTTTGAATAGATTGATTGTTTTATCTCTGCAGCACAACTGAAAATGGGTGGAGAAAAACAGATTGATTTTATTTTTACCAAGAATTGAAATACTAGAAATTACTTCCCATTCGTTTCAGAAATTGTTACGCGGAAACTGATAATTTTGTTAACGGTAAATATGAAATATGACTTCTTTGGATGACACTGCATCCTGTATAGATTTTTGCTTAAATGAGGTAAACACATCGAAAAAGGCGGGTGGGTAATGTCAGAGACATAAATGAAAACTGTGAACACGAATAAAATGGACACGTTGCTTTATCTTTATCATATCAATAACCGTTCGTATTCTTTGATAGATTGTGTGAATCTTGCCACTTTTACTGGTTCACTTCCAGCATTGTAACGGTACATTTTCACTAAAATTTGACTCATTAACGACAACCATATTCTACAACACAAATCACGCAGAACAAAGGCAAGTGAAACAATACAACAATGTTGTTTTTTTTATAATAATATACTCGGTGGAGGAATGCTTCGCATAGTTCTTTGGAAATATTTTAATGATTCTAAGGTCGTGGACCATTTCGCGAATTATTTTAATTTTTAGTTAAAATTTGACAGTCGAAAAACTTACTTCGTTTGACAATGTATTGCAACTTTTTAGTGGGTCATTTTCTATGACTGAAAGTTTAAAATAAGCTTCACAGAAGTAATTTTCATTAATGGTCTGAAATTAGATTTATTTGGAAGTTTTTATTTCAGTGTCGGAAAACAACTATCGATCTGTCAAAAATAACCATGCTTTTGACAGATCGATAGTTCGATAGGTCGACTACGATAAAATAACTACTCGACTGTCAAATTTTAACTAAAAGTTAAAATGATTCGCGAGATGGTCCACAGTCTAAGAAGAACCGATTTGCGAAATTCATCCCACGTTCACAACTGTTGAGTACTTTTGGCCACCATTTACCATTACCAGAACCTAAGTTCTGTACATTCAGGAACATGATAAAATTTAAATTGAATTAAAGAACTAAATTCGGAACCTGATACACGCTCCAAATTCAGTTGCAAAATTCATGGTTCGGAATCCAGATCGAGAATTCAGTTCATGAATTTTGCTGTAGAATTCTGGAACAAAACTCATTTTCAGATTTCAGTTTCCGAATCTATTTGTAGAACTGAATTCCAAACCTGAATTAAGAAACTCCCAAGCTCGGAATTAAATTCTATATTGCAGGTTTTGAATTCTGCAAAAGAATTCTGAAACTAAATTTAGAAATTAAATTCTGAATTCAGGAATTAAAATATGGCTCAGAAGTCAGTTCCAAAGTTCTGGTTCGGACGTTTTATCCAAAGAATCCAACTCTCGTAATCAAAATATGAGACTTGTATTCTGGAACAAAACTTTGGATTCTCCAGATTTGAATTCCTGAGTCAGAATTCTGGATGCGAACTTAAATAAATTCAGCTCCAAAATCTAGTCAAGAAATCAACTCCAAAAGTCTAGTTCCAGAATCTAGAATTAGAATTTAGTTCCAGAGTTTTAGTTTGAATGTTTGAACAATATATTCTGGAACTAAATGCTGAAACATGAATCCTGTAAACAAGTTATAAACCATAAATAAAATTCAGAACTCAGGTGGACAATAATCCAGATTCTGAACTCAGTTCTTCCGAAAATTTTCACATTGGCAGTAGTGATTTACAACGATTTTTTCGTTTAATCAATAGTGCAAACAGATCTCGGTTGATTTTTCAGAAGGCCGTAAGAACAAGTGACAGTTTCTCTTTGTTTACTTTCTCTTGTATTAAGTACCAAGCGGTTTACACGTTTATCATTTAACTCTTTGCACAGAATGTCCGAAACTTCCGACTTTCAAACTGAACTGTGAAATCCAAGAAAATCTTTTCAATCACATCACAATAATCGAAAGAGAGAGTGAACAAAGAGAAACTGTCACTTGTTCTTACGGTGTTCCGAAAAATCAACCGAGAGATGTCAGAAATAAAAGTAAACTCGGAGTAGAAGAAAAACGATTTCAAAGTGATTACTACTACTTTTTTTACTGTAAACTACGATTAAACATAGAAAATCTTCAGAAATTTGTGAAATTGGATAAGGTTGGGTTTTTTTCTGAACAACATTGTTTTAAACAGAAACCCGTGCAATGTTGATTTCTCGAGTACTACTGTAAACCCATCGAGTACTATTTATTTTGGATACTTTATTTGTTATTTCCAGGCATTGGAAAAATCGTTACAAACCAAGTATAATTCTCCATTCTAAATAAACGTTAGTTTTCGCACAACAAATTAAGATCAACATTACCACCTCAGAGTAAAAACTTTTTCTTCCACTGCTACTATAATTTTTCAAAATAATTTGGCCGTTTCTTAAAGAAATCGTTAAAAAAGTGAAGTAATTAAATGTTCCTGCCGATTTGACAGCTCATACTGTAAGTATCATCACTAAGCAAGCAGCGTCATGAATTTTCTTCATTGTTTCCAAAAGTTTGAGAACTTTTGAGTTATTTATGGTTATTTCATAAATTAGTACAACTCGAAGTTCACGATTAAATTCTACCCATTCTTCCACAGAGCAAATTTCGAAAAGGAATCGCAAAAGCAAAACATTACGGCGTCGTGATGTGAAACTGGAACAAACGTAATCCCAGCAAGCCGTTCTAGTTTTCATTTATTCGATCGAACAGTTCTATTGTCAAATTTAAGACTGGTTCCATTTTTTTCTATATTTGAACACGGTTAGGCCATGTTCAGGAGTGTTCTAGTTCTAGATGCATCATTTATGTCAGTTTTAAAATTTAAATTCGGAAATTATAACAAAAGAAACTGGCAACCCCAGCAGTGTTTTACGTCATGTTTCAAATATAGATAAATATAATACGCCTGGGTCCCATACATATGTGTTGTTAATAATTGGTTCTCTAAAACCTAGCCTATTCTATTGGTCTGTCCAGCTTTGAAAAGGGGAATTAGGCGAGAATGTTTCTAACTGGCAACTTTACTTAAGGTTATTATGCTTATACCTATTTTGTTATAATAGTTTTGTTTACAAATTTTGTGATTCGAACATATCAAAATCGATTTGTCGTTTTTTTCAAATTTTCATATCACTCGTGATGCTGAAAGTGATCAAAATAATGAAATACTCTGGTCGAAAATGTTCTTCATCAGACCTTAATGACGTTGTTCCATTTGTAAAATATTAGAATATATCAGGTGTTTTACGCGTGATTTAAAGTATCTCACTTATAGCAATGCCGGAGCAGATGATATGAGTTCTAGTAATTTTTCATGTTTCTAAATACAGTTTAATATTTCTATGATGATTATAATTTTCTCCTTGAATTGTTGCCAGTTTTCTAGACATTCTTGTCACAATGACAGTGTACCTTGACAGTGTACTATTCGTATTAGGTAGGACTGCTCGAATAAATAAAACTAAAACGGTTTGCTGGGGATATGTTCGTTCCAGTTTCAGTGCTTCAGTTTTTTCAAGTAAACATTACATACCTGTAGAATACTTCTACTCCGCATTGAATAACAACACATTTTATATTTTGTATGAAGAAAACCTCCAATTTACACACTTTTTTGTATGAAACAAAAACAACAGAAAGAGTATTTCGTTCAGTTTGCTGTCCAACAAACGCTCAACGCCAACAACATGCAACCGAATTTTCAGATGTGTACACGAGTAAAACGCAGCTGCGGTTGCCAGATAATCGTTTTTTTTTACATTTTCTTGTAGTTTAACACGGACTCGCATCGGGCCGGGTCGGGTGTATGATGGTTTTATGTGTGAATAAATTTCCCAGTTGTTTTTCTTGTGAAAAAAAAACTTTAAACGCGTTTTACTGAAAACCAATTTATCGAAGTCCGTGAACACGATCCTGCAAAATCTACTGAACCGATTCTTTTCAAACTTGGAACATACTTTCTTGGTAAAAATGTCTCCTCGCTACGTTTTTGAATTCTTTCCATTTTCATATTATGGTAGTTTTTCACCTCAAAATTGGCGGAAAATTTAGCGTAAGATCGCGTTTTTTGCTTATATATATGCCACGAACTGTTAGAAAATCAAATTAAATAACTCGTACCTTGGGTAAGTTTAAGAACATTTTTGATTTTAGATAATTCTACGCCGAGTTATCGAGATTTTGGAGAATGCTTTGTTACCGCATTTTTTTTTTCAAAAGTAATATTATTCGGAAATTTGACTTAATATTTTTTAAATGATGCTTTATAATGGAAAAAAAGTTTTAATAAATTTGCTTAAAAAAAAGTTTTTTTTGATTCAATTATCCCTTACTCCCCGCTTATTAGCAAATTTCCCTTGATACTCGAATTTTTCGAATACGATATTTTTTGCCGTTCATGAGCACTATTCAGACTTACCGTATAAATTATTGTTTTATTTACAGAATTCTGTAAACCGACTTGAGTGAAACTGAACTTTGGGTGATCAATCACACAAATTCAGTTAAATAAATTGCATTTATCGAACAGTTGATTATTTCTGATAATTGCCGAAGAATATCGTGAAAAGATTTACCGAAAATCCAAATCAAATCTTAGTGTGGCGAGAAAAAGAATTAAATTAAGATAAATTCTTACTTGAAACTAATTTTATATTAATCAAAACAAAGGCTTCTTTTACTATTCACTGGTGCGATATCTGGATATAATTTATTCCAACATTGAATAAATCCACAAATTTCAGCCAATTTGACCGATAGTCACATTTTCAAAGCGTCATTCAGTGCCACTTCTGCTCTAAGTCGATACACACCAAAATAACGCACTGAAATCGTATCGCGCTTTACATTGAAAACGATCGTACAATTGGGAAAACTGTGCGCGTGTATTATAAAAAATATGACAGGCATTCGGCACCAACAAACCAGTCTTTATTCTGTTGGGGTTAATTGAAAAGTACAATTTATTTCAACAAGCCGAATAACATCGAAGAACTCGAAATAAATGACATACAAAACTGGTGGTTTATTTGTGAAAATCAGTTGAAAAATGGCAGAGTTATTCAATATTGAAATAGGATACATCCTGTTGGCGCACCCTGTAAATTTTGACAGTTAGGTTTCAGGGCTATAGAAATGAAAGTTGAAGAACTGATCAAAGCATCAATTAGCACTGTCTTAAAGTAATTCTGATCCGAAATTATGATTTTCCCTTTCGTTAATAATTAATGTACTCCAAAGAATTATAAAATTTATCCAATCCGACGATTTCATCCTCCTTATTCAGGCAATCAAAATCGGAGTCTAAAATCTAATCAAATTGATGAGTGCCAAATCTCGTTTTGTGGGACTACGGGTCTTTGCAAATGCCATAACGATGAAACAGAAACATTGGTTTGATTCCGAATTTTTGTACTCATGAATTTGCGACTGATTCCGTCCCGCATCCCGAGGTTGAGTTCCATACCGACGCACACAGACCCATCCAAACACACGCGCTCTCTAGGGAACCTCTCGAATTTCACTCGGTTTATTGCGAAATAGCATTGCGTTATGGACCAATTTTGCATCCAGCATCCAACATCATCCAGCAGCTAGGGTTTCGATCGTCCAACTAAATGTGATACTCGGAAAACCGAAATGCGGTTGCCGGGAGGGGCTTCCCAAATATAAAATATGATGGAATTTAATTCGACTCCACTTGTTTTCATTCATTTCAATGAACAGAACTCAGGACTCAGTTAGAAGGGAACGAGGTAGATGCTTGGCCGCTCTGTAGTTATACCGAAATCACGTCATCGAGTTAATCATTTTATATTTTGTTTTAGCACATCAAACTAACTATGCGTGTCTATCATCAGTACTTACTCGATTCATCTCGTTCGACGCTTCCGGGAATTGATTCGGAATTCGCAACAATTATCAATAGCGCAAGTGACCCGAACCGACAGAGAATCGATGCATAACGCTTATCGTTTACAGCTTTGAATTTGGTAATGGCTTTTTAATTGGCACGCTTAGACTTGGTGCCCAAATAAAACAAATTGGCAGAAAAATTAGGAGTAGGTTATGCCATTCGAGCTATATGTAAAGCTCGAGAGGATGGTTATTTTCGACAGATCGATGGTTATTTTCCAACACTGGAAAAAATCTTGCAATTAAAATTCTAATTTTAATTCTTTAGTTGAAATTATGTCCAGTGGAAAATAAACCCAAATAACTTTCCGTCAGTCAAATTTTGAAATGGGCCGCAGTTTTAGTTATTTTTAACTACTCGACCCAAAACAACCAGGTTTCAACCAAAAGTAAAAATTAACCGCGAAATGGTTCACAGTCTAATGGCGTTTTCGTTTTTGATTTGCACTACACCGGTGCAGTGCTACACTGAGGCATGAATAAACGAACAAAAATGACGAAAACATAAACAGTAACCATTGACTACAATAAACGATTCCATTGCACAGAGCTACACCAAACTTTTGATGAGTGCTACACCAGTGGTATCGGGGCAGAAAAAGTGTAGCACTGGTGTAGTGCAATTGGCAAAAACGAACGGTTTCAGCGCAGCTTTCGCTACACCGGTGTAGTGCAATTTAAAAACGAAAACGACATAAGTTGCAATATGAAAAAAATCTCTGTATTTTGCTGCATATCGAGTAAATTTTGAAACAGAAAAGCAAAATTATTACTACAAATCTATTCAATCGTTATATTGTTATCTTACGAGGCATTCTAGTGAATGGAAGTTACGAAATATTGTATGCGATATGTTTACATATGTTTACCACAGACTAACAGACATGACAGTATGAATAAATTCTTATAAAAAATAATTTTTCGTGATGCACTAGCTCCATCTATATTCTACTGCGCGAACTATTTACTATCTGTACACCCCTTGTGTTATGTAAAAGTTTTTTACTAGTTGGTTTCCCCTCGTTTGTCAACACCGATCAGCTGCTTGCAGGGATGCCTGATTTCATCGAAATATTTGAAAATGAATCGTCACAATAAATTATTGGATTACATTGATAATATATTTAACTTTTTCGCGATGTTGGAAGGTAATCATTTATTTGACTCAACGTTGTTCATCTAGACTATTTTTCATTGTGTTGGTAGTTTTCACCCGAAATTAAGTGGCGGCAGACCAGAAGCAAGTAAATATTGTAACAAAACGGGTTCGATTTTGTCTTGCGTTGGAGGATGAGAAGTAGGCACAATTATGTATATAGTTTTGGCAATATGTATTAAATCTGTATCCTGCATGAAATTCGCATGGACGTATACAAATCAATACATTACAGGTAATTCTGTATGAATGGCAACTCTGTTGGTAAATGAAAAAAATAAACACAGTCTAGATGACAGACAAGATGTTTTTGATAGGGTAACGTGGCGCCATCATGACACATGTGAGTACTGTCCCAAACAAAGGAATATTCGAAATGACCGTTAATATGATTGAAGAATCTAATTTGAGTGTCCTGTCTGTTAGTCTGTGTGTTCCTTCCAAACATGCACTGTTGATTTTAACCGGCATTATTCAATGTTTATCGACGATTTTTAACGAACGGTCAATAAAATTGCATTATTACTAATGTCGTTTTCGCTTGATGCCAAACCTAATCCAGTTTCCACTCTAACTGCTTTCAAACCGTTTGTTTGAAGTTAGTTTCGAACCTAGTTTTAACGTTGTTGAGCTGAAAATCGAGTCAGTTTCGAACCTGGTTTTTATATCAGGTTTGCTCAAACCCCCGTTGCTAAGTGCGAACCCAACATAGTTTCGTCAAAAGTGTTTGTTTGATGAAACTACCCTGGATCAGTTTTTGTTTTCTCAAGCGAAAACGACATAAGTTCGCTGGTTTACGATTACTGATCCAACATTTTTTTATGGACCGTATGGGACATTGTAATCTTTAGTTTATCTTCGTTTTTTCGCCTCGAACAGTCATCGGGCGCGGTTCGCTTTTTCGAGCGCTCCGCAAGTAATTTATATTTATTTATTTTTTTGACGCGTAGTCTACGTCGCGCGCGGGCCTTTTTTTTTTATATAGCCTTTCGGACAAATTTTATCTAGAATAATGAAGTGCGGTGTAAAATCGTGTATTAATATTGACGATCGCTTCCTTTGGAAATGCGAATTCTGTGAAAAATCGTACCATTCAGCCTGCATCGGCGTGCAGCGGCATCAAGAACACTTTATTCTGGCATTTATGGTACCAGTGTGTGCCGACTGTCAACATTTAATAAGGACAGGAGCTGAAACTCTAAAACTACTTCATCTACAGGAGCAACTTCTAAAGCATACAAAAAATCAAACGGAAACGTATCACCGGACCACTGCAGACATGAAAACACATTACCTGGAAATATTCGACAGTGTCGAGCGCTTGCTCATCGACGTGAAGCAGTCATTGTCCAGTATCAGCAGAAACGACCACAACATTTGCGGTAAAGTAGGTCAGCGCATGCAGTCATTCGAGGCCTCGCTACACAGTGCCATAAAAAACGTTAGCGATTTTAGTAAAGTAAATGACCAGCATATCAAGGAAATGAGCGAACGGCTTCTTCGCCTCGAAGAAAAATTCTTACGACCTACCAAATCTGAAGTCCCTGCAATAATACCTAACACTATTCTGGAAGAATTGAGAGTTGAAGTCAAAGCAATATCGACTTCAATCTCCAGTATAGGAACCAAAGACCAAAATACCAAACCTAAGTCTCTAGCTGAAGAACTCAAAGAGAAGGAAATTCAAACATGCGACAGTGGCTGGCGCTTCATTGGTGGTAAAAAAATCTGGAAACGAGACTGGAGTGAGTATGACAAGAAACAGCGCACTCGACGGCTGCAGGAAAAACAAGCAGAAAAGGCAAACTTCAGACGAAAACATCGGAAGCGGAAACAACAAAATAATACAAATTACAGTATACGCAGTAAAAACAACAACTACACCAACAACAGCAAACACGACAACAACAACAACAGCAACAACAACAACAGCAACAACAACAGCAGCAGCAACAACAACAACAACAACAACAACAACGACAATAATGTGCACTACAACAGCAACTTGAACACTAATAGTAACAATACCTGCCACAACAATAACAATAATATGTCATTACAATATACCTTACCCTTGGACAAAGACTTACTAGCAGCTGCACGGGTTCAATTCTCCGGGAATCCAGGTGCAGATATTGCCTCAAAATTCATAAATTTTCAAAAAGGTGAAACAATCAACCCTTACAAAGGAACAAGAAGTATTCAAAACAACACTACTCCGGTCTTAGGAAGTAATGACATCAAAGCTGCACCACCCACATCTCCAATATCACAGAATATAAATACGTCTGCAATATCACAGGACATGAATACAGACAGCCAATTCGAAATTGATCCAATGCGTCCTCCCATTGTACGTCTTACTTCACAATCTGCAAATGGCGACGAACGCTTCTTGAAAGCAAGACTTCGTGACCCGAAAATAATGCACGTCGTCCGTCTGTATTTGTCGTACATGAAAAATCAACAACCTACAGTATGCATCGAGGGTATGACACCAACTAGTATAAAAATGCTATTAGCATCAGAAGGTCTTCCAACAACACCTGACCACCTCCTACGAATCTTCATCGAAGTGCATCAGGAATATGGAATGAAACCTAAGGAAGCGCTGGCCGACCTGGACTCTTATGGGAAATTTTTGACAAGTGAACGCATCCGCCGACTCCAACTAATCCGGGAAGCCGAACACAATTTTACAAGGCCGAATTTTCGGAAATAACGACGCCCCTTGACGAAGGAATAGACACAGAAATTAGTAATGTAAGTATTCCAGAATTCTCAAAAACTTCTTCGCTTCATAGACAAAATGTGACTGAAATTTTGGTCTATTGCCAAAATTTCAACCGCATGAAAAGCCCAGCCAAAATGAAAGAAATTCATCAAAATTTAATAACCTCCTCTTTCGACGTAATACTTGGAACTGAAAGCAGCTGGGATGAAAGTGTTAGAAGCGAAGAAGTCTTTGGAAATAATTTTAACGTATTCCGGCACGACCGAAATTTATCTCTCTGTCAGAAAAAATCTGGAGGTGGAGTCCTCATAGCCATAAACTCTTGCTATACTTCTGAAGAAATTATTACTCCTAAATATAAAGAATTTGAGCATGTATGGGCCAAAGTCTCAATATTGGGAGAAGAACATATTTACTGCTCTGTCTACTTCCCACCCGAAAATGCGAACAAATTCGCTTTTGAATTATTCTTTCAATCTTTAGACACAATTATTTCGAATATGGAACCTGCAGTAAAGCTTCATATTTTTGGCGACTTCAATCAACGTAATGCGGACTTCATTTCTGACATTGAAAATGAATCAATCTTACTTCCAGTCGTAGGAGAAAACGCAACATTGCATTACTTTTTCGACAAAATTTCTAATTTTGGCCTGCATCAAGTAAACTCCGTAAAAAATCAACAAAATGCATATTTAGACCTTCTTTTCACAAATTGCACAGAAGACTTTTGTGTGAACGCATCAAACCTGCCATTATGGAAAAATGAAGCGTTTCACACTGCAATTGAATATTCATTATTTACACACAATGCATCCCTTCCCTACGACTTGGAATATGAGGAAGTGCCGGAATACAATAAAATTGACTTTGAAGAAGTCAAGTGTAGACTAAGTATAATAAATTGGCGGAACATACTGAGTACAGAAGGAAATGTCGACGTCGAAGTAAACAAATTCTATCACATTATAAACAAAATATTAGCCGAAACTTTGCCCATGAAAAGAAGAAGAAAAAATCATAACAGCAAATTACCTGTATGGTTCAATTCACAATTAAAACATTTGAAAAATAGGAAACAAAAAGCACACAAAACTTACAAACAAGAAAAAAGTGACGCTCATCTTCAAAATTACTTAAATCTATGCAATCAGCTCAAAATAGCAATTAACACAGCACACGAAGAATACAACCGCAAAATTGAAAACGAAATAAAGACTTGCCCTAAGAACTTTTTTAACTACACAAAAACTAAACTAAAAAGCAACAATTTTCCATCTCAAATGCACCTCGACGAACATGTAGGGACAAATAGTACAGAAATCTGCAATCACTTTGCAAATTTTTTCCAAGAAGTATATACATCTTATTCAGAAACTGACCGTGACCGTGAATACTTCTCTTTCATACCTGCATTTTCCAACTCCATCTCTGTAAACTATCTATCAGAACATGACATTTCGACAGCACTGAAAAACTTAGACGCCTCAAAAGGGCCTGGACCTGACAGTATACCACCAATATTTTTAAAAAATCTTGCTGAAGAACTTACACTACCACTACAACTACTTTTTAACTTATCACTTAATAAATGTACTTTTCCTAAAGCATGGAAATCTTCTTTTCTTGTACCAATATTTAAATCTGGTGCAAAATCTAACATTCGGAACTACCGTGGAATAGCCATTATCTCATGCATTCCAAAATTATTTGAAAAAATTGTAAACGAAAAACTTTTTCATCAACTTAAAAATGTAATAACAAACAAACAACATGGCTTTTTTAAAGGCCGCTCAACTACAACAAATCTCTTAGAATTTATGACATTCACTCTGAATGCAATGGACGCCGGAAACTACGTAGAAACTCTTTACACTGACTTTAGCAAAGCCTTCGACCGTATTGACATACCTTTACTTCTACACAAACTACAAAAATATGGCATAGAACATACTCTTCTTGAATGGCTCAAATCATACTTAACGAATCGTGTACAGGTAGTCCGCTTCCAAAACATTCTGTCTGAACCAATTAATGTAACTTCTGGCGTACCTCAGGGTTCTCACTTAGGGCCTCTCCTTTTCATTTTACATATAAACGACATTTCCTTCATACTCAAAAATCTGAAAGTGCTTATATATGCAGACGACATGAAACTCTTCATGGAAATTAAAAATATCAACGACGCTGTAATATTCCAGAACGAAATCAATCTATTCCACATTTGGTGCTGCAAAAGTCTACTCCAACTCAATGTAAAAAAATGTAACTCAATAACTTTCAGTAGGAAAAATGAAACTATATCCACAAACATACATCTAGGAAATCAACTTGTAGAAAAATGTAAAATTGTAAGAGATTTAGGCGTAATCTTAGACTCCAAGCTCACTTTTGTTGAACACTACAATACCATAATCAATAAAGCTAATAGCATGCTGGGCTTTATTAAACGCTTCAGTCATAACTTTCAGGACCCATATACAATTAAATTATTATACACTACATATGTCAGACCTATTTTGGAATATTGCAGTCTAGTATGGAATCCATACAATATTATTCACGAAGAACGCATCGAATCTATTCAAAAACAATTTCTTTTATATGCACTTCGTAAATTAAACTGGACAACATTCCCTCTACCATCATATGAAGCACGCTGCATGCTCATCAATATACAAACACTTAAAGAACGCCGCGACTTTGCAATGCTTTATTTTATCAGCGACATTATTTCTCAACGCATTCAATCAGCTCCATTATTATCGCAATTAAATTTTTATATACCTAGCCGTCAACTACGTTCCAGGAAATTATTTTTAGAAAAACAAGCTAGAACAAATTATGCAAAATACAGTCCAGTCAATCGAATAATGCGCCATTACAATCAATACAGCGAACATCTTGACCTTACTATGTCAAAAAATCAAATCAAATCTCAGCTATGTCGTAGAAATAATGCGTAGTATGTAAGTGAACATTGTAAACAATTTATATGTAGTCTACATTTGCTTGACGAAAATAAATAAAAAAAAAAAAAAAAAAAGAAGTATTATTTTCATTCTAGCGTTTGAAATACTCTAGAGAATCCAATATAAATAGAGAAAAACATCATATACACCATCTCGTTAAAAAAAAGGTAACGAATTCAATACTGTTCAACAGTTTCCGTTTAGCATGCACCAAAATCAGAAATCTCGGGTAATTTTTCAAAAGAGCGTATACGCAAGTGACAGTTTCTCTTTAATCACTCTCTCGTTCGATTATTGTGATGTGATTAAAAAAATTTTCTTTGATATTACTATTCTGTTTGAAAGTCGAAAGTTTCGGGTATCATTTCATGCAAAGAGTTGAGTGATAAACGTGGAAACCGCTTGGTAATTAATAGAAGAGAAAGTAAACAAAGAGAAACTGTCACTTGCTTACACGCTCTTTCGAAAAACTAACCGAGAAATGTCAAAACTAATTAAGCATGATGCCCACTTAGAGGTGGGAACTTTTCTATCTTTTAAGGGCACGTTAGGAGTGTTCCACACTAAGAATCATTTCTATCTATTTTTTTCGTTATCCAAAATTGTGGAGATGCACTTTAGTTGATTTTGGGTAGGTTTTGAACCAAAATTAGGATGCGACTGGTAAGAGTGCAGTTCAAGATGCATAATTTATACCAGTTTTAAAATTTAAATCTGGAAATTATAACAAGAAAAACTGGCTGCAGAATTTGCTCTTAACATTCAAAAATGATCAATTTGAGTCGAAGCTCAATTGTTTCTTTCAAACCGAACTGAAATTTAAAAAGAAAATCATTGCGTTTCCTAACTGATTCCGATTCAATTTCAGCAACCGATTTGGACTAGATATCCGTTGTTGCACCTGAATCGAAATCCTGTTAGATTTCGTAATGAATTGAGTCTCAAATTGGGTACAATTGCGTTTCAGGTACTCAAATTAACGAGCCCACATTATCGAAATGACTGAATGCGCAATGAATTCTTACTCGACTGCATGATTTTTCAGTGCTCGATCGGTTCAGTGCTAGAATTGACAGTGACATTATAAATGTCATTGAATATTCGCTCATTTTATGAATGTGTTAGTGTAAAATTTAGGCGACTTAAGTCATTTCACTACACTCCAGTTAGAGGAATGGATGATGCTGACTAAGGTAGGCCGTTTTATGAATTCCCAGCGAAATTCAACAGTTTATGTTGGAATTCTAAGAAGAACTGGTTATTTACTAGTTCTGTATATCCGAAAAACATGAAAATTTCAATTTGTATATTCAGTTATGTAATGTTTTCATTTAAAAATAAACTGAAAATCAGCACGAAAACGTGCAAAATCGGGCAAGAAGAAGAAGACGAATTGACAATTCTGGCCGCATCTTCTCACTCAATTTCGACAGATTTCCGAACTAACCGGTTGTAGGCAAAATTCATTCGGAATCGGTTGTTGCACTGGAGTTGGAATTGATTCGGAATTCCACATGATTTCCACATGGAATTCCGAATGAAAATTTTTCGCCGATTCGGAATTGATTCGGAATCGATTTGGATCTGATAGTGTGGAAGAAATTGGCACGTATCTTAACGACTCACATGAAAAACTGACTGCGTGAACCAAAAATTTCGGCTTGAAGTTCTGACAGAATTCCTTCAAAGATGCTGGCAGATAATTTCGCATATAGTTGCCGGAATATAACCGTATTTCTGACAGAATATCTATATTTCTAGCAGATGTCATACATTTTAATTTTATGTTTGGTAAATTTTTCCAGTAATTCCGTAATTCTGTAACAAATGCAGGGAATGTTTTAATGATTTCGTGTTATACTGTGAATTTTGCGAAGTTTAAAAATTATGGTTTTTTTTTAAATTATGCAAATATTGATAATATGGACGATCTAGCGTTGTGTTTCACAGCTGGAGGCGACGTACGTGTGCGAGGATAAGCAATTTTAGCTGTTAAAATACAAGGGAAAACAAATTTCTACTTGTCAAATCATTTATAGCTTATTTACAACGTCATTTGTTCAAATGAAAAGTTAATTTTAGTGTGAGAAAAATCATTTTCTACCTCTGTTTTTCCACAGTACCCAAGATTCTGTTTTAAACAAAGATAATTTTCATTTCCGAATATGCGATATTATGATCCGGTTTGTTTACCGCTTTTTGGATTTATTCCTCTAGCGTTTAAAATAACCTCAACCGAACCGACCTAATTCCGGATCTCGATATTGGTCAATCACCTTATAAAAACAAAAATTATTACACCAAACAAAAGAACATAATTTTTCTTACATTTTAAAACAATTAAAGCAGTTCTTAAGACAGGTCCTAAAATTCTACAAAATAATTGAAATTATTTGAGTTCTCCATAGCAGCCTGTGTAAAATTCAAAATTCAATCGTCATCCTAAGTAAGGTTCAAATAATGAAAATAAGATGGCGCGTCAGGTAAAATTAGCTTTGACTTAGATTTCCAATAGACTTTGAAATAATAACAAACTTTTAAAAATTTGTTGAATTTTTCTACACTTTGCTAAAAAATTTTTTTATTTTGTTAATTTAAGCCATTTTATTAAATTTCGTGTTTACTGAAATATTGCAAGCAATGAACGAACTCTGTTCAAACTAGATCGAAAGGTAATAATTAAAATCATTATAAATAATGCAAATTTAATGAAATGCATTACAAAAAACTAAAACACAACAACAACAACGATTTAATTTCGTTTTTTCACTTTGCTTAATCCTCTCGGTTTTCCTCCCGCGAATGTGCAATAATTTCACGCACGGCCACTTGTAGCACGCCTGCATGCCCATCTAAACTCTAACGATCGTTCCTTTTCTCCCCCTTCGTATGTCCGATCATTTCATTCTTTTTTTTTTCTCGGATTCTACCCCATTCATATCGGCAACGCTCTCGAGAGCAGAACAACAGACAAGTGGCACAAGGCAGTAACAGAAAAAAAAGCAGGCTTCCGAAACACGATCGCTCGGACGGCATCGGCATCGGCCTCAGTGGCGGCTTATTGACTCGCTCGCTTAAGTCAGTCGTGTATCGGCATTTGTTCGACGCGGACGTTTTTTTTTTGGTGCGTTTGTTGTAGATGTGGTGTGGATCTTTTTGTATTGCTTCCGAAGCGCCATCTATAAGTCAGTTATATCGGTTGTCTGTTTTGGGGCTGTGAGTGAGTGATTCGAATGTGCCGATTAGCTCGATCGAACCGTCAGTCGTTGGTTGACCACCGTCGGATTAAGTCGTTCGTAGAGTTTTCAGATAACGGACAAATTGGAGCAACATTGGTTCAGTGATTAAAGTAGTGATAAGTAGGAAGCACTGAAGTGGAGAAAAGAGGATCAGTGAGAAAATTTGGTTCGACATTGGAAGGCCGCCGAAGAGGATTCGATTACCGATCGAACAGGATCAGGTATTTTGCGGCCGCGCGGTTATCGAGCTCCGGACCGGAAGTATGGAGTGTCATAAGGAGCCACAGTGTTCAGGTTCCAGTGTGAATTCGAGACGGTGAGAAAAGATTCAGTGCGGTTACTCTGGACAACTTCGAGTACAGAAGAAAAAACAGGTGCGATGTTGATTCAGTGCAAGAAGTGAATTGGAAGAAAAAATTCAAATCATCGACGGAAGAAATAGGATCTGAAACCAGAAGCGGGAGCGGTGAAAGGTGTGATTAGAAATGCAACGGATTTTAACCGCTCGCAACACGGGCTTGTGGGCAGTATTGATCCTGACGTTAGTTTCCGAGTGCTGGACGGGACACGTGGCGCCAACTTTGACAGAGGTAGAACTCGAGGACGACTACCTGGTCGCCACTAACGAACTGGAGCAGCAGTGTATTCATCGCTGTCCCGATCAGGTTAGTTACGCACGGAATTGAACTCGACTTGGTGATAAGTTTTGAACTGTATTTTTTTTCTTCTTCCAAAGAGCTGGGTGAGATTATTTTCCACAGAAAACGACTCTCAAGACTGACAATCTTCAACAGCCGAGCAGTGATAAAGCAATCGGCTAAATACGTTCAGTTGTCAGTAGAAACGTTACAAAAATATGAAAACAAAACGGTTTTATTTATTTTTTTCACTGAACAGAACTGTCTTCTACTTCCCAACTCAACGGCTAGCGTGCACTCCATCGGGGCGATAAGGATGAGTCGAAGGTTTGCGTTGGCGCTTGGTGAAGAAAAGCGCACGCGATCCTCGAGGCAGCCGGTCGTGATCGCCTTTAACTTTTCGGAAGAAGGGTTATTGTTATTGCAAACTTTGTGCTTGTGGCCGTAACTTCAAATCGCTTACCAAACGTTGTTTGAATCCGAAACCAGTGGTGCCACTGGTTCTCAGATAAAGATACACCCTGAACAATGGTGTGATAAAATGACGACGCCAAAGCCGTTGTCTTTGAATTATGACATCTCTGTTAGAGCATTGAATGGTAGTGTAAACATGTGGCGCGCAAAATGCCGCGACCATTAATCGGATCGGTTCTTAGCAAATGTGGCAAACCCAAACTCATAATAAACAAGTGTTAGAGATTAGAATGCGGACCGATGCGGCCGAAAGAATTTGAATTGAAAGATTGTACGTTTTTCACTTTTTTTTGACTGCTGCTGCTACTGCTGCTGATGTCGCAATCAGTCCCAGCTGTGTGACAATTCGGAGAATCCAATGAATGTCCACAATTCGAGATGAGATGAGATGCCGAGAGGTTTGAGTATGCTTTTAATTGAATCAGCAAAATATTACCAATGGGATAACCATAAGAGCCTCTGGACCGAGAAAAGTGGATTTGATTTCCAAAAAAACTCCAACTCCGACAGTAGAAAACCAACTCGGAATCGGTTGTTGCATCTGATCCGGAATCTATTTGGAAACCATACTAAATTCCGATTCAAATTCCAGACGGATAAACTGGGAACTGAGCTGGAACTTACACGGAACGAATATTAACCGATGTGGGTACAGTTTCGTAAGGTTTCTGGCAGCCGCTAGAAGCCTGACAGGCAGCTGTCCAAAAAACTCGAGCGATATTCAGCTGTTTTTCAAAGAAAGGTGAATCAAATTACAAAAGTAGACAAATCGAGTTTTCTACCAATAAATGCTTTCAAATGCTACTGTTTTCGCCCTCTGTGGTCCATGCCAACATACTTGACTTCATTTGCTAGAAAAAAGGACGAAACTATTTATTTTCGTGATTTTAGATCGTTTCAGAACTTTTTATTACTGTAAATAATAAAAGAGACCCTCAGATTCATCTTAATCGCGAAAACTAGCCAATTTTACGGAAAACACTGGAGGGCGTAAGTTCATTATTCACACAGGAGGCATAGAAGTAAACAAATCGAAAAAGGGCGAAACTCTTCATGTTGATTCAGTTCAGTTGATATAGAAGGAAAACGGAACAGTTTGCAAACCTTTTAAAGATAAACCAACCGTTCATCGACTTATCAAAAATTGATCTGAGAATATGCGATAATTTCTAAATAGAAATTGAAACCAGAATCGAAACATTCAGCATTCCATTTGCTGTCTAAATTACACACTAAAATAACATTGGTTAATTTAAACAATTTACTGGGGCGCAAAGTAATCCTTGGGACATTTTTTTTTGCTCGCCCAAGTCCGCTTTCCAGAGATGGAGTTCAGCTTTGTTTTTATTTTGCTCACTAAATCAACGATGGGGGCGCAAATTTTCTGTTTTGCTCCGGGTGCCAAATTTCCTCGGCACGCCACTGGGCAGATGGAATCAGCACATTTCGTTGGAAACATTTTCCTTACATTTTATCGGTATTGTAGTATAATGTATAGTTCCGATGTAATGTAAATCATATTTAATACCAATCTTATGCAGTTAGGATTAGAGTGTAGGATGTACTGCTATGTTACCTGTTTGCAATCAGCGTGTATGAGAAGCTGACCTTCCTAGCAACACTGTACCCCGGAAGTTGTGTTTACAAGGAAGTCAGAGAAAATCATTGTACAGTTAACCTCGATCGCGCACACACGTAAAATAAAGTCCGTGCGAAAACTACGTGTCCGTATTTAATTTTTTCTGCTACAGTATAAAAAATCCTCGGAGCTGCATAAAGCTATCAAACTCGTCATCGGTATCAGAGTTGCCAGGTTATTTTTCCAAAAATCTGTCAAAACTCAAAAATTTATCTGGATTTGTCTGGATCTACTATATACCAGGAAATTTTTGCCGGGCTTCACTTTCAGAGAGCAAAAAATAATAATAAAAGGGTCTCCCCATTTATCGTATAGAGGCCAAAAACCGTAAAGATCTAGCGAAATCTGACAATATCTAGGTAAATTTGGAAAATCTGGGAAAATTTAGAAAATCTGGCAAAAGATCTGGCTAGTTTGAGTGTCTGGCGAAGCGAGAAAAATCTGGCATTTGCCTGACAAATCTGGCAACCTGGCAACGCTGATCGGTATGCACAGTGAATATTTGAAGACATATAAAACTAAAATAATAACTTATTAATAATTCAACTACAAGAAATTACAAAAACCCTCACCAGACAGTAATAATCAAACCGTAATTGCTTCTAGCTCATTTTTCTCGTGAAGCAACATCTCCATGGTGCCCCGCTTGTGAGAAATTCTGGCAGCCGACAGAAGTCAAAATTTTGCAGGCGAAATTGCGTCCTTCTCTCGCCACGTCTTGCAAGATCGCTCTTCCTTTCTATTCGACTTCATTTGACATTCGTCAATCCAGCAAGTGCATCCAAAAATGAAAACGAGTTTTAAGACCAGGTAAATGAAATGAAAATACTGGTATATCGAAAGAATAAGAAGCTTTCCATACCATGTTTGGTAGTGCAAAAGCAGTATTTGTCATTCATTTGATTTTTTAAGGAAAAAAAAATAAAACCAAAGGCGCTAAAAATGAAGAACCAATTCAATACGGTTCTGTCAGTCTTGTATGGTAAAAACCCGGCAGAAACAGAACCGTTTATAACCGCTAAGCGAAATTCTCTGCCGGAAATGGTTGTTGCATTGTTGCCAGACCTGCCAGCATTGCGGCAAATCCTTCTGGCAGCCGCTGCCAGGTGTCTGGGGGGAAATCTGCCAAGCACATGCAAGCGGGGCAGAGCGAAACTGCATTTAGTCACTTTTGTGTAAACATACACTGTTACGATTCAGTGTTGTTTGTTTGTTCAAAAGTTTCATCACTTTTATTTCAAAAGTTTCGAAATCAGAAGAACCTTCAACTGCAATTTTTTTCACTTACTCTGAAAGTTTTCCTGGTTAAATTTTTGACTTTTTGAAACCTTTCAAAAGCAAAGTGTGACATTTTTATAGGCGCAATTTTATTTTTTTTTGTGTATACTTTCGCCCTCCTTTGAAAACAGCGGTATTGTGTCATTCTCGTTCAGGATCTTTTCAGCAACCGTGCATTTGCGAACGTAATTAAAGAAAGGGACTAAGCAAATAGTACTCCGCTTCTTATTTCAAAAAGCTCTCAAAATATTAGTTGCTGAGAAGAATTTAAATTTGGAATATTTTTTGAAGTGCAAAAAATCGGACTAAGCGATACAGATGTGGGTATTGTAATTCGAGAGAAGAAGTTTAGTGTATCCTGCTTGGAAGTACCAAACCAGTGCCATTGCTCTACACACTTAAAATCAGCTCTCGAGCTCGGTTTAGTAAAATGCCCACACAGATCGGCAGCACACGATTTTGTCTGATTTTTCAGTAATCAATTTATTGTTTTCCGAGATTCGTTTAGTAAATTTACTGTTTTTTCGGTAAAATGCATCTTTGTGCCGAAGTTTGGAAAAATCGTTGTGCTGAAATCTTGATCCCCAATTGAATGTTTACAACTAAAAATAAACGAATCCTTTGTTTACTTTCAATTGCTGAAGCGTCAGTAAATCATAAATTTCCCTTCGTTGCTTTTGTCGAGCATTTGGTAAAGGTCATGCCGAAGAGATAGCAATCTTTTTGATGACAATATCGGTAATAGCTGACATTTATAAAATTTGAGATTACCGAGACTTCGCAATTTTATCTTTTGCCGAGATGATTACCGAGTATTCAGCGGTGCAAGTCTCGGTCATTATTTTGCCGAGAGTCAACGAAAACAAAGTGTACATAAAGACTTCTAATGAAAAAAAGGAAACAGAACACGGTACTGAAAAAGTCTGAATCGATTCTCGGTTTCGTACGGCAAGCATCCGGCTGTCGTAGTACCGTTAATAGTCGATTGACAAAATTCTCCTTCGGAATCTTTCGGTGCAGTGATGCCAGCAGTATTGACAGAATTTGGACTGAATGTCGAAAGTTTCTGGCAGACGTAGCTAAGTCGTCAGGGGGAAGTCTTTTCGCTTTGTACGAGTTCGATCACGTCTACGTACGATTTCTGAACAAATTTGATCAAGAATAGTCCCATACTCTGCTGAGTCAGCATTCAGATAGAATTTGTCAAAAGTTTCGTATCGATTTCAGTACTGGATGAGGCCCACATTGTCTCAAAGACGGACTGAGTAAAGAATTCTTTCTCGACTGCTCGTTTCTGAGTACTCGAGACCAACCCGATCGACGGTGACATCATAAATCAGCTGTTTTTCAAAGAAGGGCGAATCTAACATTGACAGCAAATGGAGAAAAACGTCGATAAATGTTTCGACTTTGGTTTCAAATCCTATTTAGAAATTATCGTATATTCTGAGATCAATTTTTGATTAGTCGATGATCTGTTGGTTTAACTGTAAAAGGCATGCAAATTGTACCACTTTTCTTCTATATCTTCTGAATAAATCAACACAAAAAGAGTTTCGCCCTTTTTCGATTCGTTTACTTTTATGCTTCATGTGTGAATTATGAAGCTACGCCCTTGCGCATCTTTTGTGAAATTGGATGGTTTTCGCGACTAAGAGAAATCTGCGGTTTATTTTATCGTCTCAGCAGAGTTGCCAGGTTATTATTCCAAAAATCTGTCAAAACTCAAAAATTTATCTGGATTTGACTGGGTCTACTATATACAAGGAAATTTTTGCCGGGCTTCATTTTCAGTGAGTAAAAAAAAGGTCTCCCCAACTATCGTATAGAGGGCAAAACCGTAAAGACCTAGCGAGATCTGACAAAATCTAGAAAAATTTGGAATATCTGGGAAAATTTGGATAATCTGACAAAAGATCTGGTTAGTTTGAGTGTCTGTGGAAACGAGAAATATCTGGCATTTGCCAGACAAATATGACAACCTGGCAACGCTGATTCCCAGTAGTAAAAGGTTCGGAAACCATCTGAAATTGAAAAAAAAAATTCTTTCGCCCTTCCTTACTAGCAATTGAAGTATCACCCTGCTTGTTGGCATGGAACACAGAGGGCGAAACTTATGTAAACCAATGGAATGACAGTATCACCCTTTATTGTTCATTGTATTACTAAGATTGAGATTTTTATAGAATCTTAATTTTTAGGAAAAAAATGTAGGATTTTGAAGCATTTATTGATAGGTGAGAGAAACTCGGTTTTTTACTTTTGTAAGATTCGTCCTTCTTTTAAAAACAGCTGAAATGTGATTGAATTTTCTCTCATTTCGAGAATGTTTTAGTGTGAAAGTCAGGCGACTCACGTCACTTAGGGGAATGAACGATGCTGACTAAGGTAGGTCTTTTTATAGGTTTCCTGAAAAACTCAACAGAATTCCCGATAGAACTGATCATTTTCTAGTTCTATTAAAGAATCCAATCAACCCTTGTTGATAGTTTCCAGAATTTTCTTGAAGATTGGAAAAAATTGGAGGGCTGAAAAAATGTCTGTGTAAGAATGTCTATCATTCAATCTTCTCAGAGTCTGCTAAACTGATTTTCACAAACTTAGATTTAAATGAAAATCCATAAACTGCTATTGAATTTTATTCCGATCCGATTTTCGGTTCCGGAATAACAGGGTGATATCCACAAAAAAATGGAAAAAATGTCACTCACTTTTCTCAGACATGGCTTAACGAATTTTGACAAACCTAGATTCAAACGAAAGGTCTTATGGTCTCATAACTTGCTATTGAATTTTATTTTCATCTGATTACCGGTTACGGAATTACAAAGTAATATAGGCAAATCGATGAGAAAATGCGCACTACACAGCGCGATAAGTGGAGACGGGCTCTGCGGTAACATTTTCGCAGTTTCCATTACATAACAGTTCGGCTGAAAAGTTCGTATCGTTGAATAGAAACACACATTTTTTGCCAAAATTCGTTTTTATTATTCAACATAATTGCCATCAGAGGCGATACAGCGATTATAGCGATCTTCCAACTTTTCGATACCATTTTTGTAGTACGATTTGTCCTTTGTCTCAAAATAGGCCTCAGTTTCAGCGATTACCTCTTCATTGCTTCTAAATTTTTTACCAGCGAGCATTCTCTTGAGGTCTGATAACAGGAAAAAGTCACTGGGGGCCAAATCTGGAGAATACGGTGGATGAGGGAGCAATTCGAAGCCCAATTCGTTCAATTTCAGCATGGTTTTCATCGACCTGTGACACGGTGCATTGTCTTGATGAAACAAAACTTTTTTCTTCTTCAAATGAGGCCGTTTTTTTTTGAAATTTCGTCCTTCAAACGCTCTAATAACACTATATAATAGTCACTGTTGATGGTTTTTCCCTTTTCAAGGTAGTCGATGAAAATTACACCATGCGAATCCCAAAATACAGACGCCATAACCTTACCGGCTGATTGTTGAGTCTTTCCACGCTTTGGGTTCGGTTCATCGCGTGCAGTCCACTCAGCTGACTGTCGATTGGACTCCGGAGTGAAGTGATGGAGCCATGTTTCGTCCATTGTTATATATCGATAAAAAAAATCGGTTTTATATATCGAAATAACTGCTCCAAACACTGCTCAGAATCATCAATTCGTTGTTGTTTTTGATCGATTGTGAGCTCACGCGGCACCCATTTTGCACAAAGCTTTCTCATATCAAAATATTCGTGAATAATATGTCCAACACGTTCCTTTGATATCTTTAGGGTGTCAGCTATCTCGATCAACTTCACTTTACGGTCATTGAAAATCATTTTGTGGATTTTTTCACGTTTTCATCGGTAACAGCCTCTTTTGGACGTCCACTGCGTTCATCGTCTTCGGTGCTCATATGACCAGTACGAAATTTTGCAAACCACGTACGAATTGTTGCTTCGCCCGGTGCAGAGTCTGGATAACACTCATCAAGCCATTTTTTGGTATCGGCGGCACATTTTTTCATCAAAAAGTAGTGTTTCATCAACACACGAAATTCCTTTTTTTTCCATTTTTTTCACAATAACAAAAGTAGCTTCACTCAAAATGCAATATCTCACAAACTAATAATCAGACAGCTGTCAAATTTATACACGTATCTTTTGAAGGTTGGTACTAACTGAAAATGGTATGGATTTAACTCTAGTGGCGCCCTCTCATAGAAACGATACGAACTTTTCAGCCGATCTGTTAACATGATAGCTATCCATTCTTTATCGTACAATGTTGCTAGTTGAAAATGATTATTAACTATATTAACTCTGACCAGGACATTACTTACTCAAAATGAGCAAGCGTTGAAACCAAAAGCACGGCAATAATTAAATGGTAAAAAGCTACATTTTTGTCTGAATAATTATCCTTGCACTCAGATGCTTCAAATCGGACGAAAACGAGGTCGGGAACCTCTTATCGACCAGGGTGTCATTTCGAAAAAAAAACATACACACTAACAACTAATCAGCTTGGGTTGAACGGGAGATATTACGCTGAAAAGTTTTTGTTCCTCAACCAGTCGCGTCTTCTTCGGCTTCCAGCTCCAGTGCTCTATCGCCACTAGTTGAGGGTCATCGAAGGTTTGATGCTGATATGTCCAGCGACTGGCCGCCAGTATCAGCTGCTGCCACACTTTTTTTTTCTTCCAACTTCAGACCAAAAACACGTTCCAGAATAGCGCTGGCTAACGGGTATTGGTGTGCATAGTAAACAAAACTTCATAAAGTGTGCATGATATGGATTTGTTTTTGTACAAGCAGAGGGAAAAATAACACGATTGAATCAGTTAGAGAAGCTTCATGGTCCGATAGGAACCTGCTGCTGATAATCATTTCCCGCTTAAGTCTTCGATGAGCGATTCTCTGAAACAGCGATGAAGTCGAACGTCTATGAAACTGTCAGGTTGCAAAAAAGAAAAACAGCGCGAGCTTCACAACGTGTCACCGATCGCAGTATGTCACGCGACTATATTGGCACTATGAGTGACATGTGACAGCTTCCCACCTCTTTCTCGATACGTTGAATTTATTTATAGATTGAAAGGTCAATCAAAATAAATACTGACGATAAGCTGATTATAAGAGAACAGTTCTGATCAGTGCGTTGCTCGCATTCCATTTCGAGATTTTTAGAATGTTTTTTTACTATTCATTCAATAACAAAATCCTCCGATTTTGCTTCAGACTAAATCGGATTTGGTCGGATAAATCAACGGAATTCAAACCGACGAATTGAGTGTAACAAAAGTGTGTTCCAAATCGGGTTCTACATGATTCGAATATGAAACGATTTGAAAGTTGAAACACTTTTGTCGGACTACTTTTTCACTGACATTATCGATTTTATTCCCACTGGAGCCCTACCGGGCAAGGTTTGCAGAACCGTTGACTACTGTCATCGAAAAACCGACGATCGAAGCACAAACACCACGCACAAAACTCCAACACATACAACAATAGATAACAAATCGCGCATCTCGCCATAATAGATCATTTGTTATTCAAATCTGGCTTCCTCTGACGATTATGACGACGGCGGCTGTGGCGGCGGCTATGGCGGCATTGCAGTGGCGACTTAACGGTAGAGATTGAATCGCAAGACGTACGCGGCTAGCCCTTGCACCGGTCCGGTCCGGTCTCGGAGCTCATCTTGCATAGTTTTTATCACACTACCACTATCAGTAGGTTGGTTCGGTTCGGTTCGGTTCCGTCGGCCAACGAGAGCTGCCGACCAAATAAATAATAATAATAAGCTCGGAGGAAAAAAGCGCAAAAAATGAAAGGAAATTTCAATCAGACCGGACTGCGGTTGCTATAGAAATGATGTGCTTGTGCATAAAGTCGCGGATTGCTAGTCAGTTTGATTTTGCCGACAATAGAATAGAGGTGCTGATTCCGTGCATGTCAATTCTTTCCGAACTATTTCTGACAAATTTGGTTGGGAAGTAATTCTTTCGCTGGTTAGCGGGGAAGCCTTTGTCCTCGGAAGCGGTTTTCATATGACGGTGTTAAACTCGTGTGACACAATCTTCACCTGACGGCAATCCAGGATGATTGACAAATTGAAAATTGAAATATAAACTAGTTTCCACAATTTTGCTTGGTAGGATTTCCGTCATATAAAAAATTTCAGCGCACGAACCAATGTCACACTGTGCCAGATACTGGTTGGTCGTAATATTACGCGAAAAAACAGTCATCCGCGAACCGTCATACTTAAATCGTACTCTGGAACAGCTTCAGCATTATCAATAATCAAGATAGCCGAAAATGCGCGCACACCCAGACAGGAAGTACAAATTTACAACAGCGGCAGTTGCACGGATTCTGCAATTTGCAATTGAATCTCATCATAAGCGGGAAAAAAAACAGCAGCCGGGAAAGATGATGGCCGTCCAAAGTCCCCTTCCCGAACAGATCAGCATCAGACAAGGGTTCTGGGTTTCAACGTTTATGATTGATTGATGAGTATCTCCGGTGACGCTGTCGAAAACTGGCGAACCTGCCACGGCGGGCCTAAACAGTTCAGTTCGGTGACAGAGAGCAGTGACGTTTGGCTTTTGTTCAGTCAGAAATTATTTTGCTATCTTACAGGGATTAAATATGATTTTCAATTGTTTTCTGAATGTTATTGCAAGAAAATTATTATGAATTTGACAGAACATTTCAAAAAACCGTTGATTGAAGAACTTTTTTTTCATAGAGTGCATTTAGTATTCACAATGAATTAGCGGCCCTTACACGAGTCATTAAAAATGTCATTACTAAAAAATAATTCAATTATAATTTTCTTGCAATAACATTCAGAAAACAATTGAAAATCATATTTAATCCCTGTAAGAAAAGCAAAATAATTTCTGACTGAACAAAAGCCAAACGTCACTGCTCTCTGTCACCGAACTGAACTGTTTAAGCCCGCCGTGGCAGGTTCGCCAGTTTTCGACAGCGTCACCGGAGATACTCATCAATCAATCATAAACGTTGAAACCCAGAACCCTCATTTTAATGAACGTGTAATGGTGCACTAATGACGAAATTTCTAACAAATTTGAAATACATCATTACTTAGTCATCATTTAAAATGACATTTTTAATGCTCGTGTAAGGGCCACTATTGATAAAAAGCTCAGTACGACGCCCGTTTCTCCTGGTTAAGAGTGCTGACTCATTAGCGGCCCTTACACGATCATTGAAAGTGTCATTACTAAAAAGTAATGACACTTTTAATGATCGTGTAAGGTCTACGAGTTCAGTAATGACACGAGTAATGATGGAATTCCGGATTTTCCATCATTACCAACATTACTTCTTCTTATTTTTTTGTGGAAGTGCTGAATATATTTAGAACTATACGCGAAAAAATGACAAAGTATAGATTTAAATTGTTAATATTTTATTAACCTTAACGTTTCAATGGCAAATCAAATTTATTTACAGCTAAACGAAAATAAAACTATTGCTATTGCTATTGCTAGTTACAAATAATCATCATTAATAATGAACGTGTAATGCTCAATAGTAATGATGTACAGTAATGCAGTAATGACGAGCGTTAGAGCAGAAGTGTCATTACTTAGTAATGACACTTTTAATGATCGTGTAAGGGCCGCTATTCTAACCCGAACAACTGACTGTGTCTGCCAGGTTTCTGGTGGAATCCTGACAAAAGATTAGCAACAACCCAGCTAAATCGTTTGGAATTTGATTCGGAATTCAGTATGATTTCCGAATGGATTTCGAATAAGATGCAACAATCGATTTCGAACTGATCCGATTTCAACTAAAAGAATTCTTACAATACCAAGTAGGCTTTGCAGATATGCAGTTGTAGTTTGCAAATTTACGAATTTCTTTTGGATTCGCCAGATTTTGTTTGTCTGCAAATTTTCATCACTTGCAGAATTTGACATTTGGTAGATTTTGCCGACTTATTTTTCTTCATACCAGCAAAATTAAATTCCAAATCGATCGATTTAGAGTTTTCGATGCATTTGGTTCAGAATTCATTTGATCCGATACTTGAACATCACTATCATTGAAAGTTTGTCAAATCGATCAATTTTGATTCAATGCTACACACTAAGATTTAATTCCTTTGTTCGGTAATATTTTTGACGAGAAATTTCGGTAATCTATAGAAATGACCGATATTTGGGTACATGAGTTTAATTTTACAATAATTATGCAAATTTTTACCGGACGATCAGTTTTACGTAAATTTTTATTACAGAATTTTGTATATAGATATGCAATTCATACGGTAAATCTGGATAGTCGCCGAGTACGGTAAAAACCATACTGTCCGTATGATAAAATTATCTACCAATAACCGAACTTCGGTGAAGACTGATTGTCGTGAAACTAACTGTTAAACAGTTATTACCATTTTCGGTAAAACATCTTGAGGAGTTCATCGAATGGATTGAGGCACAGGTGCTAAAGATTTAAAAACATTAGAACCGCTAAAAGCTTTTTGTATACTTATAGGCAGAAAATAATTTTGTATCATTTGCACAAATCGTTCGAGTGTAATTTCTGGTGGACTCGAAAACCATAGCCACAACAGGTTGGAATTGTTGAGTGTTGTTTTTTGAAATTTTTAACCAAAAGAAACAAACAAAAAGTTACCGAACCATCAGTTAGATCCATTTGGTTTACAGTTTACGGTAGTTGTTTGACAGTTCAGCAATTACCGAACGATCGGTAATCAATTTAATTACCGAACTGATTACCGAACTGATTGCTGAACGTTCAGCTGTTGAAAATTCGGTAAAAATTTACCGAATTTCACGAAATTTTCCAAGTGTGTACTGTTAGAACATTCCAAACAATCCCTGTTTTGGTCCATAGTCGAATGATTTTGAAGAGTCTATCTGTACGATATTTCTGTATAATTAAAATACTCACTTTTTCGAACTACACTTCACGAAACGCAAGGCTGTCAATGGAATTCAACCTCCCATCGCAGTTACAAAAACTGCAAGAGCCGAAATGCAAATTCAGCTACCATTAATTTCTCAATGTTCTTTCATTGCCTCTTCAGTGCACTGTCGAGTCGTAAATTGTTTTAAAATTAGTCCCACTGATTCCCAACGGAAGCAGGCTGAAGACAGAAGCAAAACAAGAAACCTGAAAAATGTCTGTTATCTTGCACTTTCTCTGTAGGTCATTTATCACGTAAACCGGTCACGCTCGGTGACATTTTTTTGTTTTTTGTTTTGTTTTGTTGGACCGGTCATTTTTTTTATTACTTGCGCTGCCCTCACATTCAGTTCCGAGTCTAATTATTATTTATAGAACAATCGAAGCGCATTCTTTCATCATTGTTAATTGTCTTCGGACTGACCTCCACTTCGGCGTGGTTGGATATTTAGGTTAGTTGAGCTAACCGTATGAAAAATTATGTCTGTTGGTTTGATCGGTGCTGACTGGTGTTGTTCTGTCAACATTATAAAATTCCTAAAATTCACTACTTTAAGGCTGTACGAAGTATGCATAATCACATTGAACACTAACATCAACGATTCTTGCGCTATCCCACTTGTGAGGAATTCTGGCAACCGTCGGAAGACTGTCTGCATTCCGGCTACTGTCAAAATTATCCAGGCGAAATTGCGTCATTATCTTTCATTTTATAACCTTTTTCATAATTAGTATATGCGAAGGGCAATAACTTATTGCCTTTCATATGTACTTTTTTTCGGAAAAATAAAACCAAGACGCTAAACATGTAGAACCGATTCAAAACGGTTCTGCCAATCTTGTGTGGCAAGAATCCGACAGAAATAGAACCGTTAATAACCGTTAGGCAAAATTCTCTGCCGGAAACGGTTGTTGCATTGTTGCCAGACTTTTGCCGAAATTCTGGCTATGAATAAACATTCACAGCGGAATTCATTCCATCCGAATAAATTTAATGTTGGTCGTAAAGTTGGTTACATGATGCTTATGAATATAATGTGGTTGACTTTTTTCAATAAGTATGTGACTTTTCACGTAAAATTAATGGGAGATTTTGGCTCAGTGCAGCGATGTCAGATCTACGGAAATCTCCGTAGATCTACGGATTCGAACATTCGTAGATCCGTAGACAAAATGTACGGAAATCTACGGAAATTACAATTTATCAACGGAGAACTACGGAAACTAGTTTTGTCTGGCGAGCAAAGAAAAAAAACAGGTTTTCACCGTGAGAGCTTCCGAGCAAAATGCCAATCTACGGAAATGACACTACTACTATCTGGCATCGCTGGCTCAGTGTAGTACGGAGTCGAAAATATATCAGGAAATTTTCACTGATATCACTTTTGCATAAGGCTTATTTTGAAATGGCGCCCCATAGTAAATTGAGATGTATTCACGTTTCATAGATTTATTATTTGTTATTAGTTAACTTCAGTCCAAGCTGGCTTCGTCTGCATAGCACGCTTGCTATTTTCCATTCGCTTACTTTGAATAATACCTCTGTCAACCAAAACCAACGACGACCATCCCGCGATGGTCCGGGCAGGAAGAATGTATCCGGTAGTTATTTAATCATGTGTTCAAAACCAACACCATAGAAAACTTACGGTCAATACACTGAACGATGATGACAACCGACCGACATGTCGTCGTCGTTTGAGCGCCACCTTTATTTTTTTTGTTTAGAGTTGTCGCTTTTTGTTTACATCGCCTACTGTGATGGAACCGCTCCAAAAATCGCGATTGCGAAGTTCCAGTAGCTATTGTGTCAAAGTGTATGTTTTGTAGTGTAGCATCCATAACCACAAACACAAGCACACTGACGTGACGGGGTAAATTAGGTAGGAAGGCCTTTCATAAAGCTGCATTTTTGCTATCATCTAGAACGAACGTCCGGACGATTGGCCCCGCCGGTCCAAGCCGGTCAGCATCCAGTTGAGTTATGTGCGATATTCGCTATTTACTGCGAGGGCTAAACTATGTCATTTCACATTTGTTATGATTGCCATTATTATCCATTAAAGTGCGCGATCAAAATAGTTCACGGTGTCGCCGGTAGCCTGTGTTCTCCGTGTACAGCGACTGGATATCGTGTCTAAATTGGCATTGGGTGGTGTTTTTTTTTTCAATTCGTATCTGAAAAGCGAACTTTTTCGATCTTACGATCATTTTTATTTTTAGAACAATCATTTATTTTTCCCACCGGTTCGGAACGGCATCCAATTAAGCCGCATGAACGGGGTCACTTCGGCAAGCGCCGACAGTGTCAACATTCGAGCAACAATTGAATTGAACGTCGAGACTCGAAACAGAGCTGGTCCTATTGAGTGCAAGATCACAACTAAATGTCATACTTCCAGAATATCCAAATCTCTATGGGTTCGTATGAAAAAGTATTCTAATCTGGTTCCGCGATTTTTAATCGCTTGATCGGTACAATCGAATTGTTTCGGTCTCTAATTTGCCTATCAGAGTGCGGTCACGATCTTCAGTAGATTGATCTGTGTCGGTCTATGTAGATGTTGGGAATTTACGGGTGTGGTATGCAATTGAATTAGAACTAATTGAGTAGATTGATAATATTGCTATAAATAAGGCGGCCAAGTAGAGTACGGAGCAATGAATATGCCATAAAGTTGCGTGGGGTGTATAAGAATTCGGAATGTGTGTCAAAAGTTGCTCAATTTATAAGGAAGAGCTTGTAGGGAACTAGGACAGGACCAGGCAACTGGTTTCTTTTTACAAGAATAAATGTATCTTCTAATTTTAGTGGATCCCTGTTGTGAATAAGAAAAACCTTTCAGAAGAAAACATGATAAATATTTATGTAATTGTCATATGAAAGTTATAATTGTTTGCAATCTGTGCACGTTTCCCGCACCAGAATTGCTGATCGGAATGATTTTGGTGAGCAAAATGAAAAACGTCTCACTATTTCAAACCGCTCTGTACTTTTTGGTGTTAAACTGTGATCGATTTCAAAAATCTGTGCCATTTTTAAAATCTGTGCAGAAAGGTGAAAATCTGTGAAACAGCGATTAATCTGTGAACCTGGCATCACTGACTGGAACAAACGTTTCCACTGCAATTCCCACATCATCGAAATGACGGAATGCGCAATGAATTCTTACTCGACTGCATGATTTTTCAGTGCTCGATCGGTTCAGTGCTAGAATTTTCGCCTGAGTTGGCTGCTCGATCAAACCGATTGACAGTGACATTATAAATGTCATTGAATGTTCACTCATTTTATGAGTGTGTTAGTGAAAAATTTTGGCGCCTTAAGCCATTTCACTACACTCCAGCTAGAGGAATGGATGATGCTGACTAAGGTTGGCCGTTTTGTTAATTTCCAGCGAATTTCAACAGTTTATGTTGAATTCTAAGGTTATTTACTAGTTCTGTATATCCGAAAAACATGAAGATTTAAATTTGTATATTCAGTTATATAATGTTTTCATTTAAAAATAAACTGAAAATCAGCACGAAAACGTGCAAAATCGCAAAAGAAGAAGAAGAAGACGAATTGACAATTCAGTCCACATGTTCTCACTCAATTCTGACAGATTTCCGAATCAACCGGTTGTAGGCGAAATTCATTCGGAATCGGTTGTTGCACTGGAGTTGGAATTGATTCGGAATTCATGGAATGATTTCCACATGGAATTCCGAATGAAAATTTCTCGCTAATTCGAAATTGATTCGGAATCCATTCGGATCTGATAATGTAGGAAAACGTTTCTGGTTTATTTATTCGAACAGTTCTTCTGTCAGATTTGAAACGGCCACGTTAATTTTTTTTTCTGTATTTGCTGCCAGTTTTTTTTTCTGTATTTGAAACACGAGCAAAACTCTGGTGGGATTTCCAGTTTTTCTTGTAATAATTTCCAGATTTAAATTTTAAGCCTGACATAAATCAATCGATTAATAAAACGTAGCTTCTCTCACTTTAAAAACAGAACAAACGGGTGCCGGTGAACCTGACAACACTCTCACTACACCCTGCAAAAATATGAGCATTAAACTAATGTGAGGTTGCAGGTCATCAAGATCGCCATTTATATCTTCTTTCGTACCGACTGCTTCCGTAATGTTTTTAGCTTCCGCCGTTTTCAGTATTGGATTAGTTCAAGAAGTAAATCTCTGACCTTAAACCTTAGATTTTTAACCTCTGACTTTAGATCTTGAAGCTCTAACATTAGACTTTAGATCTAAGACCTTAAGGTTTGAACCTTGGACCTTAGACTTTAGAACTTAGCACGCTTGTACGCGGCGGGCAGATTTCCCCCCAGACGGCTGGCTATGTCTGCCAGCCATTTTTACCGGAATTCTGCCAGAATTCCGGCAAAAGTCCGGCAACAATGCAACAACCGTTTCCGGCAGAGAATTTCGCCTAGCGGTTATTAACGGTTTTGTTTTTGTCGGATTCTTGCCAAACAAGATTAGCAGAACCGTTTTGAATCGGTTCTACATTTTTAGCATTTTTTCATTAAAAAGTACATATGAAAGGCAACAAATTATTGCCCTTCATTTGCGAGGTTTGAACAGCCGAGTGCTCGGCAAACATTAAAACAACTGAAATTTTCAGTGTTTTTCATTTGACAGATAATTTGCTTTTACCGAGATTTTCGGTTTCGATAAAACTATAAATTACCGAGATCTTCGTCGCTTTTGGAAACAAATTACCGACATTATCGGTGTTCAAGCATGTGAGCTAATGCCGAAATTTTAAGCAAATAATAAAAGTAAAAATATAAATATAAAATAAACCTTACAGTTTAAACTCGTTATCATTGATTGATTTATTTAAACATTATGTTGGCTGTTGAGCTAATAGGCTAGGAAATGTAAAATAAGAAAAAATATTTCCCATGATGTAAATATTGCCAAACATATGCGCCGTAGAATGGATGCACTTCCATGTTATTTACAGTAGAGAACACAATTCGATTTTCCGACGAAAATTAGATTCCGGCTACAACGAAAGTAATGGCTCAATAAAACATTGTATATTTAATGAAATATATCATACCGGAGTCCAATCAATTTCATGCAGTAGATTAGCGTTGCGAGGATCTTTATCCCGGAAGAATGCTCTGGGGGATTTCTTGTCACGAATAATCGTCGAACATTGAACAAATTTGTTTTTAATATCATGAAACATCACTATATTCGGATTCAATTTTTATTTGCAACTGATTCCACATATGAACACATGCACTTATTTACATCACTCAGTTTTGCACTGAAGAAAAATGGCTACTTTGATGATTCACCGAATTTCGGTTGTCTAAAAGTTGTTTACCGAGATGTTGGTAAGTTGATATCATTAATTTGCTGATTTCGGCAAAACGACCAATTGCTGGTAAACACGGTAATTTGCAAAAGCGAATATCAGTATAACATTTTGAATTGCCGAGAAATTGGAAGTAATAAACCGAGAATTTTGGAAAAGCTATATTTGCCGAAATTTTAGTAAAATTTCGCTTTGCCGTTCGTTTTCAGCATTTTTTTTCGTCGAGGTCAAAATTAAGTTTTAAGTGTGTAATTATGGAAAATGTTATTGCCAATAACAGTGCTTTCTCACTACCAAACATACCCATATTTCGATCTCATTTCACATTATGGCGAGATAGTGACGCAATTTCGCCTGGACAATTTTGACAGCAGCCGGAATGCAGCCAGCCTTCTGACGGTTGCCAGAATTCCTCACAAGCGAGAGAGTTTGACCTTTGGATCTTAGACTTTAGACCTTAGATGTTAGACCGTGGACCTAAGGCCGTAGATCTTAGGTCTTAGACATGAGACCTTATAGTTTGGGCTTTGGACGTTATACCTCAGACCTAAGCCTTGCATCTTTACCCTTATGCTTTAGACCTTAGAGTTTGGGCCTTGCAGCTTAGAGTTTTTACCTCCAACCTTAGACTAACGATCTTATACCTTAGAGTTTAGATTTTGGATCTTAGACCCTAGACCTTAGACCGGAGACCTAACATCTTAGACAACCTCTGAGTTTGGAACCTTGAGCCAAGGCCTTATGCCTTAGGTCTTAGACCTTAGACCGTCGACCTTAGGCCTTATACCTTAGATCTTAGACCTTAGGCCTAAGGCCTTAGACTTAAAACTTTACACTTAAGACTTTAAACTTTAGACTTTAGACTTTAAACCTTAGACATTAGACTTTAGACTTCAGACTTAAAACTTTAGACATTAGACTTTAGACTTAGACTTTAAACTTTAAACTTTAAACTTTAGACTTTAGACTTTAGACTTTAGACTTTAGACTTTAGACTTTAGACTTTAGACTTTAGACTTTAGACTTTAGACTTTAGACTTTAGACTTTAGACTTTAGACTTTAGACTTTAGACTTTAGACTTTAGACTTTAGACTTTAGACTTTAGACTTCAGACTTTAGACTTTAGAATTTAGATTTTAGACTTTAGACTTTCGACTTTAGACTTTAGACTTTAGACTTTAGACTTTAGACTTTAGACTTTAGACTTCAGACTTTAGACTTTAGAATTTAGATTTTAGACTTTAGACTTTCGACTTTAGACTTTAGACTTTAGTCTGTAGACTCCAGACTTTAGACTTTAGACTTTAGACTTTAGACTTTAGATTTTAGATTTTAGACTTCAGACTTTAGACTTTAGACTTTAGACTTTAGACTTTAGACTTTAGACTTTAGACTTTAGACTTTAGACTTTAGACTTTAGACTTTAGACTTTAGACTTTAGACTTCAGACTTTAGACTTTAGACTTTAGACTTTAGACTTTAGACTTTAGACTTTAGATTTTAGACTTTAGACTTTAGACTTTAGGAATTAGACTTTAGACTTTAGACTTTAGACTTTAGACATTAAACTTTAGGCTTTCGACTTCAGGCTTTCGACTTTAGACCTTAGACTTTAAACTTTCGACTTTCGTCTTTCGATTCTCGACTCTCGGCTTTCTACTTTCGACTTTAGATTTCATGCGTTCGATTTTGGATTTCAGATTTGAGAATTTGGACTTCATATTTTATACTTCAGGCTTAAGACTTCAAAATTCTATAATTTTTTACTTTAGACTTAACATTTCGAACTTTAAATTTGAAATTTTAGGACTTTAGACTTTGGATTCTAGGCGTCAGATTTTGAACTTTAGACTATAGAGTTATTGGAATTTAGACTTTGGACCAAAACTTTCAACTTTGTACTCTAAACTATTGATTTTGACTTCAAACTTTTGACTTTAAACTTTTGACTTCAGATTTTAGATTTAAAACATCGAATTTTGGACTTTAGACTTAAAACCTTGGATTTTTAGTTTTAAATTTTAAGTCTTTTGACTATAAGCTTTAGGATTTAGACCTTTTACTTTGTACTGTATATTTGGTTCTTCAGACTGCAAACTTCAGACTCTAGTCTTAAGAGTTTAGATATAAGACTCTAGAGTTTCAACTTTAAACTTTAGACATTAGACTATAGACTTTAGATTTTAGGTTTTAGATGTAAGATTAGATATTTGAGTTTCGAGACTTAAGACTTTGGACTTCATAATTCTCGGTTGATTTTTCAGAAGGCCGTAGGAGCAAGTGACAGTTTCTCTTTTTTTACTTTCTATTTTGATTATTTTGATGTGATCATAAAGGTTTGCTTGGGGTTCACAATTCTGTTTGAAAGTCGAAAGTTTCGGCTATCATTTTATGCAAAGAGTTGAGTGATAAACGCGGAAACCATGGGGTAATTCATAGAAGATAAAGTAAACAAAGAGAAACTGTCACTTGCTCTTACGGCCTTCTGAAAAATCAACCGAGACTTTAGAGTTCTTAACTTAAGTCTTTTAACTAGAATTTTCGCTTCAAGTACGATTCAGACAGTCCGGCTTCTTCCGTCACCGTCTCCGGAGCGTCAACGTCCGTCACCGTCATTCTGTTTCTCACGATCCGGCTTCCTATCCGTGTCCGTCATGTCATTTTCTTACACGCAGAATTTGAAGAACTTAGTTTCGCACAATTTGATTCCACTAATACAAAATCTGGGAGCTTTTGAAGCCAATCGATCTGTTATTTTCCTACCTTTTAATCGAATAAATAACTTTCAAAATTAACTAGAAAGAGGAAAAAACAAAACAATCAGTTCCACTCAATAACGTAACGTACTTTGCAAATCTACTGATAAGTTTAATTTCTTATATGTGGTAAATTCCGTTTAAGAGTGGGATCTTGACAGCGAATGCATACATAACAAACGTCAGATCAATACCGTAATCATATGAATCGTGCATGAGTGCGATAATCATAGTCTGTCAAATATTCTTTCGGCGAAATGTTGACGGAGCTTGCAGTTGACGTTCCGGATCTCTGCTGGATCGTGTGAATGCGCAAAGGGAAAACTCATTTGATTAATTTTGACGGAGGCTGACGTTCCGGTGACGGTGACGTAAGAAGCCGGATCGTCTGCATCGTACATTAAACTTAAGATTTAAAACTTGAAACTTACCAATTCAGTTTAAACAGACCCTGTCAGCTTGGAGCGAAAGTAATCTTCAGTTAAGCAACGCCATCGCATGGCATTACATCGAACATATCATGTCAATTGTACGCGTGCGCTGTACTGCAATTTGACATTTCTCTTCCCTACTTCTAAGTACGAGATTCGATGTGGACTTGTCTGAGGGCGCCATGCTCGCAAAAAAAGATGTTGACAGTGATTTGTTCGGGAAATGTGAGAGCGGGATATATTGTCAATATGATGTCTTTGGTTTAAATAAATACCTTTAGATTTTAATCTTTCGATCTTCGCTTTTAGATTCAAAGTAGAGAACATGAGAAATTGGATTCAAATTGATTTGTACCGAATTTTTGTTATCCGACTTCCGATTTGATTATTCGAACGCTTTCAATACTTTGACATGTCCTACCTTTGTTAAAGGTATCAAGACTCGTTAGCTGAATAAACCGACTTCAATCTATCAAAAGGAAATACTTTCCCTTCTCAACCTGCCCAAGCCAAATTTTCCCACAATGTCCCAAACGTTTCTGACCCTGTACCGGTTTTATTATTCAGACAATTAATTCAAATTAAATCACTATGCAAAATAGGTATCAGGAACCGCAACCCGGTCGAAGAAAAAAGTTTACCACACGGAAACTTAACCCACCGCAATTTCACAGAAGAAAAAAAATCAACAACCAGGAATTCGGAACGGACCACACAAAACACGGAAGAAAAGAAGAAGAGGAAAAAATCGCCCTAAATCTTGGGAAACAAGTGCACAATGAAAACAAATCGACAAATTAGACCGAAAGTGAATCAAAACATGGCTCACGCAGGCGGGAGAACGCAACGTGAACAACAAAACAAGTGGAAGGAAGCCCTGTTCCCAGCAGACACCGATATGATGACCGACGGCAAGTCCGGCAGGACATGGAAGGCAACGACGTATAATAAGCGTGCGAAATGAAGTGGACCCTTTTACTGTGTTCTGTCAAATTCGATTCCCGTTCGTTTTGATGGATGATAGGAAAAGGAAATGCCGAAACAAAGCAGACAATGGACAATTATTGAATGTGTCAGGATCGAAGTGACTTTTGTCTTCCGTTCGGGTTGAATAGGTTTGAAATTTGAACCCTGCAATTATCGGGTTGCTTTGTTGACAGGTTGTGGGCGAAGGCCATCAAACAAAGCAAACCATCCACAGGCCAGTGTAGTTACTTTTTTTTTGGGTAAACAACCCTATTCCAATATTTACTCCGGGATTTATGACAGTAAATAAACATCTCGAATGAAAAAAAAAACAAGAGATGGAAATGAACATAAATTTTGACGAACTGAATGAGGCAGATTCCCCCACAACAAGTGCAACCGTCGGTCTGCCAGATCTGATGGCATATTACAGCAAGTACAAGTGCACAAGTAATGCTCCGTCCCTGTGTGTAGTACCCCATGCCACAGTGCGTTATAAATTCTAATTGACCCTAAAGTAAATCTTCCGGTCCGGATCAACCACTGTTTGTCGTTCGGTCATGGACGGGGGAATGTTCGGACTGTTTTTTTTTTGTTTTTGTCCCCCCTGGAGGTAGCACCATTGTTTCCAACCAACGGTAACCTATTTCTGAGCCGTGCCATAAAATTATGATCGCTTGTCATATTTTTATAGCAAGCAAATATCTGGCAGAAAGTAATCTTCTGATGTAGCTGCCAACTGCAAACACCTTCGGGATCGCTTAATTAGTGCACGTTGTTTCGCCTGGCTGGGAACCGCTTCCGATTCAAAAGCTAATATTGTACCCGATAGCCCTTGGTCTCCGTCCCACCAAGTTGTTGTTTGAAATAAAAAAAAGAGAAGGGTCTGCAGAATCAACACGGGAAGCGCTTGGGCGTCGTGCAACGATGCCTCCGTCCGAACTGGAAGACGCTAACTAACGGCTATCCATACGTGAGTTGATGACGGACGCCCGCAAGCAAGTGTAGTAACGACTTTCCGCACGTTTGATTCTGGACCTGGCTGAGATACGGTCAGTTTGGTTTACCAACGAGAAGGGGTCCGCCGATTCGAGTTTCCGGCGAAGTGTTTTTCACCGATACCAATCCAAAATCGTAGCAATCCAAGTTTTTGATGCTCAAATGTCACGTTAGTTTCTAGAAGTTGCCATCTGTGGGACCCCCCGGTGCTTTATTGTTTCTGTTGTTCATTACTGTGCAAAGGCGTGACAAGAAGAAAAATCAGCCAGCATCGTCGTTAGATCGGCCAATCGACCGGCGAGATGTAACGAGCGTAGTAACGAGCGGTTTGGCACGCGAGTCTTCCGGCTTTGGGACTGCACTTGCACTTGGGCGCATCAAGCCGTGGCCGCAAAGATGCGCAGTCGCGCGTGCCTCTGCCTCTTTTTTCTCTCTCGCTGCTCTGCTTCTGATTGTTTTTGTTGTTGATCGATGTAATAACGAAGGTTAACCGGAGAAAATTATGTGCATGCGTGAGTTCGCATCTGGATGAAACGACCAGGCGGAAGAAACTCGGCAAAAGAAAAAAAATAATAAATACTAACGACTTTCGCCGGTTGCCTGCCCGTGTTCGCCTTGACTGCGATTGTCAACTTGACTTTAGAATTATGTTTAGCAACACAAGAAAAAAAAAACAGAAGGGAATCAATTTTAATCTCCGCTTTTTTTTGTTTGTTTTCATCTTTCTTCTCCTTTCAGAACCGAACCGGCTTCAATGAGCACATCGACGTCAGCTGCGGCAGTGATTGCTACCTCACGCAGGTAATTTTGTGGCTTCCTTCATTGAAAAAATGACTGCTAGCTTCCAATCTGGTGCCTTTTTTATTTCGGAGCGGATATTCCGTAGCTAAGGGTTTCTCCATCCGATCACCGGCTGATTGTCATCCGACTGGAAACAGATCAGAATGTGACGGGGGTCAGACACACTATTTTGGCAGAAACCATTTGAACATGTGGTAATGATTTGTTTCGTTTATTGATGTCTTTACCTGTCATATGCAGGTAAATGTGGTTAAGCAAGTAGTCGACAGGACCTGGTGAAAGGTACCTAACCTGAAGCGCCTTATTGGAACAAACAGTTACATTGATCAGAACAAAATTAAATATTTCATATTTATTCACTTATTGGAAATTCACTGGTCAAGTCCAACTTGTTCTCCCCTCGAGCTCCACCGCAGACATTCAAGAAACGCATTATAGGAGGTGCTGTGATAATTTATCACAGGCTAGATGTCACTTCAGAACTCCTTAGATGACGTGCCTCTCGGTTCGACAATGTTCTATTGGTACATTGTCGCAAAACTGAAATGTAGAGGCGCTGCTTGTTCAGAGAGGATACTTTCAGCAAGAGCTGTCAAATCGGCAGAAACATTTTTTATTACTCCACCTTTTCAACGACTTCTCATAAAAACGGGCAAATTCTTTTGAAAATTAATGTAGAAATTGAAGAAAAATTGTTTACTCTGAGAAATGTTGATCTTAATTCATTGTACGAAACCGTTTATTCAGAATGGAGCAATAAACTTGGTTTGATACCATTTTTCAAATATCTGGAAATAACAAATAAAGTATCCAAAATAAATAGTTCTAGATCGCTATGCATTCTAGTATTCGAGAAATCAACATTACACTGGTTTCTGTTTAAAAAATATGTGGATCCGAACCTTACCCAATTTTACACCTATCTGAAGATTTTCCATGTTTAACCATATCGACATTCCCACGACAAGAGGGCCCAACTGCAAACGACAGTTTCTCTTTGTTTACTATTTCTTTCGCGATTTACCGAATAGATTTTATATATGACGAGTTACTTTTTGCAAAACTTTCAAATTAAAACTGCAAGCTTTCGATTTATATTGGAAACTTTCAAGAATTTGTAGTAATGGCTCCGTCATAATCAGAAGAGAAAGTAAACAAAGAGAGGCTCTCATTTGCAGTTAGGCGCTTTTGTCGTGGGACTGTCGATATGCATTGTATCACTGCACATTTACAACTCTATTTTTACATTGTTAATGTATAATTACACTAATCCTACATATTTTAAAGAAATGTGCATTAAATTGGCATTCAAAATGCAACTGAACATTATCTTACAACAACCTTCCGCCGTGCTATATATCGACATTCAATGCTTTATTTTGAAGTAACGAAACTTTAATAATAACAGTGCAATGAAATTGAATAGCTGCATTAAATCAATGTCTTGGTATCGACAGAAAGTGGAGTAGATCTATCATTTGAAGCTAGTCTAAGTTTACCTTTATTACCGAGGAAAATTTGCTTTTTACTTACATCGAAACATTCGAAAACAACACTGCTAACATTATGCATAAATATTATGTAAAATTGTGAAAAGACTATAATGCTACCCGAGATAAAATAAGATTCTTATCTGCGAACAAAACATGTCCAGGTTCCAGCTGAAAGGTGCTAACTATGAAACCAGAGAGCCACGGTTTATGGGTTCAAATCAAAATAAATATCCAAAATTATAAAAATAATACACCATAAACAACATTAATAGTGATCGTTATTTATTTATGTTGAATATTAAATATCTGTTTCAATCTTTTTCAATATTTGAATTTCATTCGTAACTGATTATTTGAGCACTCTTATTGCTTTGTGACATTTATAATCTACAGTTGAAGTCGTTACCATCGATAAAGTAGATATTTGCATTATAGCTACTTTAATAATGCGCAATTCCTGCTTCACCTGTCAGATCCTATAAGAGTCTAATAATCGCCCTTCCCAGCGTTATAATAGCATTGTAAAAGCATGTGTAACTCCGCTGCATTTAATCAATTCCTTTACGTGAATTTTTAAATCTGAAATAATGTAAAGTTATAATGCGTCGCGATTACTTGGGGTAGAAGTATTCTACAGGTATGTAGTGTTTTGTTTAGAAAAATAGGTATTTGGAAAACTCCAAAATTCTCCAGTAAAACTAGTCTGACTGGGCTCCAACTCTTGTAATTGAAAATGACTCAACGATGGACCACTGTCTGTCGAGTTTTTTGAACGGAAAAAATGGTGCTCGATCCGTTTTAAAATCGAGTCCCGAATCAGCCTCCCGTTAGACGTTTTTTATTGAACATTCATCGGATCAACGGTTCAACGTATTGGACCAATGGAGGACCTTCCGTTGAACTTTTTTTTTCACTACCGTCAACTGTCCACTTCAATGACACAAATATTTCAACTACGATAATATATTTTTTCGTGATTATAATATAAAAACATTCCTGTAAACCCCAGTTGCTATGTGTAGCTGTCAAACCGTCATTGAGTTCCCTATAAAAAAGATGAGTGGAGAATGTCGGAGACATACCCGGATTTACGTGAATACGAATAACATTAGCTCGTTGAAACTGAAATTGAGTTCTTATGAAACACAGTATCAACTTTCGCGAAAGGAAGAAAACGCTTCAAAGAATTCAGAATAAAATTCTGAAAATTCTCTCTGGTTTAGTGCCAATGGCTTTCAAACGCAACACTCAAAACAACTCAGGGCCTTCTATGTTTTACTTTATGAACCAAGAAAACGATGATGATGTTAGCAAATTATCACATCACATCACACAGCAATATAAGAACCGAGTGTCAATTGCGGAAATTATTACAAATAATGCAATATTTCATTAAACAATTCGGAATGAGTGAAACTTTCGCATTCCTAAGACTTATGCTTCAAAGTAAACCTTCAACTTCATTACTACTGCACTATACTTAGATATTGATGCAAAGCGAGGTCAATTTTCGTATTCGGAAATAAAGGTTCAAACAACTACTGTGTGGAACAAACGACCAGACCTATTATTTCAGTACAGAGGCAACAAAAACAATCAACATTATCAATCTGTAGGTCATTCCGAATGCGAAAAAAATAAGATTTATTTTTAAGCGAAATATTCTTCGATCATTCGAATTTCAACCGAAAATAAATGAAAATTCACTGGAGAATAAAAATTTCTATGTATTTTGACAGCTTCATTCGAATTCATACTTGTTTGAACTATAGCGTTGTCTACTTGTCAAACTGTCGTTAGAAGGCCAATTGATTACGCAATTTTTAAGAATCTCGGTTGTTTACAGAGTTGTCTCTGACTCAAAAATTTATCTGGATTTGTCTGGGTCAAACTATGTACAAGAGAATTTTGACCGGGCTTTATTTTCAGGCTTCAGAGCCAAAAAAAAAGGTATCATCACCTACCGTATAGAGGCCAAAACTGTAAAGATTTAACAAAATCTGGTAAAATTTGTGAAATCTGGCGAAAGATCTGGTTAGTTCCCACTTGTACGCGGCGGGCAGATTTCCCTCCAGACGGCTGCATATGTCTGTCTGGTAGACTGGTTCTGTTCTGTTTCTGTCAGATTCTTGCCATACAAGATTGGCACAACCGTTTTGAATCTGTTCTACGTCTTTAGCGTCTTGGTTTCATTTTTTCAATAAAAAGTACATTTGAAAGGAAAAAGTTATTGCCCTTCATATATACTAATTATGGAAAATGTTATTGCCAATAACAGTGCTTTTTTACTACCAAACATACCCATATTTCATATTTCATGTCATGTCATTGCCCGGCATTGAATGTGTTAGTGGCGACGTTTATTCGCGTTTGGTACAAAGTTCGCACAGCGAACGGTTCACTAAACTGATCATTTTCATTTACGATGTGCTCTTTCCAACCGTTGAATAATTCTTATCGCTCAATTTTTACACATTTTTTAGTGTGGATACTATTCGAGCACACGTTAAAGTAATATGCTGATATCTCTGGAACCGGAATCCAATAAAAGCTTTCAAATCAGCAGGCTTATTGAAATCGTGTTCAGCTATCTCCGAGGAAAGGGAGCGTATAGAATAATTCTTCGAAAGGTGCGCACTCAGACATTTGCCGATATCGTTGAGCTGAGTCGAATGGAACAAAACACTAGGGGTCTCCAGAGCTCCGATCAAAAGTCGGTTTGTACAGCAATTCTATCGCATTTCATAGAAAAAGGCAAAACAGACAGATTTATTTTATATAATTATTCCGCAATAAATTCCTTTATTTTGTAAATTAGGAATAACTTTTTACACGTTTTAATGACGAGACTTGTTTGGATTACACATTTTCCTTGTAGTATAAATAAGCGATAGGTGGATATACATTGGATTTTTCAGGTTTAAAGTTAAGATTTATGTCATTGGGAGCTGGTTGATAAGAACAGAAGCCGAACTACTTTACATCTGTTTGAAACTCTATTTTTATACTATACAATGCATTAGGTTCAATGTCAATCGGTTTAAAAAAAATATCAGCTATGTGCATTATTTTGACGTGAGCATTTCAAAAAGTGTATTCTTGATTTACAAAAATCTTTATCGGCACATGTATTGGGACACATGTTTTATGACAAGTCATAAAAACATGCACTTTCATTATTTCGTCGATAGGTTGGTAATAAAGTCCTATTCCAGTAATTTTTACACCAAATTTTTTGTTGACTGTAAACCTTAGCGATTCCGAAATAGGATTAGAAGAGAACGCCCCGAAAAACAATAGTTTTTTCCACGTGACAATCGATTTTGAACTGATGTCTAATCTTAAATCTGAAACATTTTCCTCGTTGTTCGTTTTTTGCCACGTATCCAAGATTCCTAGCAATTGATCGTTCGAACAGCAGATTGTCTTGGCAGTTACAATTAATCCGAGTGATTTGCGGTCCAGCCGTGTAAAGTCTTCCTGATTGATGTAAGAGAAAGGATCGTCACAAATTATTCTTAAACACTTCTGCTCGATTGATTTAAATTCGTAGAATCGATTATCCATCAGTTTGCAGAGCACATTTTTCGAGTCAATGGTCTGATTAAGAAAGTTCTCCACCGCTTCCAATATTTTTTCCATCGAAAACTTTTTCGATTCAATGTAAATTTCGCGCACATTGCCGGCGGTTAGCTCAATCTTTCCGTAATATAAAAACCGTAGTAATTCCAGGAAAATGTTCGGATCGCTGTCTTCAACCGGGAGCTCATTGGCCGTATAGTTTTGAAATAGTTGAAAAAAGTAATCCGATGCACTCAATAGGATCGGCTTGTGACCGTATATTCGCTGCTTGTCCGGTCCCGCCAGGAAGATTACATCCGACATGAACTGGTTGTTAAAAAGGAACTTTCTGCGGTCGGTTTCCGTTTTTATCTGCACCGAACTGGGGATCGGATCAGTTGCTATTTCGAGTTTTGGAACTGATGTTTCACTGCTCTCCATTATTGTGCGGATATACTAACAGTAAATAGCCACTAGAAAGTAAATTATTTTGTTCCTGTATCGAATTGGCTATAAATGACGAAGATGATAGAAAGCTGGAAAATATAGGCTTTGAAAAACTTACCTCAATGAACTACACATGAAACTTATTCGTTTGCTAAGGACTGAATGAGAACACGTTGGGTTGCGATATGTTAGCGGAAACTAGGCGGAAACGGAAAACTTCTCTGCCAGGGATGCCAGGTGATGTTTTCAAAACTATGTGATCGTACCAAAAATCAGTCTGTACAAAATTTGTTTACACAAAAATAAAGGTCACACTACTTCAAAACGCCCTGTTGGAAATTCATTTGCACTGCGATTTTTTTAGCAATTTGACGACTTAGGCTGTGAACCATTTCGCGGTTAATTTTAACTTTTGGTTAAAATCTGACACTTGAGTGGTTATTTGGTGTCGAGTAGTTAAATTTGACTAAAACTGTGGCCCATTTCAAAATTTGACGGACGGAAAGTTATTTGGGTTTATTTTCCACTGGAAATAATTTCAACTAAAGAATTAGTGTTAGAATTTTCATTGCGAGATTTTTTTCAGTGTTGCAAAATAACTATCGATCTGTCAAAAATAACCATGCTCTCGAGCAGGGTTATTTTTGACAACATCAAATTAACCACTCGAGTGTCAGATTTTAACCAAAAGTTAAAATTAACCGCGAAATGGTTCACAGCCTTAGAGGAGCTGATAGCAGTCTGTAATCGATTTCAGAAATCTGTGTCCTTTTTAAAATATGTTCAGCATAGTGAGAATTTGAGTAACACAGATTAATCAGTGGGCCTGGCATCTCTGTTATCGACTGGTATCGAACGTTTCGAAAGCGGCCCTTACACGAGTCATTAAAAATGTCATTACTAAAAAATAATATCATTTTAATGAACGTGTAGTGGTGCAGTAATGACGAGATTTCTAACAAATTTGAAATACATCATTACTTAGTCATCATTTAAAATGACATTTTTAATGCTCGTGTAAGGGCCGCTGAACGTTAATGCCCCGTTTAGGGCATATTCAGTAGTGTTTTAGTTCTAGGTGCATAATTTATGCCAGTTACAAAATTTAAATCTAGATTTTATAACAAGAAAAACTGGCAGTCCCAGCAGTGTTTTACTCGTGTTTCAAATATACAAAAGATAGAACGGCACACTGAGCAAAATACCATAGTAACCGTAGCCTGTTTTCCATTGTCATTTCAACTATACGCTTAAATAGTAGCAACAATCATGATATATGACTATTCACCATCTGTATTGTATAAATTACTAGACAACAAAGACTACGACTTGACTAAACTATTTGTATTTATGACTTTTCTGGCATGGTCATCCTGACAATGGTAGTCATCTCAAATATAAGAACAAATAGTTAAAATCACAATTTCTAGTAAGGTGAAATTGCTCTCGAGCCTTGATATATATGAGGAGCTGAATAGTTATCGCTACCATGTAAATATGTACACAGTATAATAATGTTACCATAAGTAGATACATGGTTTAAATGAAATTATGAAGTTTGAAAACACTATTCATGTAGTCCATATCAACAGAATTTATGTAGTAAGCACATTATTGTATAGTGTTTTTTAACCGACTATGTTTTTCATTTGTGCTGACTATACAAATTGTCAATAAACGGATATACTTTGTTATTGTCACATAAAGTTACAATACAGCAGACAATTTCGTAACACATCAGTGAATGATTTGAAAAAAATGTATATTGTGACTTATATTGTGCAATTTGGAAGGTCTTGCAGGCGAGTAAATTTTGTACCCTTACTAGTTTCCGTCGTTGAAATTAAATTTTTCAACAATTTTACCAGTAATGGCTGTTTTCTACTGAAATCGACGTCTTGTATAATTTTTATTATTCGTTATCGGTCGCTGTAGAAACAACATCAAGCGATTGATTAAAAACGACGAACATCATCCGATTCCCGGATTCAAATCGCTCGAATCCGACGGAAAAAATAACAATATATGGTAGGTTGGTATTGAGGTTTGTTTCTTGGCTATTAATTTCTTCCATTTCTTCTTCAGGAAAAACTTCACCGAACAGAGCCTGGGATCAACAGTTGCAACCAAGCAATGCTGCTCCATGTCTACGTTGATAATCAATATTTCACCAGGCACATCATCATTATAAAACTGTAATAATTGCAAATATAAAATAGAATTCAATGAAACTATTTTGTTGTTCTTGTTCTAGAGTTCAAATTCTTAAAACTTTTTAACATGTTTTGCTGATCTTCAGCATTGTTGAATCAACCACTGCCTTCAGTTTCGAAATAACTAGAAGTGAAATGTCAAAAATACCATGGCTCTGGTTATAGCGAAAACCACAATGTAAATGTCATGGTTAGCCTAACCATCTCAATCGTATTAGTTATTCATACAATATACTGTTCAATATTACTATTCTAGAGCCGATACCACACGGAACCACCCGCGATCCCATTTCAACCAGAATATTAGTTGATTTTCTGAATTCGATTGGTTAAAATTTGGTACAACTAATCGATTGTTGTTTTAACTAAACTGTCATTTTTGTTTTTCGATTAGCAGAAACGATGGTTGAAACAACTAATTTAACTGTTTGAAAAAAAATACTGTCAATTAGTGAGGACACATACCTTTCAATTTCAACAAATATTTTAGTTGAAATAACTGGTGTTGTTATTGAAACAAAATTCTGTTAGTTGAAAAATAAATCGATTTTATTTGTTTTAGACATTTCAAATAGTTGAATCAACTCGAACAATGTTATTGATTTGCGAAAATAATCAAAATATACTTACTGATACACGTCATGATCTATTTGAAATAAGTTCGGTATGTTGAGATTCATGAAATGAATATCGTTGTTAAAATATAAACAGTATTTTATATTGACATTATTAGGGCTGGGAAAACCACCGATCACTGATGATTTCAAGTGATCTTAACCGAGGAATTAATTATTATTACGAAATCAGAACTGATCTGATCTCTAAGTGATTTTGATTTTTGTATGATCATGATCATGTCAAGTCGAGATCAGTAAAGATCTAAATTCTAAAAAAAACCTCTAATTCGATCGGAAATGATTGATGTAGAAAAACATTTTTAATCAGCATAAAGCGCTCAGAGGGGCGAGTAAATTAGCGAAATTATTAAATTTACAGAAATGAGTATTGAAAGATGATGCCTTCAATCGATTGAACTAAAGTTATGCACTGATAATTTTAGTCAATTTATATGAGCTTGGGTACAACAACCGCTGGGAATTGGAATTTTGCGACGGCAATGCAAACGCGCCATTCAATCGCAACGCGTTCTGTGTGTTTGAAACCCTTCGCTCCTTTTACTTTTATAAATTAAATTCATGTCAAAAAGCGTTTTATTGCTCATGCGTGAACATCATCATCGGTATCAAACAGCAGGAAGTAAAACAGTCTGCTGGAAGTAAATCAATGATCGAATTTGAAGCATAAAATTTGTGCGCATACCTGAAAGATTACGAGATGATCATTCATTAACATTTTCTAATTTGTCACCAAATCTTTTTCATCTTAAACAAGGTTAACTTTATCACAACACCGCTGTTAGATAAACACTTGTTATCATAAATTTCTCAAATCGAATAAACACAATTTTACCAAACGCTTTAACCATCGATGTTGTTTTCATTGACATTTTGAAGCGACGCGAACAGATTTCAATTAAAAATGTTGTAGATTTTGCATTGCGATTATTGTTTTGCTTTCAACTGTCTCCGGCATTTGACAGCATTCAAAATAACATATTTTTCAACTACTTGAATATATGCAAATCAAAAACCATATTGGTTGAATCAAAAAGAAATTAGTTAAATCAAGTATCGCAAAAATCAAAAACTGCGATATCGCAATTTTATGATCGAAGGGTTCTCCGTGCATTTATAGTAAACATGAACTTGACTATTGTTGAAATCATCTGATTTAATAGTCGGCTGAAAACCACTATACTCGCATGGTCAGGTTGGCCCTCTATATAGTAACTGTTACCATAATATTTTTCTGAGTGCATCGTTGACCAGTTTGACAGAAGAACTGGTCGAATAAATAAAACTAGAACGGCTTGCTGGGGATATGTTTGTTCCAGTTTCTGTTCTATTATAGATCTTCCATATAGAACTTCTAGCTGCTGAATTGGCACTTACACTTCTGCTGGCTGCCAGCATGCTGGTGCCAGTGTACTGCCCTCTTAGAAAAAAAAAACGTTCAACGGTGGTCCTTCGTTGGTCTAATACGTTGGATCCTTGGACCACAGTTGAACGTTTTTTTCCTAAGAGGGCAGTACACTGGCACCAGCATGCTGGCAGCCAGCAGAAGTGTATACAGGGCATAAGTTTTGCATCCTTTGAATTTATTGCGCTTCTTTACCGACACTAAACAAAATGATTACATTATAGTTACGTAAAAAGCGATGTGAATATTTTACACCCTACTTTTTACGTAGCTTTTAATAGGCTGACCTATTTAATGAAGAATCCGGTAAAAGTTTAGATAGGAAATTGTTATTTTTTACATTGGTAAAAGCTACATGCAATGAACATGTAATTTACGTACTATTCACGTTCCTCACACTAAGATTTGATTCCGTTATTCGGTAATTTTATAGACTAAAATTTACGGTAATCATTAGAAATAACCGATATTTCAGTATATGCATTTTATTTTACAAAAATTAGGCTTTTTTACCGACTATTCATTAAACGCAAGTTTTGTTACATAATACTGTAAATAAATATACAATGGACTCGGTAAATATGAATATTCGCCGAGTACGATATAAACATACAAATATTCGGTAAATATGACAATTAATAAAAAACACACTGCCAATCACTGAAAACTCTAGTATAAGATCGAGGACAAACGAAGCAGGAATAGAAAATCTTCGAAGAGATTGAGGTACATATGCATATATTTTTAAAACAGAAGAACTCAATTTGCGTGTATACTAAGAACCAGTAAATAATCACTTATTACAGTGTTCACATGTTGTCAACACTTAACGTTCGAGAGCAATCTCGAGCGGACTCAACGGAGATTGTGCAGTTTTCTACACACTTAAAACCGATTCTCGAGCTCGGCATACTGAAAACCATTGCTTACCATTTTCAAGATATAATTTTTCACTCTGGAAACTTAAGTAGATTATCTGACGATTGGTCAATTCACGTAAAATGTATGTGAGGATTCTATTCATTTTAGGGGATGTTCGAGTAACATTCATTTTAGTCATGTAAATAAATTCAATTTGTCACTTGAAACTGTTCAAGTAATTCTAGCGTGAATTTTTATTTGAGTGTGAAAGTTCAACATCAGTGAATCACACTGATAAATGAGGCGGGAGGGTCATGTCAGCGATATAACTGGATTACGTGGATACGAGTGAAACTGATATGGTTTTTCAACTCTTTAGAATCGCACCGATAATCGCATATACTAGTTGATTGATTGTGTGAGTTTTGCAAACTCTAAATTGCATGATTGCAACGTTACACTTATGAGGCGCAACACAGGAAAGCAAAAAGTTACGGGGTTGTGTAGGGGACAATACCGATTAAATCAAAAATCCAATGTTCAATTTCATTCATAAATTGAAAAATCCACAACAAATCGTTTTCTTGCCATCTAGGATCTCTAAATTTAAGATGTGAGATGTCAAACCCGTCTTGAAATGACAAACTGTATAGCGAATTGAAGGACTATCCACAAATTGAATTTAGGATTTCTAAAATATAAATTTTTGACGTGGACAACAATAATTCATTATTCCTCCAAAAAATCATGAAAAATGGTAAAACATTGCTCAGTTTTGATTTTAAACGAGAAATGAACAATTTCGCAATAGACGAGAAATCTATAATAAGAGCATTGTGGGTAAAAATTGATGATCTTTCACAACATGCACAAATGCGTCATCCTCAACAGTCAAATGAAAATACTCATGGTTTACAAGACTACACAGTTCGTGAGATCAGCTGTCTCTAATAAAAAATGAAAATAAATAGGGTAAGGGCTCCCTAATTCATCTGAGCTCCTATTTCCATCTCATCCCTTCACCTCATTACTTTGAACACGAATAATGTTTTACAACCTACCTGAACCAAACTGTGAAATGTTTTAAAATGATTATAAATGCTATTGTCACACTTTCCCATTGAAAGAAATGGGTTTAAGTTCTTCGGTTATCGTTTTTTTTAGTTAAAATGAACTCACTTTTCAATTTAGGACACATTTTCGTCTCAAGGTTTACAGTTCGTCATGTTTCTAAAAATCTACTAATCGATTCGTCTCAAAACATGATCACTATTTCGCACAATTACACTACCATTGAATGCTGGGTGGCTTTATAATTAATAATGTTCACTTGCCACTTGTTTAATTAACGATTTAAAACGTAAAAAATTACCCGACAAACAATAAAAGTCTTCAAAAATATGAGATGAAAACTTTTCACTTAGTTCACTTGATTGCGCTTTGTTTTCATCTCATTTGGTTTCGCAAAGTTGCCAAGTTATCTCATCTTGTTACAAAAAATAAATTGTTTTTCTTCTTCAAATTATTATCAAAAAGTATGTTTTTGGTATCCGTGTCATTAGTTTAATTAGATTATTGATATTAATATTTCAATAGAACTGTTTTGGCTTCGAATATTACCAGAAAGAGCGTGTTAAATACTAATGAAATAACCATTGTGGGAAATCTAGTAGCACTGGTTTCATTCCGCTATACGTCAACATAGGGCTGTGAAGTGTGTGTGTTTCATCGGCTGTGCACAGAGATGCCAGATATTTTCATAGAAAATATGTATTCCGTTGCATAGAAAGTCGATATCTGCTATCTGTTTTCACTAATGAAATGATGTTAACAGATAGTTCTTTATATCTCCGTAAGTCATTGCCCCGCTCACGAGAATATTCAATTTAGGAAATCTGTATAAAATCTGCACTTTGATTTCAATCAGTATGCGAACGCAAAAATCTATACAAAACAAATAAATATGTATAAATGGCATCTCTGGCTCTACACTTTGTTTTAAGAAGGGCTAATGAATGAATAGTAACAATTACATTTGGGTTGTTGTTTAAAGTTCACCAAATGAACTTTACAATAAAGTTTTAAATTCAAAGCGAAAGGTAACGGAAACGACCGAAAAATTTTTAAACGTTGAAATGATTTCAAACTGGCTCTAAAAATATCGTGTGCTGTCTCGTAACATAGTTAGCATTAGGCCGTTTTTAAGAAGAATTCTGACATTTTGAACCTGAGAGTGTAATAGTGGAATATTTTGTTTTGATTGCTGTCGCCATTGCTAATTTATAGGATGAATAAAGGATCAACGATAGGATGGATAAAAATCCATTGAGATGGAATTAGGAGCAGAGTAGTGAACATTTCATAAGTGTTTTTTGCTTTTTTATGGATATTAGTTAAATTTTCAAGAAATGTGAATCAATTCTCAACGTGGAGCAAGGCGAATGAAGCAGTAATATGAAATTGTTATTGTGATTTTAGTGGCTAAATCGGGGTTTTGAGGCGACGTCCTTACAAATGAGATGAAATAGGGAGCCCTTACCCTACATTCGCCTCAAATCTAAGCATCGCTATAACAGCAGTATTGTGCACAATTTTCGAACTATTTTTCCTGCGGTAACGCTTTTTAGAGTCGAAGCAAAGATATTCTATTCCATTTTATCACAATTCGTTGATTGAAAGTCTAGAAATCGGTAAAATAACATGATCAATCTAGTAATGAGATATATTATTACCTTTTTTACCGAAATTTCAACAGTTGAACGTTCGGTAATGATTTCGGTAAAAATGTGCTTACCGAATTAATTCGTAATCCGAAAATAGCTAAGCTGTCATGAATACCGAACATTTCAGTAAAATTAAGTGTCATATTAAACGTCAAATGTACCGAAGTGCTCTGTAAATAATACAGTTAAATCTGTAGTTCGATAGATGAGAAGCTGTCAAATGTTACCGAACATTTCAGTTGAAATGAACGCCAGAAATAACCGAATCGCTCTGTAAAATATATCTGTATTTTTGTACATATATTAAATATACTGTAAACATGATTTTTTGTAAACTGAATAAATAAACCTTCGTTGTTTTTGTAAATGCTTCACAAACTAACAACAAAATAAGTAAGCCATAGCGCTTAATTATGTGTTCCATGTAAAAATGTTGTTCCAGTGGTACCAACTTCATCTACTCTCAGTACAACACTTTGAATAAAAATAAAAAAAATTGTTAATCGGATGGCGCCGGTGGAATATTGAAAACAATGTATGCTTCCATTAATATTTTGAAGGTAGATCTCAACTCTAACAGAACAGGATTTCTGTACATTCCAATGCATATTGTGCAATCGTTTGAATCCTGCAATAAGGAGCCTCGTACAGACAGTTTAGGGGGAAATTCTTCATTTGGTAATTCGTCTTTTGCCTGTGAAATAAATAACACAGACTCATTTTTATATATGTAGTTTAATACATAACTAACTTAGATAGTATAACTCCTGTTATATCATGCGTCAAATGATTTAAAAGACTGAGTTTGACAACTTTGGTTTGCACTGAGACTAACAACTTTTTCCGCGGGAAAATAAAATATTTTTTCAAGTACAACACTTTTGGTAAATATGATTATAGATTTCAGGAATATGTTCCAATACCGACTAGTTCGGCAATGAAATTTACATTTGAATTCGTTAAATCGATAGACGTTGTTAAAAGAATCGCGGACCCTTCGGTGTTTTTCGTATTACTGGTTATATTCGGTAATTTGTTTTACCGAACTCCACATGATTTTTTAAGTGTGTAGAAACAATAACCCGATATCAGCCGTATTTATTATTTAAAAAATATCGCTTATTTCCTACCGTACAACAGATTTCGAATTCCCTTTGCTTCGAATTTTTTTCATTGCTTATCGCATAGTCGACAGCATACAAAAAATAAACGGCAGTTGATCAGGTGCAAGACCGCTCCAAATGTCCGTCAATTACAGTCAATCCAACCGAAATAGAAAAGCACATAATAATACCAATAATAAAGGGGACACTCTTCCTCCCGATCAGCGATTCATCCGGCGAAACGACGGCAAAACCCCAAAGCGCGCAAGCAAACAGACAGAACAAACCCGGCCAGAATCGCGCAGGCAAGAGCGCAGAACCTTCCGGTCCGGACTTACGGTCGAGTGATTTTATAAGTCATCACCCGTCGTCGTCGGTCATTCATGTTTTTTTTTTCTGTATTTCGTTCGAATCGTTGCTATAGTAATCACCACCATTGTACCGGCAACCGTACAAGCCGAGGGACGATTTTGGATGGGTAACAGCAATCGAAAGCCCAGCGGCCCTGCGCATGTAGGTGGTGAAGTGCGTGATGCGATGGAATGTATTTTTGTTTTTGTCGTGAATATGACTTACTTGATTCCAATTATGCATCATTTTATAAAAAAAACTGGATCATTTTTCGCATGGAATTACAACGGGCTAATTCTAATGGCCCGTTTACACTTCTGCTGGCTGCCAGCATGATGGTGTCAGTGTACTGCCCTCTTAGGAAAAAACGTTCAACTGTGGTCCAATGATCCAAAGTATTAGACCAACGAAGGACCACCGTTAAACGTTTTTTTCCTCAGAGGGCAGTACACTGACACCAGCATGCTGGCAGCCAGCAGAAGTGTAAACGGGGCATAAAGGTGAATTTAGAACTGGGATTCTGGTCCGCTTGAATCCTAAACTCAAGTTTAGGGTTAAAATTTAGTTTCAGAACTCAAGTTCAAAAATTTAGTTCTAAATTGCAGATTCAGAATTTAAAACAAAGACTCTGGGAGTGAATCCTAATTCTGGATTCGGGAACTACATTTTTGTTCGGAATTGTTAATTTATGTTCGGCACTGGAGTCCAGAACATAGATTTAGATTTCAACATCAGAATTACGGGACAAAACTCAGCATCTTAGATCTCGATTCTAGATCTAAATGTCAGTTATGAACTCTGAACCTAACTTTTGGATTTGACTTCTGAGCCAGAAAGTAAGTAAGTTCAGTTTTAAAAATGATTTCCTGAATTCAGTGCCAGATTTTAATTCCTGAATTCGTTTTTCCAAAAAAAAAACTGACATCCGTTCTCACGCATAGAAATATTTCGCCACCTGTCCATTTTCCATCGTGGATCCATCGGCCTCATGTACACGCAGAGAAATTGAGCATGTTTGCAGATTTTTAAATATGACTTCTGTTAATTTCATGTTAATTTTTCCCTTCTACATCAACAATTCTATCTATTTGATTTGAAGCAATATTCTCATCCTGGCTAACGAAAAAAAAATGGTGTGTTTCGACAGATTTTATTGTTGAAATGAATCAGCCATTTATTACTGGTCAACAAAACTTTAGTTGGTGTTATTGGTAACGTATTTGTTGATTCAATCGTGTTTTACATTTACATCAAGAAAAAATTAGTTCATGTTATCTATGATCTTATTTGTGTAATGAGACAACTAAGTTTATTGTTTGAGTTAACCGTATCAGTTTTGTTTCTTATAAACCAGAGAATTTTTCTCGTCCGTGGATAATCAAAAAATCTTGCACGTGTTTTAGAAAGGAAATTTATGTGCTTCTTTGTTTTACTTGAGCTGTCTTTATCATTTCAATTGTACACGCAGAGAAATTGAGCATGTTTAAAATAACAAAACAGTTAGTAGAATTTTTAAAACGACGTATGTTCATTTCAAGCTAGAATATGATTGTTTTGAACCAATTTCTCCCTTGAATATAAAAAAAGTACTTACTGCTTGATTTGAATCTAAACTTTGGTTTAACTAAACGAAAAATTTTTTTTTGCTCCCGATGAATTTTGTTGTTGAAATAAACTAACTATTTATTACATGTCAACCAAAGAAATATCCGTGTTGACTCAATCCTGTGTATCTGTGTCATTCGCCTCTTCGGACCAGAAAATCTTTCTGACCCTATGTGCGGGGTTGAGAATCGAACCCAGGCGGGCTGCGTGAAAGGCATCGATAATCCCATCACGCTATACCCGTCCCCTGTGTATCTTTATTTCAAGAAAGAAATAGGTTCAATTTATCTATGATCTTATTTGTTTCCTGATTTAACTAAGTTTACTGTTCAAATGAACCGTAACAGTTTTATTTCTAATAAACAAGAGCATTTTTCCCCGCGAAAATAATCCAAGCTTTTTAGAAGTAACGTTTATTTGCTTCTTTAATTTCCTAGGTATTTCAAATAATTCAAGCGTATGTATCGATAATTGGGAATATATTGAAAATTGCATAACATTACATAACACATTTTCTTTGCATAAAATATTTCATGCAGGATTTCTATTTTGACTGATGGAGCACCGAATCGTTGGATGCTATATAGAATTGTTGTATGTAAATAATTCGATCATCTAGCGACAAAAAATCCAAAATTTAAAAAAATTTTATATTAGGAAATTGAAAACAAATAAACATAGTATCAAACATTACTTTGTAAATTTGTTTTGAAAGAAATCATTTTATTCCTAAAATCAAACAAAAATGTATGATTTCAACAATCAAAAGCGTTAGTTGCAATAACTTATTTTCTTTGAAATTTATTTCAACTGGAAGGTTTTGTGTATTTAAAGCGTTACAATTATTGACTATAACTAGAGTTCGTTTCATTTAAAACTATTTTCTGAATTGAATTATCTGTGAAATTGTTTGTCAAAAGATTGACAGGAACACACAAGTAAAATACTTGTTATTCTTATCAAACTATTGATTGAGAAAAACTAATCCACCGAGAAATATAAACGATCATGTTTTGTAGTTTCAAGTAACAATATTTGCAATATCAAACCAGTTTTTCTTTTGTCACTATTTCAACAAAAATATTCGTTGGGTGAAACCCAAATTTGGTTAATTTTTAAAAAAATTTCTCTGCGTGCATGCATGGCTACACGCAGAGAAATTTTTTTTAAATATAACCAAATTTGGGTTTCACGCAACGTTTTATTTTGTTAAAATAGTGACAAAAGAAAATCTGGTTTGATATAGAAAATATTGCTGCTTGAAACTACAAAACATGATAATCAATTTTACTCAGTGTGTTAGCTTGTTTCAAACGACATTTTGATAAAAACAACAAATATTTCACTTGTGCGTTCCTGTCAATTTCTTGACAAACAATTTTACAGTGAATTCAATTTGAAAAATTTGTTATGAATGAACGAACTTTAGATAAAGTTAGGAATTGTTGCGCTTTGAATTTACAAACTATTTAGTTGAAATAAATTACCTTAAATTTAGCTATTTCAACAAACGCTTTTCTTTGTTGAAATCATACATTTTTGTTTGTTTTAAAAAATAAAATGATTTCTTTCAAACTAATTTACAGGGTTATATTTTATACTACTTTTATTTCGATTTATATTGGTTCGAAAATTTCTAGAAAACTTTATCTTTAATTTAGAATATTTTTAAGACATTTGATCGTTTCGATCATTCCGTTGCTACACGATCGAATTATTTACATGCCGCTGTAAAGCAATGTTTTTTATTTTTATAGCATCCGGTGCTCGGTGCTCCATCAGTCCGGCCAAAACAGCGAACCTGCATCAAATATTTTTTTGTAAAGAAAATGTGTTATGTAATACGATGCAAATTTTTAAAATATACTTTATCATCAATACATACACTTGAATTGTTGAAAACCTCCTAGGAAATGAAAGAAGCAAACTTCTTACGCGGGAGACAAAAATGCAGTGGTTTATACGCGCGAGAAAAAACATTTTCTGGTTTATATGAAATAACGCGGTTCATTTAAACAGTAAACTTAGTTGTATTATTACACAAATAATATCATAGATAAATAGAACCAAGTTTTTTCTTGATATGAAGGTATAGCAGGATTGAGTCAACGAGAACATTGCCGATAACATTAACTCAACTTTGGTTGACATGTAAAAAATTGTTAGTTTATGTCAACAATAAACTCAGCGGGAACAAATATATTTTTGGTTTGGTTGGACCAAAATTTTGATTCAAATCAAACAAAGATCATTGTTTTTGTTGAAGGGAGAAATTGGTTTGTAACAATCATATTCTAGCTTGAAATGAATATAAATCAAAACTACTAACTACTAACTGTTTTGTTATTTTAAACATGCCCAATTTCTCTGCGTGTAATTCAAAATATTACTAAACCTGCATAACATTACATAACACGTTTTTACAGAAAATATCTGATGCAGAAATTCTATCTTGACAAGACTGATGTCTCACGACAAAAGGGCCCAACTGCTATTGAAAGCAATTAACCGTTTGACAATCACGCAGAGAAAAATATTGTAAAAATAACTAAATTTTGGTTTCACGCAACGATTTATTCTGTTGAAATAGTGACAAAAGAAAATCTGGTTTAAAATTGCAAAAATTGTTGTTTGAAGCTACAAAATAAAATATTTGATTTTGTTCAGTGCATTAGTTTGTTTCAAGAAATATTTTGTTTAAAATAACAAATATTTTACTTACGCATTCCTGTCAATTTCTTGACAAACAATTTCAATGTAAATTTAACTTTCAAAATAAGTTTAAAATGAACTAGCTGTAGACAAAGATAATATCATTAGTTCTTTGAATTTATAAACTTGGCAGTTGAAATGAATGATAAGATTCAAACCTAAAACAATTAGTATTTCAACAAACGCTTTTGTTCGTTAAAATCATACATTTTTGTTTGTCATTATTCTTAAATGGAGATTTCTTTCAAACTAATTTTCAAGGTAATTTTTTAAACTAATATTATTTAGATTTTTATCAATTTTCAAATCGTTAATTGCTTTCAATAGCTGTTGGGCCCTTTTGTAGTGGGACGATCAAATTTTTCACATGTAACAATCAATGATTCGGTGCTCCATTAATCTGGTCAAGATAGAATTCCTGCATCAAATATATTCTGTAAAAAACGTGTTATGTAATGTAATGCAAGTTTAGAAATATTTTGAATTATCCAAACATACACTTCAACTACCCCAAGGAAACGAAAGAAACACTTAAATTTTTTCTTCTAAAACACGTGCTAACTTTTTTGATCATCCACGGGAGCAAAATTGTCTGACTTATAAGAAACAAAACTGATACGGTTAATTCAAACAATAAACTTAGTTGCCTTTACACAAACAATCTATTCTAGCTTGAAAACAACAGCAATCATATCTTAAAATCTACTGACTGTTTTGTTACTTTAAACAAGCTCAATTTCTCTGCGTGATTGATAAAAATCGAAAAAAAGTTAGTTTGAAAAATGACCTTGAGAATTAGTTTGAATGGAATCTCTTTTTAAGAATAATGACAAACAAATATGAATGATTTTAACAAACAAAAGCGTATGTCGAAATACTATTATTTATTTTAGGTTTCAATCTCATCATTCATTTCAACTGATAAGTTTATAAGTTCAAAGTTAGTTCATTTTGAACCTGTTTTGCTAGCTTCATTTAAAATGAAATTGACAGAAACGCGCAAGTAAAATATTTGTTGTTTTTAACAAAATATTGACCGAAACAAACTAATCCACTGAGCAAAATCAAATATCTTCAGCTTCAAGCAGAAATATTTGCAATTTCAAATCAGATTTTCTTATGCCACCATTTCAATAAAATGAATCGTTGCGTGAAACCAAAATTTCGTTACTGTAACAATATTTTTCTCTGTGTGCACAATCGGTTCGATAATCGAACCGACGTGGCTCGATAAAGTTCACTGGGTACAATTCGGGAAGATTTTCAGAATTCCATGTGGAACTCAGAATTCCATGTGGAACTCAGTGTCAGCGTTACCAGGTCATTTTTCCAAAAATCTGTATTTGGCGCAAAAATCTATCTGTACCATATCGGTATCAGAATCCCGTAACATAAGTATCAGGAAAATGTCAACAAAGCTGATTTTGGCGAGTAAAAAAAAGGTCCCACAGCAACCTTTTCTCATGTCTATCCAAGCTAAAACCGAAAATCGGTATTTATCTGTACGATCCGTGAATTATCGGTATTTTGGGAATACATATCTGTATTGCGGTATAGAGGTCAAATATCTATATAAATACCGAGAAATCGGTATACCTTGTAACGTTGCTCAGTATAGCGGCCCTTACACGAGTCCTTAGAAATATCATTACTAAAAAATAATATCATTTTAATGAACGTGTAAGGTGCAGTAATGACGAGTATTCTATCAAATTGTAAATACATCATTACTTAATCATCATTAAAAATGACAAACATAATTCTCGTGTAAGGGCCGCTTATGAATTCCGAATCAATGCGGACCTTCAACCGATTGGTTCGGAAATTTGTTGAAATTGAGTGAGAAAAATTGAACTGTCAATTCGTTATTTTTCATTTCTGATTTTGCACGGTTATTTTGTGTCGAGTAGTTAAATTTAACTAAAACTGCGGTCCGTTTCAAAATTTGACGGACGGAAAGTTATTTGGGTTTATTTTTCACTGGAAATGATTTGAACTAAAGAATTAATATTAGAATTTTCATTGCAAGATGTTTTCAGTGTCGGAAAATAACCATCGATCTGTCAAAAATAACCATGCTATCGAGCAGGATTACTTTTGACAACATCAAATTAACCACTTGAGTGTCAAATTTTAACCAAAAGTTAAAATTAACCGCGAAATGGTTCACAGCCTCAACATAAATCTTCGTTTTTCGGATGTATAGAAGTACTTCCTGAAATTTCAAATCCTCCTGAAAAAGATGTACGAAACAATGAAATCAGAAATAAAACTCTTGTAATCGTTTTGAAATGAGTGACTTATAGAAAATCTAGCTGTTATCATCTTAATGAAGGTTAATCACAATGAGATATTCTCTTTGATTCGCTGCATTTCTTTGTCTGTTGATTCTTTGTTATCATGAATTTTTAGTGAATACTTTGTGTAATTTGACAATCTGACTATGGAAACATTTTCAAAATTCGCCCAGTGACAGAATGGGTCAGAAATTAATCGTGAATACCTCGAGTTGTACGAAACGCAACAGTAGAATTCTTTCTTCATGCCATCCAAAATATGGTCAGCAATTTATGATTCAATTTTCAATAGTGTGAGAAAACCATAAATAAACAAAAGAATGTTTTCAAAATGGTTCAAAAACCATTTCAAAAACCGTTCATTTCGTTAGACGGAACTGGACGTCTAGGTGAGTACCTTCCAACAGATAATTTTGGAACTGAATTCAGATGCTGGATTCTGTTCCACCTGACTTTTGAAATTAGTTTCAGGTTTAAAATTTAAAACAAAGATTCTAAAACTGAATCCTAGCTCAATAGATACTGGAAATCGTCTCGTGACCAGTGGTGGTAAATTGCGAACCGAACGCCGATGCTTCTGCAAATTTACTCAAAAATGTTCACCGAGCATAAGCATGCGATAGGTTCGAAAACTATTCCCTCGTTTAATGCGAAGGTGTTCTGTGCTCGGTGTTTGCCGAAGCAATCTGTTTCGAACCGTTCGGTTGGTGGGCCATCGGCGAGGGTCGAGTAAACTGCGTTCGATACGATGCTTTGTTGATTTCAAGTCTCGCATCCTGGTTTTGAAATTACCAATGCACACGTGATCAGCACAAAAAAAATCTTTTGTTCGATTGATAAATCGATCAATAGCAATTCAAATGGTATTATTTTGGACATTATCAGTGTGCGTAGGGTGGCTCGATATGGAAAATAGTAAATTTTGGATCTTTTGCAAATTTTATGGTTTTGGTTATAGAATCTATAACAATAAGAATTGAATATTTTGGAACATTTCAGCAATCGTAGAGTGGCTCAATATGAAAAGGGATTTTTTTTACTCTTGCAAATTCGATGTTTAATAAACTGGTGAGTCAATAGCAAAGACAATTAAGTAATTTCAGGTATTTTCAACGAGCGTATTTAAATTTGATATTCTATTGATTGTTGAATCAATAGCAGTTCAACTTGGATAATTTTAGACATTTTCAGAGAGCGTAGAGTGGCGAAATTTGAAAATTTGGATTTTTTTACTAATTCGATGATTTATTAAATAGTAAAAAATCTTTGGAAATTATCTGCCATCGTAGGGTTTTTCTATTTGAAAAATTGTAAAAATTTTGACTAATACTAATTCGACGGTTTATTGATTGTTGGATCAATAGCAGTTCGAATTGAATAATTTTGGGCATTTTCGGTGAGTGTAGGATGGCGACATATGAAAACATGTAAGTTTTTTGACTGTTACTGCTAAAATGTTTCATTTAATAGTGAATTAATAACAATTACAAATTGCTCATTTTTGAGATTTTCAGGGACCATAGGATGGTTCTATCTGTATAATGGTAAAGTTTTTGACTAATGTCAATTGGATGCTCTATTGATTGATGAATTAATAGCAGTTCAAATAAGATGATTTTCATGATGAACATTTTCAGCGATCGTAGGGGGGTTTAATATAAAAATTTGAAAATATTTTGATTTTTGGTATTTTAATGTTCAATAGATGAGCGAATCAGTACCAGGTAGAATTGGATGATTTTGGACGTTTCTAGCGAGCGAGCGATGTTTGTTAATTTTGAATATTCTCAGTAAGCGCTGGATGGCTTAATATAGAAATTATAATTTTTAAACTATTTACAATTTCATGCCAGCGGTAAAGCGGGAACCGAGCACCAATGCTTTATACATATTCGTTTAAAAATGTTTTCCTAACAAAAATATGCAAAAGCTGTTCATTCGGTTTATGGTCAAGTTCGCTTGCTGTTCGGTGGAGCAATATGTACCAAACCATTCAGTTGGCAGACCATCGGCGAAGGTCAATTGAGCTCTATTCGATGCGTAGTTTTATTATTTATGGTTCGATGAAATGCTTACCTACAGCATCAAAACTAAATTCTATTTCAGTTGATGAGCAAAGCAATAGCGCGTTAAAAATTACAATCAAAATCACAGGCACTTCGAAGATTTGCATGTTTAAATCCGATGGTTAACCACCACTATTATTTATATATTAATCAATACAGCATCCGATTTGGAAAGATAGTTCACAATTTCTCATATAAAGCAGCCTTACCACCGAATAAAATGCTTAAAATTCTAATATTCCAATTGCTATCTATTAAACATTGAATTAGCAAAAGGTTTTATATTAAGCCATTCCACGCCCACAAGATAATTATAAAATTATTCTATTCGAATTTAATTCATTCATCAATCAATAAAGCTTCGGATCTGCAAATTCAAATACTAACATTTTTGAAATAGGACCACACTACGCTCGCTGTAAATTGGAAATCCTATTGGAACTGCTATTGATTCACCAATTAATAGCACATTGAATCGACATTAGTCAAAAATTTTAAAATTTTCCAAATAGCACCACCCTACGCTCGTAGAAAATGTCCAAAATTATCAAATTTACATTGCTCTTGATTCACTATTAAATGGAACATGAAATCAGCAAAAGTCTAAATATATGCAAATTTTCATATTGCACCACCCTACGCTCGATAAAAATGTAAAAAATTATTTCCAGAATCAACAGACCATCGAATTAGTCTAAGATACAATTTTTGTCGATTTTTCAAATAGAAACACCCTACGGTCGCTGAAAATGTCCAAAATTGTTAAATTTTAATTGCTTTTGAATCAATTAATTAATAAAACATCAAATTAGTAAAAATCAAAAAATTTACAAATTTTCATATTGCGCCACCCCCGCTCGCTGAAAATGTAAAAAATTATCCAATTCGAACTGTTATTTATCCACTAATCAATAGAGCATCGAAATGAGATTAGTCAAAAAATTTCCTATTTTCCATATACAGGCACCCTACGCTCGTTGTAAATGACCAAAATTACTCAATTTTAATAACTATTGACTCACCAATTTATTCAATATCGAATTTGCAAATGTTAAAACATTTTCAATTTATCATATTGAGCCACCCTACGCTCGCTGGAAATGTACAAAATTACCATACTCTGCTAAGCTACCCAAAAACTGAAACGTCCAGCCGCAGCTGACAAAGTTCGGTTCATCCGAAGCAACAGCCTATAGTACTCGAATCGGATGTTCATGAACATACTAGTAACGATAGGCTCACAAACTAAAGCATCGGTTCTGTCACCATCAGCATCGCTTCTTGGTTCGGCGATGCTTGCTCGAACGATGGTATCGGCAAATTCATACTCGCGATGGTGGTTCGCTTTTTGGTTCGGAACGAACACGTTTTGCGTGTTCGGAATCGTTGCTTTACCACCACTGCTCGTGACTAGATTTTCGAACTGAATTTAGTACCTTTATTTAAGTCCGGAATACGTATCCAAAATTCTGAATCAGCAACAATTTTGGAACAAAATTCAAGATATTTGTTCTAGATCTGGATTCTGGAACAAAATTTTGATATCTGAACTCCGCACTATAATTTTTTAACTGTCTTATGATTCAGAATTTTATTCTTGAATTCAGTTTTAGAATTCAATTCCTAAGGAGTATATCGAAAATAGCTTACACATTTTTCTTTCAAATTATGATAAAAAACGATATTTTATTCAAACTGAAAATTGATGAGTCAAACTTGAGCATAATGAAAACCGGATGAAATTTATGTAACTCCTTTGCGAATTTTCGAGCTTTTGATCGGACGCTCTTCATCAAGTTCCGGACAAGTGTTGCATCGCATTTTTTGGACGCTTGAGCCCAAATTTTTTTAACTCCTGCAAATTTCCAGCTGCCTTACCAGTCTTCTTGAAGACCCTCTCCACGATGGCCCAGTAACATTCGATGGGTCGAAGCTGAAAGCAATTTGGTGGGTTGATATTTTTCTCAACGAATTGTATACACAAGCCAATTGAGAGTGGTTTTGGCACAGTGAGCCGATGCTAAATCCGGCCAAAATAGTGGAGGTGTACTATGCTTTTTATATAAAGGCAGCAATCTCTTCTGGAGACACTCAGATCGATAGATTTCTGCATTTAGAGTTCCGGCAGTGTAAACAATGGTTGACTTCAAACCACAGGAACATATTGCTTGCTATACCAGTATCTTTCGACCGTATTCCTCAACTTGAATCGACCTGTCCGCATCGCTCACATCCTCCACAACAACAACAGTAAAGTATTGTGGACCTGGAAAGGTTTTTAAGTCCTCCTTTACAAAAGTTTCATTGTCCATCAAAACGCATGCATCCGGACACTGCAAAAGACGCGAATACAATTTCCGGGCCCTTGTTGCTGTTTACGCTTTGTTTCAAGATTTTCTGCTTCTTGTAGGTCTTCAGGTTATTTCTGGACCATACCGACACTCGTTCCTACTTTTTAGGGCCAATCGCGTATTGACATGGATTTCTTCTTCATGAATAGAGATACCACTTTCTGGTCAAGTTTCGGGTTGGAAGAATCGGGTTTTCTGCTTCTTCCTGGTAGCTCATCCAAAGAAAAGTGTTCCCCAAATTTATTATTGATGGTTTTATCACTGACATGATGAATTCCAAACCGCTTCGCCAATTTTCGCATAGTAATACCCTTATCAATTAGCCATGTGGCCAGAACCTTAATTTTCACTTCCTTTTCAATACGACATTTTGAAAACGCAGAAATTCAACCACACAAACAAGTAAACAAACGAAGCTGACAGCCAAACGCTCAGCATGCTGTGATCTGAGCATAAAACACCATCACAAATACATGCGTACAACTCAAATGTATGTGGATAGCTTATTTTCGATACACTCCATAAATTCAGTTTCAGAATCTGCATGCTGGAACTGAACTCGGATCTTGGGTTCTCGAACTAGATTTTGGAACTATATAACTCAGGTTCGGAATTCTTGTACAATCCTCAAATGAATGGCTTTTCTGTAAAGATGGTAGAGCTGCTCTGTAGTGAAACAACTTTTTTCACAGTGAAAGTTTCACTGTTGAATAAAATATTTAGATTCAACTGCTGTGAAAAGATTAAGGTAAATCACTGTAATTATAGGGTAACGTTAACTGTTATTCTAAAAACAACAGTTTTTCAGGCTGAGTTGCCAGTTTCTAACATTTTTCCAGCGATTTCGTTTCGACATTACAAGATTCTGAGGGGTAGCTAGATTGTGATCGATAAAACCCTTGCGAAAAACGTTTCGGGACTGAATTAACAACATCGAGTTACTTTCGTTTGTCGTTGAAGCTAACTGATAGTAAATCAACATCGAAAGTTTAATCTAGAAGGCCACGACATCCGGAATAGGGTAGACGAATGCTGATAATTAGGAAGTCAACTGGCGAGAGTCAGAAAGGAAGGGTCCCAAAACATCCCACAGCGTTCGAGACCAGATCGGTAGATTAAGCAAAGGGAGTTTAAAACCGATATCAAATACAAATGAAAACAAAACGTCGTTGGCTGAAAAACAAACGCACCATTCTTGACAGATTATCAAAACATCAACCTGTCGGCTGGCTGGTATGATCGCATTCAGAAGTGATTAGTTTTGAAATGAATGTTTTTTTTCTCTCGTTCTGAACTGAAAAAAGGGGGTTTCAGTGAATGTCACCGCACATCCGTGTTGGTGACGAAAGAGGCCAGATTAGTTGTGGAACAAATTAAGCTCAATTAACGCATGTTTGGTTCTGTAACCTAATTGAATCTCGGCATGGTCTAGTCGGCCCGGCCCGACCCGTCCTGAAGTTCAACTCGTTTCGGGAGGAAACGAAAACAAAGACTCCGAAAATGGATTCGTTAAATTTAGAATAGATTTGAACAACTATTAAGCTGGTTTCGTGGGGGTGGCGATCGTTCGGTTCTCGGCAGTTAACTTGGTGGACACGTGCTTAATTAGTCAGATCCGGTGGGAACTGGATGTTGTAAGGCTAATTCTGCGACTGTAGATCGAGCAAAGCGAGATGCTTTCGAAACAAAGCCGGCTTCGATTATTTGCTGAAGTTCTAAACCGGAACGTTTTATCAACCATCAAATGATCGTAAATTAATTGATCCCGTTCCGGGGGCAGTTCTGTGTTGTTTGGCGGCATTCTAACCTTTGAAAAAGTTTAGAAGGGCGCACTGGTGTAAAAAATACCACTCTGCTATTGTTGTACCAAAATCTAGTGAAACTGAAAAGTAAATGGTGATCAGAGATCGAAGAGCGTTTTGTTCCCTTCTGCCGCCTTCCAAACGTAATTAAGACTGCCGCACAGCCGGACCGCAGCTTGCGTTTTACATTCGCCAGATCATATTTCATTTGTTTATACTACTCTGGCGAATATGAATACGGCAAAGATGATTGTTGGGAATTGCTAATTCATTCGAATATTGACCTCATCTAAATCAATCAAAGAAAGTTTGCTGAAGGTTGCTAGCTGTGGCCTTGGCTATTAGAGAAATGGTGTGATTTGTCAGTTTGACAGATTTCCATGTAAATAGGTCTGTAATCGGTTCGGAATAGTGAACAAATTTTAGACATTCAAACGAAAGCTGTCCAATGCCCAACACCCGCGACATTGGGCCGTATGAATAAAATGTAGTAAAGTCTGTTGTTTGTAGTATCCTCTCAAAAACAAAGTCCACAGAGTAAAACACGTTTGGTTTGGTTTTAATTATTCTACTTCACTTCATCAGCAAACACACAAGTAGCAACCTCTGGAGCTACCTACCGAAAAATTGTAGTAAATACTACATGTTCGAACGTTGTTGTGTAGTAAAGTCTCTGCTTTTGACAGGAACGTGATCCACATGTAGCATTTACTACCGAAATTCAAGCATGCTACGTTTTATTCATACGGCCCATTGAGCGATTTCGACACAGTTTCCGAATTTCTTACTGGGTCGCGAACTTTCAAAGGTACCCTATAAAACTTTCAACCGATTTGCTTTTCAGAACCAAATCGGATCGACGAATGACATTGTTTGTCTTTGTACTTCTTTTTTTTTCGGGATGTCATCCACAATCAAATGTAAGCTATTGCATTCCTCGAAAAAACAAAATAAAAAAAAAACATGGAACCCAACTCAACGGACATTGTCTGAGCGGTGGCGATGATTCGAACATTGTAATTGTCAGAAGGAAGCAAAGCGCGCAATTAAACTGCGATGCGCTTTGCGTACGTCATCCCGTCGACATCTGTAAACACCTCCATCATCGCCAGCTGCCCCGCCTGCTGGCCAGCAAGGGGTTGTGCATTTGTGCATATTCATTCATATTTGAAACACAACTTGCCTTTATGATATGACCAACGAATGCACTTAATCTTTTCCCAGTGAATATAGTGCACATCAGTCTGTCAGTCGGACAATTAACAATGGAATTGAAGGCTGCATGCGAATGGTTGACAGAGCTTCCGACGGAATCGTCATAGCTTCAATGTTGTGCTCGTTTTATTGTGCCTTACCCGTTTGATTGCGCCACATAAAATCTAGCCTGACTGTAACTGAGAATATCATAATTTTATCGCAATACATAAACAAAACACAGCTTTCTGACAGCTGTCATTCGATGTACAGAGTCGTCTCCCACCACGGCGGCGCTGTCTGTGTTTATGTGTATTTTAATTGCACATTAATTGTGCTCAATTTAGGCTGAATTAGTTACATCCTTCGGAAAAAATTTCGATGCGCGCACGATCCGAAGTCCGGCGGACATCGGAAGGCATCGGATGCGTGTGCCGCGTCCACATTGCATCGCATCGATGCGCTCGCAGTATAAATAAATACGCTCTCAAAAAGTCATAAAAGAACCACCTTCCATAAAGTCAAGAGGCTGTGTCGGGGATGTGTTGCATCTTGCTGTTGCACTTTGACCATGTTTGGTTTATGGCAGAGAGACAATGCCAACCAGCAAAAACAAATTGCAGTGTGTCGGTTTTTCGGTGGTTTATTTTTTGTGCCGTATGTCTTCGTTTGTTTTTGTTTTGGTTCTTGCCATTGATATGATTCTTTGGAAGTGGTTTCTTGTTTCTAGCGAAGACCACCCTACAAGTACATATCGATAGGGAAGGAAAACATGTAAAACATTTTGAAGTTGATTGTACTTCACAATGATTTGTGTATTGATTCCGAAATCAATTTACTCGGAAACTTTTGTTGCGGCCAAACAGTTTTTCGCCAATCTGAGTCTTATTCAATTTCATCTTCAGGGCAGAACGACCGAAGTTGTTAAAACCTAGCTCAGCGACATTTGTTGGAATCCGTTTAACGCCGATATTGTTTGTATTTGAAACATGAAGCATGAATACTTTTTCTTGACTTCCTGATTAGAAACATTTCTAGCATCAATTAAAATATTTTGTGATGTGTAAAAAAATCTGAATTCTGGAGTTCTAAAACTGATTTAATGAGTCGAATACTAGAACTGAATTTTGGGCATGAATTCTCAAACTCAAATTTGATGCTAGATTCAGGAAGTGAATTCCGAACCTGAACTCGAAAACTGATTCTGGATTGTAGTACTGATCATTAAATCAGTGATCATTCTGAAAGAAGGTTCTGGTTCGGAACTGAATTCCAAATCTGAGTGCTAGCACTGACTCTGGATCTGAATTCTGCTTTGCAGTTGGATTTTAGTTACAGAATTCAGGTCCAGGATTCAGTTCTCAAATTCGGATCCAAAACTTACCTTCGAGATTTGATTCTAGAATCATGATTCCGGAGTTTGGTACAAGAAACGCCAGAAGCTAGTTCTTGAATTCAGTTACACTTGAATTCACTGAATCTTGGAACCAAATTCTAGACCTGCATTCTGGAACTGAATGGATTTTGGAATGCCTTCTAGAACTGAATTCTTGAAAAACAACTGAATTTTTAATTCGAATTCAGGTCCTGAATTGTCCCTCGTTTTCAGAATTCTGAACCTGAATTCTAAACCTAACATCCAGAAAGGAAGGTTGGAACCGGACATGAGAAAAAAATCTAGCTTAGAATTCTGGAAGTAAATTTCGGAACTGAACTCTAGAATAGGATTCTGGATCTGGATTCTGGTCTGAGCTACGTAGGCAAGAATGAATGAAGCATAAAATTTTTACTTTCTTTACTTTACTTATCAAACATCAATTTCGGGTTATTTGTGGTAATCTCATACTATTGAAAATTCTATCACAAATTGCAGATCATATCTTGGATGACGAGGAGAAAAAATCATGTTGGCACGTTAATTTTGAATTTTAAAAAGGCGCCTCATAGTAAAGTAAGGCGTATTCTCGTCAAAAAAATCTCATCTCACTGTTAAATACAATACGCACATTTATGTAAGAATAATTACATTCGAGACACATTAACAATATAGGATACCTCGTTGGAAATGTTCGTGAAAATTTTGCAATACAATCAAATAGCTATGACAAAAATTTTTCGATAATATGTTCGATGTTTTTACAAAACTGCTCAAATTTTTCCATTCTACATTTGAAATTTAATCAAAATAACCAGCACAATTACTATGATATGTCTAAGTACAGTCTATATCGGCATGATTTTTCATCCACTTAGCTTTAAACCTGGCGCATGATCACGCTAAATCAATTATCAATGAATAGTTAAAGCCGTTTCCTGTTTATTGTTAAACTCTAAAACATCGTTCTTACTCCATACATTTTTATGAAAAGAATAAAATAATTCTCGCAACACCCCAATGTCAAACAATTCTGGAGAGTTTATTTCTCATTCAAAAACCATTCAAATTTCGAACCACGATTTTTAATTTGGGTCATGCGAATTAAAAAAATGAATCTTCACGATAAAATCATTAGTCTATTATGAAAATGTACGAAACCACATAAATTGATTCATTTTTGAATTTCAGCGAAGAAAACTGCTTCTATTTTTTGCAACAATGGCTGTTCTACGATAGAAAATTGCCCCGTATGGAATTACCATCATATCGGCTGAAATTTTCGATTTGTTGTCAGTATTACGGATGAAATGTCAACGTTCTACTCAGTGATTCCGCCCCAGATAACCTTGCGCCAAACTTACCCACTTGTACGCAGCGGGTAGATTCGCTTTGAATCGGTTCTGCGTTTTTAGCGCTTTGGTTTTATTTTTTCAATAGAAAATGAATATGAAAGGAGATACTTTAATTTTCATTTTACTATGGAAAATGTTATTGTGAACAACATTGCTTTCTCGCTACCACACATACCCACACTTCAATCTCATTTTCTTCGTCACAAGATTCGTTTTATTTCTTGTATGGTCATACGGGATTGACGAGTATCAAATAAAATCGAACAAAAAAATAAGGAAGTGCGAAATAAGCAAGACACGTACGGCGAGAGAATAACGTTATTTCGCCAGGGCAATTTTGACAGCAGCCGGAATGCAGCCAGGCTTCTGCCTGTTGCCAGAATTCCTCACAAGCGGGTGCGATTGCAATTCGACTACACGCTCTTTGAACATAACTCATGGTTTGAGTTTCGATCACTCAAATTCATAAACTGGAACAATATGTCAAAATTTGAGTATGGATTTGAGTAAAATTTGCTCAGGCCATGAGTTCTCTCGCATTTATTCATACAATAGAGTAAGCGTTTGAGTGAAAAAAAAATACTTTAAGGATGCAAGAATACGTCGTTTTTCATTTTCAATATAAATTTTGTGGTTTGAATTATGCTAAGTGAGAAGTACAACATAAGGATATCAACATCGTTCAATTTCGATTCCAAACCGGTCAAAAGGTTTTGAATCACTCTTCTGGGCTTTCCATTAAAAAAATGAAGAATGACTTTGTATATAAACATTTATGAATAAGAATGTCTTTATTTTGAGTGCAAGGAACTCAAGTTTTGAGTAAAACTCACTCAATTTTTGAAAACAATATTTTTTCCATATTTTGAGTAAAAAATACTCAAATTTTGAAAGCTTCGTCTCTTAACTCAAAAATGAGTAGATAGGTGGTAACTCAAGTTGCACTTTTTGTGAATTTGAGAGGTGTGTCACTCAATTTTGAGTTATGTTGAATGAGGGTGTAGGTACCGTTGACGTTGTGCGCGAATATCTACTTCAGAAATGCGTAAAACTTATGTCGACGGTCAGTTATCCATGACTGTGACAGCGCGAGAGAAAAAGCACTTTAAAATGAGAACTTGACGAATGTAGCCAAGGATTATCCTTTTCTCGATGAACATTAGAAAAAATCCCAAGTGAAAATGACAGTTTCTCTTGGTTTACTTTCTCTTTCAACTATTACGATAAATTCCAGTTATTTACAAAAAATTCTACAGTGCATATCGAAAGTTGATGATTTTATCTATTATCCTAGGTGAAATGTTAGATGAAAGGATTGCTGATTGGACCGTAATACTCGAAAGAGAAGAAAGTAAACAAAGAGAAACTGTCATTTGCACTTGCGCTAACCTTTTCTAATATTCGTCTTCTATTTACAATTATTCCAGCAAAATCTCAGATTTTTAAGTCCCCATTGCTACACAGATTCTACACACCAAAAAATTATTAAATTTACAGCAGGCGCAAATCCACATATTACACAATTCTAAAGAACGTAGTTCGTAAAATGAATGAATTTTACAAGAATGGTTTAAATATGTGTCAAACATACCCCGATTTACCGGCAGACGTGCAAATTTTTAAGTTTCAGTACATAAAAGTATAGCAGAATGTATTGAATATGTGTTCGATCTAAAAGTCATTTTTGATGCTCGTTTTTGTCGGTCTCAGATGACGAAAATTTACACTATTTTTTCAAGGTGTTTATGTCAAAGAGCGTTGGTTTTCCAACGTTTGAAAATCGATCATTGATCATACACTTTCAAAGAATGTTCTAAAAAACTGACCGATTTTTAAGCTGAACTTATAGGAAAACGTATGTTACCAATGGAAACGTTACTCTAAACGTCGTCATGTCCAATTTTTTCTCGGCTAAGGTAAGTTTTTTGAAGTACTTTGTATCACTAGTGGATTCAATGAAGTATTGTGCAGGATGAAGATAGTTAAGAAAAGTACGGGTCTGGAATTTGATTCGGAATTCAGTATGATTTCCAAATGAATTCCGAATCCGACACAATAACCGATTCCGAACCGATCCGAGTCGGAATTGGTTGATGCATCTGATTCGGAATCGATTGTAACGCTAATCTACTGCAGGAAATTATTAATTGGAGTCCGGCATGTTATATTTGCTTATATATTCAATGGTTTATTAAGCCATTAGTTTCGTTGTAGCCGGAATCTGATTTTCTGCGGGAAATCAAATTGTGCTCCCTACTAGAAATGACATGAAGAGGCATCCAATCTACAGTGTAAATGTTTTACAGTATTTTCTTCATCTGATGCATTTTTTTTACATTTCCGAGCTTATCGGTACAATCGCTAACATAATGTTGAAATCAATAAATCTATGATAAAGAGTTTTTACTGCAATGCAAATTTCATATTTAGAAGTTCATTTTAATTGATTGCTTAAAATTTCGGCAATAACTCGCTTCCATGAACAACGACAATTTCGGTAATTTCTTTCCAAAAACGACGGAAATCTCGGTAATTTATAGTCTTCCCGAAACCGAAAATCTCGGTAACACAAATTACTTGCCCGATAAAAAAAAACGTGAATTTTAGTTGTTTTAAAATTTTGCCAAGATAACTGCCGAGCACTCGGCTGTTTAAATATCGAGAAAAAAATCTAAGTGTGTACGAAATGTTTCATACTTGACAGCTACGTCAGTGTCAGTACGTAAATCCACCAATATTCGAAGATCCAAGGTTTAATAAGATTTGTTATTCTTCTTTATCAAATCATTCCTTGAGATCTTTTTGTTTTTGTTCTGGAGATGGAGTGAAGTATTTTTCTTGCTCACTAAACACGCAGAGAAATTTTTTTTAAATATAACCAAATTTGGGTTTCACGCAACGATTTTGTTGAAATAGTGACAAAAGAAAATCTGGTTTGATATAGAAAATATTGCTGCTTGAAACTACAAAACATGATAATCAATTTTACTCAGTGTGTTAGCTTGTTTCAAACGACATTTTGATAAAAACAACAAATATTTCACTTGTGCGTTCCTGTCAATTTCTTGACAAACAATTTTACAGTGAATTCAATTTGAAAAATTTGTTATGAATGAACAAACTTTAGATAAAGTTAGGAATTGTTGCGCTTTGAATTTACAAACTATTTAGTTGAAATAAATTACCTTAAATTTAGCTATTTCAACAAACGCTTTTCTTTGTTGAAATCATACATTTTTGTTTGTTTTAAAAAATAAAATGATTTCTTTCAAACTAATTTACAGGGTTATATTTTATACTACTTTTATTTCGATTTATATTGGTTCGAAAATTTCTAGAAAACTTTATCTTTAATTTAGAATATTTTTAAGACATTTGATCGTTTCGATCATTCCGTTGCTACACGATCGAATTATTTACATGCCGCTGTAAAGCAATGTTTTTTATTTTTATAGCATCCGGTGCTCGGTGCTCCATCAGTCCGGCCAAAACAGCGAACCTGCATCAAATATTTTTTGTAAAGAAAATGTGTTATGTAATACGATGCAAATTTTTAAAATATACTTTATCATCAATACATACACTTGAATTGTTGAAAACCTCCTAGGAAATGAAAGAAGCAAACTTCTTACGCGGGAGACAAAAATGCAGTGGTTTATACGCGCGAGAAAAAACATTTTCTGGTTTATATGAAATAACGCGGTTCATTTAAACAGTAAACTTAGTTGTATTATTACACAAATAATATCATAGATAAATAGAACCAAGTTTTTTCTTGATATGAAGGTATAGCAGGATTGAGTCAACGAGAACATTGCCGATAACATTAACTCAACTTTGGTTGACATGTAAAAAATTGTTAGTTTATGTCAACAATAAACTCAGCGGGAACAAATATATTTTTGGTTTGGTTGGACCAAAATTTTGATTCAAATCAAACAAAGATCATTGTTTTTGTTGAAGGGAGAAATTGGTTTGTAACAATCATATTCTAGCTTGAAATGAATATAAATCAAAACTACTAACTACTAACTGTTTTGTTATTTTAAACATGCCTAATTTCTCTGCGTGAAGAAACGGGCCCGTATTGCAATCCCCTGGGCCCGTTTTTTCTCTCGGCGGCCCTGGACCTGAAATGCGAAGTGATTCCTTGCAATTCTATCGGCAATTTTCACATTGTCTATCAATGGAATCTTGATTTGATGACATTCAGCGGCCGATTGTCCGGCCAGTCTTTTACAATTTGGAACTATTGTGGTTTTCAGCGTTGCATAGAATGCGACGGAATCGCCGCAGAATACCGAAATAATGAGAATCACAGGTGCCAGGTTACTGATTTGCATGTAAATTTGCCGATTTCTTTTGTAAGCAATTTTGCAGACTTTTTACAGGGTTTTCAAAACTTTTATATACAGCCGTCCAATTTATAGACTTTCGAAATTGCGTCGGGCTTCTTGTTTAGTTTCTCTCGTTAGTTCATACTTATAAGCTTTAATACTTACATTGGAGGATTTTTAGTATGCAGTCGTGAAAATTTTACCTGGCATCTCTGCCAGGAGTTGAACAGTTATTTTAACTACTGTCTATTGTACCGGAGTTTACAGCACTTTCAAATCAAGAATTAGAGCGAATAGAGAAATAAATCGTCTGATGGATTAAAGGCAATTGCAGATTTAAAAGGTAATATTTTCTAGCAACAAGAGTTATTTGTTTGTTGAATAAAGGCATCAACAAGTATGCATCTGTCAAAGACGATTGAATTTTTAAAGTAGACGATTAACATTTTTTGTAACTTTTTTATGGTTAATATTAATAATGTTTTGAGTGAAGCACAAGGTTTTAAAGACAAAGACGTCAATTAATACAAAGTACCATTGTATATTCTCTGGTTATAAAATCAATTGTCATTTAACGGCCATTAAAAAAAATATTTGAGTGATCTGTGATCTCGAAGGGGTTGAATAGATGCGAATGACAGTTTTGCTATCTTTGCGGCATTTTGTCGCTATCTTGTCGCATCTCAATCTTTGTTAACCACCAGTGAAAATCACTATACAGCGAAGATATAAAAGCAAGATATAAATTATGTATTCAGGAAAAATTAATTGAATTATTTCTCAACGGGCCAAATGCTTTTCATTTTAGATTGTCATCAAACACACCAGAAGTGTAACTTTCAGTCGACTAAACTTCACGTAAACAATGGCATGTTCAATGAAATAAACAAACAACTTAAACATGCTTGTTCGGTCTTCTGTCAACTACTGCGGTAATCCGTGACGCCACATCACCGATGCGGTTTATTTACAACTGCTTGAGTCCCGACTCGACACAGCGCTAATTACAGCCACTGATCGACTCGATCGATACAAGCGGTATCTGTTTCTTATCGTCTCGCAGAGCAGAGTTTTCTCCCGAGGCTCTTGAAATCCACTTGACTCTACCGGAGCATGGTTTGCTGGTGGGAAATTCTCTCCGGGGAATGACGTTCAAACAGCAACGCATAGGAATGTCAACGTGCCGCAAGCGCGTCTGCGTTTAGCGCGGGAAAAAATTGGTTTCGTTCGTTATGCAAGAGGAGATTTTTCCCATATTTTAGGACACATTCCGAGGAAGATAAGAAAACCGTTTTTGTCCCATCGCTTCTGGGTTTTCAGTTCGTGACTGGCGAGTAGTTTGCAGTAGCCAAACGAGTGAGTGCGGTTGTTTACAATCTAATGCGACGGAGTGACGAAGAAAAGGGTTATGTTTAACATGACAAGTGGCTTCCAGTCACTTTGCCGTAGGACACATGTTTCTGCTTTTGGCCAAACTCGTATATAAACACACATTTGTTTGTATCTTTTATGTAGGATTAGGTTTCTGCAGCGAGGAAAACTGAATCAAGTTGCGGTGGTCAACTCAGTTGAAATTTTTATAACAAAAAATACTAATTTGGTATTTTCTTTTTCGTCTGTTACGATCCGTTTTGTCACAATCGCGTATGTTAACAAGTCATGAATTTTGGTGTTTCAGATAGTATCGTTGGACCAGAAATAATTCGGTTCTGGATCATTTTTGTTTTGTTTTTGCAATGACTGAGCGGAAATATATATTGGAGAAGCCAAGTGAAAGAAAAACTAACAGAAAAGATGAATTTTTGGAAAAAGATACGCTCAGAGACAGGACTCGAACCTGCGTTCTTATGCATTCCGTGCATACGCGCTACCATTTCGCCACTCTGATCTTGTTTTAGCCACTGCAAAACTCGAAACAGACACAGTAGCAACGTACATCGAACATGGTCTACATCCTGGCCGTCTCACCCGACCGATATCTCACATCCAAACATCTTCTCTGTTCATCAAACACTAGTCCTCTCGCTTTATACCTATTTCTCCGATCAAGCATTGTTTTGCCTACCAGACTCAGACGCCATGCTTGGATTTACTACGAGAGTGAACTTGACGTAAGTCGCATATACTAGTGAAAAGATTATGGCAGAAATGAAAAAAAAAAACAACTGATCGAGGTCTTTGTACGTACAGCGACCCGGTCAGTAAGTCCGGTAGCAAAATTCCCAGGCTACTACAATAGCCAGATGTCATTATCTATTCCAGCGGCCGATCACATGTTCCGCACACACTGTACCCAGTTGTCTATGCTATATGGCGGCTATCAAGTAGGCTGTTTTTTTCGTATTGCGCAATGAAAGAGTTGCGTCGCAGATTTGACAAATGTTTCTAGTTTGTCACCACAAATACAACTCGATTTTGACAGAATATGGATTTTAAATGGGTCCTATTAAATTTCGGACCGAAACCCCTGTTCAATTGTTTCCAATTTGAATGGATGATAGTGTTGATCGGAATCTGAAACAAATTCCAAATCAAATTTCGGAACGGTTTAACTGAGAAGTCCTCTGTGTCTGTTTGTGATGCGACTAAAACAATTGACTTGTCATCAGTTAACTCTGACAAAGATTAGGCACACACACACGGGGATGAATCGAGTTATCACGTATATCTTGGGCTACCCACGCCTTCCGGCTCTTGTCATCGTCGTCTCGAGAGTAGAGACTGCTGTTATATTGAAGCGACTGCCCGTGTGTAATCAGCGCTCGGATCGTTAGGTCTATTAACGGGAATAATTTAGATAGTTCCCGTTGCATACGGATTATCAAACGGCATGCTTGCCGAGCTTTCGGGTGATGTTTCATGCGGCGAGTGTTGGACTTACGGACCCGTGCAGTTAGTGATTGTGTATTAAGGCACGACATTCAACGCTCAAAATAAAATCTCAGTCACGGAATCCGGCACACCGACAAGTGCCTGATACGGACCGATGCCAACAAGGTTATCTCCTGCCGAATTTTGACACTCGCGAGGACCGGTGCGCGTGTATGGCGCTACTGCCACTGACAAGGACACTTACAATTAGGGGCAATTAAATCAAATTACTGTTATGTGGAATAATTCGACAACAGAATATTTGTGTTTGCGAGGATTTATTCTCAATGTATCAAGCACACTTTTTCAACGAATTAGAAAGGGATATTTTCTATGCATTTAACACTGAACTGGATGCAGTTTTGAGAAATCGATAATCTTAAATATTTATCTAATTTGAATCAATCTAAGGAAGCTCGGACGTTCGGATCACCCAAATCAATAAGTTTGACAAATATAAGTCCGATTACGTGAACATACCCGATAGTGACACTGCGTGTCACAAGTTCGATGGTTGACGCGACAGATAAAAATGGCGTAAAATTATTTGATAATTTCCCAATTTCTGTTTAATTCAGTGTGTACCACACGGAAACAAAATAAAATAAACCTGAATAGTTCTAATGAATTCCCACATTATCGAAATGACGGAATGAGCAATGAATTCTTAGACGACTGTTCGTTTCTGGGTGCTCGATCAACCCGATTGACAGTGACATTATAAATGTCATTAGCAGCCCTTACACGAGACAATATTATTGTCAATACAAGGAGTATTGACAATACTTTTGATCGTGTAATGAAAACTTCATTGGATTGACGAAAATATTGTCAAAAAAATCAAAACTGCTCATCAATCCAACAATACTTTCTCTCCAGAGAGAAACTGTTAAATATGTGCAATAATCTCTTCTTTCTATATTTTAATATTCATTTGCAATATTTGAAGCTCCAAACGCTTGATTTTCTCGAAAAATGCGGACTCAAGTTACCAAGTCAATTGGATTGACGGTATTGACAATACTTTGGATTGACAATAATATTGTCACGTGTAAGGGCTGCTATTGATATTCCGCTCATTGTATGAATGTGTTAGTGTTAAAGCTGGGTGACTCACGCCATTTCATTACACTCCATCTAGAGGAATGGATTATGCAGACTAAGGTAGGCCTTTTTGTTAATTTCCAGCAAATTTCAACAGTTTATGCTGAAATTCTAAGAAGAACTGGTTATTTGCTTGTACTGTATATCCGAAAAACTTGAAGATTTAAATTTATATCGTCAGTTAGAAACAAACTTATTTAGCACGAAAACGTGAAAAATCGGGAAAAATAAGAAGAAAACGAATTGACAATTCAGTCCATATCTTCTCACTCAATTCCGATGGGGGTGGCAAATCTTATTTTGCCCCGGGCGCCAAATTTCCTCGGTGCGCCACTGATATCAAAATTGATCACTCCAGGGAATCCAATACAAATCGAAAAAGATGTCGCGGTTACACCATCTCTTGACGGAAAAGGTTACTAATTCAATATTGTTTAACAGTTTGCGTTGTTTGATTCAGTGTACTGATAGGAAAATTTGTCATATGTGTAAAAAAAAAAAATTGTTGTGCATTAAAAACCTTGTTTGTCACCGCAATGTTACTGTCCGGGATGTCAGGTTAATCTGTGTTTCACAGATTTTCAATTTTCTGCACAGATTTTAAAAATGACACAGATTTTCACAGATTTCTGAAAATGATCACAGATTTTCACAGATTCTGGAATAAATCACAGATTTTCACAGATTTTGGAAATCGAGCACAGTTTAGCACCAAAAAGTTCAGAGCGGTTGGTTGGTAGTGAGACCTTTTTTACTCACCAAATTGATTTTTAACTGCTATTGTGAAAACGGGCACAGATTTTCACAGACAGGTTTGGGGTTTGATCACAGATTTTTGAAGAAATGACCTGGCATCCCTGGTTACTGTGATCTCCCACGTGAATAGCCAGAATGATCCATATCGATATATAATATATGAATTTATTTTATTTCGACAGACAAATAATGGTTTTGTTATCCGCTCAATCAAGCCATAGAGATTTGTTGAAATTAATTGAGTGTCGAATGTGTTTTTTCTAGACAAAAGCGACCCTCAAACGAGACAATACTATTGATAGTGTAGTGAAAACTTCATCGGATTGACGAAAATGTTGTCAAAAAATCGAAACTGCTCATCAATTCGACAATGTTTCAAAATTCAGTAGCAATATTGAGAATCAGAAACGCTTTAATTCTGGAAACATAAGAGAAAGAACCACCAACCACCACCGCTATTGATTCCATACAAGTTCCGAATTGAAGGACTTGTTGAACTGTGCATCGCATTTGTCCAACCTAGAATCTGTCAAACATCTATAATATAGGGCTGCCACATTGAAATCTGTTTCGAGAAATCGTAGATCTGTATATCGAAATGATAAGAAATCGAAGCAAAACAAAATGAAATAGCTTCTAGAACTCAAATTTAAAAACACAAACATTTTTCTTCGTCTTCGAATTTTATTATGTATAAGGAAAAACGTTGGACGTAATTTTTGCGTTTGAGCGTCCCGAAAGCATTTTAATTCCCGTCTGAAAATAAAAATTTGTTATTTTAACTTTCGTTTATTTCGTTCGTAGAGTACATATAACCAGAGTGACGACAGATGTTCGTTGGGAATGACAGCTTTCAGTTCCAAACTAGCAAACGACCTGTCAATTACATTATAAAGTTAATGACACTACCAACCAGAGATGCCATTTATACAGATTTATCTGTTCTATACAGATTTTTACATGCGCATACAGATTTAATACAGAGTACAGATTTCTTAAATTTAATACAGATTTATACAGATTTCACCAAAAGTATTAAGGAAAAAATTAAACTATATTATATTAAAATTTGTAACTAAATTGAACAAAAGTTAGACAGGTCGTGGCATCATGAAACACTATTGCCAGACTGACAGTTGTATTACCTGACTTGACGTTGCATATTGGGTTTTGGAAATCCATCTCAACTTATGAAGTGAACATTTTCAAATTAGACAAGTATATGGCACCATAATTCAATTGTTGTTGATAGGAAAAAACTATAAAATTTCGTCGATGAATATAATATAAGATATGAAATTTAATCTACCACTCTATAACCATAATCTATTGGAATAACACCTTTTAACATAATTGTATTGTAGAAATTTCATTTTATTAGAGAATACAGATAAATACAGATATTTTATACGAATCAATACAGATTTTCTATGAAAATATCTGGCATCTCTGCTACCAACATTTCGGATTAATTGTTTTGAATTGTTGCCAACATTTGGGGTAATAGAGGTATTTTGGCCCACTTTAGGATTGATTTTATTTTGGCCCACTTTGTGAAAATATCCAACAAATGTTGTAATATCTTTGAAAAACTCTTCCGCTTCGGTAATTTAATGTGATTAGCTTCAAATTGATGCTACATGGGTTACTTAACATCCTAGAAAAAATTATAATCTCGTCACAATAATCGGAACAGAAAGTGAACAAAGAGAAACTGTCACTTGTTCATACGGCCATTTGAAAAATCAATCGACAATCTCGGTCCGAGATGTTAGTTTTTCTCTAAGCTGACAGGGCCTGCTTTGTTTGCAGTTCACCTAGTATTTTTGTTTAGGCTCACTGGCAGTTTTTCAGAAGTATTTAATTTCAGTTCCCTCTGAATCATTCTAAACTATATTAGACTAATAAACTCAATTTAACCCGAAATAATCTGTTATTTGAAAGAACTTTTTCTAAATGTATAGATTGATTTTTTTCCTAAATTACCTAAATTACACGAAGGACGTCGAATGACGTTTTTTTTTATTAAGAAGCTACCCAGTTGATTTTGTTAAACCACATTGACCCGATTATCGGACCGATAAACCTACGCGGCACAGTAAAACTACCCCACATTACCAGTTCGGAATGAATTCCGAATCAAATCGGGGCGAAAAATTTTTATTCAGTATTCCATATGGAATTCAGTATGAACTCCGAATCAATGCGGAATCCAGTGCAACAACCGATTCCGAATGAATTGGGTCATAATTTTCCTCGCAACTTGTTCTTCGGGGCTCTGTTTTTAAGTCTATCTCACATAGAAAGGTATAAATTGTCATATACCATTCGACTCAGTTCATCTAGTTAAACAATATCTGTGTATGAATGTTTGTTGTCAAATAATTTAGGTTCAATTCAATTCCTGAATTTCATCCGGATCCGACTCCCGATTCCGGAATAACAGAGTGAAGTGTGTAAAAATTTTCATACCATTACTTAAACGGGCAAAAAACACAAAATATTTTCTGACCGGCCTCAATAGAAACTCCAATCGGTGGCCATTATCAATATACGGCCAAACAAACCGATTCCAGTTATTCTTTCAAGAATCGATAGTAAGATGGCTATGAGGAAGGCATCATTACAACACTAGGTGGATTAAAACAGGTTTGTTTTAGATGATGTTGTTCCTTAGTCGTAAATTGATTATCAAATCAAATCCTTCTGTTTGATTTTACCGTCATCGGTTCAACTTTTTATTAGATATCTCAACTGTTCGGAAAAATCAAACTAACAAAAACTCATCGCTTCTTTTCAGTGCGCTGTCGGTTGTCGCCTGTGGGAGCTAGGACTGGAATCTTCCTGCCAAAATGTTTGCGTGAGTATTCAGAACTTACGAAATTAATCTTCTCAAAATAATCACAACTCAAACACTTTCTTTTCTACAGAACAAAACCGATCAGGAGTTGCTGGAGCCCAAAGAACTGTACTGTGTGATGGGTTGCAACGATGCTCTCAATCGGTACTTCAGGTGGCTCAAAACCGAAATCGGTACACCGTCGGCTCCGGCTCTGGTGGCCGACAGTCTCACGGCCACATCACTCTCCCTGGAGTGGGAAGTACCGGAGCGATTGGTGCAGCTGTCGCAGCACAAGAGCCATGGTCCACGCAGTTACCTAGTCCAGTGGCGCTACGAGGAAGTTGCCGGGGATTGGAAGTTCTGTCGAAACCAGAGTATGGGCGATAATTCCACGATACGAGTGGATAATCTTCAACCATACACCAAATATCGGGTAAGCTTCATATTCAGACAGATGCGCTGTCAACATGCCAGCTAATGAATCCGTTTTCTTTTCAGTTTCGCGTAGCTCTGCTACTGTCACCACGGCACGACGAAGTACTCATCTCGGAGCAGAGTGTCATCATTCTTACCTTGGCCCAAGGTCCACCGATATCCGAACCGAAAATTGTACGCGCCGTTGCGGTAGATCATTCACGAATATCCATCTCATGGGAACCTGGTCCGTTCCCGAACGGTCCCGTCCTGTCATACGTGCTACAGATCAAAGATCTCGACCCCATAGGCTACAGTGCCCTCAAGGTTCCCACCCTTAATTGTCACTCGTTTGCTTTCTTCGAATACTTCTTCTTTCGCTATGCTTTTGCAACATCCCGGCCCTTGTAAATAGAGACACAGGCAAAGCTTTCGCACCCGCCCACTGCATGCACTTTCCATCTAAATGTCGCACTCTTAACACCAATCGCTTAGACTGATTGATCAAACAAAAATTAATTCCTAACTTCCACTTGCAGGATATCCCGGAGTCCAATTCCTCCCGGTATTACATCTTCGAGAAGCTAACCGCCGAACGGAACTACTCCGTTTCGGTAACGATGCGCAACCCGGAAGGAGAAGGTCCACCTTCGGTGACCTACGTGCAAACTCCCACTCAACCACTGGATCTGGAGGAGGACATTCAACCGACGCTTATCCTCGGTGCGGAACACTCCGTGCTTTCGCAAGGATCGGATCTCCTTTCGGACCCCCCGACTAACTTCTATCGTAGTCCCAACCACAGAATTCGGGGAACGGCTATTCATATCCGAAAAAGTCTAATCTTCGTTTCCGATGAAGCCGGGTTCGTCTACAAGGCTCCTTTACGATCGGGAGCGGAAAAAGGTCGTATTGCCATCTTGACTCCGGAGGCTGGCCATAACTTCAGACCGACCTTGTTGTCCGTGGATTGGCTGAACGACCATTTGTACATATTGGGACAAGCCAAAACAACTGGGTTGTGGCAGATTTCTCGATGCGATTTCAGTGGCGATCGTATGACAGTTGCTATTGCCGGTCTACAGCGGCAACCGGAACACTTCGAAGTAGACCCCTTCAATGGATATCTGTTCTGGGTGATTAGCAGTCGCACTCCGGATGCCGGGCTCTTTCGGCTTGATCTCGGTGATATTTCCAATGGCGTAAAGCACGAGATAAAACCATTGCAATTAAACAATCACCACAACCTGGGAGCGTTCTCCATCGATCACACTAGCTTTCGGGTGTTGGTTCCCGACCAGGACGCCAACACGGTCCTAGCCGTCTCGTTGGATGGGAAAACGACCGAAAATATTCGTAGCAATACGCAACGGCCTCGATTCGAAAAGGTCAACTCCATTGCCTTAGCCAATGGTTTGTTCTACTGGACCAACGGCAAGGAAGTCCTCGCCGAAGACTATCACCGAAGGCAGGATAGCTACTACCATAATGCGTTTCCGATCGCCTCCAACAACACCTATTTCAGCATATGCGTGAACCTTTCGTCAGCTCAGCCAGTGCCGATACCGGTTAATCCACCGAGAAACGTTCAGGCCTTGCTGACTAATAATAAAATCAAAATCTTCTGGAACGAACCGCACCTACTGGGAATTAAAGGCAAAGGCGCTTGGCAGGAGTGGATATACGAGTTGGCATTGAGTGAGGAAAACAGTGGAACTGTACTGACATTTCCGGAAATTAGCGGCACATCGTTTACCTCGATAGATGGAGAGCTGCTAGCACCTGGTAAACAGTACGTAATAAAGGCCGCTGCCTATACCAATGCGGGCCGTGGGCCATGGAGTACGGAGTTCCACGCGCGCACCCTGAAGGACGCTCACGAACGGCATTTGCTCTGGTCCGGCAGTGAAGGGATCATGCGAAGCGATGTCATTGGCGACAGTGTCGAGATGTTGATATCCCGAACAGACCTGGAAGACGGAGTGGTCACGGATATTACCTGGTTCGAAAGTGTCCTGTATGTGGTTAGCAATTCGACACTGATGTTTTACAATCAGAGCGAAGGACAGATCAGCAAGCTGCGGGAGCTGGAATCGGTGGAGTGTGTGACGGTCGACTGGATCGGACGAAGGTTGTATTTCTACAATCCCTCGCAACAGATGATCATGAGGAGCAGCCTGCACGGGGAACAGCACGAACCGATCCATAACGTGAAGAACGTTCGGGAGATCAAGTTCGATGCCCTACGTGGGTACATCTACTACACGTCGGAGTTTGCAATGGAAGCGTTTCGGTTGAACGGGAAGGATAAACACAGCTACTACCTGGAGAATGATCGGTTCACCGGGAAGGGAGTGATTGGGTTGACACTGGATATGAACAGCGAAAAGGTGTACTGGATCGTGAGGAGTATCAGCAACTCGGAGTTATTCAGTGCGCATATGGCCGGTACGGGTTCGGCAAAAATCACCTCCCTGGTTACGAGATTATCCGAACAGTCGCCTCGTGGTCCTCTGTCGCACTTCAGTGATCGATTACTGTGGCTTCAACAGGACGAGGTGGTGGTCGGTGATTTGCGAGGCGAAAACTTGGCTCACATCCGGAACCAAAAGCTCAACGGAACGCGGGCTTTCACGATAGTAGATCCGGCGCACCACGTCTATCCGGAGGATAACCAGAATGTGAATGTACTTCCAACGCAGATCAACGACACCTCGATCCGCATTCAGGGAACCTGGAAGAAGTTCAGCATCGTGTGGGATCCGGTAACGAACGTCAACTACGGCAAAGTATTCTATAAACTTACCATAAAAGTAAAGGGTAAGAAAGACGAAATTCACGAACTGTCCAAGCCTTTCCATCCGTACAACAGCTCGGGAGCCAACTTGCTTCCACCGCATACGGAAATCAACATAACCATCAATGCCTTTACCTATTGGAGATCGTCGGTGTTCTCCGCTGCCAGACTATTTAGTCCGTCCGGTAAACCATCGCAGCCAACGAGGCCTCGAGTATTTATCAGACATAGCCAAGATCCAATCGAGGATACGCATACCGTAGAGGCTACCTTCCGCTGGTCGACGCCTAAAACTCCGAATGGACCAATCATCGGGTACAAAGTTCACTGCTGGTACGAAGAGGATGGCATCAATAACCAAGTGCTGCAGAATGAACTGATAAATCGTACCGAGCTCATCGTTCCGAACATGGTACACAATGTGAGTTACTTCTTCCGGGTTCAGGCACTCACGAAGGCTCGAGAGGGCGATATGACGGCAGTGCTAACCGTGAACACCGCCGAAGATCACCCAATTCCGCAGGCGTTGGTTGCTACGGCTGATCACATCATAAAGGTGGATTTCGATTCGGGAGAATCCCATCAGATTGTGGGTACTTCAACGCCAGTTAGTTTCATGGTTCGGTTGGCAAGAGAACGAAAACTAATTTGGGTGGACGAAAACAATGAACTGTTTCAGTTTGACGGTTCAGCGAAAACGAAGCTCTACTCGATCGGGGGCCCTGTGCTGTCACTGTCCGTCGACTGGATCCGAAGAATACTGTACTGGTCACAGCAGGAGGTGATCGGAAGTGCGATCTACGCTTTCGATCTGAACCGATTCGAGGATGAAGGAGTACACCTGGAGAAGATCGTTTACAGTGCCAGCAACATAACGAACCTGGTGGTGGCACCGTTCAACCGGAAGCTTTTCTGGACGGAAAAGGTTCCCGAGGATGTTATTTACGTGCACGATTTCGATGAGAACCGAACGGAGGAGTTTTTCGATGATAGTTTCGAGGAGTGCCCGAATAGAACGGCGGGAATTACGGTGTATCCGTTGTTAGCGTTGCAAACATCGGTCGACGAGGAGGCGAGGCTGTTCTGGGCCGAGACCGGGTTCCGAAGTGTGGGATTGAGCAGTAGGGTCTGTATGAACTTTGGTTTCGAGTACTACCCGAAGATGAAGAGTGTTGCGAAGGATAGCGATCACTTCTATTGGTTGGAGGATGATGAAGCGATCGTTCGAACGGATGAAAAGGGTGAAATCATATCGAAAACGGTTGCCGGTGCACGGATCTTGCTTCCGCTTCAGTTGCAGTACTATCCGGAAAGACGATGTTTGATTCCGTTGCAGAGGAATCAAAATTACCAGGCAAAGATGCTACAGAGAACGGAGAATTCGCTGACACTGTTGCTACCGAAACCGGAAGTTCATCCGAACTGTTCGACGGAACCGAGTGGAATTCGATACGTCATCTATTATGACGTACTCAACGAAACTGATTCGAATGCTACGGAAGATTGTGATGCTACTAGCTGCAGCTACGTGACTTCCTATGATCGAAGTAAAACCATTCGAGGTTTGCGACCGTTCACCAAGTATCGGTTACAGGTACTGCTGATGAACTACTATCAGGAACTTCTGTTTGGAGTAGCTAGGGACTCGATGGATAGCCCCCAGCTTGGTTCACTGGCGATATTCTCGACTGCTGCCGGTGCCCCTTCGAAGCCTCGCAATGTCAGTGTGCTAGCGATTAGCCCCACGGAGGCCGTGGTTCATTGGTCTCCTCCGTTGATTAAGAACAGTGATCGTGTGTGGTACGAGATACATTGGCAGACGGAGTACATTCACGATGGGTCCAAAAATCGACAGCAGCAGTTGGTTACTGGTAGGTGGAAGTGAAACGATTTCTGTTTATGATTTTTCTAGTTGTCTTTTATGTGTAGATTTCAACGAAACTTCAAACAATCTTTCGATCAACCTAACTAAACTGCAGCCCAATCAAGCCTACGCCATATGGATAATGGCGTATTCCACCGAGGCGACCTTCAGTGAAAGCGATCACGTCAATATCGTAACCTTCCCGGAACCAGAAGACATTCACCTGGTTACCATCTCGTCCGATGAGCTGGGCGTCAGTTGGAAACCACACCGGAATATCACAACGTAAGTGATCGATGTTATACGACGTTCATTTTCATATTTGTTACATCCCTTCATCCTGCTAGGTCGAAGTCTTCAAAGCGCAATGGTTGTTTTATTTCGCATTTTGGAGCTGCTCTCTTCTTCCCGGTTTTCGACTAGCTTCTTCTGAACACTTTATCAAGCCTTTCCATGAGTACTACGGTAACGGCTGTAGAGATCAAGATATAGAGATCACCTGAATGAAGTGGTCCTAATCTGTCCATCGCGGGAATCTGCCACGGTTGATTTGGAAGTTCTGGAAAACAGCGTACCGAACGGCTAACCAACTGGACTGGGATTCCAAGAGCTCCGTCTTTCACTATCTTTCCGATTCCTCTATCAACGTTCGGCCACCAAACTTTGCTTCGGATGCGTTGCTTCGTTCTCTCGATCCCTAAATGACCAACGCCAAGCCAATTTCATTACTCCCTTTCGAAGATTGGTCGGTGCTACTGTCCGATCATTCCTCATAACAATTACGTTGACTGTTAACTCTTGAAACGGCAAACATGTTTCAGTTTGTCCTTCCATCGACCTGTAATCAACGCCTCTTCGACTTCAACTAGCTCACTATCTTGCACTGTAACCTCAACGATCGCTTCAACTCGCAATGCTGATGGCATAACCAAGTCCGAAACCATTTGGATCGGAGTTGGAGCATTCTTCGAATCTCATGCGTCGTTATCTTGCCCAAACAAGCGCCAGCGTCTTTCCTTTGTTCTGTGCGTGTGAAGGCGATGATAAAAAAGGAAATTTTCCCCTAGAAGGTAGTTATTATTTAAACTTACTTGCAGAAAAGGTGGGTGGGGTAATGTCAGAGACATAGCTGGATGTGACGTGAATACGAATAGAGTGGATCATTCAGTTTTTCAGTCAAAGAATTCCTGAAGCTGGAATTCAGGAGTCGAGTATTTGGGCCGAACTGCATTCTTAAACCTCAATTTTGAAGATGGATTCGGGAACTGAATTCTGAACCTGAATTGTTAAACTGATCACTAAACCTGTGTTGTGAAACTCAATTCGAGACGAGGATTATTGTTCGACTATAAATTCTGAACGTGAATCCTAGCTCTGAACTCTGGACCTGGACTCTGATCCACAGCTGAGTTTTAGGTACAGAATACTTACTTACTTTACGTTCCTTAAATGGTGCGCATTCCGTGTTCGGAACATAACCAAACGAATTGTAGATTTCCAGGATACTCGATCTTGAGCCGCCGTTTACCAGTCGTTCTGTACTCCCGCTGCGCGTGCATCCTCTTCGATTGCGCACAGCCACTGTAGTCTGCCGTGTTTAATAAGCCTTCCGCATCTTTGTATACTTGGTACAGCTCATGGTTCAAACGTCTGCGCCATTCTCCATTCTCTTCTTTGCCGCCGAGTTATGAGCGCAGGATTTTTCTTTCAAAGGCGCCGAGTACTCGAACATCTGTTTCCTTCAACGACCATGCTTCGTTCCCGTATATGACAACAGGTAGTATCAATGACTTGTATAGATCAAGTTTGGTGCGTGTGTGCAAACTCAGCTGGTTACGGAGCGCGTAGAAAGCCATATTAGCAGCTGCAACACGCCATTTTATCTCGCGGCACTCGCATGTCACTAGTGTTCCAAGATATATGAACTCGTCAACAACCTCGTATTGTACCCCATCTATCTCCATCTCGGATCCTACGCCGTTTGGGCTGCCTCTTTCTCTACCAGCCACCATGTACTTAGTCTTGGTAGAGTTTATCGTCAACCCTATTCTCGCAGCTTCTTTCTTGAAGGGCACAAAAGCCTCTTCCACAGCTCTACGATCCACACCAATAAAATCAATTTCGTCCGCAAAACCAAGAAGCATGTGAGACTTATTGACGATGGTACCGTTTCTTTGCACACCGGATCTTCGTATGGCACCTTCGAGCGCTATATTGAACAACAGATTTGAGAGTGCGTTGCCCTGCTTCAATCCATCTAATGTCACGAAAGCATCGGATGTCGTACCAGCTACCTTGACGCTTGATTTCGATCCATCGAGCGTCGCACGAATCAGTTTCATTAGCTTTGTCGGAAAGCCATGTTCTAACATGACCTGCCACAATTCGTTACGTTTCACTGAGTCGTACGCAGCTTTGAAATCTACAAACAGATGATGAGTCCGCAAGTTGTACTCTCGAAACTTATCGAGAATTTGTCGTAAGGTGAATATCTGGTCCGTCGTTGAACGTCCTTCTCGAAAGCCGCATTGGTATTCGCTGACGAAGGATTCTGCCAATGGACGCAGTCTGCCGAACAGAACTCTAGAATGTACCTCGCTTTCGACTTTGAGATGTTCAGCCGGGATGCCGTCCTTCCCAGCGGCCTTTCCATTTTTAAGCTGTCTAACCGCTTTTCGTATTTCGTCTAGCGTTGGTGGGTCCACAACTTGTCCATCATCCTCAATCCTTATTCTATTCATGCTTTCTTTCATTGATTGTTCATTCAATAGTCGCTCGAAGTGATCCTTTCACCTGGTAGCCACTGATGTGTGATCGGTCAACAGATTTCCGTTTCGGTCGTTGATCATAACTGGTACGGGTGTACCCGTTTTTCTCATGCTGTTGACCGTTTTATAGAACCTCTGAGCGTCGTTTCTAGATTCTTCAGATACAGCCGAACTCGAAAGCTGTTGTATGCTCAGACGCATGGCTCTCTCCCGTTTGGGACCTGTGACGCTGGGCAATCGTGCTCGAATCTTGCATACCACCAGATAGTGATCGGAATCTATGTTTGGCCCTCGAAAAGTCCTAACATCGATAACATCGGAGAAATGACGGCCGTCTATCAAAACATGGTCGATTTGGGAGCATGTTTCACCATTTGGGTGTCTCCAGGTGTGTTTACGAATATCCCTACGCGCAAAATAGGTGCTACAGATCGCCATTCCTCTGACTGCGGCGAGGTTCATCAATCTTAGGCCGTTGTCGTTGGTAGATGAGTGGAGGCTCTCCTTACCAAAAACTGAGCGAAAGAATACTTCTCTTCCGACCTGGGCGTTTACATCCCCGATGATGATTTTAACGTCGTGTTTAGGGCACTCATCGTAGGTCTTGTCTAGACGCTCATAGAATTCGTCTTTCACATCGTCGGGTTTGTCGTTGGTTGGTGCGTATGCGTTGATTAAACTGTAGCTGCAAAATATGCCCTTCATCCTCAACACACAGCTAACAGTTCGGCTGAAAAGTTCGTATCGTTTAATAGAAACACACATTTTTTTGCCAAAATTCGTTTTTATTATTCAACATAATTGCCATCAGAGGCGATACAGCGATTATAGCGATCTTCCAACTTTTCGATACCATTTTTGTAGTACGATTTGTCCTTTGCCTCAAAATAGGCCTCAGTTTCAGCGATTACCTCTTCATTGCTTCTAAATTTTTTACCAGCGAGCATTCTCTTGAGGTCTGAGAACAGGAAAAAGTCACTGGGGGCCAAATCTGGAGAATACGGTGGATGAGGGAGCAATTCGAAGCCCAATTCGTTCAATTTCAGCATGGTTTTCATCGACTTGTGACACGGTGCATTGTCTTGATGAAACAAAACTTTTTTCTTCTTCAAATGAGGCCGTTTTTTGTCGTGAATACGACTTACTTTACTATGGGGCACCTTTTCAAAATTTACCTTCTGAGAGAGTGATAAGTTTTTGATCGCGAATATCTCTTGTTGTAAAGGGTGATTTTTTAAGAGCTTGAGAACTTTTTTAAACAATAAAACGCATAAAATTTGCAAAATCTCATCGGTTCTTTATTTTAAACGTTAGATTGGTACATGACATTTACTTTTTGAAGATAATTTCATTTAAATGTTGACCGCGGCTGCGTCTTAGGTGGTCCATTCGGAAAATCCGCTTTTTTATCGACAAATTTTGTTCAGCGATGAGGCTCATTTCTGGTTGAACGGCTACGTAAATAAGCAAAATTGCCGCATTTGGAGTGAAGAGCAACCAGAAGCCGTTCAAGAACTGCCCATGCATCCCGAAAAATGCACTGTTTGGTGTGGTTTGTACGCTGGTGGAATCATTGGACCGTATTTTTTCAAAGATGCTGTTGGACGCAACGTTACAGTGAATGGCGATCGCTATCGTTCGATGCTAACAAACTTTTTGTTGCCAAAAATGGAAGAACTGAACTTGGTAGACATGTGGTTTCAACAAGATGGCGCTACATGCCACACAGCTCGCGATTCTATGGCCATTTTGAGGGAAAACTTCGGAGAACAATTCATCTCAAGAAATGGACCGGTAAGTTGGCCACCAAGATCATGCGATTTGACGCCTTTAGACTATTTTTTGTGGGGCTACGTCAAGTCTAAAGTCTACAGAAATAAGCCAGTAACTATTCCAGCTTTGGAAGACAACATTTCCGAAGAAATTCGGGCTATGCCGGCCGAAATGCTCGAAAAAGTTGCCCAAAATTGGACTTTCCGAATGGACCACCTAAGACGCAGCCGCGGTCAACATTTAAATGAAATTATCTTCAAAAAGTAAATGTCATGTACCAATCTAACGTTTAAAATAAAGAACCGATGAGATTTTGCAAATTTTATGCGTTTTATTGTTTAAAAAAGTTCTCAAGCTCTTAAAAAATCACCCTTTATTTAACGTATCAACATAATTGTTGCTACATGCCTTCGAAAATATGATCAGCAATTTATGATAACATTTTCAGTTGTATGACATAATCACAAACAATAAAAAAAAGTTTTCTGTAACGTTTGGTATCAACGAAAGTATGACGCCTTTCTCCTACCTGGGTAGGTATAAAAGGTTAAGACTTGATATATTTCGTCCATTCTAGCCTACGCAGTTGACTGAGCAGGAAGTAAAACAAGTGCATCATTCCGGTTGGTTCAGGTCCAGAACTCAGTTCCAGTTCTAGTATTAGGAACTCAGTTCAGTCTCGTATCACTTGCGGGACGTTCGCAGAGCCACTTTCGTTTCAAACAAGAGCTATTGCACCATCCTGCTGCTGGTCGTTTGCATTGGAGTTTAATACAACAAAAAGTGAAAAACGATGGGGAGCATTATACAAAACCAGCCCTTCTAATTGATACTTCTTTGCCTACGTAGTTGTCTCGTTTAGTTCAGATCAGAATCCAATTCTAGGGTTTAGTTCTGAAATTCAGTTTCAGAATGAAATACCGGATATTTTTTTCATTTCTAGAAGCCAGATCTAAAATTCGGTTCCTCGCCCAAAATCCAAGACCAGAATCAAGTGCCATAATTCTGGAACTGAAACCAAATTTCTGAACTTAATTCTAAGCCAGGATTTTGGAACCGAATTCTGGATCAGAAATCAGGATTGAATCGAGACCTGGACTTTGAATCAGTTTTGAAACTGAATTCTGGAACTGAAATAGAGGTTCGGATCAGAATTCAGTTCATAAATTTCTGATCGGAATTTAGATTTCGAATATAGTTTCAGAATTCAGGTTCGGAATTCTGAACCTGAAAATCTGCATCTTTAGACCGAAATCCAGGAACAGAATTCATATCCAAAATTAGATTGTATTTCATTAATTGAGTTCGAAACTGCATTCCACAGTCCAGGTTCGGAGTTCTAGACCAGAATGCAAGTCTAGAATTTTGTCAGTAAGTTGTCACTAATATATATAGTAGAATTGAATGGTGTTAAAATATTGTTTCACTAGAATTTAGTTCCAAAGTTCAGTTCGGCAACTCTAGAGGTTCTAGACTCTAAATTTAGAAACTAGATTAGGAAGAACTTTGAACTAACTTCTGGATCTTCTGAGCTGAATTCTAGATCCGAATTTGAAAACGAAATCCTGAACCGGAATTCTGTAACTAAAATTCAGCTGCGGACCAGATCCAGATCCAGAGTTCAGTGATAGTATTCAGGTTCAGAACTCGGAGCCGAAAAAGAATCCTGGTCTTGAATTTAGTTCCACAACACAGGTTCAGTGATGAGTTTAACTATTCAGAACTCAGTTACCGAGTTCAGGTTCAGAGTTCAATTCCTGAATGTAGCATCGAAATCGAGTTTAAGAATTCAATTCTAGCGTTTCGATAAAAAATTCGGTTCCCGAATTCCAGTTAAAGAATTCAGAATCTCTAACGTCAAAGAAACTGAAAGATCCATTTTATTCGTATTCACGTCATCCAGTTATGTCTCTGGTATTACCCACCTGACTTTTTGAAATTTCGTCCTTCAAACGCTCTAATAACGCTATATAATAGTCACTGTTGATGGTTTTTCCCTTTTCAAGGTAGTCGATGAAAATTATACCATGCGAATCCCAAAATACAGACGCCATAACCTTACCGGCCGATTGTTGAGTCTTTCCACGCTTTGGGTTCGGTTCATCGCGTGCAGTCCACTCAGCTGACTGTCGATTGGACTCCGGAGTGAAGTGATGGAGCCATGTTTCGTCCATTGTTATATGTCGACGAAAAAAATCGGTTTTATTTCGATATAACAGCTCAGAATCATCAATTCGTTGTTGTTTTTGATCGATTGTGAGCTCACGCGGCACCCAATTTGCACAAAGCTTTCTTATATCCAAATATTCGTGAATAATATCTACATTAACCTTTTGCAGTTCTCGAGCAAGAAGGTTGGCTCGCGCAGGTTCAAACAGTGTCCTGACGTTCCAAGTACCGAGTTTCCAATCAGATTCCTTTAAACGTTACCGTGTCGGTTGTCGATTTATCCATCCTGTATTTCGTTTTTCTTGGTGTTTGTTTTATTTCGGTATGCCACCTTACCAGGGCTGCGATACCTAGCCTCGTGATGGGGCTGCCCCCTCAGTTATAGCTGACGAGACACCACGTTTCATCTTCAGACGTCCGCTCCGGGTCAGACGCTGTTTTGAGCCGCCCCTAACATGGGGAAACAGACGCTCGATTTCCCCTTCCCTGTCAGCTTACGACCATAGCTCCCACCGGGGTTGGTTACCCGATCTTCACTATGGTTGCTCGTACCCCAGCCGGCGCCGCGGGGAGGAAATATAGGAGTTCTGTATAAGAGGTTAATGACCGCATAGTGGGGTCTCAAGTTGCACGTTATACAGCTTTGCCGACCAACAGAATACCAGTTCAGAATTCCGTTTTCAAATTCAGATCCAGAATTCATCTCAGAAGATCCGGAATTCAGGCTCTCTTCTAGAATTGTAGAACTGAACTTAGGAAACAAAATCTAAACTTGCATTCTGGTCTAGATCTTTGAATCTGAACTCAGGAATGCAGTTTATAGTTGAATTAATGAAATACAACTTGATTTTGGATCTGGATTCTGGTTCTGGATTTCGGTCTGAAGCCCTGAATTCTGAAACTGTAATCTAGATCTAAATTGGTTCTGGATTTCGGTCTGAAGCCCTGAATTCTGAAACTGCAATCTAGATCTAAATTCCGGACAGGAGCAGCCATAGCGAGCAGCTTTCCGGCAGTTAACCGGAACAAAACATGCGTGTAGGGCAATTACTCCCCAGCTTTCGCGACAAAATTGTTAAGGTTGGCCCACGAGTTCTCGATGAAACGCAACTTCTTGGACGTTGTGCGGGTTCGCCAACTTGAGTACCGCATCGTCATATTCAATCGCTCCATCTCCTCCAACGATCGCTTCGAATAGTGGGCCGACACCAGATCCGGCCAGAACACCGCGTATTCGCCGTATTTTTGGATGAGACATGAGATTTCCGACAGGCATTTCGTACTATAAAGTTTCAAGCGAAAGAAAACCAGCTTGACGGCCCCTTCTCGCTGATTGTCAGCCTCAGCTGATCCACCTTGGGGAATTCGGTGTGTGAAATGAGCTTCACCTCGGAGCTCACTGCCTTCGTGGGGGAAGTAAAATACGAAGTGTCCGGGCAGTCGTTGCCATTCAGGGTGAGATAGATCTCTTCGTCCATCATCACCACCACCACATCGCGATTTGCCGGGAAAATCGAGTTGCCCATCTTATTCAGTCGCTGCCTGCAGCTCCGAAATCAGTGGACGCGACTTCTGCTTCATGAAGTGTTTGTACATATTCGCCAGGTACTTCTTTACTGTTTGGCCTGATTCACCGACCTTCCGGCCAAGCTTACGAAGCGATTTAACCACTTTTCCCTCGGTTTTTCTTTATTTGGAGCTTCTTTTTGCTCAGGCCGTCCAGAGCCGGACTTTCTTTGGATGCTCTGTTTGTTGTCTAACAGGGCCAGGATGTTACAGCTGCCGGAACGGGCGTGTCCGGTATCCACAAAGAGCCGCATGGTGGCCGTTTTCGACGCGGCGGGGTTTCATTCTTTGAACGCGCACACTTCTGCTTCACTGTATTTGACATCACAGTTAGAATTCGACTGATAGAGCTGTCAAATTTTGTCTTGCTCCCGTAGTTGCAGAACAATTTTTCCGATTGATTCCTCTGTGCCTCTGGGTTCTAAATTCCGGAATATGTGACGTTTTCTCGGTAAGCACTTGAGTGGAAGAAGATCGTCGTCTAGTCGTCGAGTAGTTTTACCGACTCTTGATAAATATCCGATCCCTCTGGAATTTCCATCTCAGCCTCTCCTCGCAAGTTTGAAAATATCTCTTGAACAACGTTACCGGCATAGTCCAGCAGAAAGACGTTCAGCCATTTGATTTTAATAGCTTTATTTTTCTTATCATTTCTTGACGTACCGTTCATGACCATGTTTCCCTGTTTCCTAGTGCAATAAAACAATTCTACATCAACTTTTTTTGTTCAACAGGTACAAACTGCAGTACTCGGCCGTGGGTAGTAAAACGTGGACAACTGTCTTTGAAACTGGCGTCAACAGTACGGCCCCGGAGAAGGGTCTGTTTCAAGTAACTGGACTTCAACCGAAGACCCAATACCGGTTTATCGTACTGCTGTTCTATCCGAATCGCAAAAATCCGTACGTATGGCCTCCGGACGCCCGATTCATCTACGAAACGGAAGCGGATCGGCCGAGTGCTCCCGGGCGACCGTTGGTGACACAGATTCGGCAGGATGTCTATAAGGTTTCCTGGGAACCGTCGCGAGATAACGGAGCCGCAATTCTAGAGTACGCACTCGAAGCACTGGTGCGATCACCCCGCAGCACCAATCGGGTTGAGCGTGCCGCCGTATCGGCCAGTGTCGAAGAACTGGAAGAAGATAGTTCGGAGGAAATGAACAATACAATCCCGACTCGAGCCGATGTCGGTTCCACCGATAGCCAGGAGTACTTAACCTTTGACGAACATTGGGATCTCGTTTACAACGGAACGGACGTCTATTGGATCATCCCGGAGAAGCAGCCTATCCACAAGCACACCTTCCGAGTGAGGGCACGGAACAGCTGCGGTTGGGGTCCGTTCAGTGGCGAAAGTGAGCCCATCAGTCAACCGCTACTTTCCGGACAAACCGGAAACTACGTAATCATCGCCGTCATGTTTGTCATGGCCATCTTCATCATTTTCGTCGTCCTGATCTTCGTGTGTGGTAAGTACAGCTGATACTCGTTGCTTTCTTTCTTTCTTTCTCTCTCTCTAAATCTATCTCTGCATGTCTGAATTCACACCTCACACCTCGAATCTACCATCATACGCAACCGATATCAGCGCATCATTTGTGTCTTTTTGCAGCGTGCCGTCGAGCAGAGATAGAAAAGAAAATTTTTATTGATGCAACCACTACTCGCATTCCAGATGTGGAGCTAGCGAACCTCCGCGAGCTGCCCCGGCGTGGCAATTTCATTCACAGCAATAACATCCTGTACATTTCGGGGCCGCTCACGGATTCGGAGATAGCACTGTTGCCGCAAATTCGCCGTGAACAGGTAACTGATCGAAATCAAGCGGGAAAAGGGGGGGGGGTTAAGTTTTACAAAATGAGAAACAATGGAACTGAATTCGTTCGTTTCTTCATTCGTAGATTACTATGACCAGTTCACCCTTCCTGGGTAGCGGTGCGTTCGGCGAGGTTTACGAAGGAATCGTCAAAGGAGTCGGTGGTGAAGCGGAGACAAGAGTGGCTATCAAGGTGAGCTTATGACGGATGATTTCCAATGCGGGTAAAGTTACTTTTTTGTTTGTAGACCTTACGAAAGGGAGCTACCGAACAGGAGAAGGCCGAGTTCCTCCAAGAGGCACATCTGATGAGCAACTTCAAACACAAACACATTCTGAAGCTGATCGGTATCTGTTTGGACTTGGATTCGCTGTACATAATCATGGAGCTGATGAGAGGTGGTGACCTGTTGAGTTACCTGCGCTCCAATCGCCCGTCACCGGGTAATCCTTCGCCGTTGACGCTACTGGATCTGATTACGATGTGTGTGGATGTGGCTACGGGCTGTCGCTATCTGGAAGAGATGCACTTTGTCCATCGCGATTTAGCGTGTCGAAACTGTTTGGTATCCTCTCCGGATCCCCGAGAACGAGTCGTCAAAATTGGCGATTTCGGTTTGGCGCGAGACATTTACAACAACGACTACTATCGAAAGGAAGGTGAAGGATTGCTTCCGGTGCGATGGATGTCTCCGGAAAGTTTGGTGGATGGAGTGTTTACCTCGCAATCGGATATCTGGGCCTTTGGCGTTCTACTGTGGGAAATTATGACACTGGGACAGCAGCCATATCCAGCCAGGAATAACCTGGAGGTTCTGCACTACGTGCGGGACGGTGGTCGGCTCACTCGACCGCAGGATTGTCCCGAGGAGCTGTAAGTTTGTCTAGTTTATGCTAAACCCTGGTCCGGGAGGTAAAGCAAAACTGTATTCGTTTCAGCTATCAACTGATGCTTAAATGTTGGAGCTACTCGCCGGAGGATCGGCCGACCTTCCGGTACTGCCTGGAAGAACTGAAATCACTACAGGAGCGAACTAGTGACTCAATACTAATCACATCACAGTTCCCGTGTAAGGTGCAGAATGGTGAGTCGTTCGGTTCTATACAGTTTGCTTCGAGCTCGTCAACTAACCAACCACTCATCTCCGCTTGTCAAATGCATCACTAAACCAATTCGCTTTGTTCTGCATTTTTCTAGGTGCGGTATTTAACCGATCCTATCTGCTTTCCGACATCAATCACAACCCGTTCATGGCAGGTACATATCAAGCTTCATTTCATTTGCACTTGCTAGACAAAACTCGCTAGAATACCCGAATAACCAGAACTCCCTTATTCATTTCGTCCCGGCAATCAAAGATATTAAATTCGGAAACAGTGGTAGTGGCGGAGCTTTCATCATTACTCCGGCGACTTCCTCCAGCAGCAGCGGAGCTACGGTGATGACCACAACAATACCCAAGTATCTAGAGCTGGTGTACGACGATAGCAACAGTAACAACAGCAAGTGCTCGACCGGTGAGGAAGTTCCGCTGACGGTGGGTTTGGTGAATGGTAGTCTATCGCCGTCAGCTTTAACCGATAATGGATATGAGATCCCGATAAACGAGATCCTCCAACGGCAGCAGACCGCTAGCTGTAGCAATAGCAATAAGGGACGTACATTTTCCAGCTCGTCGACGGTGAGCAACCTTAGTACAGTGCCGTCGGTTATGGCAGCGTCTACGATTGCATCCGGTTCGGGAGTTTGTCACCAACAACAACAACAACAGCAGCTCCATCAAGAACGACTAGACGACTGTTCAAGTCTGGAAGCTTTGTTACCGATGAGTTCGATTCTCACCGTCAAGCTACCAGAAGAGCTTCCGACAGACTACAACGGGAACAGCGGAACTCCGATCGCTGAACCGTCGCAGCGGTACGATGAAAGTGATAGTATTATCAGGGAACAGCTTGCGGTGGTCGACGAATGTAAGACAATGATGTAAGCCGTACTCCGACAGTCGACAAATGTTAGAAACATTCCAAAGAATCATAGCAGCTAGTTAGTAGTGGTAAGATGCTCACAAGGCAGTTAACGAACGACTTTCAGTAGGCAGATAGATAGATAGATAGCTGTAAGTTCTAGGTTCCAATTGTACATAGCTAGGTCAAATTTCCTGCAACAGCAAACCACAATCAACAAAAGTAATAGGTTAAGATGAAATCCAAATGTTCCAAATGTCAGTGTTCTCGTCGCCAAAAAGAAACTAACGCTTCCGTTCGATCCCTTAGAGTTCGTGTCATCCGGGATGAGAGATGGGTGGCTAAGGGAGCTATTCGAACAGGAAGCTTTGGTAAAATTTTCCTACTTAGATTATTTGCTAGCAGAGTTTTCCTGTACATAGCTTGACTTATAGACCTCTGGTAGAGCTTCGGTTTGAAATAATTGTAAATAGTTTACTGTCAGTGGCTATCTGTGAATGTTCGAGTTGGTTTGTGCAACTTACGAAAACCAAAAATATGATCACCCTTATATTAAAGGTGACCGACTGAATCGGATGAGTGTGTTGAATATTTCGATGGATGTTTTAATTTGTTAAATATTGTCTTGTAAAAGGCAAAAAATACTATTTTTTTACGAGCAATAAGTTATTGTTTATTAGTTTACCGTATGCAACGTTCAGATCTGAGTTTGAGAAACGACAGTTGAAAAAATACACTGAAACCAAGAAGAAAACTAGAGCGATAATCAATCAGTAAAAATATATGTTAGTATGATATAAACAACGTCGAACAATAAGAAGTGATTTTTTTTTGTTTTTATCAGTGAGAAACTCCTTTTCTGTTCACATTTGCAGCTACGGATTTAGTAATGAATTAATTGGTGCTCGATCAACCCGATTGACAGTGACATTATAAATGTCATTGATATCTCGCTAATTTGATGAATGTGTTAGTATAAAATTTATGTGACTTACTCTGCTGGAATTCTAAGAAAAACTGGTTTTTTACTAGTTCTGCATATCCGGAAAACTTGAAGATTTAAATGTATATGAAGCATTCCACGCAAAGTCAGCACCCAAAATTTTTTTTTCGGTAAAGAACTCGAAAATATTTAACACGTATTTTTTTATTTCAATATGGTAGGTGAAATTTTCGAGATATGATTTTTTATAGTTTTGCGCTTAAAACAAAGAGCCTTTTTTCAATAGCCTAAACTGTAAAATCTAAAAGAGATGTAAAAATTCGTCCAAGACTAGAAATGTGCGTATTTCCCTTAGCTTTCAAATAACCGATTCCATAAAACAACTCTTATAGTTTATTGAATGAAAAAAAAATCAAAATAATAAACAAAGAAAAAAGTTTAATACTTTTGCATATTTTTTTTTTTTAGTTGAAAAAAGAAGCCTTACGGGTTTAACTCAATCTTGGCAAAGTTTCAGAGTGGAAAGATCAATACTTTCGAAGCAATGATTTTTTCCGCACGCGCGGAGCGTACCGCAGCGCAACTCGCTCGGATGTGGGCTTAACTTTTCGACACATGTCGCGCCACGGATTGAATCCTAACTTTATCAGTTCATTGTTAGCAACGTTTCAGACAGAAAGCGAGTAAAATGGGTACAAAGGATTTGCGTAAGTAATAAAATAGTGATGACATACAGTTTTTAAACAGTTGCAATTTTTCTATGATTTGGTTTCAATGCTCAAAACTTCAAGTGCCGACAAGTTAAGCCCGTATCAGGGATGCCAGGTTCACAGATTAATCTGTGTTTCACAGATTTTCAATTTTTTGCACAGATTTTAAAAATGACACAGATTTCCACAGATTTTTGAAAATGATTACAGATTCTAGAATAAATCACCGATTTTTTAAATCGAGCACAGTTTAGTACCAAAAAGTACAGAGCGTGTTGGTAGTGAGACCTGTTTTTTTTGGTCACCAATCTTGGCAAAGTTTCAGAGTGGAAAGATCAATACTTTCGAAGCAATGATTTTTTCCGCACGCGCGGAGCGTACCGCAGCGCAACTCGCTCGGATGTGGGCTTAACTTTTCGACACATGTCGCGCCACGGATTGAATCCTAACTTTGTCAGTTCATTGTTAGCAACGTTTCAGACAGAAAGCGAGTAAAATGGGTACAAAGGATTTGCGTAAGTAATAAAATAGTGATGACATACAGTTTTTAAACAGTTGCAATTTTTCTATGATTTGGTTTCAATGCTCAAAACTTCAAGTGCCGACAAGTTAAGCCCGTATCAGGGATGCCAGGTTCACAGATTAATCTGTGTTTCTCAGATTTTCAATTTTTTGCACAGATTTTAAAAATGACACAGATTTCCACAGATTTTTGAAAATGATTACAGATTCTAGAATAAATCACCGATTTTTTAAATCGAGCACAGTTTAGTACCAAAAAGTACAGAGCGTGTTGGTAGTGAGACCTGTTTTTTTTGGTCACCAAATTGATTTCGATCTGCTATTATGGTACGGGAAACGGGCACAGATTTTCACAAACAGGTTTTTGGCTTGATCACAGATTGTTGAAAAAATGACCTGGCATCCCTGGGCCGTATCCGAGCGAATTGCGCAGCGGTACGCTCCGCGCGTGCGGGTCGTGATTGACAAATTCACTGAAACTTTGCCAAGATTGAGTTAAACCCCTAAGGCTTCTTTTTTCAATTGAAAACAGAAAAAAAATTGGGCCCAAGTTTGAAATCGTTTTTTTTTATTTAAAAGATATTTTTATTCAGGCCTATTTGCGTACAAGCTTTACGTGGCCGAATTAGCCGATTTTTTAAATAATGTGTTTTTTGAAGTGGATCTCGTTGTCACTCTTTTTCTAGGAGGAGAGGAGCTTCCATTTCCCTCCTGCGAGGGTTGAGGGGCACTTTGTTCGTGACTCGTCTCGTCATCCATTGCCGCATCGGTGGTATCGTTGTTGATTTCCGTTTTTTCTTCGTTTTCCTTGTAATTCGCAGTCTTGGGCTCGTTGTTAGTTGCTGTAGATGCGCCTTGTTGTACATTGGTTGCAGTTGCTGGTTGGTTTGATGGTGAAACAGGAGTACTGCGCTCACTAGTTTTCGTTGTTGAACGGTTGACCTTGTTTTGGTTGAAGATGTTCTTTTCGCAGTTTCAGTGCGAGGTTTACCGTAGTGTGCAGGTTGTTCACAAACCTGACATGTAACCAGCTGATTTTCATAGGTAATCAGCGTTTTACACGGATGTGTCCCACCTTGACCACAAATGATGTAAGATGGAATTGCCTTACGTAGTTGCATACGTACCACTCGCATGCCATTCCGGATGCCGGGGAAAAAGTTCCGCCAAACTTCCCTTTCGATGGAAAGGATTTCACCATACTGCGTCATATTATCCCGAACGAACTTATCGCTGGCATGCGGATGAAGATCATGCACGCGTACTTCTATGGCATTGTCCACCATGTGCACAGGGATTTTATATTTAATAATACCACACTCAACGCTGTGCACCTCATTGTTAACCGAAGCGAATGAAATTGCATCGCTTTCACGTTTAAACATAATGTACACACAGTTAGACGCCTTGTTGAATTGAATCTCACTTACATTATTAGCGTCTAGATGTATTCGTTCTTTAAGTAAGATTTCAATTTCATTTGCTGCTGGTCTAACTTAGCAACGCTTGAAATCTATACAAATTGAATTCGGTCTTGCAGGCCAAGTTCCAGGCTTTGTTAAATCCTATTTGACCATTTCGTACACTCTATTGTTCACTGCACTGTATTGTCTTTGTTTCTTTTGCTTCGACCGCAAACGATTTTCGACTGTGTTGGGTGAGATGCGAGCACGAACTGATTGAAATCATTTTATTTGTTTGTTAGTTTTGAACTTTTTTCATTAAATAAACTATAAAGGTTGTTTTATGGAATCGTTGATTTGAAAGCTAAAAAAAAATTCATATCTTGAAAACTTCATGTACCATATTGAAAAAAAACTTTTTTAATCAACCCAGTGGTGTAATGACCTTTCCCATATTACCTATGTTTCCAAAAACATCACTAGAATATTCTGTCAAGATTTTTTTTCAAACTTGAATAAAATCGAAATCTTTCTTTGGTTAAAACTAACATCACCTTCTCGATTTATAAACAGCTATGTCAAGTTAATATAGATTTAAATGTGGCAACCCTGCACGCTATACAAAATTGAACAAAGCACACTGTGTTGCAGGCGTATGCGTTTTCTTCTTCTTTCGTACCAGCACGTACCGATTTTGCATATTTTTTTTAACAGTTTAAAAGTTTTGATACTATAATAAGCCCTATAATTTCGGAACCGGAAGTCGGATCTGGATGAAATTGCACAGTATCCTTTATGACACTGAGAGCTTTAATTTGAATTATGATTTGTGAAAATCAATTTAATCATTACTGAGAAATTTGTAACGAAGCGAATTCCAGTTTTGGACCTTTTCTTCACTAGTACCGGTGCGTTTGGAAGCAGAAACCGGGCATTAGTAGTCCCAAAGTAGATTTAAATACCCACCAACTAACAAGGTATGCCAAATCAGTGTTGGTGATTGCCGAAAATTTGACAGAAGCTGCTATATTGCTATCTATATGGTATACAACATTTTCAATCCGGTAGAAGATGCTACAAGAACTCGAGTCTCTCAATGCATGAACCGCGAGAGAATTTTTGTACATTCCTTCGCTCCACTTCATACTCTGAGTATTTCACGGCCCATAAAAAATTACAGTCTGATAATCCCAAGAGAGAATCGCAAGTTGACAATTATCGCAGAAAATGATGATTCTCATACTAGGTTGCAATATTTCGAAACCCTTGTATGGAGCATTCACATACATTTTCATAGACACCACTAATACAAAGGTTAGTTGCACATAGTTAGAATAAGCGGCAATAGTAAAATGATTCTATCGCAATTATCAACTGTCCACAAAGAATCGGATCGCGAAACGAGAATAAGCGACCGTTTGTTGCTTCAGAGAAGATCCCCACAGCAGCGTGCTAACCTTTGATTCTCAGAAATGTCATCGAGAGAAATTCGCTCTCGCACTGGTGTCGATTCTATGTTAAATGAGCCATGCCGGGTTTTTGTTGTTGCGATGATATTAGTCTCTCTTTGATGGCACTGATTAAATCGTTGAAGAGTTGCCAGTGAACGTTCTTTGATACGATAAAAGCCATCCTTGTGCCAAATAGATGAATTTAGCAGTAAGTTTTATAAAAATGTGCACCTCGTTTCGCCATCGCTTGTGAAAAAATACACATTCAATTGAAAATTTTAACTAATCGCACTGTAATTCCGGAGCCGGATCAGGATCGTTTTTTTTTTGGGACTTTATAAAAAATGTTAAGACCTTTTATTTGCTCCTTAGTTTGTAAAAAACGGGTAAGAAATTTTCTAAAAAAATGAGTACACATTTTTTAATAAATTTGCACATATTTCCTTGTAATTCCGGAACCGAAAGTCGGATCCAAATGAAATGCAAGAAAATTGGATGAGACTAAAATCTGAATCTGAGTTTGTGATAATCGGAACAGCCATCTCTGAGAAAATTGACATTATTTGTCACACACACACACATACATTTTGTGATCTCGACGAACTGAGTCGAATTGTATATGACACTGGGCCCTCCGGGCCTCGGTTGTAAAGTCGGTTTTCACAGTGATTGCATAGCATTTCTATATGAGAAAGGCAAAACGCGCGATTTCACTTCTGGGTGCACGCTAAACGCAAACTGTTAAACAAGTAAACCGTATCAACCGGCATTACGAGTCAACTGTAGAGTAGCTATAACCCACATTATAAAATCCGAATGGATTCCGAATCGGCGAGAAATTTTCATTCGGAATTCCATGTGGAGATCATGTAAAATTCCGAATCATTTCCAACTCCAGTGCAACAACCGATTCCGTATGAATTTCGCCTACAACCGGTTGATTCGGAAATCTGTCGGAATTGAGTGAGAAGATGCGGACTGAATTGTCAATTCATCTTCTTCTTCTTCTTCTTCTTCTTCTTTTCCGATTTTGCACGTTTTCGTGCTGATTTTCAGCTTATTTTTAAATGAAAACAGCACATAACTGAATATACAAATTTAAATCTTCATGCTTTTCAGATATACAGAACTAGTGAATAACCAGTTCTTTTTACACTGAAATAAAAATTTTGTTCATAACAGTTCGGCTGAAAAGTTCGTATCGTTTAATAGAAACACACATTTTTTGCCAAAATTCGTTTTTATTATTCAACATAAATGCCATCAGAGGCGATACAGCGATTATAGCGATCTTCCAACTTTTCGATACCATTTTTGTGGTACGATTTGTCCTTTGCTTCAAAATAGGCCTCAGTTGCAGCGATTACCTCTTCATTGCTTCTAAATTTTTTTACCTGCGAGCATTCTCTTGAGGTCTGAGAACAGGAAAAAGTCACTGGGGGCCAAATCTAGAGAATACGGTGGATGAGGGAGCAATTCGAAGCCCAATTCGTTCAATTTCAGCATGGTTTTCATCGACTTGTGACACGGTGCATTGTCTTGATGAAACAAAACTTTGTTCTTCTTTAAATGAGGCCGTTTTTTTTAAATTTCGTCCTTCAAACGCTCTAATAACGCTATATAATAGTCACTGTTGATGGTTTTTCCCTTTTCAAGGTAGTCGATGAAAATTATACCAGCGAATCCCAAAATACAGACGCCATAACCTTACCGGCCGATTGTTGAGTCTTTCCACGCTTTGGGTTCGGTTCATCGCGTGCAGTCCAATCAGCTGTCGATTGGACTCCGGAGTGAAGTGATGGAGCCATGTTTCGTCCATTGTTATATATCGACGAAAAAAATCGGTTTTATTTCGATATAACAGCTCCAAACACTGCTCAGAATCATCAATTCGTTGGTGTTTTTGATCGATTGTAAGCTCACGCGGCACCCATTTTGCACAAAGCTTTCTCATATCCAAATATTCGTGAATAATATGTCCAACACGTTCCTTTGATATCTTTAGGGTGTCAGCTATCTCGATCAACCTCACTTTACGGTCATTGAAAATCATTTTGTGGATTTTTTTCACGTTTTCATCGGTAACAGCCTCTTTTGGACGTCCACTGCGTTCATCGTCTTCGGTGCTCATATGACCAGTACGAAATTTTGCAAACCACTTACGAATTGTTGCTTCGCCCGGTGCAGAGTCTGGATAACACTCATCAAGTCATTTTTTGGTATCGGCGGCACTTTTTTTCATCAAAAAGTAGTGTTTCATCAACACACGAAATTCCTTTTTTTTCCATTTTTTTCACAATAACAAAAGTAGCTTCACTCAAAATGCAATATCTCACAAACTAATAGTCAGACAGCTGTCAAATTTATACACATATCTTTTGAAGGTTGGTACTAACTGAAAATGGTATGGATTTAATTCTAGTGGCGCCCTCTCATAGGAACGATACGAACTTTTCAGCCGATCTGTTAAGAACACGCAGAGAAATGGCAAAAGTCTGGCAACAATGCAACAACCGTTTCCGGCAAAGAATTTCGCTTAGCGGTTATTAACGGTTCTTTTCTGTCGGATTCTTGCCATACAAGATTGGCAGAACCGTTTTAAATCGGTTCTACATTTTTAGCGTATTGATTTTATTTTTTCAATAAAAAGTACAATCAGTTATTGCCCTTCATATATACTAATTATATAAAATGTTATTGCCAATAACATTGCTTTCTCACTACCAAACATACCCATATTCCAATCTCATTTACCTCGTCTCAAGATTCGTTTTTTGTATGGACATGCGGGATTTACGAATATCAAATGAAGTCGAATAAAAAAAAAGAAAAAAGAAGGAAGAGAGAAATAAACAAGACACGTGCGGCGAGGTCATGACGTAATTTCGTCTAGACGATGATGACAGCTGCCGGAATGTAGCCAGCCCTCTGACGGTTGCCAGAATTCCTTACAAGCGGGTATTGAGTTTTAAGAATTGTAAAACGAATAATAATCGAAATAAAAAAATCAAATTTAAATTTAAAGCGCTACAACTATCAATTTTAATTGGAGTTCGTTTCTTTAAAACAAATTTTACAAATTGAATTTACTGTGAAATCGTTTGTCAAGAATTTGAAAGGAACGCAAAAGTAAAATATTTGTTTTTATATCAAAATATTTATCGAAACAAACTAATCCACTGATAAAAATTAAATATCATATTTTGTAGGTTAAAGCAGTGATGTTTGCTATATCAAACCAGATTTTCATTTGTCACTATCTCAATAAAAAAAATCGTTGTGTAAAACCCAAGTTTGGTTATCTTCACATTTTTTTTCGCGACGTGAACCTGATTCCATGGTTTTGTTCATCGTCGAAGCCGAACGGTGTCTGTGTAAGTTTGCTCTTTGTACTGCGGTCAGCATTTTTTTCTAGTAATTTAGACATTACCTCTATGTGACCATAGTGCTGGGCGATGTTGAGTGCTGTCCATTTATGTTTATCCTTCGCATTTATTTCAGCCCCCTTATCCAGCAACATGTCGACCACTTCTTTGAAATCGTATCCTGCTGCCACATGCAGTGGAGTGCGTTTGTTTATTGTTTCTGAATTAACGTTAGCATCACGGTTCAGTAATAATTCTACAACTTCGATGTGCTTATACTGGGTAGCTACATGCAATGGAGTGTATTCATCACAATTTATTGCTTCAATATCGGCTTTTCCATTCAGCAAAGCCACGACGCCATCTGTATAACCTAGAAACGCTGCGTAGTGCAATGGTGTGGAATTGTCCGGTAGCCGGGCGTTGACATCGGCGCCACGGTTCAGTAAATCTGTAACGACTTCTGTTAGACGGTGTCTGATTGCGATGAACAATGGGGAAAAATGCTTGTCGTTTACTGCATTTACATTGGCTTTATTCTCTAACAACATTTTAACGACTGCTGTTTGACGATACATTAATGCGTAGTGCAGCGGTGTGTTATTCATAATATACTTAGACTCGATATCAGCTCCTTTTTCCAACAAATATTTGATTACAACCTTGTACCCTCTTGCTACGGCAAAGTGCAAAGCTGGAACAAGATGAACAGCATCAACGGAGGCTTTATTTTTCAACAATACTTCTACCACATCTTCGTGCCCATCTTCTACAGCAGCTGATAATGCCGTGTAATTATTAGTTCTCGAAACATCTACTTTAGCTTGTTTGCTTAGTAAGAATTCGACAACTCCGCAATGTCCATTTAGAGCTGCCAAATATAAAGGTGTTGTTCCATCATCTGTTTCAGCATCGACGAGAGCCTTGTTGTCCAGCAAAATCCGAACCACTCCTTCTTGGCCATTTTCTGCTGCAACGTGCAATGCTGTGGATTTGTCGTTTTCGAGAGCGTTAAAATCAGCGCCATCTCCTATCATAATAGTTACCACTGTTTCGTGACCGTTTTTTACTGCGGATCGGAATGCTGTCACACTATTGATTTGTTCAGGATCTTTGTCCAATAAAAGTCGTACCACTTCTGCGTGCCCATTTTGGGCTGCGAAACACAGTGGGGTGAAATTGGAACTTTCCGCCGCTTTATTATAGGCTCCCAGATTCAACAAAATAGTAACCACTTCCGTGTGCCCGTTTTGTGCAGCGACGTGCAATGCAGTAAAATGTTCGTCTATCGTAGCATTAATATCAGCATTATTTTCCAATAGAATTTTGATCATCTCGCCGTGTCCATTGTGGACTGCCAGATGTAAACTGGTCCAAGTGTCCGGTCCTGTATCGTTAATTTCCGCTCCATTCTTTAATAAAACACTGACCGCTGAGGTCCATTCACCGAGCACTGCCAGATGCAAGGGGGCCCATTCGTAATTGTCCTTAGCATTGACATATTTTTTCAAATCGGCACATTCGTTTAGCAAAGTTTTAATCACCTCGACAGCACCGTTTTGTGCTGCAAAATGTATGGGCAGCCATCCGTCGTTTGTAGGAGTATCAATTTTTGCACCTTTTTTCACTAAATTCTCTACAAGATTCGGGTGCTTGTTTTGGGCTGCGACGTGCATCGGCGTGCAACCGTCGTTCTGTTTTACTTCAATCAAATCATATGGTACGAAAAATTCTAAGAGGTGGCCGTGTCCAAATTGAGCTGCGATGTGTATTGGTCGGTTTCCGTCCCGGTCTTTGGACTCAAGGAAGTGGACCGGTCGGTCGTCGTCTTCGAAATGTTCGAAAATATTTGCCCTACCGCCTTTGGCCGCATAGTGAAGGATGTTCCACAGTTTGAAATCTCTTGCGGTTTTGTCTGCCCCGTTTTCGATGCATTTCAGGACTTCTTCGAGATTACCCTGTTCGGCATTTGTGAACATGTTTTGCTGATTATCAAGTGCAGCCAGGCATTTCATGACGTCTTTTTCCCATTCGTCGAACGGTTTTAAAGGTTGAGTAATTTTGCCACCACCGGGTTTGAGATCCTTCGGTTTGAGTTCCATGATTTTACGAGCATTGCCAATCAGTGCCAGTGAAGGAGCGGTTGGTAAAATTTGAAACAGCACATTGCCGTGCGCCAAATGATTGCGCATCTGTTTGGCAATTAACAATGGTGCATTTCGGTCCAGGCAAGATATGACACTACGAGCACCGGAATCGAACAGAGACAAGTTTGCTTCCATGTAGGTTAATATATCCAGCATTAGCATCTCGAGTACAGACTGCATGAATCCATCGGAAAGGTTACTGTTAGTAGAAATTATATTTTTCAACCTTTCTAAATTTTCATCAAAATATTTCTTCCACATTTCAGTATTTTCTTTCTCGATTTTAGCCAGAGCATCTCTAACCTTTCTAGAAATAGTTCTTGTTTCATCAGAAAATTTTTTTTGAACAGCACTATAAAGTGGTTTCAAATTGAATTTTTTATCATAGTTTCTTTTATCTTCATACTTGAATGCCGTTTTTTGTTTCAAAAATTGTTCGTTCTCTGCTGGACTAAAGTCTGCTATCTCTGCGATTCGAACGAATATCGAGTCGATGGCGATTTCCGTGTATGTTTCATCAATGCATGTTTTGATGTTATTTGAAACTTCTCCATACAATCAATGTTATCATTTTTCAGAACTGTAATATTTAAAATACTCAGCAATGTACGCAACAATTTCTGTCGGTCGCTGTTCGGAAGGCTTGGACGTAGTTCCTCGAATAATTTGTACATCGCACTAAAATTCGCTAAAATTGGATCGCACGAGTCTTTGTTTTCCTGAATCGTTTTCAACAAGAGGTTCGCTAGTGTAGGGCATCCGGAATCCATTGCGTGTGGAAGTAAACTTTTTAACGAACGCATCCCAAAACTATATTTCCCATGAGTAAGACTAAATGTGCTTTCATCGGATTTGACAATTTTCGATATATCTTCGAACTGTTCTCGTTGCTTTTTGTTTAACTCTAAAACATCTACGTCAGCTAAGAATTCCCTAGCCAAACGTTTCGTTCTGGAAGCATATTGTGTGAAATCTATGTTCTCAAAACGTACGTATTTTATAATTCGAGCTAACTCGCTCTGCCGCATCGATCCGGTGATCACTTTGTTAAGTACCATCATTACCATTTGAAGTTTTCTTTCGACAAGGACATCTTGAACGACGCTCAACAGTTTGTTCAGACTATTCTTGAAATCTGACCTAGACTGACTTTGACGTTTTTCTAGTACATAGATATTAGCGGCATGTGACAGTTTATCACGTAGACTTTCGATGCATTTTTTCAAGTCCTTATCAAAAGTATCAAACAGCGTGATGTGCACTGAGGCCGATAGATGCGGTGTCGCCTTGCTATCTTTCACGTATTCTCCCATGACCTGCAGAGCTCTCTTGGTAGCAAAGTAGCTGTTCTCGCTGTCCGTTAGCGCTTGCCTGATGTAGTATGCAATTCGCTCCAATGAGTAAATATCTTTCATTTGTGTATAGTCGGTACACAACTCACCAAACTCTGTTCCTTCGCTTTTGTTTGCTGGTAGGCCAGTAAGACACAAAATTTGGTAGCTATTTTTCAAATGTTCCAGTAATCTTTTCTTATCTAGCACTGCATTGTAAACAAAACTAATTTCGTCCTTTTCAGTACAAGATGATTTAAAAGCGTACAATAGAAATTTCAGTTGTTCCCATGGCACCAGATTGCATGGTGATTCCAACTTCTCCACCTGTAAAACCTGAATATTCTGCATGATGATCCTGCACAGGTATAGAAACTTGCCATCTACTTCCACATCGTCCGAGGAATAGTGTTCGAACAATTGTTCTGGATGATTTTTGAGCATAGCAATTCGACGTGCAGGTTTATCCAGCCCTGATTTAGATTCATTTGCCATTGGTTGACAACGCAAGTCAATCAGTTTCTTCACCACAGAATACTCCATTTCGCAGGTAAGCGGAATCTGTTTTAGCTTTAAATCTTCGTATGCACCTGAAAGCAAATCGTCCATCGTCCGACTATAATTTGGTTCGCTCGAACATATTTCAATCAACGTTTTGAGCAGTTCATCATTTCCTGATCGGATAGCATAGTAAAATGCGGTATGATTCTCGTGGTCGCAGCTGGCCGGTTTAAAGTTTTGTAGTATTCTGGATTCAAGATTTTTCAACGATTTAAGATCGTTGTTTTTACAAGCAATTAAAACTTGATGTTCACTTGACCCTCCTACCGGCCCGTCTACCGTGAGCTCATCCATGTTGTGTCAGTGTCCTTCCGTTAGGTTCGGTTCCAACGAATTTGGATGGTTTGGTATCTGAAAAGGTAACAAATCATAAATTTTTTTATTAGAATAATATTTTAACACCGTCACTATACACAACAACACTTCGAAAGTGTATAATAAACGTTACATCACAGATACGTAACAGATCGGCTGAAAAGTTCGTATCGTTTCTATGAGAGGGCGCCACTAGAATTAAATCCATACCATTTTCAGTTAGTACCAACCTTCAAAAGATACGTGTATAAATTTGACAGCTGTCTGATTATTAGTTTGTGATATATTGCATTTTAAGTGAAGCTACTTTAGTTATTGTGAAAAAAATGGAAAAAAAGGAATTTCGTGTGTTGATGAAACACTACTTTTTGATGAAAAAAAGTGCCGCCGATACCAAAAAATGGCTTGATGAGTGTTATCCAGACTCTGCACCGGGCGAAGCAACAATTCGTAAGTGGTTTGAAAAATTTCGTACTGGTCATATGAGCACCGAAGACGATGAACGCAGTGGACGTCCAAAAGAGGCTGTTACCGATGAAAACGTGAAAAAAATCCACAGAATGATTTTCAATGACCGTAAAGTGAAGTTGATCGAGATAGCTGACACCCTAAAGATATCAAAGGAACGTGTTGGACATATTATTCACGAATATTTGGATATGAGAAAGCTTTGTGCAAAATGGGTGCCGCGTGAGCTCACAATCGATCAAAAACAACAACGAATTGATGATTCTGAGCAGTGTTTGGAGCTGTTGAATTGCTCCCTCATCCACCGTATTCTCCAGATTTGACCCCCAGTGACTTTTTCCTGTTCTCAGACCTCAAGAGAATGCTCGCTGGTAAAAAATTTAGAAGCAATGAAGAGGTAATCGCTGAAACTGAGGCCTATTTTGAGGCAAAGGACAAAAAAAACAACAAACACCGTCAAAATGTTGCATTTCTGCTCGAAAGTGCAAAATCAGAGCAATCCACGCCACCAGTGTTTTTCAATGAAAAACGGCAATAGAAACAAGAACTCTTTTCAATGATTGAGCGCAGTGGGTTTACCTCTCGTTATATTGGCTTGTAAAAATGACTGGGCGTAATGGATTTTTGAATCTTTCACACTTTGAATATATGCTAATTCAATCGTTATTGTTAGTGATTACTCTTACCCTAGATCTATAAATCATGAGTAATTATGAATGACTAACACAGCCCGGTGGCAACAATAAGGCGCTCCAGCTAGTGCTATCGTAACCATCATCTCAGTCCTTCGGGGCCATCAAAGCTAGCAAGTCAGTGAGAGCAAAGTAAACAAAATGAAGTAAAATACAACACTTCATTGATTGTGAAAGTCAGTATTACAATTTGGCAGCGCACGTTTCATAACGATATCACATTTATAATCTAGCATAAAAAAATCAACTTTCACAGCTAAATAACACAGATATTTAGCAACAACGAACTTATATACTTCTTCGTTGTTTTCGTTTTTGCGGAAAAGATGATGGTCACGAAAACATGGCGGCCTAGCAGGGACTTGGACTAACATGGGGCTATATGTATATGTATTGACCAACTTGCCAACCATGTATATGGCTGAGTTTAGTAGCAAGCATGGATTCTACTTCAAAAGAACGATTGAAGACGAGATAACATTCAAGTATTTTCGATATCTTTGCCAGTCGTTCACCAGGCCGATGAGATAGAATTTACGTAAAAGTATTTACTGGACTCGCATGATAGAGCGCGGTCGAATTTACTTATCGAATACATTCAATGCCAATATATTCCATTCGAATTGACTTTCATTGACGTTTTTTAAGATGATATATGTATTTGAATATATCATCTTAAAAAACGTGTTGCTTCGCGATAGCTCAATTTATTTATTTATTTATTATCATCGGACATTACAGTCTAAATGATATGAGTGGGGAAAAGCCAGTTTGAGTGTACCAAAACATTTCAATGGCACTATTCTCAAAGAGGCATGAAAACCACTATCTTTTCCAATACACCAAAATTTACACATAATACATACAAAATTGTCGTTGTTAATAAATAAAACTGTACAAACATCATACGTTAATCATGCAAACACCTATAAATAGTATACATAAATATCACAGTAATTGTAGTCTTCGTATAGAGCAGGGGTTCCCCAACTATTATGGGTCATGGTCCCCTTTACTAAAATAACTTAGGCCTCAGACCCCCATCAACAAATTCCTCTGAAATTTCAATTTCTTGCTTTTTTAATATTGATGTAAAAACTTACCAATTTCTGCAGATGGTCCAATAAACACAACTTTTTAGCGTAAATATTTCAAATAACAACTTATTTCAAATAATAGTTGGTCGTTCTTTAGATCTCGTCGACCCCCATAGTCAGTTTTCGTTTACGTCGACCCCCGCAAATTGGACAACGACCCTAAGGGGTCCATATCGACCACTTTGGGAACCCCTGGTATAGAGGATGCAATTTTTTTTATGAGTCGCCAAACTCGAAGGTACACTCTGCTCGTGAAAAAGTACGTATCATTGAAGATACTGGTTCGTGATATCCATAGCTCGTCCGATGAAACCTCGTTGATAATAACGACACATCGCGGGTTCTTCTAGTGGCTCGAAGATCCAAACGGGATAGTAGTTCAGGTGCATCAATTTCACCATTTAGAATTTTCGCAACTGTTAAGGCTTGTTGGATACGACGACGACGTTCCAAGGATTCAAGATTTAATAGCTGACAACGATCTTGATATGGCGGTAGGTTCTGCGGGTCACGCCAAGGTAGATTCCTGAGAGCTAATCGTATGAATCTTTTCTGAAATCTTTCTAGTTTTAGGCACCAAGTTAACTGATACGGATTCCAAACTGGCGATGAAAACTCAAGAATTGGACGAACTAAGGAGCAATAAAGAGATATTAAGCAATATGGATTCGTAAAGTCACGGGATATTTTAGATATGAATCCCAGTTGTCGATTCGCTTTTTTAGTTATATGAGCCATGTGGGAGCTAAAGCTCAGTTTGTGGTCCAATATAATGCCAAGATCACTGATTTCATTGACTCTACGTAACGGTATACCATCAATGCTGTAACTGAAGATGATCGGATTGGTCTTCCTATGAAAAGTCATTACCCGAGCAGAGTGTGAGATCAAATAGAAAACTCATTTTGATGTTGTGATGTTCGCATTTATCGATTACTCAATTTGCTGTTGTTTTGGTCGTTTTAAGTGGCAAAACATCAAAATCGAAAGCAAAAAGAAATTCCGATGATAGCAAAACGAAAACTATTTTTGCTAACAGCGAAAGCAAACTGAAATCTAAATAAGATATAGATTTTTTCTTGTTGATAGCAAAACTAGTTTTCAATTTGAAGTTATTTTCAAACAACGAAAACAAACCTGGAATGCATAATCAGTTATTGATTTGCTTTAAAAAGACATTACTGAAAACAAACAAGTCGCGAGCATAAGCTAAAAATAAATCGGGCAAAAGACCCGGGATAGTATACCTTTAGGCGATATTACTTGCAATAATAAAAAAGCGTCAAAAAGCACAACACCTCCACAGAGAGAGACTTGGGTTTCGAACCTAGGTGATTTGGATTTCGAACTCTCTGCGAATGCTATGGACTGTGACGTTAAGCTGTAAGTAGATGGAGAATTTTCTATCATATGACAAGCAGTGTTTTTTTTTTTTTTTTTTTTTTAAATAACTATTCATTGGAATATGAGTTAAAATTAAATTATTAAGATTTAAATTGGGTGTTCAGCCACAAGTGGTGACTTTTCAGCCCTGTTATATATATATATATATATATATATATATATATATATATATATATATATATATATATATATATATATATATATATATATATATATATATATATATATATATATATATATATATATATATATATATATATATATATATATATATATATATATATATATATATATATGATTTGGTTATTACCATGAAGACATTATTTGCTTCCGCAATTCTGAGATTTTTGTGTAGGGAAAATTCTAAACCTACTTGTATTGTGTAATGGGGAAAAGGAACTTATATACTAACTTACTAACTAATACAGAGAGCGAATCGATTCAATTGAAGATTGCATCGATTTTTGTCGGAATTTGCTTATAATATTATGTGACATTACATCTAATGGTTCTATATTTGTGAGTCTGTGTAACTCATTTGTGCTAAACCAGGGAGGACGCTTCAAAATCATTTTCAGAATTTTATTCTGAATCCTTTGAAGCATTTTCTTCCTGGTGGAACAACAACTTGACCAAATTGGTACCGCATAAAGCATGGCTGGTCTGAAAATTTGTTTATAAATTAACAGTTTGTTTTTTAGACAGAGCTTAGAACTTCTGTTTATAAGAGGATATAAACATTTAATATATTTATTACACTTTGCCTGGATTCCTTCAATGTGATCCTTGAAAGTGAGTTTTTTGTCATACGTTAAACCTAAGTATTTAGCTTGATCAGACCATGTCAATTCCAAGCCATTCAATTTAAGAATGTGATTATTGTTTGGTTTAAGAAAAGAAGCTCTTGGCTTGTGAGGAAAGATAATTAATTGCGTTTTTGCTGCATTTGGTTTAATTTTCCATTTTGACAGATAATCACTGAAAATATTTAAACTTCTTTGTAGGCGACTGCAGATCACTCTTAGATTTCTACCTGTGGCTAACAGACTTGTGTCGTCACAGAATAGCGATTTCTGACAACCAACGGGTAGATTTGGAAGATCAGAAGTGAAAATATTATACAAGATTGGAGCTACGCTCGAACCCTGCGGAACACCGGCTCGTACGGGTAGCAATTCAGATTTACAGTTCTGATAGCTAACCTGAAGAGTACGATCAGTTAAATAATTTTGAATCATTTTGATCAAATAAATAGGAAACTGGAAATCGGACATTTTTGCTATTAAACCTTTGTGCCAAACACTGTCGAATGCTTTTTCTATGTCTAGAAGAGCAACTCCAGTGGATAATCCAGAAGATTTATTTGATTTTAGCATGTTCGTTACTCTGACAAGTTGATGAGTAGTTGAATGTTCATGACGAAATCCAAACTGCTCTGGTAAAAAAATTGAATTCTCATTTATATGAGTCATCATTCTCAACAAGATAATTTTTTCAAAAAGTTTACTGATAGAAGAAAGTAAGCTAATTGGGCGATAACTTGATGTTTCTGCTGGGTTTTTATCAGGTTTTAGGATAGGAATTACTTTAGCGTTTTTCCATCTTTTTGGGAAGTAAGCTAATGAAAAACACTTGTTGAAAATTTTAACCAGGAGTCTCAAGGCAACATCGGGAAGATTTTTAATAAGAATATTAAAAATTCCATCATTACCAGGAGCCTTCATGTTTTTGAGTTTCCTAATAATTGATTTAATTTCATCAAAATTCGTCTCAATAATGTCATCGTGTGATAACACTTGGGTTGAAATATGATCATACTTCAGTGAGACTTCATTTTCAATAGGACTCACAACGTTTAAATTAAAATTGTGGACACTCTCGAACTGCTGAGCTAGCTTTTGAGCTTTTTCACCATTTGTAAGAAGTATTTGATTTCCTTCCTTGAGAGCAGGAATTGGTTTCTGAGGTTTCTTAAGAACCTTAGAAAGTTTCCAGAAAGGTTTAGAATATGGTTTAATTTGTTCAACTTCTTTAGCGAAATTTTCATTTCGCAAAAGAGAAAATCTATGTTTAATTTCTTTTTGTAAATCCTTAACTATGTTTTTCATAGCAGGATCACGAGAACGTTGATATTGTCGTCGACGAACATTCTTCAACCGAATGAGCAGTTGAAGATTGTCATCGATGATAGGAGAATTTAATTTAGTTTGAGCTTTGGGAACTGAAAGATTTCTAGCTTCGATAATATAATGATTCAAATTGTCAATTGCTGTGTCGATGTTCGCAGAATTTTCTAAAATAGTTTCATGATCCACATGATTTTCAATGTGAGATCTGTAATCCAACCAATTAGCTCTATGATAGTTGAAAATAGAACTAATTGGATTAATTATAGCTTCGTTGGAAAGTCTGAATGTTACTGGAAGATGATCTGAGTCAAAGTCAGCATGAGTAATCGGTTCACTACAAATGTGACTTTGATCTGTTAGAACCAGATCAATTGTAGACGGGTTTTTCACGGAAGAGAAACAAGTCGGATTACTGGGATGAAGAACTGTGAAGTAACCAGCTGAGAGTTGATTATGAAGTATTTTACCATTACTGTTATTTTGCCTACAATTCCACTGGACATGCTTAGCATTTAAGTCCCCTATTACGAAAAATTTCGATCGATATCTTGTAAGTTTTTGCAAATCGCCTTTAAAGAAATTTAATTGTTCGCCGGTGCATTGGAATGGCAAATATGCTCCAGCGATGAAATAAATTCCATGAATGGTTTCAACTTCGATTCCCAAGCTTTCAATAACTTTAGTATTGAAAGAAGGTAAAATTCGATGTTTAATTTGCCGTTGGACAAAAATGGCAACTCCACCACCAATTCCAGTAAACCTGTCAAATCGATGAACCACATAATGTGGATTACTTTTCAATTTTACATTTGGTTTAAGAAAAGTTTCTGTCACAATGGCAATATGAATTTTGTGAACTTTGAGAAAATTATAAAATTCATCTTCACTCGATTTCAAAGATCGAGCATTCCAATTTAAAATATTCAAATAATTATTTAACATCACTGTTAAATTTTAAATTCATTATAATATTATTTGCAAATTTCCATCCGATTTGAAATGCTTCAAAAAGTGATGAAGTCGAATTCATTTGGATGATCATTTGAAAAAGTTGATCTTGTAGGTAGATCATTTTATTTTCAGTTATATCGCCTAAATCGACTTCATTTAAAGAAGCGAATGGCATTGAAGGAATATTTGTAGGTAGACTGCCATTAGAAGAAGATGATTTGGCCGGTCTACCTATTAATAAATTGTTTTCGTTAGAAGAAGAACTGCAAGGCGGTCCTGTGTTTTGATTATTTACATTAGAAGAAATAGGTGATAGATTTCTACCTAATATACCAGCATAACTGACATTAGAAGAAGATGATGACGAGGTCGATCTACCTGTCAATAAATTGTTTTCGTTAGAAGACGAATTGGCAGGCGTACCTGTTTTTTGTTTCGAAGAAATCAGTGCCGAATTAGGCGTGGCATTTGTAACGGTTTTCTGATTTTCAGGTATGTTCTGTAAATTTAAGGTCGTTGATTCTTGTTGTCGAAGCGAACGAGCGTTTAAAATTTTTTCCCTGACAGGACATTTCAAATAATTGGATTTATGATTTCCATTGCAATTTGAACATGAAAATTTATCAGTGGTTTCATTCGTTGGACAATCGTCTTTCGAATGCGATTTACCACAATTCAAACACCGTATATCCATATGACAATTTTTGGTTCCATGACCGAAGCCTTGGCAACGACGACATTGCGTTAAGTTTGCAATACGATTATGCCGTTTATAATGTTCCCAATGAATTTTAATGTGGGAAATGAAACGTACTTTTTCTAAAGTTTTCAAATTGTTTACATCACTTCGATTGAAGTGTATTAGGTAAAGTTCATGGGAAATTCCAGAGCGTGGTTTAGAAGTACCATTCGCTCTTTTTTTCATAAGTATTACTTGGGAAGGGGCAAAACCAAGCAATTCTTTTAGTTCATTTTTAATTTCATCAATACTTTGATCATTTGATAATCCTTTCAAGACAGCCTTGAAGGGTCTGTCTGTTTTTATATCATATGAATAAAATTTATGAAGTTTCTCGGACAAATATCGAATAAGACGTTCGTAATCTTCCAATCCATCCACCAAGACTCGACATTCTCCTCTTCGTCCGATTTGAAATGAGACTTTTACTTCCGGGAGAAAAGTAGAAAGATCAGTACGGAATGCTTTGAAGTCGGAAATCATCACCGTCACTGGTGGCATAGATTGATGTTTCTTCCCAGAACGACAAGCGTCCATTTTGGGAATTTTTGAAGAATTTTCTTCTATGTCGCTACAATCGGATTCAGGAAGAATCTCGTAAATATTTTTAGACGGCATAGAATCAACGGAAGGGAAATCCGTCCGTTGTCTCTTATTTTTACATTCAGATTCTATAAGATCGTGAATGTTATTAGAAAAATGTTGAATAACGGATTGTGATTTATTCCGTATTGAATTATTTTTAGCCTTAGGCTTGTTGCCTTTCCGGTTGGACGCAGGCATTTTTGAAATTAATGAAATTTTAAATTAAATTAACTAGGCTAAATTAGTCTTCGATTAGACTCCTAGCTAGCCTTAAAAAAGGCTGATTAATTTCTTAGTCACTCTAATATCACTCTTTGTATCACTTAGTCACTCTAATATCACTCTTTGTATCACTTAGTTAGTGATTCAGGTAGCCTTGAAAAAGACTGAAGCCTTGAATCAATGAAACTCTAGGTAGCCAGAAAAAAAATTCCAGGAGCCAAGAGCTATACGCGTGCGGTGCGAACGACTGTTCAACACCGACTGTTGACAAGCAGTGTTGATTCACGAAGCTGTATACAGGTAGTTTTAGCCGATGTACAGTCGTTTCGTCGCATCCGTCCCGCAGCCATCGTGAATGGCAGTGCGGCTATTTGACAGGTATGAAATCGTGGTCTTTGTCTTTCTCGTATCCAGAAGCTGTAGCATGTGAACATCATAATATCAAATTGAGTTATTTATTTGATCTCACACTACTCGAGTATGTAATCACTTTGAAATACGAATTTCTAGGCTCAGAAGAGCGAGCGCTTTAGAGTGAAGTCTTTTACAGCAAAGGCTTACTGGAGACGTGAATTAGGAATCTGACAATAAGTAATCCCAGATCATATGTTATTTCGATTAAAAAAAAAAAATCTTACCTATTTCGACTAATTGGGACAATGAACGAGTATCTCACTTCTGCCCACAGACAGCATCACACTGATTTAGCAAGTTTTTAATTCTTGTGTAGACTTAAATTCGGGATCATTCGATGAAGATTAATTTCGGAGCGAACATTAAGCAATTCATTTGCTTGCTTCAGATAAAATGGATTAAACATAGATAATTCATGGAAATCTGATTATTTAGAGAATAGGGTTTAAAACTAGTTTTCTAAATTTTTCAAAGATTAATGCAAAATCGCTGTACTATATGGACTATATTTGACTATAATATGATCTAGCTCAGAACCTGAAATCTTCAAAGCTTTTTTTTCTAAGAAAAGTTGTGCGGGATGTCAAGGTCTACAATATGAAAAATATGTTAGTTAGGAATTTATTCGCCAAGCGCTCCTACAGCACTCGAAAGTTTCTGATAGAAGACATATTACGCTATATCTCTGAAACGTGATGATTTATAACGTCGTTGATTGGAGTTAATAAAATTCTTTCATTTGGTGGCGCTAAAATGCAATCAAATATTCAAACTTTTTAGAGATGGTCCTTGGGAAAATTTTTAATGGTTGGGTCAAAAAGAAGGGATGGGGGGGAGGGCTGTGTGGTTATGAAAAAATTCATATAACTTGACGAGAATCGACAGGTTTTGAAGATCATAGAAACATTTTGCATACCTTAGAATTGACGAGGGGTAGATGTAGCAAATGCCTACAAAACGGGGGTGTAATGTTAGTAACAGCATAACTCCAAAACTACTGAACGGATTGCCACCAAACTTGGCACAGATACTTCTTGCTCTTCAGAGATGGTCATAAGTGTATTTTTATGGGAAAGGAGGCCTAGCTAGGGTCTTCAACAGGAGATCAAACTCAAACATGCAAAGGATAAATTGTATATATGATCGAACATAACTCCAAAACAACTCAATAGATTATTAACTTTCTTGGCACAAGTAGTTCTTGCTGTTCATAGGTTCTTATAAGAGATATTTTAATGAGGAGGGGGTGGGAGAGGTGGTGGTTGCAGTATGTGTTTGCTAACAGGGGGAATTTGAGGCAAAATGTTTCGAGTTTTACGAAATCGAAATTTCTCGACAGGCACAGATATTATTACAACTAAGAGATGATCGTAAGGATATTTATACGCGTGAAAAGATAACAAGTGTCAATTGAAGAAGATCTCAGCTCAATTGTTTGTAAATATCGGAATAATTACATAACAACTCACCAAACTTGGCAGAGGTACATTTTGCAATTCAGAGGTGGTAATAAAACTATTTTTTCTTGTCGAGATCAGATATTCATTGTACAAGTGAACAAAAGGTTGGAGTTTGTAGCAAGTGCCTCGAAAAAGAGGTTTATTGTTGAATTTATCTTATTTATCGACAAACGAGGGAAGTCGGAGGATATAGACTAGGAGAAAAAGAGTCTGGAAAATCAATTTTCATCCCCCCTCTCTTTTTTGACGAGCACACTACACTACACTACTCAGAGGGCAGAGAGCTGTTGCAAATTCACTAACAAAAGAGGAGTTCAATGTAAAACTCATCGAACGAGAAAAGATACTTCTTGATTAATACAGATACTACCTTCACATCAAATCAAGAGGCAGGGGAATAAATATTCTTAACCAAGGGAGGTAAAATTGATCTGAATTGTTGAAGAAATCATAAAAAAATGTGCATTTTTTAGGTAAATTGAGAAAACTGTCGACCCAAGCTCATGAAAATAAGTTTACGACAACAGTTGAATTAACTGAATCGTTATTCTATAGAACGAAAGTATTATCTAACGTAGTTATGAACAGCCTTTCGTTATCAAATAATCTTTATTGCCGAGCAACGCCGGGTAATTCAGCTTATTCAACTTATTCAAATTATTCAAAGGAGTTGTTAGTTGATGCACGAAAAAACAATCACTTTGGCAATACCGATACTCAGTCACGTACCCAGAGGGGGGGCCCGAGGGACCCTGGCCCCTCCCGAAAACAAAAACAGATATATAATTATTTAGAAGATCTCAGACATTTGTTACAGAAATAACAAGACAGTTAACGTAAAGAAATGTAATACAATAACAGTTCAAGTGGAAAAGTTTAAAGTGTCTGGTAAAAACACCCGTAAAAGGCACTCCGAAAATTAGGTACATAAGCAATCTTCAGTAACATTATTTTTTTATCTTTGGGCCCCTCCCGAAACGAAATCCTGGGTACGGGCCTGCCGATACTCGAATTCTGAATCACAAATTACGGTCAAAACAACAACCGAAAATAATAGTCAGGACATTTAACATATTTTTTTTTAACTAAACGCGAAAACTGTTAGAGAATCTGATATTTAACGTACCCCACCAGAAGGAAATCGTGGACGTCAAATGTATTTTTCTTATCAAGTTCCTGACGAAGGTCTTTCTGTGGCTGACGATCAGAGAGATGAGAATGCCCCTTTTGGCCGGATCTGGTGAAGGTCCAGTATGCCAGAAGATCGCTAAAGGAGATGAACTAGCTTCAGATAGACGTGGCACCCATGATCGTCAACCTATCCAATGTCCTCCAGATATGTGGTGTTACAACAATAATCTCGCAAGTAAAAATATAGAGGATTATTGATGTAAAGGTTGCAAAAGTGTTGACAAAAATCTTTTCCTTGATCACGGTTATGGTTCCGGACAACTGCCACAGGAAGCATTTTTGTAAAACGCAACATAAAATTAAAGGAATAATTGTTCCATTAAAATTTATTTTTGTATTTTTGTATCACCTAATGAAATTAGTCCTATTTTGATGCAGTTATTATGGTGTTGCTTTTGAATAATCATTTTGGGAGTTTCCCAAAATTTTTGCCTCCCAAGTTTTTTTTCCAAAATTAACAGCAAAATGATAACATAATGTGATATCAATTGAAAAATTAATGAGCTGAGATCAAATTAAGATTTCAATGTGATGTTGCTATCATAATAAGATTTCGATTTGCTCTCGTTTTGATGTTTGACTTTGCTCGGGTTGTTTCCAAATATCGGGAAACTTTGCCTCATTAAACGATTGGTTGAAGATTTGAGGTAATGGTACCGATAAAGCAGCTGCACAGCGGCGGTAAACAACAGCAGGAATTCCATCAGGACCAGGAGAGAATGAGCTTTTAAGCTTTCTGGCACTGCTAAGTACCATATCAGGTGACACATGGAAGGTGCTTAAATCGGCAACGTTGTGCGGCACAGTAGTTAATACTGAGGTCAACTCAGAGTCAGATGCAGAGCAGGAAGTAAACACAGAGGCAAAGTGTTTTGCAAACAGTTCACAAGCAGTGGCTGTAGAAGATGCTGTCACTTCTTCAAGGTAGACATTAGGAGGTACATTAGATGTTTTCCTTTTCGAATTAACGAAGTTCCAGAACCCTTTGGGGTTACATCGCAATCCAGATTGAACTCGAAGAACATAAGACCTATATAAGGCAGCATTAAGATTCCGATATGCAATGCTAGTGGCATGGAAATCGTGAGCAGTGACAGTCGAACGTCTACGGCGAAGTTTACGCTGACAGGCATTTCGTTTTCGGCGCAAAGAACGCAGTAGTGGTTTACTCCAAGGTGGGGAAATCGGTCTACGTGTAACGGGAAGATTTGCAGCAAGCCAGTCTTGTAATACATTACAAAATTGAAATGTCATTGTGTCAATATCAGATGGTCCAAACAATGTTTGCCAATCAAGATGGAGTAAATAACTTCATTTAGGGGTTAGCCAAATTTTGTGCTAGGGCACATAACCGTTTTCATTATTTTTACGTTTCGTCTTTGACTCATCAGTGCAGAGCAGTTCAAATTGAACTGCTTAGTGCTAAACTCGGCAGTTCAATTTGAACCGCTAAGCAGACGTAAAGTTTCTGCTACTTACAGAACACTTTTTGTTTTGCAACGAAGTGCAATGTCTTTTCTGACGTGCCGAACGTGCACTGATGAGTCAAAGACGAAACGTAAAAATAATGAAAACGGTTATGTGCCCTAGCACAAAATTTGGCTAACCCCTAAATGACCATACCTACATCGGCCAGAAATAGTCGAAAACACGTTTTCGTTCGGCACGTCAGAAAAGACATTGCACTTCGTTGCAAAACAAAAAGTGTTCTGTAAGTAGCAGAAACTTTACGTCTGCTTAGCGGTTCAAATTGAACTGCCGAGTTTAGCACTAAGCAGTTCAATTTGAACTGCTCTGCACTGATGAGTCAAAGACGAAACGTAAAAATAAAGTAAATAACTTGTCAACGCTGAAAAATCGATCTTTCGGTAGTTCAGAGACCGGACATTACTAGCTACGGCTCTTACAGGAGGTTCAACAGTGGGTGGTTGCATCGAAATAACCAATGGAGGGTGGTGGATATCAATCGGTAGGAGAGGAGCAGTTGATTCCTCAATACACAATTTTTGTTCAGTTGAACCGAAAACCAAATCAAGGACACGCCCGAGGTTGTTAGCATGTAAATTGAACTGATTGAGATTTAAGAAATCCATTCCATCAATCAAGGCAGAACTAGCAGGTGATAGCTGAGATAAACCGTGGCGTGAACTAATATGGCGATCCGAACTGCAATTAAAACTCCTCCAAAGCTCTTTTTTCGGCTGTTGTTTTCATTCCGGTCGCAGCGGAATACGTTGAACGAGCTGCCAAATAATTGAATAGACTGAATTCGATCGTCAAGTCCTGTTTCCGTCATCACAATGATATCCAAATTGCAGTCACATATAGCTACGAAAGCAGCATCTATTTTAGAGCGCAGGCCACGGACGTTTTGATAGTACAACCATATACTGTTGAGATGTTGTTGAGAAGCAAGTTGAAAAGTAGTCTGAAACGGTATTATTCCATTCAATGTATGTGAAGTATCAAGCCTAGCTTCGGGAAGACATATACGCTCTTGATTTTTACATGGCAAACCAGGGTTGGCACTGGTTTCTAAGTTACACTCAGGAGTACCAACAAATTCTCCTGGAAGGACAAAGCTGGTTCGTGGCAACATCTGTAATTGAGACATCTCTCTGTACAGAAGCCATGGCTATTGTTGCGACCTTGCGTCACTCCTATTGATTCGCCCGAGTGCGGGGTTTCAAAGTAAACAGCACTGCTTGCAATAGCCTTTGTTCATCGGAGCACGTACCGAAATTGAAATATTTAACGCAACTTATAGCGAAAAATAAGCTGGAACTGATCAGATGCGTACGAACAAAATGATACACACTTCACGAGCAACAAATTGATTTAGTTTTTACCGCTGGGCGATCAATAATACACTTTAAAATTGAGAAGTTAGCAGGATAAAAACAATTAACGTGAACACCTTGCTGTATTTACACGTTTAAAAATGAAATCTCTTCGTAAAGGTTTGTACTTTTGCAATACTTTGTCATGTTCTGATTGGGAAACATTTTTCCATTTTTTTTAATATGTGTTGAACTTTTGATAATTTTTCGGGTTTTCAATATTTAAAACCCACTTTGAAAAGGCCTAAAAAAATTGCATCGAGTTCTACTTAGTAAACAAAATAAAAATCCCAACAATTTGCTTAAGTTGCGCGTGCAAGCATAAGCATGTTTATGCGTGTTTACGCGCACTTTGTGGTAGATACTTAGGTAATAGAGATAGATTCTACGTAGATATATCCAAAAAAAATTGTTTTTAAAATAAAGTGAATATATTTCAAAAAATAACTTTTTCACACTATTTATATCTTCAGCAAAAATACTTCAAATGTTTTTTCTTCAAAATGAGATAGAAAAAAAATTTAGTGAAAAAAAATTATGTTTATTCGAAATTGGTGCTACCCCCTTAACAAAAATTAAGGTGCCACTTTCAAAAGAAGCGTAATCTAATCTTGTAAAACTTCTTCGAAGACACGTTAGCTCTTCAAAATCAGTGAAAATCAGTACAGACTTTCGACCGTCTTTTTTCCAGTTTTGGACCACTGTTCGGCGGCCCGATTAGCGGCCCTTACACGAGTCGTTAAAAATGTCATTACAAAAAAATAATATCATTTTAATGATCGTGTAATGGTGCACTAATGAGGAGATTTCTAACAAATTTGAAATACATCATTACTTAGTCATCATTTAAAATGACATTTTTAATGCTCGTGTAAGGGCCGCTATTTGTTGATATTCTCCGTTGTTTCAACCCTCTTAGAAAAAACGTTCAACGGTGGTCCTTCGCTGGTCCAAAACCAATGGTCCAATGAAAGTCCAATCAATCGTTCAACGGGAGGCCAACACGGTACATTCGTTTGCCGATTTTGAAACAGACCGTTGAACCGATTGCCATTCTTTTCGTTCAACAAATCCGGCAGACAGTGGTCCATCGTTGAGCCATTTTTAATATGAGGAGTTGGAGCCCCGTTGGATTAGTTTTACTGGAGAATTTCTAAAATTTATTGAACTTATTTTTTTTTTAACTAACACTACATACCTGCACAGTTCTTCTACTTCACGTAGAATAACAATAAATTTTCTTTCGATATGAAGGTAACACACACTATTAACACTATTTTTGCAAGAGAAAAAACAACAACAAACCGCGTTCCAGCAAGTTGAACGAACATTTCGTGCAGTATGTCGTTCAACAAGCGCTCAAGGACCAACAAAATAGGACGGCCTGCTGAGAGGAAAGATTCGAATCATGCATTTCTAACACATCTGACACCAAATGGAACATATTTTCGATTTTGAAAATAAGATCTGTTTAGATCTAAATATCTTTCATTGTAGGGTACATGTAGCAAAATTAGATAAAACATAAATCTAATATTAAAAATAATTCAAGCTTACAGAAAACGTACATCAAACCAGCTGACGCAAGTAAATTGCAAACGAATTCTGAGAATTCGAAGGTCAAAAAAGTTGTGCGTGCGTGTGTGGGAGAGATAGAAAGAAAAGCAATTTGATTAGAATTAGATACGACAACGCTATCCAATTGAACACCGTCGTACGTAATTTCAAATCATGTCTATCTCTCCTTTATTTCTTTTCCCACTACGTGCGCCCGAAAAGTCGTCGAAAAGTTGCCCATCGTCTTCTTTCCCTTTCTGCTGGTTGGCGTCACCTCACTTGAGAGGACGTGCCGATTGATGGCACAACAACTTAAGTTCTATTGCCAGCTAGGTACGGTAGAAAATTCTTTGTTTCTTGCGAAATATTGGAATTTTCACTGCACTAACACGACACAACGTGCTCACCCGTTGAGAGTTTCCCCGGAAGTGATTGTCACCCACCAAACCGAAATACCGTCAGAAACGCGCGGCGGCGCCAGATGATCGAAGGACATCGCAGTTAATCCGTCCGGAATTTGATTCGGAATTCAGTATGATTTCCAACTGTATTCCGAAACTGATGCAACAACCTACAACCGACTCGGATTGGTTCGGTTCGCACCTGATTCTGAATCCATTTGGAAATCATGCTGAATTTGGGAATCATATTTCAGACGAGTGAACTGCGAGATTGCTGACGTGCCACCTGGAATAAGCGGATAGCGATCACGCCAGAATGGAATTGTCTTTCTGTTTCTTCAAACCACCATCACAAACGGTCTTATAGCAGATTACACTTTGAATACGAAGAGTTAAAATCAAAAGTGCAATGATCGTGCCGTGGTTTCTGATTAGTGTCCTCGATTCGGCGAACGTCACACTTCATATTCAAGGAATATTCGACAGTAGAGATCAAAGTTTTTCGAAAAATATTTCGCATAATTTGCACACTACCAATGTTCACTTACCACTTGCACAACACTCTTTTCTTCTCCACGCACTACATTAAAATTTCACTGTTGCAAATAAAGCATGTTACGCTGACCACGACTCGAAGCAAATTGAGTGGAAATTGGTTGGCACTTGCCTGGGGAGAACCGCGATCACACTGTGACTTACCTTATCGGTGGTCGCTGCGTGTAAAAGGCCGAGTAGTGGATCAGCGATGCCAGAAGATCGTGCGCGCTGAATTTCCGTATTCCATCCAGAGCTGCCATGTAATTTTTCCAAAAATCTGTCTTTGACTCAAAAATTTATCTGGATTTGTCTGTGTCTAACTATGTACAAAAAAATTTTGACCGTGCTTCATTTTCAGTGAGCAAAAAAAAAGATCGCATCACCTATCGTGTAGAGGGCCTCTACTAGAGGCCAAAACCGTAAATATCTGGTGAGATTTGGTAACATATGGGAAAATTTGTAAAATCTGGTAAAAGATCTGGTTAGGTAGAGTGTCTGGCGAAGCGAGAAAAATCTGGTATTTGTCAGATATATCTGGAAACCTGGCAACGCTGATTCCATCTAGTAATCGGGGTATAAAGACTGTCCCAGAAAGTATGGACGCAACCAAAAACCGCTGCCATTTCGCAATGGTTCAGAATCTGTCAATTTTTCTGGCTGCGTCCTGTTGTTTACACTCTTCTCTAACCACTTGTGCAGTTGTTTATTCGTTTTCATTAGTTTGTTTCGAAATGCGTGGACTTTCAACAGAACAACGTCGAAAAATTGTGTACAAATGGTGCACAGAACGCGGACTGTCACTTGAAAAGGTAGCAAAAATGGAAGGAGTAAGTGAAAAAGCCGTGCGAAATGCAATCAGGAAGTTCGGTGAGGATAACACCTTTGAGGATAAACCGAAAACGGGTCGAAAAAAAGGTCCTGCTAACCCTCAGTTGGATAAACGTATACTGAAGGCGTTCGAGCAAAAGAAGGAGGTTTTAGTTCGGGATGTGACCAAAAAAGTGGACACTTCGAAGTCAAATGTTCTTCGTGCTAAAGAACGTTTAAATCTTCGAACCTATAAGAAGCAGAAACAACCAAAACGTAGCCCGAAACAAGAAGCATCGATCAGGTCGAGGGTTCGAAAGATGTACAATATGATTCTTGCTGGAAATTTGAACTGCATAATCATGGACGACGAAACCTACGTGAAACTCGATTACAAATCCTTGTCGGGACCACAATATTGTACGGTGCGAGAAGGGCAAGTGTTAAACCAGTCCGAGACATCGATTGAAGTCGAAAAATTTGGTAAGAAAACTATGGTCTGGCAAGCAATTTGTAGCTGCGGTAAGATTTCGAAACCCTTCATCACCACTGCTTCAATGAACAGCGAAATATACATCAGGGAATGTTTACAAAAACGACTTCTACCCATGATTCGAAGCCACAAGGATCCTGTTATCTTCTAGCCAGATCTTGCTTCTTGTCACTACTCGAAATCAACGGTAGAATGGTACACTACAAAAAATGTCACTTTCGTCCCAAAAGACATGAATCCACCAAATTGCCCACAACTTCGACCAATTGAGGAATTTTGGGCATTAACGAAGGAAACATGTCTCGGCAGCCGAAACCATTCAACAGTTCGAAAAAGATTGGAAAAAAGTGTCAAAACTCATCGTCAAGAAGTCTGTTAGGAATTTAATGAGGAACGTTCGCAAGAAGGTGCGCCAGCTAGTCTACAATGGCTAAGTAGCAAATGTTGAGAATAATATTCTGTTGTTGTAGTCTAATATTATCAGTATATCGAATAAAATTGGAATATCTAACACTTGTGAATTATTTACAGCAAAATCAAAGTGCGTCCATACTTTTTGGGACAGTCTTTAAATCCGTATAAATTATTTTACATTGATTACATGTTTTTACCTTGCTCATACAGAAAGGTTATGCAATCACCGAGGTCCGCATAATGTTTATACGTTTGTTTATGTATGTATGTATGTATGTATGTATGTATGTATGTATGTAACATTTTTTTGCACCCTCTCTTCTCGGAGATGACCGAAACGATTTTCGTGATGAACTTAGGTTCAAATGAGAGGTGTTCTAATCTCATACAAAGTTTCCAAATTTTATTCGAATCCGACTTCTAGGTCCGGAACTACACGGTGATATGTGCAACAAATTTAAAATAAGTGCACATACCTTTCTCAGAGACGGCTGAATCGATTTTCACAAACATACACACCTAGAAAAAATCGTGTAAATTGAAGTCTTCTGAGATCAACATATACGAACGTCAAGAATGACTTATTTCCCCAGTCGATTTAACACATGTTTAATGAATTCTGCTATTTTTTTAAGGGCAAAAACATGACACGTCTGCTTGAAATGAGGGTTATGTTTGACACATATTTGAATCATTTATGTAAAAATCAGTCATTTTTGCGGATTACGTGTTAATGAATTGTGTCATACGTAATGAGTGTATCGAAAATAAGCTATCCACAAATTTTTCTTTCAAATTATGATAGAAAACGATATTTTATTCAAACTAAAAATTTATCCTTTATTGTACGAGGCTAAACTCGAGCATAATGAAAACCGGATGATATTTAAGTTATTTCTTCACGAATTTTCGAACTATCGATCAAACGCTCTCTTCATCTAGTTCCGCACAAGTGTTGCATCGCATTTTTTGGACGCTTGAGCCCAAATTTTTTCGAACTCCTGCATGTTCGCAGCTGCTTTACCAGTCTTCTTGAAAACTCTCTTCACGATTGCCCAGCAACGTTCGATGGGTCGAAGCTGAGGGCACTTTGGTGGATTGATATTTTTCTCAACGAAATTTATATCCTTACCCTTTTCCGCAAGCCAATTGAGAGTGGTTTTGGCATAGTGAGCCGACGCTAAATCCGGCCAAAACAGTGGAGTTGTACTATGCTTCTTATATAAAGGCAGCAATCTCTTCTGGAGACACTCAGATCGATAGATTTCTGCATTTATAGTTCCGGTGGTGTAAAAAATGGTTGACTTCAAACCACAGTAACATATTGCTTGCCATACCAGTACCTTTCGACCGAATTTCTCCACTTGAATCGACCTATCCGCATCGCTCATATCTTCCCCAACGACGACAGTAAAGTATTGAGGATCTGGAAGGGGTTTCGAGTCCTCCTTTACATAAGTCTCATCGTGCATCAAAACGCATGCATCCGGTCACTGCAAAAGACGCGAATACCATTTCTGTGCTGCTCGCTTCTACATTATTCTACATTTTGTTTCGAGACTTTCTGCTTCTTGTAGGTATTCAGGTGATTTCGCCTCTTGATACGCTGGATCATTCCGACACTCGTTACTGTTTTTTTTTGCCAAATCAAGTATTGACATTGATTTGTTCTTCATGATTAAAGATACCTCTTTCTGGCCCAGTTTCGGGTTGGAAGAACCGGGTTTTCAGCCTCTTCCTGGTAGCTCATCCAAAGAATAGTCTTCTACAAACTTTCTAATGATGGTTTTAACACTGGCATCAGTCACGTACCCAGAGGGGGGGCCCGAGGGGCCCTGGCCCCTCCCGAAATCAAAAACATATAATTATTTAGAATGTCTCAGACGTGTGTTACAGAAATAACAAGACAGTAAACGTAATGAAATGTAATACAATATCAATTCCAGTGGAAATGTTTAAAGTGTATGTTAAAAACAGCCGTAAAAGGCACACCGAGAATTAGGTACATAAGCAATCTTCAGTAACATTACTTTTCAAGCTTTGGGCCCCTCCCGAAGAGAAATCCTGGGTACGGGCCTGACTGGCATGATGAATTCCAAGCCGCAAAGAGGAACAAACACAGAGAGTCTGTCATTTGCACTTAGCTCGTAATGGAAATTCAATACAGAAAGGTAAAAATCCCAGTAAAAAATGTCTGCGTCTGTGTGTTTGTGACGAATAATGTCACTCCATTTTCTCAGGGATGGCTGAATCGAATTTCACAAACTTATACTCAAACGCAAGTTCTTGAAATTCTTTAAAGAGTCCCGGAAAAGTTGATCCAGATCCGACTTCCGGTTCCGGTATTACAGTGCGATAAATGAAAATTTCTATTTTTCTTTAATATTATAATAATTCTCCACAAGTGATGACGAAACGAGGTGCAATTTTTTATAAAACTTGCTTATAAATCTACTTTGGGACTACTAGTCTCCGGTAAAAAACCATTTTTCACAAATCATGATTCAAATTAAAGCTCTCACTGGCTTAAAAGGTACTGTCCAATTTCATTCAAATCCGACTTCCGGTTCTGTTTGCATAAAATAGGATCGTCCATATCATCGAAACTATATGAGATAGAGAGCTTATGTTTTCGACAAAGTTATTGGATTTGAATTTATCTAAAACATTGACGAAGACAACAGAAATCTTTTTTTCTGTCATATTACAAAAAATTAAGACTATTTTGCGTTCTTACATTGAGGTTTGGAACATGGTTTGACATTTTGAAAAAGGTGGGTGGGTGATGTCAGAGACATAACTGGAGGACGTGAATACGAACATAACTGACCTGCTTCATCCACAATCCCGAATCAATCAACTAGATTGTGTGAATTTTGCTGCAACGGTGCATATATGCTAAAGTATGACTTATTGATGACAGACATATTCTACCACACAATTAACGCTAAGCAAATGAAAGTAAAACAATGCAACAAAAAAAAAACAAAAAACTTCACATAGTTCTTTGGTAATATTATAATGGTTGTAAAAAAACTGAATTCGGAACCTGCGACTGTCTCCCAATTCAGTAGCAAAACTCAGGCTCTAAATCCAAATCAGTTCATGAATTTAGCTTCTGAAACTTAACTCATTTTTTTTTTCAGAATTTCCGAATTCAATTCTAGAACTGAATACTGAATTTCGATGCTGAATTAAAGAACTGAATACAGTTCCAAAATCTAGTTCCAGAATCAAAGATCCAGATTCAGTTCCGCTATGCAGACTCTGAGTTCTGGAACTGAATTTAGGTGCAGCAGTAGTGCTACATATAATAAGAAATAAGACTTTGTTCGGACCTTGTATCGATTTTCCTTCGATAACTCTTTCTACAGGTGTCGGATTGTTTTGCGGCCTTTGAGGCTTTTCTTTTTTGTTAAATTACCTACCAACCTAACACATGGGCTGATGTTAAGAGTCTCCAGACTATTTTTTGTTTGTAAAAAGTCAGTCTCCCCATACTAAATCCCATACAAGCTCGATAATGGAGCCGAAATTCGCTAATGGAGAACGTTTCCGAAAGATTTATCACTCACTGAGAGATGTTGCTAACGGTGAACGAAGGAAAACAGTACACTGAAGTCTTTTTTCCATCGAGTTTTCGTACTGCATAAAAATACAGCATAAAAAACGGCATAACTCTGAAACTTCGCTTTAAAAAAAAACCGCATAACTCTGAAAATTCGCATACAAAAATTCGTATAAAAACAGCATAAAAAAGACCGCATAAAAAAAGACCTTAGTGTATTCTCCTTTGTGTGGGTTAAAATTTGTGTTCTATTTTTCATACTTCACCTATAATTTATTTCGAAAGTGCCCAGTTAACCGAATCGGAATCGATTGTTGCCTGGTTTGACACTGATCTTTAGCAGCAACAGTTGCACGATTGTATTGTATGTTGCGCGACATGCTCGCCACCGTAGTTGCGTGACACACTAAGCTTCTAGCTACTTCTCAGAGCGGATTCAGAAGGACTAGGAAGGCATTCTCTGCACGCTATCTCTTGCCGCGCGCGCGCAAATGTAACGAACACCACCGAAGCAACAGTTATCAACCACGCTTGGTAAAATTCGTTAGTAGCGATACAGTCAGGAATGGATTATTTTCTTCAAATTGAATTTCAATAGCAACCTGTGTGACTATAAGACCATTCATTTGAGCTTAAGTTTATGAAAATCGATCAAGCAATCTCGAAGAAAAATGAGTGACGCTATTTGACACATACAGACAAATACAAACAGATATACTTTAGCACTTCCGGTGCAACTCTCAACTGTTGAGCACTTTGCATCGTGTTAGTCCGGAGAAAATTCGAGTATTTCGGCAGAAAGAAAGGATTTTCAGCCGTACTTTGACGATTCGACGCAGCCACACAGCGAGATTTTCGCTTGTAGTCAAGTGAAAATAAAGTCCACTGGACTATAAACGAAAATTAACTGGCAATATAGCCTTAGTTGCTGTGCCATCAATTCGGCGTCATCTCAAGTGAGGTGACGCCAACCAGAAAGAAGAAGAAGAAGATATACTTTAGGTTAAAATCTGACTGTCGAGTAGTTATTCAAACCGTTGGCAAAAATAACCCCGTTTGAGAGCATAGATTTTTGTTTTTCTCATATAGAAAGTTTTTTTTTCATATACCATTCGACTCAGTTCGTCGAGTACGCAAAATGTCAGAGAATATGACCTACTAAACGCCTTTTCAATTTACCCTGCACAAGAATGGGTAGAACTCAATCGTGGAAATCTCTTGTTGTATTTACTGCAGCACAATATTTTTTTTATCCATATCATCGAAAGTATGGTCAGCAATTTATGATGAAACTTTCAGCAGTATGAAACAATCACAAATAATCTGAAATGTTTGGTATCACCGAGTATTAAAGAGAAAAACCCTTGACGCTTGTTTGTCTTTCTACTGCTCGGACGACGGTCAATCAGCATGCACAGTTGACTTTCAATATAAGTAAATTAATCACTATTGTAATTCATAAGGAAATGAAACCTTGCGCAATTCACACATTATATCAACTTATGAGAACGATTGTAGATATCAGTGGAAACATGATTAGTTTGATTCGTGTTCGCGTCATCCAGTTATGTCTCCGACATTACCCATCCACTTTTTTGGCACTCATCTTTCTCGGAGATGGCTTAACCGATTTTCATCAACTGGGATTCAAATGAAAGATCTTGCAATCTTTTACAAAGTTCCTGAATTTCATTCGAATCCGACTTCAGCTTCCGGAATTACAGGGTGATATGCGCAAAAAAAATGAAAATGAATGCACTAACTTTTCTCAGAGACGGCTGAACCGATTCTCACAAACTAAGATTCAAATATAATTGTCCCATATCAAGTTCCTGAATTTTATTTCGATTCGACTTCCGGTTCCGGAATAACATTGTAATATGTGCAACTTTATGAGAAAATTCGCACTCAATTTTCGCTGGAATTTTTTACCCGATTTTTACAAATTAAAATGCTAATAAAAGGTTTTGACATTATTAAAAATAAGTCCCCGAAAAGTCGATTCGGATCCGAATTCCGGTATTACTAAAACTACTATTAAGTGGAAAATATTCGAATTCATGACTATTTGTTCACAATTGAAACGAGGTGCAATTTTGTTATAAACCTAACTGGTTAATTCTTCTAATTGGCAGATCTTGTTAGTTGGTGGATATAAAAAACAAGGATGGCTTTTATCGTATCAAAGAACGCTCACTAGCAACTCTTCACACGATTGAATCAGTGCCATCGAAGAGAGACGGATATCATCGCAACAACAAAAACCCGGCATGGCTCATTTAACATAGAATCGGCACCAGTGCGAAAGCGAATTTCTCTCGATGATATTTCTGAGCATCAAAGGTTAGCACGCTGCTGTGGGGATCCTCTCTGAAGCAACAAACGGTCGCTTATTCTCGTTTCACGATCCGATTCTATACGGGCAGTTGATAATTGCGATAGAATCATTTTACTATTGCCGCTTATTCTAACTATGTGCATATAACCTTTGTATTAGTTGTGTCTATGAAAATGTATGTGTATGCTCCAACAAGGGTTTTGAAATATTGCAACCTAGTATGAGAATCATCATTTTCTGCGATAATTGTCAACTTGCGATTCTCTCTTGGGAAATTCCACACAGGAACGATCATTATCAGACTGTAATTTTTTTAGGGGCCGTGAAATACTCAGAGTATGAAGTGGAGCGAAGAAATGTAGAAAAATTCTCTCGCGGTTCATGCATTGAGAGACTTGAGTTCTTGTAGCATCTTCTACCGGATTGAAAATGTTGTATACAATATTGATAGCAATATAGCAGCTTCTGTCAAATTTTCGGCAATCACCAACACTGTATATAAATTTACTTTCCCAGTTTCCGGTTCCGAAAGTACCGATAATAGTAAATAATTGCTCCAAAAAAACGGAGCTTACTTCGATTTCTCATTTTTTAAAATCTAGATTCAAACTAAAACTCTCATTTTCTTCAAAGATTCTGAGCAATTTCATCCAGATCCGACTTCCAATTCCACTCATCACCTTATATGAGTGTCAAAACTTTCAAACCGTCATACAAAATGACGATGCAATACCGGTACGTGCTGGTACGGAACCAGAAAACCCTATTGCTTTTGCGAACGAAGCACACAGCGTTTCCGTTTTCAATTTTCTCAAGCGAAACCGACATTACCGACTTCCAGTTTCCGGTGCCGAAAGTACCGGACATGGTGGTCCAAAACATTAAAGCGAAACTCACTCATTTTTTCTCGAAGATAGTACAATCGATTTTCACAATCGTAGGCTTAAATAAAAGGTCCCATACGTATACAAGTTAAAAAGACTATGTTGGTTTATCGCTGAAAAAAGTATCCAGGGTAAGGGCTCCCTATTTCATCTCATTTGTAAGAACGTCGCCTCAAAACCCCAATTTAGCCACTAAAATCACTATAACTTTTTCACATTACTGCTTCATTCACCTTGCTTCAATTTATTCACATTACTTGAAAATTTAATTAATATTCATAAAGCAGCTAAAACACTTATGATGTGTTCACTACTCTGCTCCTAATTTCATCTCAATGGATTTTTATCCATCCTATCGTTGGTCCTTTATTCATCCTATGAATTAGTAATGGCGACTGCAATCAAAACAAAATATTCCACTATTACACTCTCAGGTTCAAAATGTCAGAATTCTTTTTAAAAACGGCTTAATTCCTACTATGAGGCAAAACACACTATATTTTTAGAACCCGTTTGAAATCATTTCAACGTTTAAAAAATTTTCGGTCGTTTTCGTTTCCTTTCGTTTTAAATTTGAAATTTTACTGTAATGTTAATTTGGTGAACTTTAAATAAAACCAAAAACTGAATTGTTACACATTCTGTCAAATTTTGACGCATATCGTACGATTAGTTTTTGTTTGGCGTCTATACAAATAAGTTGAAAAATTTTCGTGTGGCGGTTTTTATAATGGATGAAAATTTAGAACAACGGCTCGCCTTCGAAGCGCCATTCGATCGATTGTTGTGCGGTTTCGACGTCATATTCATAGATCCACACCTCATCACCAGTTATGATGCATTCGATGAATGTGGGGTCACTATCTGCGTTGGAAATCATCTCTTTGGCCACATCAACACGACGCTGTTTTTGAATGAAATTCAGCTTTTTTGGCACCAGCCGAGAAGCTACGCGTTTCAAACCCAAAACATCAGTTAAAATGTGTTCGGCTGATCCATAAGAGATGCCCAACAACACAGCAATCTCTCTAATCGGTACAGAACGATTTTGCAACACGATTTGCTTCGCCGGTTCAATGTTTTCTTCAGTAACAGATGTTGTTGGGCGGCCAGGGATCTCATCATGATCCAAGCTTGTACGACCACCTTTGAAGCGTTTGTACCACTCGTATGCCTGTGTTTTTCCTAGACACGATTCACCAAAGGCCTTTTCTAACATTTTCAACGTTTCGGAACACTTAAATCCATTTGTAACACAAAATTTGATGCACGCACGTTGTTCTAAATTTTCATCCATTATAAAAATCGCCACACGAAAATTCTTCAACTAATCGTACGATATGCGTCAAAATTTGACAGAATGTGTATAAAAGTGTTGCCAACGTTGAGAGAATAAAAGTTTACCAATTGGTCCGGTTCTTTTTTGATCATAAGGTATTGTATAGATTTTTAATTTCGCATACTGATTTAAATCAATGAACGGATTTTATACAGATTTCCTAAATTTAATACAGATTTGTACAGGTTCATAAAAAGAGAGAAGTAAAAAATTAGACTTTTCTCTCTGAGTATCTATTAGTATTTGATTGCAGTGATTCTTTAAAAGTTTATTAATCAACGGACAATTCACATGTTAAAGTGGAAATCTTTTATGCAGATAATTGATTATGATTAACAACATTTTATTAGTGAAAACAGATAGAGCAGAAATAGACTTTCTATGCAAAGTAATACACATTTCCTATGAAAATATGTGTGCACCAGAGATGCCAGGTAAAAATTTCAAATATCTGCAGACAGGGTCTGTAAATCTGAAAAAAAGATGTAGTCAGCGAGTATGTTTTGCTGGCAACAATTTCTCTATAAAGTATGACACGCAAAACTGACTTGGCGAGCAAAAAAAAAAAAAAAAAAAAAAGGTCGCGGAAATTTCAAAAGTCTGTAATTATGTAATTATGCGAAAGTCTGCGAGAATTTCATCATCTGTCAGCACTATACCCCAAATCTGCAGACCTGGCATTTCTACTGTGCACAGACAGACGATGAAACACACACACAGTGTTATGTTGACGTATAGCGGAATAAAACCAGTGCTACAGTGCTAGATTATTTCAATAGTGTTTAACATCCTCTTTCTGGTAATATTCGAGTCCGAAACAGTTTCATTGAAATATTAATATTAATAATATAATTAAACTAATGTCACGGATACCAGAAACATACTTTTTGATGATAATTTGAAGAAGAAAAGCAATTTTTGTTTTGTAACATTATGAGATAACTTGGCAACTTTGCGAAACCAAATGAGATGAAAACAAAGCGCAATCAAGTGAACTAAGTGAAAGTTCATCTATCGTATTTTTGAAGACTTTTATTGCTTGTCGGGTAATTTTTAAAGTTTTTAATCGTTAACTAAACAAGTGGCAAGTGAACATTACTAATTATGAAGTCATCCAGCATTCAATGGTAGTGTAATTGTGCGAAATAGTGATCATGTTTCGAGACGAATCGATTAGTAGATAATCAGAAACATGATGAACTGTGAATCTTGAGACGAAAATGTGTCCTCAATTGAAAAGTGAGTTTATAACACATGGATCAATAAGTCCCGAGACTAAAGCAGAGATAGCGCTCGTAGTAAACCAGTAACCACGTCTTTATAGAGTACTAACCTTTGCTTGAAACGGGTCAAAATTTTAAATCGATCCGACCAGAAACAGCTGAGTTATCGAGGTTGGAGTAAAGTCGTTTTGTAGTTTGTTTAAAAAATGGAAAAAATCGAGTTTCGTGTTTTGTCTACTTCTCGTAGAATAACAACAAATTTTCTTTCTATATTAAGGTAACACACACTTTTTACACTATTTTTGCAAGAGAAAAAACAACAACAAACCGTTCCAGCAAACTGAACGATTATTTCGTGCAATATGCCGTTCAACAAACGCTCAACGACCAACAAAATAGAATGGCTTGCTGAGTGGGAACTATATTCAACCGTTCTCACGTAAAATGATCAATGAAATGAAAATAGAAACGCCCAAACTTTTCCATCGCCACCGTGGTGTCAGCGTCATCCAGGTCCTGATACACCGATTTCGTATAATATTGCGGTCCGGGCAGCGCTCGAGAGTCTTCCTTGGCGTAGGTTTCGTCGTCGATCAGGATGCATCCGTCTTTATTCTGTAGAATCCGGTTATACAGTTTTCGCGCTCTTGTTTTGGCCTGAACTTGCTGTACCAGGGACTTTTTCGGCACCTTCTGTTTCTTGTACGTTTTCAGGGAGTTCCGAACTTTGATCCGTTGAATTATCCCGATGCTGGTGTTGAACTGCTTGGCCAAATCCCGCGTCGACGCCGATGGGTTTTTTCTGATCACTCAACCATTTTTTCACTGGATCGAGGCAAATCCTTCATGGAAAGGGTCTTACCGAACTTCTCGATAATATTTTTGACACTGTTGTGGTGCACTTTTCGATTGCGCAGCTGTTATTGACATGTAAACAAACATGTCATCGCAAAACACGCTGCAAAAAATTAAGCCATTTCAGAGTAATAACTGTTTGAATGTTGCTAACTACTTATCGATACACTGCTTAGTTATTTATGTCGTTTTCGCTTGATGCCAAACCTAACCCAGTTTCCACCCTAACTGCTGCCAAAACGAGCAAGTTTCACATTTTTAGCCAAAATTATTTGGGTGTTATTTCGTTTTGGACTGTCAGTCAAAGGAAATAACCCAATAAAAGATTTTAATATATTGTCAAACGAGGCGAGATTTTCAATTGTTTTTAATCTATTTTCAGTAAAAAAAACACCATTTTATCCGTCAAATTTGGAATTTGGTCGGAGATACAGTGAAATTTAACTACTATTGAAATGTGAAATTTTAACCAAAAGTTTAAATCATTCGCAAAATGGTTCACATGCTGCCGAAACTTGTTTTCGTCTGTAGATTTTCACTGAAGAAATGCTTCGGGTAGTTCCAAATTATCGAGAAAACATAATACCACTATTTTATTTATAATAAAAACTACAGATAAATGCAAAACTATCTCCAAGATTTCAAAAAATTTATTAAATTTTTTCGTTGAAGCGTAACATTTATTTGGTGCTCTAAATTCATTTTGTAAATTTGATCTTAAAAACCAGTGCTTGGGTATTTACGACCCTGAATTTCCCTTTTTTCTGATCATTTAGGTATTTTGAGTCATTCCGCTCTAGGACAATATCAAGAGAATTTGGTCCAAAGAATACCCTTGTTACAGGTACCGGCTGGAGACGGCTCCATTCCGAGCTCGGTTTCCCACGGCTTCGATCAGGAAGCGTTTGTCCTTCCGCTTGATTTATTAGTATATGCCCGGAAACTCCTGGGGGGGCTCGTTTGTAACGGCGGTCAACATGATATCCAATATGAGGACCACGAGGTCCCTGTAATTCTGCTGTAGTCTCAGGGTTATCTAATTCAACTGTTACAATATATTGCTCTTTCTCCTGCGATTTTGGAACCTTCACTTCAACTGTAGCTTCCATCTCTACGGGATATAATCCTACTGCTACACCCCCTATCTCTTCATCAAATATCAGTATGGTATCATATATTGTTGCTTTGAACATTGCCGGATCAACAGTTTTATGTTTGCCAATGGTGGAAAGTGTTTCATTGATTTTTCTAAGAGCTGCTTTATAAGCGTCAGAACGTTGCGAATTAAGTTTCGTGTTTGATATTTTTCCAACTTCTCGTAAATCACAATCTTTACTAGTGTCAAACATCCATTCAGAATGTTGATACGGTTTGTTCTTTTCTGCTTGTTCGTTGAGTGCATTAGTACGCCCAGCCATTTCACAAAAAAAAAATGATTGTCACTTTTCAAGCTTCACGATAATTTTTCTTCACCGTTTGGTTGTTTTTCTCTTCTGTCACGTTTTTAATCCGTTTTTCTCGCTAACGCGTGATTTATCTTAATCGCTACTGATAACAGTTCCTACGGCGGTTTTTCTATTTCTGCGGAAGCAAAGCCCAACCGGTCGCATTGGTATGCAAGAAGTGACTAAATTTGCAGAGAAGCAACTTTTTTAAACGGATGACGTTACATTTGCTGGAGATTGAGAAATATGAGAAATATAAGAAACGACACTCGTGCAACATTTGTGCTTTGCGTACTGCAACCGTCGTACAGCATTAGCAGCAAGCGTCGCATATGTGCAAGTGACAGTTTCTCGTTGTTTATTCTCTCTTTCTCTTCTATCAACCCGCTTAGAAAAATACGTTCGACGGTGGTCTTTCGTTGCTCCAATACTTTGGTTTGTTGGTCCAATGAACGTCCAATCTATCGTTCAACGGGAGGCCAACACGGGATCTTCGTTTGCCGATTTTGAAACAGACCGTTAAACCGATTGCCATTCTTTTCGTTCAACAAACCCGGCAGAAAGAGGTTCATTGTTTTGCTATTTTCAATATGAAGAGTTGAAACCCCGTTGGACTAGTTTTACTAGAGAATTTCCGAAGTTTTTCCCACTTATTTTTTAAAACTAACACTACATACCTGTACAATACTTCTACTTCTCGTAGAATAACAACAAATTTTCTTTCTATATTAAGGTAACACACACTTTTTACACTATTTTTGCAAGAGAAAAAACAACAACAAACCATTCCAGCAGGCCCATGCGCAGGGGGGGGGGGGGGGGTTTGGGGGTTTTAACCCACCCCCCCCCATGAAGAATTTTTTTAAAATTAAGTGTCATGAACAATGGAGTACTTATTATATTAAAGTGCAAATAACTTGACAATTCATACTACGTTTTCAGAATTTTTTTACAGTTTCAATATTGTGGATAACGCAACTTTTTTTTTCTAAATTTGGCGCCTTTCCCACTTTCTGTCAAGTGTTACTGAAAATGCAGTCATCGATGTTACGCATTTGTATAGTGCGTGCCCGAAGTACCGACTACCACCGCTCTCAATAACGCGCATCTTTTCTCTATAATAAAGCCCAATACTCACATGTAGGGGAACTATTTCTTTTATCGTTTTCGCTAAAAAATGTTCGACAAAATTTCCTTCCCCCCCCTTTAATGATTTCTGCGCACGAGCCAGTCAGAATTCGTTTTACATTGTCAATATAGTGGATGAGGCGCCTTTTCGCCTTTTGGACAACCACCTCTCCCCTTGAAACACTATGCCGTTCAAGAAACGCTCGTCGACCAACAAAATAGAATGGCTTGCTGGGTGGGAACTATATTTAACATTATTTTTACGTTTCGTCTTTGACTCATCAGTGCAGAGCAGTTCAAATTGAACTGCTTAGTGCTAAACTCGGCAGTTCAATTTGAACCGCTAAGCAGACGTAAAGTTTCTGCTACTTACAGAACACTTTTTGTTTTGCAACGAAGTGCAATGTCTTTTCTGACGTGCCGAACGAAAACGTGTTTTCGACTATTTCTGGCCGATGCAGGTTTATGCAGGTATTTAACAGTTATCACGTAAAATGATCAATGAAATAAAAATAGAAACGCATGTAATGTTTATAACTTGCAAAAACAGTAACGCCTGTAATTTACGAAAAAGTGTAACGTGTAACGGCTCGTAACGATCAGAACTTACGAAAAGTAACGCTTGCAACGCTTTGTAACGCCTATAACTCACAAAGATAAACGCATGTTACGCTTCGTCCTGTCTATTACTTACAAAACATAACACATGTAACGTAACGTAACGCGTATAATTTACGAAACAGTAATGCATGTAACAACACCTTGCAACACGTACAGAAGCTAACGCAAGTAACTTTTATAATTCACAAAAAGTAACATAAGTAAGTAACATATGTAATGCCTCATATCATCTCAACCTTTACAAAGTAACACTTCGTAATGCCTATAATAAACGAAAGAGTAACACATGTAACGCAACGTAACACGTACTACTTACCAAGAAAGTAAAGCATGTGATGTTTGTAATTTACAGCAAACACCTAACGCATTTAGCACCTCACAACACCCAAACATTAGAAATATAACGCATGTAATTATTAAAAAATAACGCATGTAACAGTCCGTGAAACTCAAAACATACGAATAGTAAAGCATGTAACGCTTTGTAACGCCTATAACTTACTTCGTACTGCCTAGAACTTACAAAAACGTAACGCAACGTAACACCTGTAACGTACAGAAGGTAACGCATGCAACTCTTATTAAAATCACAAAAAAGTAACGCATGTAGCGCCTATAATTCACAAAAGAGTAACGATGCTTCGCCGATTCAATGTTTTCTACAGTAACAGATGTTGTTGGGCGGCCAGGGATCTCATCATGATCCAAGCTTGTACGGCCACCTTTGAAGCGTTTATACCACTCGTATGCCTGTGTTTTTCCTAGACACGATTCACCAAAGGCCTTTTCTAACATTTTCAACGTTTCGGAACACTTAAATCCATTTGCAACACAAAATTTGATGCACGCACGTTGTCCTAAATTTTCATCCATTATAAAAATCGCCACACGAAAATTTTTCAACTTCTTTGTATGCCAAACAAAAACTAATCGTGCGATATGATATCATAAGGTAAGAGCACAGTTTCAATGTTAGTGAGCCAAAGTTATTCGTATTCTCGTCAATCCGGTTACGTCTCTGCCATTACCCATCCGCCTGTTTTTACACATTTTACTCCGTTACTCTAGAACCAAAAGCCGGATCCAGATGAAATCCAGATTGCAGTAGCAAGCTATGGGACTACAAGATCTTTTATTTGAGACATAGGCTGGCTTCGAGAAAATCGAGTGCAATTTTTTAATTTTGTTTTAACACCGTTTTATCGAACGTTCGATCCGGAGAAAATTCAACAATAATGGTATAGGCTTTGTTTATAAGAAAGTCAAAACTAAATGAAACTATATTTAAACTGTTCCATTTTGTAGGTTTAATTCATTGATGGCCAAATGAACCAGTTTCCGGTTCCGGCAAAATAGAAAATATTGGTAAACAACTCGAAAATGTCATGTAAACGATAGCAAAAAATTGTAAATCATTACACCATTAAATGGATCAAAACAGGTTTATCTTATAGATTTATCCTGATTTCTTACTAAATGAGGTTCCGAAAATTCCCGTAGTTCGACGTCAACATTTCATAAGGGCACATACACCAATGAGAGTTTCTCTTTGTTTACTTTCTCTTTTGTTAATATCTCCCTAATTTTCACGTGTACTTACAAAATATTCTGATAGAATGAAAGATAATATGCCCACGTTTCTAACAGTACCTAATATGTAACGAACGTTGGTATAACAACGCAGATATAGCCAAAAGAGAAAGTAAACAAAGAGAATCTGTCAATTGTTTTTAGGCCCTTTTGAAAAGTTGACGTCGAGTTTACATGTACACGCAGAGAAAATGAGCATGTTTAAAATAACAAAACAGATAGTAGTTTTTCAAATTTGATTTACATTCATTTCAAGCTAGAATATGATTGTTTCAAACCAATTTCTCCCTTCAACAAAAACAATGATCTCTGTTTGATTTGAATCAAAATTATGGTCCAACCAAATCAAAAATATAATTGTTCCGACTGAGTTTATTGTTGAAATAAACTAACAATTTTTTACATGTCAACCAAAGTTGAGTTAATATTATCGGCAATGTTCTCGTTGACTCAATCCTGCTATACTTTCACATCTAGAAAAAACTTGGTTCAATTTATCTATGGTATTATTCGTGTAATGATACAACTAAATTTACTGTTCAAATGAACCGCGTTAGTTTTATTTCAAATAAACCAGAACAATTTTTTCTCGCGCGTATACACCATTATTGACATTATTGTCTCCCACGGAAGAAGTTTGTCCGCGTTTCATAAGTAAAAATTGATCTGCTTCTTCCATGTTCTAAGGGTACAAGAGTATGTATTGATGATAAAGTTTATTTCAAAAATTTGCATAACATTACATAACACATTTTCTTTACCAAAAATATTTGATGCAGGTTCTCTGTTTTGGTCGGACTGATGGAGCACCGAATCGTTTGGATGCTACAAAAACTAAGAAACAGGGCTTTACAATTACATACAATGGTATGTGAATAATTCGATCGTGTAGCAACGGGAATGACGAAATGTCTTAAAAAATTTCAAAATTAAAAATAATTGTTTTCTAGAAATTTTTAAACCAATAAAATCGAAATAAAAGTAGTTTTAAATATAACCTTGTAAATTAGTTTGAAAGAAATCATTTTATTTTTAAAAACAAACAAAAATGTATGATTTCAACAAACAAAAGCGTTAGTTAAAATAGCTAAATTTAAGGTAATTTATTTCAACTAAAAAGTTTGTGAATTTAAAGCGCAACAAATTTTTCAAATTGAAATCACTGTGAAATTGTTTGTCAAGAAATTGACAGGAACGCACAAGTGAAATATTTGTTGCTTTTACCAAAATGTCGTTTGAAACCAACTAACACACTGAGTAAAATTGATTATAATGTTTTGTAGTTTCAAGCAGCAATATTATTTATATCAAACTAGATTTTCTTTTGTTACTATTTTAACAAAAAAAATCGTTGCGTCAAACCCAAATTTGGTTATATTTACAATTTTTTTCTCTGCGTGTATACTAGAAAAAAATTTTTCCAGCTAATTGCAGGTCCCATTGTCTGTGGCACTCATCCGGTCACTCATTTGTTACTCAAACGGGCTGTGTCTGTTCTAACCAGAGATGCCAGATATTTTCATAGAAAATCTGTATTGCTTTGTATAAAAAATCTGTATTAATCTGTATTCACTAATAAAATGAAATTCTCACAACAAAATGATGCCAAAAGATGTTATTCCAATAGATTGTGGTCATAGAATGGTAGATTCAATTGGTCATTGCCAGGGCCGGTGAAACATGTAAAACTCAGGTGGGTACTAAAATCGCAATTTACGCGAATTTAATTTACGCGATTTTTTTCACGCGGTTTATTTGAAACAACGCGATTGTTTATTTAATTTACGCGATGATCGCGAAAAAAAAGGTTTTTGTATAACGATGAAAATTTCAAATTATTGTGAAATGTACATTTCACATGAATTGTTTAATTTCAAATAACCTAAATAAGAGCGTGGGCATCCAAGAATTATCTGGAAAACAAATACTTTATATTATCGCTCTTATGTAACTATTGAGTGCGGTATGTATTCGTAGTACTATTTACAGAAAATTTACATACTGTGATAAGATCTGCAGAAGAACTTGCTCATTTAAAACCTCCTCGGAAAAGGCCCCAAGGTCTACCAACGTAACCGATGATCTATCCGAAAACTTCCTGGGGTTTAGGCCTTGAGATCTACCTGTGTAACAAAGTGTATTATCAAACTTATCGTTCTCGGTCTGCTGAGTGCTCGTATAGATCTTAAGATCTGTTTTCACTGAAGTTCTTGGACGGCTGGGAACATACCTGGAACAGCTATAAATAGACAAGTAAGTAATGTGTAGCTCTAAAAGTTTGAACTACAAACAAAAAAGGCATTCGTCGTTGTAGTTCTTGCTGTGACACAGTGTAGTCCCTAAGGACAATACTCCAAGTAGTTTTTGGATCTTGGCCATCAGGCGCTAAAGCATCGGACGTAGTAGGATTGCTCATTTTATTTATACTAAAATCAAATGAAATTCGAAAAACCTTTTTTTACGCGAAAAATTTGAAATAACGGGATGCTTCATTTAATTTACGCGAAATTTAATTTACACACCCTTGGCTCTGCGCGTAAATTAAGATTCCAGTGTATTCCTTTATTCTAACGGAAATTATATTTATCCCGTAATAGTGCAAGATCGTTTTTCTTTAATATTTTGTTTCTATAAAACATTGCATGTAACGTTGGACTACCCAGCTAGTTTCAAAATCAATGCCAACATTTGTTTTCAATACAAAGGCAGCAGTGTTTTGTGATCCGTTTTAAATTATTCGTGTCTGCGAAATTTCGAAATTATTTCTTTGAGAATTTTGGTTCCAGGTCATCCAGCATTTTCTTGAATACAAAGAAACAACCTATCTCCGGTCAAAATGTGGCGCGAGTCGAACGGCGCATAAATCAAATCCATGAACAGTCCAGCCGCTGATGTACATAACGCATTGATCAATAAGTCCCGGGACTGACACAGAGATGACGTTTATGATGTCGAACTAATCTCATTTTACGAAAATACCAACTTTCAGAGAACATGTGTCAAATTTTCACATCAATAGCGTCACAAACACTGAATGTAAGTGACGTTACATATAAGCGATGTTACAAATTCATTTATGAAAAATGGAAATAACGAAATCCGTGTATTGACAAAACATTGCTTTTTAAAGGGAAAAATCAGCGCAAACCAAGCACTAGCTTGAGAAGTATTTCCTTCACTCGGATACATTAAAAATAAAGGTTTGTGGAGTTCTGATTTTGAGCGTGGCCAAATGAAACAGTCAACCGGAAAAAATAATCAAATTTTAATAATCGTAATGTACGAACGCAAAATCAAAGTTCGTTAGATTAGATGTTCTGAGACGGTTAGCACGTGAACTGGAAGTTCTTCTACGATCTTGTACGAAAATCTATGCATCTTTTCCAAATGGGTGTCGCATTCGCTCACAATGCGTTTGTATGAAACAGTGGACGAAACATGGATCTACTATTTTTATCAGGAGTCATACCAGCATTCATACTGGGAAAGCCACCCGAAAATGTAACAGGTAGCTGAACAATCATGGCGTCTGGTTTTTAGATGCTTGAGGTATAATTAAAATCGACTACCTGGAGCTAGAAAGTGCCTTCAAAGGTGATTAGTACATTGATTTATTGATGCGTTTGATGTGTGAAATAGTAAAAAACGGCCTCATAAAATGAACAAAAATATCACCGTTAACCAAGACAATGCATCGTGACATAAGTCAATGAAAATATTAAACGAATTGGGCTGCAATCTGTTTCCTCACCCACCTTATCCACAATAACCTAGCCCCCGGTGACCGCTTGTCCTTTACTGATCAGAAAAAGACACGCAAGTGAAAAATATTTGGCTCGAACGAGACAGTCATCACTACAACTGAAGTCTATGTTCATGTCATTGACAAATAACATTATAAGGATGGAGTCTATTCGATACAGAATCTTGTTTTGTATGAGTAATTTTATTAAATGCGAACGCACTCATTGGAACTCAGAAATCTTATGAAAACCGTGTACAGACGAAATTGTCTTATTTGCTAAAGGAAACCATGACAATGATTTTCGTTCCTAACTGAAGTTTCAATCACCAATTATATTAAATATGCGTAGATATATTTTCAAGCAGTTTGTGTAACGATATTGGAAATCAATGCAAAATGATTGAGATATTAATGTTCAAAACCTGTTTGGTATCATTTTCTGCATTTTGAATTTGCACAATGGTGAAGAAAACAAAAGATTTTGAGTGATTTTATTTATGTGAAAATATAGAAGCTGAGACGAGACAAGTATCTTAGTACCTTAGCTATCAATTTTTACCGAAGGAGTCGAGCTTAAACATCTACTGGAAAAATTCCGATAAACCCCTTCTACCATTTACTATTAGATTCGTGAAAGCTACCAGAAGTTGTTACTTTTTTCTTGCTACTGCATTCTTCTTTTCTCGGTTCGGATAGTAAAGTGTAAAAGACCTTTATCGGTACTTTCCGGTATATCGGAGACACTCAAGTCTTATTCTCACATTTACATTGATGAGATGCTTAAGCTCGGCTCCTCTGCTGGAAGGAGAGAGTTAAGTTACTGAAAGATTTCTGCTTGCTCAACCGATCCTTGTCAGGTCTCATAAATATATTGTTAAATAAAAAAAGTCTCATCTTTCTGCGGTATATCTTCACATCTTTGCTCTACCTTCTATAATTTGGATTTTATTTATTATTCCGAATTACAATAAAAATATTCATATTGTTATGAATAATACTGATATTACCGTTGTTTTTCGATCGAAATTTCAGGTGGGTAATTACCCACCTTTGGAATTTTCGAGTGGGTAGTATTACCCACCGTACCCACCTCTTTCACCGGCCCTGGTCATGGCCGCGCTCACAAGCATATTCAAGAGGGCGAGTATAGCGTGATGGGTTAGTCGATGCCTTCCACGCAGACCACCTGGGTTCGATTCCCAACCCCCGCACATAGGATCAGAAAGCTTTTCTGGCCGAAGAGGCGAATGGCTTTACAGTTGAAACCTCTATAATTGAAACAAAAAATAGGAATATTCAACTGTAGCAGAGCAAAATAAATACGGACACGTGGTTTTCGCACGGACTTTATTTTACGTGTGTACGCGATCGAGGTTAACTGTACAATGATTTTCTTTTCTCTGACTTCCTTGTAAACACCCTTTCCGGGGTACAGTAGTGCTAGGAAGGTCAGCTTTTCATACACGCTGATTGCAAACAGGTAACATAGCAGTACATCCTACACTCTAATCCTAACTGAATAAGATTGGTATTAAATATGATTTACATTACATCGGAACTATACATTGTACTACACAACGACGAAATTTCATAGTTTTTTTTAAATTTTTTTATCCACAACAATTGAATTGTAATTCCATATATTTATCTAGTTTGAAATTGTTTAATTTGACATGGAATTTCAACACCCAATATGCAACGTCAAGTCGGGTCATACAACTCTCAGTTTGACAGTAAAGTTTCATGATGCCATTACTTCTTTGAATATCAGCTCAAATTGGTTTCGAATTATAATATAAATGGATTTCACAACAGGTTTCCATATTAATTTGTCATTTGTCCATTGATTGATAGACTTTTATCTCGTCACTGGAATCAAATACTTAAAGATAGCTCAGACAGAAAAGTTTAATTTTTCTTTAAATTTTCTTTCTTACTTTCTGTGAGATCTGTATAAATCTGTATTAAATTGAGGATCTCTGTATGATCATGTAAAAATCTGTATAATACAGATAAATCTGTATAAATGGCATCTCTGGTTCTAACGGATTCGATTCGACAGCACATCACTCTCCTATCGATCTAGCAGCGCGAACAGTGCTGCTGTCTAGAACTCAGACGGGAAATAGTAATTGTCATGGTAGCCCAACTGTCAAGGATGACTAGTTCGCTGCACTGCACGCCGACTCCAGTGAAGCGAGCATACTAGCGAGCGACTAGCAGTGCACTGCATGCTTCGGAGGTATAGAAACTGATAGTAGAGAATCGAAGGTCTGCACCGCACAGGGGGTTTCACGCCTATGGTACCCAATCGGATATCCCTAGAGCGCCGGCTACGGGAGCTTCGAAAACGACTTATCACACCTTATGCGCATCCCGTCAATTAACTATCAGATGATGCGAAGTTTTGCCACGATCGATCCAAGAGCAATCTTTGTCTTTTTTTGCGATTCGGTTTTTAAATTACCGGTTCTGTGATCCGGCTTAACGCGGTACTGTGTGATGGGTGTCGTCATGCAGCCAAGGTCAAATCCAAATAGAGTATGATCATCCAAAATAGCCACTTTTTAGGGGGAGTACTTTTTGTGAGTGGTTTCCTTTCAGAATAGTTTCCAGATTTTGATTGGCTCTGAAATTCCTCCTCCATATTGGTACAGTCGTCAGCAGTTCCTACAATCATCCGTCCGGACCGGTTTGCTCGTCTGGGAACTACATAGTTGCAAAGCATTCAACGCTATTGACACCCGTCACTCGGCAAAGATTATCCACCCGCCGGGTCTAGTGTTTTTTTTTCTAATTCAGCAACCCTTCAATCGCCAATCTCGTCACGAGCGTCAAGTTCACACTGCGCCTCAATTTCCATTCATAATAGCATAACCGACCTTCCCCTTGCATTGCCGCCAGCCCCCACCACCCTCCATCGACCCAAACAACCCCTAATCAACCGTGAAGAAAACAGCTTTCCCAAGAAATACCGCCTGCTACGATTGTAAACAACACGCCGACGACGATCTTGAGCGCGTTCTAGAGTCGTTGCGATGCAGAATAAAACAGAACGAGAGTATGTGTGTTTGTGTTTGTGTGTGTGTATGAGGGAGAGAGATAGAGAGAGAACAACAGTGCGGTGCGTCAATAGCCTTCCTTAGTAGCAAAAGGCAGCGCACGGTTCACCGCTTATTCCCTCGACAAAGTCGACCCCGTTCGGACGCATTTGTGAATTGTGCTGCCCCAAAACCAAGTGAAAAAAGAAAACCTAGTTCTCCAACACCGCGAAAAAAAAACGGCGGGGAAAGTGCGTTTGCGCGCGTTCGGGGTTACGAGAACTGCCAGCGACATTCGCGCGTGTGCGCGGTGGATACGCGTGTGTCCGTCCGCGTGGCCAGTGAAGAAAATTCGCCGCCCTTGCCACGCCTCCACCGTCGGAGGTCGTCCGTAGTGTTGAACGTTGATTCCGGTTTATTTTTGGCACATCTGGAGATGCGGTTCAATCGATTCTACTGCGTCGCCGCGATAGGTGCCAGCCTGGCTCTGATTGGCGCTATTTTTGCGCTCTTCTGGGGTGACATCTTGGATGCCATTATCATAAAGGTTTGTGTTTGTGCGTGTGTGTGTCTGTCTGTATATCAATTTCGGTGTATCTATTTGCGGGGGAAGATTAAGTAGAAATGATAAACAGTGCATGGTTCATTAAAGTGCATTGCGTGCTCCGCTGATGAGGGTGCCGTTGAAGTGTACTAATGAGAATACATTAATCAAGAACTTCCTAGTGCGGTGCAATAATCGTGGGAAATCGAGTTGAGACGAGTGTGCCTGTTGACGTTAAGTACTCTTCGAAGACTCGGTGAAGTGCAGAGCCGTAGCAACCTAGGGGGCAAGGGGGGGCTTTGCCCCACCACGCGGTTTCCGCCTCACCACGTATTTTTCTCGTATATGAAATTGATAGTAGAAAGGAAAAAAATTAAAGAATTATAAAATAAAAAGCAATAAAGAGATCTATTTGTATAGTTTATACTGCGTTCACAGTTCTTTCATTATTTTGAACAATGATATTCAACCACTTTTTTAATATAATTGCACTTTGCGATTTTTTTGTTCGTTGAATCTTAAAAGGACTGTGTCCACGTCTAAAAAATCCAGTCGCTTGTGCTCGAATGCCAGAAACGATAAATTGTTTAATCTATCAGTGGACATGCTAATACGTTGAGGCCGCATGATCCGTGTCAATGCCGAAAATGATGATTCGCATACTGCCGTTCCGGACGGAAAAGTTTCAATGGTTGCAAAAAGGTTGTATACGTTTTCCATTCCTTGGCACACCTTATACAGCTCTGTCAGTATTACAGTCTTAATTTTTTTATCTATCGGCCTCTTCAAATTGTTCAATTTCTCATTTTTTGCACGAATTTTATCAATGTATTCTTTGGCAATTTTTAGCTCAATTTCATTTGGCAATTTGATGCCTAACTCGGTCAAAGGCTGCAGCTTTTCCAAATCCATCTCATTTGCTGTATCGATAGCTGTGAGAATGGCATCGTTTTTTATGAAACGATCTGTCATTTTCATGGCTGCTGAAACCTGCTCAGAAATGAATCCGAAACCACTCTCAGAGTGATCTTAGAGGGTTTACTTGAAAACGCTGTCAGTGAGTGACGTTCGTCGCGTACAATATGCAGGCATATGGTGCCTCAAATTGCTATCTAGATTGTTTGATACGCATGTAATGCAGCTTTTTTTTAATATACGTTAAATTTAATCTAAAAAATTTGCCCCCCCACGAAAAACTGAATTGCTACGGCTCTGGTGAAGTGTCAACAATTAATAGGAATTATTGAACTACTGTAGCATCTGAAGCAGTATTGTTATTAGTTAATATTCTCAAAACTAGAACAGAAAACTGAAACCTCGGCTTCTCAGCTCCACGCTTAAAACCAATTCTCGAGCTCGGTAAAGTAAAATGCCGAAACAGATCGGCAACACACAATTTTGATGGTTGTTCAGTAATCAATATTATATTTTACGAAGTTCGTTCAAAATATTAACAGATTTTTTGGAAAAGTGCAGCTTTTTGCCGAAATTTGGCATAACTTTTTGCTGAACTCATCAGTGAATAACGATTATGCCGGAATCAGCAAATACGTTTGCCGAAATTTCGAAATATGTGTTATACTATGTTCACACTATGAGTTAAAACAAGTTTTAACTCTGATTTCATGTTTTAAGCGAAATAACAAGTTTCACTTTAGGGTTATTTCATATTCAGAAACGTCACATTAAAACATGTTTTTAGTTTTTGCCGAAACTCGGCAAGACAACTGTCATTTACGCTCCACATTTTCGCTTGGAAGGAAGCAGTTATTTTCTGACGCAATTTTCCGATGATAGCTAACTCGAAAAAATGGAGTATATTTTGGAAGTAGTCCAGAAGGAAGATGTGAGAATCTACTCTCTTTTTAGTAAGTACAATAACTAGAAAATGTTATTTCAGCTGTTTTTCAAAGATTGGCGAATCTTACAAAAGTAAACAAATCGAGTTTCTCTCACCAATTAAAGCTTCAAAATCCCACAATTTTGCCTAAAAATTCGGATTCTACAGAAATCTCAATCTTTGTAATACAAAGAACTATGAAGGGCGAAACTGTCATTCCATTTGTTTCGGTAAGTTTCGCCCTCCGTGTTTCATGACAACAAACGGGGCGATACTTCAATTGCTAGTAAGGGAGGGCGAAACTATTTATTTTCTTTGTTTTAGATGGTTTCCGAACCTTTTACTACTGGAAATAGTAAATGAGACGATAAAATTACTCGCAGATTTGTCTTAGTCGCGAAAACCAGCCAATTTCATGAAAATGCGCAAGGGCGTATCTTTATAATTCACACAGGAAGCATAAAGTAAACAAATCGAAAATCTTTTTATGTTGATTTATCCAGTGGATATAGATAGAAAGTGATTAAATTTGCATGCCTTTTGAAGATAAACTAACAATTCATCGACTAATCATAAATTGATCTGAGAATATACGATAATTTCTAAATATGATTTAAAACCGAAATCGAAATATTCATCGATGTTTTTCTCCATTTGTTGTCAAATGGTCAAATGTTAGATTCGCCGTTCTTTGAAAAACAACTGATTTATAGAAATCGCCTTCCTGCACTTAAAATAATTTGCACGCTAGCATCATGTCCCACATTATCAGATCCGAATGGATTCCGAATCAATTCCGAATCGGCGAGAAATTTTCATTCGGAATTTCATGTGGAAATCATAATGGATTCCGAATCAATTCCAACTCCAGTGCAACAACCGATTCCGAATGAACCGGTTCGCCTACGACCGGTTGATTCGGAAATCATTCGGAATTGAGTGAGAAGATGCGGACTGAATTGTCAATTCGTTTTCTTCTTCTTCTTTCCTGATTTTGCACGTTTTCGTGCTGATTTTCAGTTTATTTGTAAACGAAAACATTATATAACTGAATATACAAATTTAAATCTTCATGTTTTTCGGATATACAGAACTAGTAAATAACCAGTTCTTCTTAGAAAACCAACATAAACTATTGAAATTCGCTGGAAATTAACAAAACGGCTTACCTTAGTCAGCATCATCCATTCCTCTAGCTGGAGTGTAGTGAAATGACTTAAGTCGCTTAAATTTCACACTAACACATTCATAAAATGAGCGAATATTCAATGACATTTATAATGTCACTGTCAATCAGGTTGATCGAGCAGCCAACTCAGGCGAAAATTCTAGCACTGAACCGATCGAGCACTAAAAAATCATGCAGTCGAGTAAGAATTGATTGCTCATTCCGTCATTTCGATAATGTGGGGTGCAAAGCATTCGATGAAAATGAACACTTAACTCATAAAATGAGTGTAAAAACTGTTGATATTTGGTGGGAATAATGCTACGTTTATATGAAATGCACTTGAAAACGATCAGATATATCGTTACCTCTAGATTATGTATGCATTTCATGTGAATGTCACATAGTTTTCCACATAGATTTCAATTGAAACAGAGTTGACCGATTCAAGAGTTTTGCACACACATTTGTGCTGTACTCATTCGCACTAGAAAATGAAGTATTTAACACATGTAGTTCGATTCAATAGTAAAACACATAACATCCAAAGAAAAAACACATCAAAGCTAAGTGAAAAATAATCTAATCTCGCATCTTAGTGAATTGGCACATGAAATCTTGAAATAAATCGCTTTGGTTGTGTATTGATATGAAAAAGCATATTATATTGAAGTGGTGTCAACATATGAACCGATCGTGCAAATTTTTATCAGTGTAGTTTGCTTCTACTGCTAAGAAGTTATTACACACTCAAATTTTATTGCTGAATCTCAGCGAAAAAAAATGCCGAGATTTGCACAGTAATCGTCTCGGCAAAATGTATAATTACAGAGAATCTCGGCAATCCTAAATTTACTGTCAATTAGTGCCGAACTTGTCAGCAGAAATTTTACTGTTAGTTCGGCAAAAGCGATCAGGATTGAATCATGAATTTGCCGGTGAATGAAAAATAGGTCACAGGAGCAAATGTTGGAGAAAGAGGGCGTTTTATCATGTTGCTTTGAATCTACTAAGCAAAACAAGAATCAAAACAATCTCGATGTGATTATCAATTTATGTGCAAAAAACTTAGACGTATTGAACATCAAATGTAATAATTAAAAATAGAACATCACACCTATAGTCAATTTTTTCTAGTGCTACACAACGCTTCAACCTGGAAACAAGCAGATATAAATAATTATCAGGTGTACAACTTAGCTTCCGCCGTTTTCCGATAGGTAGCTGTACCGGCTGAGGCTGGTCAAAATACATAGATGATAATGCCCTTAAAGTTGTTCTTGTTTTCGTATTATTCACGTTCGAAAATGTCTGTTTATGTGCCCAATTCTCGCCATTTGCGGGAAGTTTTACTTTTCTGTTACAATTCTAAAAAAAAAGCAGCTGAAGCGCATCGAATGCTCTCAGGAACTTACGGTGATGCTGCTCTGAGTAAAAGGACATGTCGGGAGTGGTTTCAACGTTTTCAAAATGGTGATTTCGATGTCGAAGACAAATATGGTGGTGGAAAAGAAAAAACCTTCAAAGACGAACAAATAGAAGCATTGCATGATGAAGATTCGTGCCAAAACCCAAGAAGAGCTTGCCGAATCGTTGGGAGTGAGTCAGCAAGCCATTTCAAAACGTCTCAAGGCCCTGGGCATGATTCAGAAAGACGGAAACTGGGTGCCGTACGAGTTGAAACCGAGGGACATCGAGCGCCGTCTATTTGTAAGTGAACAACTGCTTCAAAGACAAAATCGTAAGGGGTTTTACATCGAATCGTAACCGGTGATGAAAAGTGAGTTCGATACGATAATCTTAAACGCAGAAAATCATGGAGAAAGCCCGGGCATGCTACCTCGTCGAAGGCGAAACCGAATATTCACGGCGCTAAGGTTATGATTTGTATTTCGTGGGATCTGCTCGGTGTGATTTACTACGAGCTCTTAAAACTGGGTGAAACCATCACAGGAGATCGCTACCGAACGCAACTGATGCGCCTTAGTCGCGCGCTAAAAGAAAAGCGGCCACAATATCAAGAGCGACATGACAAAGTCATCCTCCAACACGACAATGCTCGGCCTCACGTCGCAAAAGTGGTCAAAAAGTACCTGGAAATGCTGAAATGGGAAGTCTTGCCCCCCCGCCGTATTCCCCAGATGTCGCCCCTTCTGACTTCCAACTATTCCGTTCGATAGCACACGGCCTGGCAGGTCAACATTTTCAATCCTTCGAAGAGCCGGGATTCGAAAATTGCCGGAAAGATGGAAGAAAGTTGTCGCTAGCGACGGACAATACTTTGAATAATACATCTGTAAGCACTTTTTCGCAATCAAGCTTTTAATTTTGGAAAAAAAACGGTGGAAGCAAAGTTGTACACCTGATATATTTGCAAAGCAAGTAGTTCTTCAGTTCACTTATCTTGTCACGAAATATAAAAATCTTTGTCCTTCTTCCAATTTATGTTTTCCAGCTCCACGTCCAATGGCGACGTGGTGCTTTGCAAAATCGAAAAGAGACATTGGGTGACAAGTGCTTCACCGAGTTCCGGTGAAAGCCAACTCACTGTTCGAAATTTCGGCAAACGGATTTACTGATTTCAGCATATTTTTTGTTTACTACAAGTTCAGCATAATATTATGCCAAACTTCGGCAAAAGTATGCGCTTTACTGAGATATCAGAATGTTACTATAACGAATTTCGGAAAAGAGCATGTGGATTACTGAGCAAATCAGCAAAATGTCGTGTTGCCGATCTAATTCAGCATTTCAATATGCCGAGCCGATAACCGGTTTTAAGTGTGTACGGGATGCCACAACTGGTAGTAATATCAGACGAATTTAATATATAATTTAATATATATATCTCATACCCACATTATCAGATCCGAATGGATTCCGAATCAATTCTGAATCGGCGAGAAATTTTCAGTCAGAACTCCATGTGGAAATCATGTGGAATTCCGAATCACTTCCAACTCCAGTGCAACAACTGATTCCGAATGAATTTCGCCTACAACCGGTTGATTCGGAAATCTGTCGGAATTGAGTAAAAAGATGCGGACTGAATTGTCAATTGGTCTTATTCTTCTTCTTTTCCGATTTTGCACGTTTTTGTGCTGATTTTCAGTTTATTTGTAAATAAAAACATTACATAACTGAAAATACAATTTTAAATCTTCATGTTTTTCGGATATACAGAACAAGTAAATAACCAGTTCTTCCAAAATAAACTGTTGAAATTCGCTGGAAATTAACAAAACGGCCTACCTTAGTCAGCATCATCCATCCCTTAAGCTGGAGTGTAGTGAAATGGCTTAAGTCGCCTAAATTTTACACTAACACATTCATAAAATGAGCGAATATTCAATGACATTTATAATGTCACTGTCATCAAGCAGCCAACTCAGGGGAAAATTCTAGCACTGAACCGATCGAGCACTGAAAAATCATGCAGTCGAGTAAGAATTCATTGCGCATTCCGTCATTTAGATAATGTTGGTAAATTCCTCTTGCTGAACATACAGTAAAAGTTTTGCCGAATGTACAGTAAACTTTTTGCTGACAATTTCGGTAATAATCGACGTTTGTCAAACTTGAGGTTGCCGAGACTCTGCAATTTTATCTTTTGCCGAGATGATTACCGACTACTCGGCTGTGCAAATCTCGGCAATTATTTTACCGAGATTTAGTGAAAAAAATTATGTGTGTATATAAAAATGCTCTTGTTTGCAAATCGATGTTTATTTTCTTAACGATTCCAGCCTTTTTCCAAATCCAGCCAGATCTTACAATCCAGTTGTTATTGGTTCGAGTCCCGTCCTGTAAAGATTCTGAGTTTCAATAGGATTCAGTACACTGAAAATCTTCGTATCTTTTAGGAGAAATCACTCATTGCCGAGCCTTCTATAAGCTATCCAAAATTAGGTCGCTATCTACTCAAACTTTGACTTGATCGGTAAAAATGGGTAGCGCGCTTTGTTATGGCATAACACTTGTACTAAACTTACAATCGAGAATTGTTACTCCAGAATGTATAGGGATTCGGAGAACTTACAATTGTTTTTAGCCGACAGCCAGTGTGGAAGGCTGACGAATGCATCGAAAATTAACCTACTCAGCTCATTATCCGGAAGCTGGTTGAAAATTACACCCGCAACCTGCTCCCAACATTCTGGCGCATTTAATTAGCGCAGGGTTGGATAAATTGTGGATTTAAAAAATCCCAACAATTCCGTCCCTAACGACGACCCAGTTAATTACAGCTTCATTAGTCTTGCTGATCGTTCGCCTCGAAGAATGCACCTACAGCGATTGGACGCGATCCCGATGCTGAGCGATTAACGCTCGGACTGACACGAAAGTGGCAGCCAGCAATTTGTTTCATTCGTCATCGGTGTTAATTATTTAGCGAACCGGAATATGCTTGGTGTAGATTCCGAATCTGGGTTAAACGTTGGAAATGGATGCGTTTTATTGTGAAATCAGGAAGTGTAGCTAGTGGTAAACCAAGAACAGCATGTATTCTGTGCTGTCCTGCAACTGCAACATGTTTACCAAAAAAGCTACAGTATGAAAGTTCCACTTCAATTTTGTTTCGTATCTATTCAACAGTCAAACCATACCGTTCCTTACTAGATTTAATTTTCTCTTAGAATGTGATGCCATGGAAATTAATTTGTAAATTGCCCACTTCACAAAATCAAATTCCATAAACTCTCGTCAAGAAACAACAGTATAAAAAACCCAGATCGCATTCGTTTCTGCATACTCACCTACTATAAAACCAAAGAACAGGGGAATCCTCACTGCAATTTGTTACAAGGGAAGCAACCCATAAAATGATTATCGCACACAATAAAAGACGCGTTGTCATTCGCATAATGAAGTATCCAATGCTAAGTGAAATTGATCCGACATCGCACAGAGTTGCGGGTTCACTACTCATTTTTTTCTAGAATCTAATATTTCTATTATTTTTTTCAAGATAGACAACTATGAATGTATATTGTTCATGCAAAATTTAAAATTGTCAAAATACATCCAATCACTATTATTATCCTTTCGTGACGATGTATTAGAAAGAGAGAAAAAGATTTATTATTTTTAAATTAGATGTGGTTTGACAACCTCTATTTGTATATAAGTTTGCACCGATAATGATATAGGGTAACAGAAGGTATTTTGGCCACTTCATATATTTTGGCCCACCGAACAAACTTTATGGCTTTAAGTAACCCATGTTGAAGTTTAGTAACCCATGTTGCATCAGTTTGAAGCTAATCACAATCACTTACCTATTGCGGAAGGATTTTCCAAAGATATTACAACATTTGGTGGATATTTTTACAAAGAAGGCCAAAATAAAGTCAATCCTAATGTGTGCCAAAATACCTCTGTTACCCTACAATTAGTTTATAAATGCAACTACCTCAGCCCGATAGCTTTATAGATTAGAAAAGTTGTCCGTGGAAGTTCCCCGCTGTGAACAAAAGCAAGAGATTGGTAGAAAAAAAGCCAGATAAAAAAACACACACCGTCTCTCTCTTCGTTTCTCGCGATCACTTACCATGTTTTTAGGATAAATGTACCTATAGCCATCTGATTTGTGGAGGTATCAAAGAATTTAATTGATTATTGTCCGTGTTTTGATCTTAATTTAACTGTAAACACATTTTTGGGTTTTGTTTACGGTTAAAATAGTTCTTTAGTTGATCAAAGTAACCGACAAACGGTTACTTTACTGAACCATACAGTGAATGTTTTCCATCGTTATGCTGACAGTAACAAATCTGGTTTGATTGAATCCTCACTGAACTAGTTATAAATTTTTTTTTCTGTTTTCGAACAGCACCGCCGTTTTTCAATGAAAATTCAGTAATCAGTTCAGTAAGTCTTTCTGTTATAACTGAATTGTTCATCATTTGTTTTCAAAAATTAAAACAAAATTATATATATTTAAATTTCATGAACTTTAGAAACATTACTGTTTATGTCTTGCTTTTGAGGATTGTTAAACCCGACTTTTTAATCATGACCCGAAAAGCCGAGAGTTATGTACCATTCGACTCAGTTCGTCGAGAATATAAAATGTCTTTCTCTGTGTTTGTCTGTATCAAAATAATGCACTCGATTTTCCTTTAAGATGACTGGACCCATTTTCACAAACTTAGATCCCACCCCCCTCAAATTGAAGCTCTCGTTGTCTTAAAAGATACTGTGCAGTTCGATCTAGATCCGACTTTCTTTTCCTAAACTATAGTGTGGCGATGAGTGTCAGAACTTTGAAACCGTCATACAAAATGACGATGCGGAACCGCTAAGCACACAGCGTGATTTGTTCGATTTCGTATAGCGTGTACGGGAGAACGAAAACTTATAACGCTTTCAAAACACAACCGAATTCTACAGGTTTTCGTTTGGTTCAATTTTAGTGTAAAAGACTCCATTTGAATAGTCAAAAAATTTACCACACAGATAAGCACAAAATTTTCAAGGCAAATTTTATAACTATTTAAGCTTGTTTCGGCTCTGGAAAAAATATTGTCAAAAACTTCATCGGAACTTGCATCGATTCTAATGAAATGTTAATGAGAAAGGCATCATTACACCACTGGGTGGAAAAGCCGTGAAATTTAACGAGATTAGCCGTTATGATTGTGTTTGTAGCTGTCTCACAAATTATCGCTGCATATAAACATCGGAACCAAACATGGCTTAGAACTCTATTGCGGAGCTACGATGTGGTGTTTTCGGGTATGTACTTGTAATTTACAAGTTATCAAGTATTTCCGTCTTGAAAATTTTGAAAAACAACTTTGTGCTCGGTGATTACAACCGGGCGTGATCCTGCAACGGCCGATGTATATATTATTCTTCTTCACATCTTCCTATTTTTCCGAAAAAAAATGAAAACCACACAAAAGACACGTAGAACGATTTCGCCACCTGTCCATTCGTCATCGTGTATCGTATCAATCAATCCCACTCAGCAAGCTATTATATTTTGTTGGTCGTTAGTTAAACGACATACTGCACGAAATATTCGTTCAGTTTGCTGGTTCGGTGTGTTGTTTTTTTTCTTTTGCCAAAATAATGTGAAAATTAGGTATTAACTTAATATAGGAAGAAAATTAATTGTTATTCTACGTGAAGTATTGAGGTTTCTATGCCCGATGAAAAATGAACGGTGGCTAATACGTAGTGCAAAATGGGTGTCTAATACGTTTCCTGATGAAAACAAAACAATATGTGAAAGCAATTCACACGTAGCATCAGGCGACTATCACAGGCATGGAACGGTTACGGACAACAACATTAGTTGTAAGCAATTGATATGAAGGGACACTACGTCAAAGTTCACGGAACATTTCAAGTCGGGTACGTGAGCAACATTCGGCTAAAAAATAAATAAATTAATCTTCACGTCGACCGAAGTTGATTGATCGTTTAAATTGTGTTTAATGCATGCGTTTCCTGATGAAAACAAACCTATAACATTTGCATTTGTGATTGTAAGTGAGCTGTCAGAAAGCCTAATAAGTTCATTCATAACCTCTTTCCATAAAAACAAAGCAAATCGGGAACATTTACGTGAGCAAAAGCAAGATCTCGGCACTATCAAGCGCCCTACCGGAAATATATTGTCATTATGTTTTCCCTAAAAAGTTAAACATCTAGAGACTTCCCACATTACCCTCTCAGCAGGCCGTTCAATTTTGTTGGTTTTCGAGCGCTTGTTGAACGACATATTGCACGAAATATTCGTTCAATTTGCTGGAACGGTTTGTTATTGTTTTTTCTTTTGCAAAAATAGTGTGAAAATTAGGTGTTACCTTTACATAGAAAGAAAATTTGTTGTTATTCTACGTGAAGTATAAATATTGTGCAGGTATGTATTGTTAGTTTAAACAAATAAGTGGAAAAAACTTCAGAAATTCTGCAGTAAAACTACACTGAGCTAAATTTTCTTTTTCACATTATATGATATTCTAATGATTTTGCACTATTAGCATTTCCAGTAATAGTTACAAGATGTGTTCAACATCATGTCAAATATATGAGATAATCTTATGAAACATAAAACTCTTCTTAACATTATTTTTACAGGATTTCCATATAACGAATGAAATTTCCAGTCTGAGTCAAATTTATTGGCGCGTCTTATAACCATTACTAGATATCCGCACAACATACATTGGAACAATTTATGAAGCGCATATTATATTCACTTCGAATTTATTTAGATAGGTTCATATATACATATGGTATTTTTTGGTAGTTAAGTATAATATATATATATATATATATATATATATATATATATATATATATATATATATATATATATATATATATATATATATATATATATATATATATATATATATATATATATATATATATATATATATAACTTTCAATGGAGGTCATACGAGTAGTAGATAATTGCAAACTACTACTTTTCTTTGAGGATTCAAGCTATACTAGTATTCCGTTCGGTAAGGGAGCACCTCATGATATTTGCTAAAGACAAGTGAGATCCCAAGACTGAAAATAAAAAAAATGAATCTTACTAGACAGATAGAGTAATGAAACGTACCGCATATATATTTCATGGTCCGTTAACGCATATCCTTGAACGAAGTTGGATGAGCTGTTTTTTCAGCGATTTAAAATTACATTGAGATGCGGAACTTCCTGAAAAAAATGGTCTGGAGAAGTTGACGAATATCGAGGACACAACTATTCCTTCAGCTTCAAGCAGTACGATTCACGACTTTCATCGGATTTCCATATAAATTATATGGGATATTTTTATAACTTTCATTATGATAACGTCCATTTAGATTTGACGTACACATTAAATAAAAATTATAAGTTTCTATATAATTTCTATGAATTATATTTGGCATATGATTCATATGACAAATCTAATGAATATAAATAAGATTTTCATTTCAGTGTAGTCCAACGGGGCTCCAACTCCTCATGTTAAAAATGGCTCAGCAATGGACCTCTGTTCGCCGGGTTTGTTGAACGAAAAAAAAATGGCAGTTGGTTCAACGGACTGTTTCAAAATCGGCAAACGCAGGTCCCGTGTTGGCCTCCCGTTGAACGATTGATTGGACTTTTATTGGACCAAAGATCCAACGTTTTGGACCAAAGAAGGACCACCGTTGAACGTTTTTTTCTAAGAGGGTATCGAAATGATGGAATGAGCAATGAATTCTTACTCGACTGCATGATTTTGCAGTGCTCGATCGGTTCAGTGCTAGAATTTTCGCCTGAGTTGGGTGCTCAATTAACCCGATTGACCGTGACAGTATAAATGTCATTGAGATTTCACTCAATCTACGAATGTGTTAGTGTAAAAATTTTGTGACTTACGCCAATATATTACACTCCAGCCAGCTAGAGGAATGGATGATGCTGACTAAGGTAGAACTTTTTGGTTCATTTCCAGCGAATTTCGACAGTTTATGTTGGAATTCTAAGAAGAACTGGTTATTTACTAGTTCTGTATATCCGAAAAACTTGAAGATTTAAATTTAAATATATCAGTTATATAAATTTTTCATTTAGAAATAAACAACATCAGCGCGAAAACACAAATAAACGGGAAAGAATAAGAAAGAAACGAATTGACAATTCAGTGCGCATCTTTTCACTCAAGAGCTGTCAAATCGGCAGGAAAATTTCTAATTACTCCACCTTTTCAACGATTTATTTTGAAAACGGGCAAATTCTTTTGAAAAATCATAGTAGAAGTTGAAGAAAACGTTTTTACTTTGAGGTGGTAATGTTGATCTTAGTTCATTGTGCGAAATCTACCGGTTATTCAGAATAGAGCATTAAACTTGGTTTGATACCATTTTTCAAATGCCTGGAAATAACAAATAAAGTATCCAAAATAAATAGCACTCGATCGCTTTGCATTCTAGTACTCGAGAAATCAACATTACACTGGTTTCTGTTTAAAAATATGTTGATCTGAAAAAATCTAACCTTACCCAATTTTACACATTTCTGAAGGTTTTCCATGTTTAATCGTAGTTTGCACTAAAAAAAGTAGTAGTAGTCACTTTGGAATCGATTTTCTTCTACTCCGAGTGTACTTTTACTGCTGATATCTATTTGTACTATTGAATAAACGATAAAAATGTTGCAAATCAATACTGCCGATATGAAAATTTCCGAAAAAATTCTTGGTTCTTGGTTCCATTTTTCATTGGCAGGTGTCGCTAACGGTAAATCAGCTTTGCGACAATGTGCCAATCTTGTTCAGTGCCGTGCACGGACCCCAATATAATTTCACACTTTTCAATACGTGTATTCAGAGATGCCAGATCTGCAGATTTGTCTGGATATCTGCAGATTTCGGACATAGTGCTGTAGACATGTTTTGTTGTGCAGACTTTTGAAAATCTAGTTTTTTGCAGACAAATTTACAGACTTTCGAAATTGCCGCGACTTTATTTTTTGCTCGCCAAATCAGTTTTGCGTGTCATACTTAATAGAGAAATTGCTGCTAGCAAAGCATGCTTGCTGACTGCAGATTTTTTTTCACATTTACAGACCTTTGAAACCCTGTCTGCAGATATGTGTAATTTTTACCTGGCATCTCTGCTTGTCCCAACGTTACGTGTCGGTACTGAGCCGGACAAGTGTGAATACACGAATTGAATCGTGTGAAAGAATAATACACTGAAAATAATTTGCACGCTAGCATTATGTGCAAAGCATTTGAACTATCACTGCTTGTAGAGCACATGAAATTCATGAAAACATACACTTAACTCACAGAATGAGACTAAAACCTGTTGATATTGAAAGGAAACCATGTAACATTTATCTGAAATGCACATCAAAACGATAAGATACATCGGTTCATCTAGATTCTCAATAAATTTCAATTAATTTCATATGAATGTCACATTGTTTTCCATATAGATTTCAATTGAAACTCAGTTGCCCGAATCAAGTGTTTTACATATACATTTGTGCTGTACTCACTTCCACTAGAAAATTAAGTGTTTAACACATATAATTTGATTCAATAGCAAAACAGGTCACATCCAGAGGAAAAAAACATCAAAGCTAAGTGGAAAATAATCTGGTCTTGTGAATTTACACATAAAATCTTTAAACAAATCGCGTTGGTTATGTATTGAAATAAAAAAGCATATTAAATTGAAGTGAAATTTACTTATGAATCGATCGTACAAGTTTTTATCGGTGTACCGTCCGTGCACTGAACAGAGTTGCCAATTTAAAATCTGAGTTTCAACTTGGAAAATCTGTGTACCATCTGTGTTGCATATTTTCGATCAAAATCTGTAAAAAACATTTTGAAAATCTGCCATTTTTCTAAAATATTTATAAAAATCTGTAAATTTTGATGAAATCTGTGTTCTGTGACACAGAATCTGTGTGTCAAAATAGGCAAAAAATCTTTGGTTTTACAGAAAAATCTGTGAATATGGTAGCTCTGGCACTGAACTGTGCCGGAAAGATGTAAATAGTCCATTAATCTGTGTTTCACAGATTATCAATATGCTGGACAGATTTGAAAAATCCGATTTCTATTACGTTTTCGCTTGATGTGCAACCTAACCCAGTTTCCACCATAACAGCTGTCAAACCGTTTGTTTGAACCCAGTTTTGAACCTAGTTTCAACAAACCTTATGTTTCAATTGAACCTTATGTTTTCCGCAAACATTCGTCAATATTAGAAGACTTTTGAAAACGACGCGGTCTGTATTTTTTGCTCTATAAAAACCGCATTATTCTGTATTAAGAACTTCTAGACAAATCGAGTTTAGTCCCAAATGATTTGGAAAAATATTCATTTGTCACTATCCGTACAGTCTACGATTATCGAAAAATTTTCAAATTTCAATTTTATATTATTATTATTATTATTATTATTCGCCTAGAATATACATCTTTGTTCTGCTTAACGACATATTGATAATCCGTTGATGCATGAAATGCTCATGAGATTTATTCATAAACGTGATTCACCGTAGCGCGTGAGGCAAATAAATTCCGCTTGCAGTCAACACATCGAATCGAATGCAATGAAAGCCCATTTTAATTTCAAATTCCGACAGATAACATACAATCTTAACTCATTCTTTTGCAGGAAAAACAACTCAATCCTACATCGAAAGCCTACAAGCTCTGGAAGCGTCCACCATTTCAGTTGACATGGGAAATTACCTTTTTCAACTGGACCAATGCGGATGCTTTCCTGGAGAACAAAGCCATCAAACCCGTCTTCGCGGAGGTGGGACCATATGTTTTCTCAGGTATTCCATTTTGAATTGTCCAAAATTGTTCAAATTTCTGGTACACTCAAAGTTTCCATTAACTTACAGAATCCTCCGAAAAGGTGGACGTTCGGTTCAACACGAAAAACTCCACCATCAGCTTCCGGAGGCGAAGCTACTTCACGCCGGTAAATGACCGAAGCAGCACCGCCCGGCCAGATGACGAAATCACCAGTATCAACATGGTTGCCCTGTCGGCCGCTAATCGGGCTCGGTTCTGGGGCTACGCAGCCCAACGGGCAATTTCGTTTGCTCTGTTCAGCTACCGGCAAGATATATTCGTAACCCGGACGGCCCGTGAGCTTCTGTTCGAGGGCTACCCGGAACCGATGATTGACCGGGCGCAGGAGATCCTGAGCTTCATCGGAGAGGATATTCCGTTCGAAGGGCGGTTCAGCTGGTTCCATACCATCAACGCGTCTAAAAATGCATACGGACACTTCAATATGGACTCGGGAAAGGACGATAGCAGTCAGTATGGACTAATACGGGTGTGGAATTACAGAACCAAAGCGGATTTCGCCGACGGAGACTGTGGGAAGTTTCGAGGCTTCACGGGAGACATTTTTCCCACGAAGATTCGCAAAGATCGGCCGTTGGGAATATTTACGCCAGAAATGTGTCGAATGGTTTCCTTCGAGTTTGAACGCGAGGAGGACGTCTACGGTGTTACGGGTTACAGATTTGTGGGAAGTGAACGAACCGTGGATAATGGGTCCCTATATTCCGAGAACCAATGTAATTTTGGAGGCGAATTTATGCCTTCCGGTATGATCAATATTACGGAGTGTCGGCTGGGGGCTCCCTTTTACATGTCGTTCCCGCACTTCTATCTAGCGGATCCTTTCTATCGGGAGCAGATGGAAGGTCTCAGTCCGAACCGAGATAAACATCAGTTTTTCTTTACTATTGAGCCCACTACCGGTGTGGTTCTGAATGCGTCGATTCGATTCCAGGTTAATGTTTTGTTACAGAAATACTCGGATATTGCGTAAGCTTGCCTGAAAAATCTAGCTCGAGTAGAACCTAATGACCATTTACCGTTACAGATTGTATCAGGATGCTCCACGATCATACATACCCGTATTTTGGTTTACCCGTAGCTTCCATATGCCTAAAGATGAAGTTCACAAACTGAAAGGATTGCTGAATGCTTCCCATCTGGGATACAGCGGAAGCTTTGCCGTAGTATGTTTTGGACTGTTAACTGGTTTGCTGTCGTTGATATTGAACTGTATCATCAAGAGTCCACCGGACGCACGTGACATGGATGAACGGACGGCAAAGGCACAGAACGGTGACGCCCGAGGTGATTATCACGTGGTCAACAGTGAACATCAAGATAAAGATCGAATAAAGCTTTGATGGTTCCGTGTTTATGTATTGGTTTGTGTTTTTATGTGATTTTTTTACGCCACATTAGCAGGAGTGGTAAGCTTCGTGACGGAAGTGACTCTTCATCGAAGCCAAAATCATGAGTTATGTTCAAAAAGCGTGTGGTTCGTGCACACTCTAACCAGCCGCTACCTAGTTTTTGGTCAAAACCTATCCAAAATCAACTAAAGTGCATCTCCCCAATTTTGGGTAACGAGTGATTACCGATGAACTCAAACGACCTAATTTTGGGTAGCTTATAGAAGAGCTCGACAATGAGTGATTTCTCCTCAAAAAATAGGTAGAAATAATTTTCAGTGCACACGCTTTGAGGCTTGAGTAGCGATTACTCAAATTTATAAACTGGAACAATATATATGTCAAAATTTGAGTATGGATTTGAATAAAATTTGCTTAGGCCATGAGCGCTCTCACATTTATGCATACATCAGAGTAAGCGTAGAGTTTTTAAACATTTGAGTGAAACTAATACTTCTTGCAGCTCAGTGCCTTTTCATTCTCGGAATGTTCTTATCGAATTGCAGAATGCACGAATACGTCATTTTTCATTGCCGTTTCTAGATCCGGTCTTTGAAATCATGAATCATCAATCATAGATTTTTGCAATAGAACTTTTGTGTTTTCAATCGTTCAATTTTGACTTCAAACCGGTTAACAGGAAACGGGCTTGAATCAATTTTTTGTGCTTTTCATTTAAAAGAAAGAAGAATGACTTCAATTATGGATTTGGTATGTAAACATTTCCGGAGAAGAATTTGTTTATGTTGAGTGCAAGGAACTCAAATAGGTAGGTGGGTAACTCAAGTTTAGAATACGTGCACTTTTTATGAGCTTGAGTAGTGTGTCACTTAATTTTGAGTTATGTTCAATGAGAGTGTGTGGATGTTGACAGGTGACTAACATTACTGGAATTAATAATGAAGCTCTAAATGGTCTATAGGTCTCTCTATACACGATCATTAATAGTGTCATTATTAAAAAGTAATGTCATTTTCAATTAACGTGTAAGGATAAGTAATGATGAATTCTCCATACAAATTTGGAATGTCTTTACTTTAGTTGTCATTAAAAATGGCAACAATAATGCTCGTGTGAGGGCCGTTTATAACTGATTTTAAAAGTGGACGACTTCATTTCACGCCTATTTTTTTAGAACAGCCAATAAGCCATCCATCAACATTCACTTTGAAGAGTAATTTCGAATGATTCGGCACTCGCTGAGAGTAAGTAATAATAGTAAACGGCAGAGAAAAGGTTTCTCTTTCGTCTGGTGTTAAATTTAATACTCTATTTTTCATAGCTCACTTGCAATTTCTTTCGAAAGTGGAAGTTGACAGGTGGCTTATTGGCCGTTCTAAAAAAAAAAACGCGTGATTTGATATTCGTCAATCCCGCAGGTACATACAAAAAACGAATCGAGGTAAATGAGATGGAAATATGGGTATATATTTGGTATTGAGAAAGCAATGTTATTGGCAATAACATTTTCTATAATTAGTATATATGAAGGGTAATAACTTATTGCTTTCATATGTACTTTTAATCGAAAAAAATGAAACCAAGAAGCTAATAATCTAAGACCGATTCAAAACGATTCTGCCAATCTTGTATGGCAAGAATCTGACAGAAATAGAACCGTTAATAACCGCTAGGCGAAATTCTCTACCAGAAAAAGGTTGTTGCATTGTAGCCAGACTTTTGCCTGAATTCTGGCAGAATTCAGGCAAAAATGTCTGACAAATATAGCTAGCTAGACTCATATATTTATCAGTTATATAAAAAAATATTTAGAAATAAACTGAAAATTAGCGCGAAAGCAATAAAATACAGAAAAGAATAAGAAGAAAACGAATTGACAATTCGCATCTTCTCAATCAATTCCGATAGATTGCCGAACCAACAGGTTGAAGGCGAAATTCATTCGGAACCGGTTGTTGTACTAGAGTTGGAATTTATTCGGAATTCACTAAGATTTCCACATGAAATTCGGAATGAAAGTTTCTCACCGATTTGAGTTTTATTCGGATTCGCCGATTCGGAATTCATTCGGATCTGATAATGTGTGATACACGCAGAGAAATTGAGCATGCCTCAAATAACAAAACAGTTAGTAGGTTTTTGATCTTGATCTCTGTTCATTTCAAGCTAGATCATGATTATTACAAACCAATTTCTCCCTTAATCTCTGTTTAATTTGAATCAAAATTTTGGTATAATCAAACGAAAAATATATATGTTCCGGCTGAGTTTATTGTTGAAATGAACTAACTATTTATTACATGTCAACCAAAGTTGAGTTAATGTTATCAGCCATGTCCTTGTTGATTCAATCCAGCTATATCTTCAAAACAAGAAAAAAAAATTGGATCTATTTATCTATGATCTTATTTGTGTTAAGATACAACTAACTTTACTATTTAAACGAACCGTCATAGTTTTATTTCTTGTGAACCAGAGCATTTTTCCCGCACGAATAAACCAGGAAATTTCCTTGTAAGTTAGTTTGAAAGAAATCATTTTATTCTTGAAAACGAACAAAAATGTATGATTTCAGCAAACATAAGCGTTAGTTGAAATAGTTATATTTAAGGTAATTTATTTCAACTTGAAAGTTTGTTAATTTTAAAGTGCAACAATTCTGAACTTTATCGAAAGTTCGTTCATTCATTACAAATTTTTCAAATTGAATTCACTGTGAAACTGTTTGTCAAGAAATTGACAGGAACGCACAAGGAAAATATTTGTTATTTTTATCAAAATGTCGTTTGAAACAAACTAACCCACTGAGTAAAACTGATTATCATAATTTGTAGTTTCAAGCAGCAATGTTTTCTATATCAAACCAGATTTTCTTTTGTCACTATTTAAACAAAAAAAATCGTTGCGAGAAACCCAAACTTGATTATATTTACAATTTTTTCTCTGCGTGTACTTGGATAGCCTTTGAAGGCAGAGTTACCAATGTTCCAGATTTATCTGGCGTTTACCAGATTTTTCTCATTTTGTCAGACCTCCAACAAACCAGATCTTTTGCCAGATTTTGAAGATTTCACCAGATTTTCAAGTTTTCTGCATAGTAAATGCCAGATTTTTCGATTTTATTTTAATAATCCCAGAAAAATGATTCAAAACAAACAAATAAGTAGACAAACAACGAAAATATTCTTCAACAGGCTTATAAGACACTGATGAAGAACGCAAATATCGTTCGAAATACCGGTATCTTGTCGTTCACTATTACGTTAGTATCAGAACGAAATAGTTTTTTAAATATGAAGTGCTAGTAATAATAATATTATTATTATTATCTCGCTAAAATTTCGTCAAAAATCATATATCTTCGTACTAAATAATTTTCAAAAACAATACTACAAATTTGTTGTATCTAGCCTATATTATCAAATTTAAAACGAATTGATTCAAGTTTAGAATATATAGTTTTAAAATAGTAGCTGTTTAATGTAACTAATCTTTACTTTAGTCAGACCCTGTCAGCTTGGAGCGAAATCAGTCTTCAGTTTAGCAACGCCATCGCACGGCATCACATTCAACCTATCATGTCAATTGTATGGGTGCACAGTGCTGCTATTTTGGCGCGCACGAATTTGACATTTCTCTCCCCATACTTCTATGTAGAAGATTCGATGCGGACTCGCCTGAGGGCGCCATGTTTGTAAAAAAGGATGTTGCCAATGATTTGTTCGGGAAATGTGCGAGCTGGATATCTTGTTAATATGATGTCTTTGCTTTAATGTAGGTGCATCGGTTCAAATTCTAGTAATCAAAATGGAGAAAGCTTGCACAATTCACACAATCGATCAAGAATCTGATTTTCGGAAGAATGATGGAAGCGTGTCAGTTTTTTTTTTGTATCCACTTATTTTTCAATTTTGGCAATGATTTTTCAAATCAATCCACTCGTTTTGATAAGAAATTGTTAAAAAGATTGGCATATTGTCGCAATACTGAAATGTAGAGGCGCTGCTTGTTTAAAGATGATACTTTCAGCAAGAGCTGTCAAATAGATAGGAAAATTTCTAATTACTCCACCTTTTCAACGATTTCTGATGAAAACGGGCAAATTCGTTTGAAAAATTATAGTAGAAGTTGAAGAAAAAGTTTTTACTCTGAGGTGGTAATGTTGATCTTAGTTCCTTGTGCCAAATCTACCGTTTATTCAGAATAGAGCATTAAACTTGGTTTAATAGCATTTTTCAAATGACTGGAAATAACAAATAAAGTATCCAAAATAAATAGTACTCGATCGCTATACATTCTAGTACTCGAGAAATCAATTTTACACTCCTTTCTGTTTAAAAAAATGTTGATCCGAAAAAAACCTAACCTTTCCCATTTTCACACATTTCTGAAGATTTTCCATGTTTAATCGTAGTTTACACTAAAAAAAGTAGTAGTAATCACTTCGAAATCGATTTTCTTCCACTACGAGTGTACTTTTATTGCTGATATCTATTTGTACTCTTGAATAAACGATAAAAATGTTGCAAATCACTACTGCCGATATGAAAATTTCCGAAAGAATCCTTCTTTTCTTTGTTCCATTTTTCATTGGCAGGTGTCGCTACAAGTAAATCAACTTTGCGACAATGTGCCCATTAAGCGCAAATTCAGCAGCTGCAAGATTCATATGGGTGGTCTATAATGTGAATGAAACTGAAACAAACGTATCCCCAGCAATCCGTTTTAGTTTTATTTATTCGACCAGTTCTAGTGTCAAATTTAAAACTGGTATACCTTGCCGTTCTATTTTTTCTATATTTGAAACACATAAAACGGTGCTGGGGCTGCCAGTTTATTTTGTTATAATTTCTAGATTTAAATTTTAAAACTGACATAAATTATGCATCTAGAACTAGAACACCCCTGAATATGCCCTAACTATTTTAGAAATTTCCTGCCGATTTCACAGCTTTTTCTGAAAGTGCCATCTCTACACGAGCACGCCTCTGCATTTAATTTCAACGTCACGGTTCCAATAGGAATTTCAGACGGTTTGTGGTGAAAAATGTTACTTGATTAGCAAATTGTTCATATGGAAATCTTTTTAAAAGCGTACAATGACCGTTTTAAAATAAATCGTGTTACATATTTTTACGCTTCTTAATAAAACTTTATATTCTTGAAAATTTCATTTCCATACTTTTCCATTCACTTGCCATCACTGTACTCGTTTTATCCAATTCCAGCTATCGAAACACCCCCGTTTTATACCAGTCGACCAGACTCCGCGTACTGTCATTCATAACACGAAACTCACGCACACATGCACCTCTTTTTTCCATTCATCTGCACTCTCTGCACTCCAGTCAACAATATCTACGCAACCGGGCAATCCCTCGCTGCTGTCAGCCGTGGAACAGTGACTGGACTGGTGTGCAATCATACTACCGCTCCTGCTTATTCCTGTGCTTATCAATTGCCACGCGCTACGGTGAACGGAGCGAGAGGACAACACCAAAAATCCTGTTCACTGTCAGAACTCCCCAAATGCCGAGCCGTCAGACGACTGGATAGTGGTAGGAAAAAAGCAAAAATCGATGATTTTGCTCGCGTCGATTTCGCTGGTAACCACGCACGACGGTCGTCGTCTGTCTCGTTTCGGTTCGATCCGCGGATAGAGGTGGCAAACGACGTTACGGGATTCCGTAATCGTGGATCTAGAGTTTGTAGTTTTTTTTCGGTAACTGAAGAATATTGTGCCCGTTTCGCAGTGTGATTTAGATATTGATCGTCGGATAAAGAGTTGCAGTGGTTTTCGCTGGCGAGGAAAAATTCAGCGGCTGCTGCCGCAGCGAGCCACCAGCTCGAAGTGTGTGTGTGAGTGTGAAAAAATGTGAATCATTTTCGCACTGGAGAAGATTATGTGTTCCCCGTGAAAAATCGGTATTCTCTCTGCTTATCCGTGACTGGTCCGAGTGTCCCCGTAACCTCGATCGCAACAAAAAAAAAATCCGAATCGACAAAAATTGGTCCGTTTTCTGGAGCAACGAAAAAAAAATGCTGCAGTTTGCATGGAAAAAAGAATGAGTAGGTGCTGCTCCGGAGGAAGTGAAATCAAGTGGATAGTTCCTTTCGCAGCGGAAGTTTCCCCCCTGGGGAACGGGATGGCAGTGAATATGGTTTAGGGAAGGAAAAAAATATAGAAAAGAAAAGTGCTGTGTTTGTTTGTGTTTACACGTGTGATCCATCCATACGTCATTACAGAGAGACCCCTTTCGGAGGAGTGCCTCTTCGATTCCACATTCTCCCATCCACCCCGTATCCGAACAACGGAACCGAATTAGAGGAAAACATTAGGGGGGCACTGGGGCTTCTTCTATGCCACTCCGATATTTTCTATTCGAGTGAGGAATTCTAGACGGCAGGAATCATCGAGCTGGCGGCAGTCAGAATGGCGGACCTTACGAGGCCGCCCTATTGCGACATCAAAAGACCGGAGGAAGTGGTGAAAATGACGATGACGGACAATCTCAAGTTCGCCGTCCTAATCGGGCTCATCGAGGTTGGCCAGGTGTCGAACCGGGAGGTGCTGAATACCGTTCTGCATTTGGTAAGTGTTTTGAGTTCTTGGAGGAATTTGTTGGGATGTTTCTGGACAGGGTAAGGTAAAAATTAAGAAATGATTGCGGTTGGACAGGGGACGAAACACACAACCAAAGCAGGCAAGAAGCCTAATGGGAGGCGCCTAGTTTAACTGAAAAGATTTTTACCTTTTCCGATACCTTTATTGGTGCCAATTAGAACAGAAGGCTACCTGTCGGTCGAAAGGGCCGGGATACAGGTTAACAGGGAACAGGTATCTCTCTGAAGGTAATCATATAACCCATTTATTCAGATTGATTCCTATTGGAAGTTGTCCGGGTGTTCACAGCAAAGAAAAACGGCTGCAGGTATGCAATATCTTTCTTTCTTTCTTTCAACTTGTTGGCAGTGCTTGGAAATGTTTTAATTGCTTTTTTTAAATTGCTCATTCTTATGATTGTTTTGCAATTTAGTCTCGATAAATTTTTCCTATTTGCAGGAAAACTGAGTTTTATTTCCTGGGTCGATTTTGTGTCCCTGAAATTAGGTTATTTTTTCGTGAAATGCGAAATCAAATCGAAATTCAACAAAACTTCTACCACGGCTGTCACATTTTTCCGGGTGTCTTTCGATTGTCATTTTTTTTATAGTTCTTAATAATCACTTTTCATGAAAAGTTACTATTTTATAGAAATCGGACGTCAAATTTCAATTCAAAAATCCAAAAAATGATGTATACCAGATCTCGACGTTTCATGCATTTCTAAGACATTTGGCATCAAAACAAAATTTTTTTTATATTCCGAAAATCTCAAAATTCCCAAAGTCGATATTTTATTCAAACGAATTTTTGTCGAGTTAACACCGGATCTCTCAATGTTTCGTGAATTTTTGAAGGCAATTTTTTTCTATAGATTTGCGGTTTTTCACACGGATTTGCGAATCTTTTACGTGTTTATTTTTTAGTTTTTTCCTCCGCGTAAAAAATTACCTCAGTTTACTTTCAATCCGAATTCGAGCAGTAAATATGGAAATATGACTTTTCAATCTATATAAAAATCAACAAAATGACATTCGGTTTGTCAGTACGCTCCAAAAACTCGACAAGTAGATGCCAAAAATCAATCTCGCAGGGCTTAGCTAGCGTAGCGGACGGTTTTCGGACCAGATTGACATGTAGCCAGTTGATTGTCGTAGGTAACCAACGATTTACATGGAAGCTGGGTGTCTTGTCCGAAAGTCACATAAGATGGTAGCAATGGTAGAGAACATAATGCTATAAAAATAACTGCATGCATGCAAAACTTGAATACAAGCTTGGCGAAGAGAAGCTTGAATATCGAAATCCGTTTCGCTGGTATGCAAGTAGGCTTAATTGCATACATTTGGGCTATAGATGAAATTTAGTCGGATACAAGACAAACACGAATCACTGAGTCTGGGTTCACGTGTTTGATGTTGGTTCTTAATACACTGAGGTCTTTTTTTTACGTGGAGGATACGTACCGCGTAAAAACACCGCAAAGAAACCGCGTAACCTCGGGAATCCGCATAAAAAACCGTGGAGCGTCGGAAATCCCCGTGAAAAATGCCGCGTAACAAACGCATAAAAAAGAACCGCATTTAATATATCAACCGAAGGAGACTCGTGCAATCGCGCATTCAAAAGCGTGGCGATTGATTGAGCTGTTTGATTGAAAATATCGATCATTAGAAATTTTGGTTGCCTTGTGCCACATCAATAGCTCGAACTACCCCACGGGGCGGATGCTTGTAGTTTTCAGAGTAATTTTCGAGCAGATGGTTAAACAGTTCTTAGAATAGTTTTCTAGCAGTTGTTTGTAGTAGTTTTTTGAAGCAGTTATTTAGGCAGCTTTTGGACTAGTTTTCGAAAAGTTTTTGGAGCAGTTCTCGAGCAGTTGTTAAAACAGTTCTAGAGAAGTTTTCGAAAAGCTGTTTAAACAGTTTTAAAGTAGTTTTTGAGCAGTTTTTGAAGCAGTTCTCGAAGCTTTTAGTGTAGTTTTCGAGTAGTTATTTACACAGTTTTGAGAGTAAGTTTTCAGCTGCTTCTGGAGCAGTTTTCGAGCAGTTTTTTAAACAATTCATCGAGCACTTTTCGAGCAGCTATTTGAAAAGTTTTTGTAGCAGTTTCTCAAGCAACTGTTGAAATAGTTTCTAGAATAGATGGATCGAAATCAAGCGTCAAGATATCTGGTACGACATCCGATGATTTCGTGACGTTAGATGGATTGAAGCAGGGCGATGCGCTCTCGAATCTGTTGTTCAATATAGTGCTCGAAGGTGCCATACGAAGATCCGGCTTGCAAAAAAACGGTACCATCATCAATAAGTCGCACATGCTTCTTGGTTTTGCGGACGACATTGATATTATTGGTGTGGATCGTAGAGCTGTGGAAGAGGCTTTTGTGCCCTTCAAGAAAGAAGCTGCGAGAATAGGGTTGACGATAAACTCTACCAAGACTAAGTACATGGTGGCTGGTAGAGAAAGAGGCAGCCCAAACGGTGTAGGATCCGAGATGGAGATAGATGGGGTACAATACGAGGTTGTTGACGAGTTCATATATCTTGGAACACTAGTGACATGCGATAATGATATTAGCCGCGAGGTAAAACGGCGTGTTGCAGCTGCTAATAGGGCTTTCTACGGGCTCCGTAACCAGCTGAAGTCTCGTAGCTTGCACACACGCACCAAACTTGCTCTATACAAGTCCTTGATGCTACCTGTTGTCCTATACGGGCACGAAGCATGGTCGTTGAAGGAAACAGATGTTCGAGTTTGAGAGAAAAATCCTACGCTCAATACTCGGCGGCAAAGAAAAGAATGGAGAATGGCGCAGACACATGAACCATGAGCTGTACCAAGTATACAAAGATGCAGACATTGGAAGGCTTATAAAACACGGCAGACTACAGTGGGCTGGACATGTAGCAAGAATGCCGGAAGAGAGAATGGCCTTCGTGATGTTCAGCAGAGAACCTGGGAGAGGTCGTCGACTGCGGGGTAGACCTCGCACTCGCTGGCTGTGCGCAATCGAAGAGGACAGACAGAGCGACTGGAAAACGGCGGCTCAAGATCGAGTATCCTACAATTCGTTCGGTCATGTTCCGAAGACGGGATGTGCACCATTAAAGTAAATTAAAGTAAGTAATTGTTTTCGAGCAGTTATTTAAACAGCTTTTGGATTAGTTTTGGAGCAGTTGTTAAAACAGTTTCAGAGTAGTTTTCGAGCAGTCATTTAAAAAGGTTTTAAAATAGTTTTTGGAGCAGTTTTTTAAGCAGTTTACAGTTTTAGAGGAGTTTTGAAGCAGTTTTAAACAGTTTTTAGTGTAGTTTTCGAGCAGTTATTTGAACAGTTTTTAGAGTAGCTTTTGAGCAATTTTGTAAATCGTTCATCGAGTACTTTTCGAGCAGTTGTTGGAGCCGTTATTCAAACAGCTTTCGAGCAAGTTTTCGAGCAGTTAAAACAGTTTTGTAGTAGTTTACGAGCAGTTATTTAAACAGTTTTTAGAATAGTTTCCAAGCAGTTTTAAGAGCTGATATTTAAACAGCTTTAAGAGTAGTCTTTAGAAGTGCTTTTAGAACAGTTTTCGAGCAGTTATTGAAACAGTTGGTAGAGTAGTTTACCAGCAGTTATTTAAACATTTTTAAGTAGTTATTTTCAGGCAGTTATTTTTTAAACAGTTTACGAGCAGTTTTTAGAGTAGTTGTTCAAACAGTGTAAGAGTAATTTTCGAACAGTTATTTAAACAGTTCTTAAAGTAGTTTTCGAGCAGTTTTTTTGAGCAGTTATTTGAACATTTTTAGATTAGTTTTCGAGAAGGTATTTAATCTGTTTTAGATCAGTTTTTTAGCAGTTTTTCGAGGAGTTATTCAAACAGTTTCTAGAGTAGTTTTTGAGCAGTTTTTTTAGAAGTTTTAGAATAGTTTTTGATTAGTTTCAAGAGCTGTTATTGAACCAGCTTTTATAGTAGTTTTTAGAAGAGCTTTTGGAGCAGTTTTTGAACAGTCTTCGAGCAGTTATTCAAACAGTTTTAGATCAGTTTTTTAACAGTTTTTCGAGGAGATATTCAAACAGTTTCTAGATTAGTTTTCGAGAAGTTTTTCAAGCAGTTATATTAGCAGTTTTAGAGTAGTTCACGAACAGTTTTTTTTATCAATTTTGGAATAGTTTTCGAGTAGTTTCAAGGGCTGTTATACAAACAGCTTTTAGAGTAGTTTAGATCAGTTTTTATAGCAGTTTTACAAGCAGTTATTCAAACAGTTTTTAGAGTAGATTTTGGAGCAGTTTTCGAGCAGTTATTTAGCGTTTAGTGTGGTTTTCGAGCAGTTTTTGGAAGCAGTTGTGTAAACTGTTTCAGAGTAGTTTTTAAGTGGTTATTTGAACAGTTTTTAAAGCAATTTGTGAGCAGATATTTAAACAGTTTTAAAGTAGTTCTCAAGCAGTTATTTAAACAGTGTTTAGAGTATTTTTCAAGAAGTTTTTCAAGTAGTTGTTAAAACAGTTTTAGAGTAGTTTTCGATCAGTTTTTCGGAGCAATTTTCGAGCAGTTATTTAAACAATTTTTAGATCAGTTTCTAAATAGTTATTTGAACATTTTTTAGATTATTTTTCGAGCAGCTACTTAAACAGTTTTAGATGAGTGTTTTAGTGGGTTTTTAGCAGTTTTTCGAGGAATAATTCAAACAGTTTCTAGAGTAGTTTTCGAGCAGTTTTTCACGCAGTTGTTTAAACAGATTTAGATTAGTTTTTGAACAGTTTTCGAGCAGTTATTTAAACAGTTTTAGATCAGTTTTTTTACAGTTTTTTGAAGAGTTATCCAAACAGTTTCTAGAAGTTTTTCAAACAGTTATTTTAGCAGTTTTAGAGTAGTTCACGAACAGTTTTTTGAACAATTTTGGAATAGTTTTCGAGTAGTTTCAAGGGCTGTTATATAAACAGCTTTTTGAGTAGTTTAGATCAGTTTTTATAGCAGTTTTAGAAACAGTTTTTAGAGTAGATTTTGGAGCAGTTTTTGAGCAGTTATTTAGCGTCCAGAGTATTTTTCGAGCAGTTTTTGGAAGCAGTTGTGTAAACTGTTTTAGAGTAGCTTTCAGGTGGTTATTTGAACAGTTTTTAAAGTAATTTGTGAGCAGATATTGAAGTAGTTTTAAAGCAGTTTTTTAAACAGTGTTTAGAGTATTTTTCGAGAAGTTTTTCAAGTAGTTGTTAAAACAGTTTTTAGTGTAATTTTCGAGCAGTTATTTGAACAGTTTTTAGAGTAGTTTTTGAACAATTTTTCGAGCATTTAAAACAGTTTGAGTAGTTTTCGAGCAGTTATTTAAACAGTTTTTAGAATAGTTTTCAAGTAGTTTTAAGTGCTGGTATTTGAACAGCTTTTAGAGTAGTCTTTCGAAGAGCTTTCAAAACAGTTTTCGAGCAGTTATTGAAACAGTTTGTAAAGTAGTTTACCAGCAGTTATTTACACTTTTTTAAAGTAGTTTTCAGGCAGTTATTTTTTAAATAGTTGCACAGCAGTTTACGAGCAGTTTTCAGAGTAGTTGTTCAAACAGTGTAAGATTAATTTTCGAACAGTTCTTAAAGTAGTTTTCGAGCAGTTTCTGAGCAGTTATTTGAACATTTTTAGATTAGTTTTCGAGAAGCTATTTAATCTGTTTTAGATCAGTTTTTTAGCAGTTTTTCGAGGAGTTATTCAAACAGTTTCAAGAGTAGTTTTTGAGCAGTTTTTTTTTAGAAGTTTTAGAATAGTTTTTGATTAGTTTCAAGAGCTGTTATTGAACCAGCTTTTATAGTAGTTTTTAGAAGAGCTTTTGGAGCAGTTTTTAGAGCAACTTTTGAACAGTCTTCGAGCAGTTATTCAAACAGTTTTAGATAAGTTTTTTAACAGTTTCAGGAAGAGTTATTCAAACAGTTTCTAGATTAGTTTTCGAGAAGTTTTTCAAGCAGTTATTTTAGCAGTTTTAGAGTAGTTCACGAACAGTTTTTTTTATCAATTTTGGAATAGTTTTCGAGTAGTTTCAAGGGCTTTTATACAAACAGCTTTTAGAGTAGTTTAGATCAGTTTTTTTAGCAGTTTTACAAGCAGTTATTCAACAGTTTTTAGAGTAGATTTTGGAGCAGTTTTCGAGCAGTTATTTAGCGTTTAGAGTAGTTTTCGAGCAGTTTTTGGAAGCAGTTGTGTAAACTGTTTTAGAGTAGTTTTCAAGTGGTTATTTGAACAGTTTTTAAATCAATTTGTGAGCAGATATTTAAATTTCTCAAGCTCTTAAACACTGTTCAATGTTTAGAGTGTTTTTCAAGAAGTTTTTCAAGTAGTTGTTAAAACAGTTTTAGAGTAGTTTTCGATCAGTTTTTCGGAGCAATTTTCGAGCAGTTATTTAAACAGTTTTCAGATCAGTTTCTAAGCAGTTATTTGAACATTTTTTAGATTATTTTTCGAGCAGCTACTTAAACAGTTTTAGATCAGTTTTTTAACAGTATATTGAAGAGTTATTCAAACAGTTTCTATATGTTTTTCAAGCAGTTATTTTAGCAGTTGTTTAAACAGATTTAGATTAGTTTTTGAACAGTCTTCGAGCAGTTATTTAAACAGTTTTAGATCAGTTTTTTAACAGTTTTTTGAAGAGTTATCCAAACAGTTTCTAGAAGTTTTTCAAACAGTTATTTTAGCAGTTTTAGAGTAGTTCACGAACAGTTTTTTGAGCAATTTTGAAATAGTTTTCGAGTAGTTTCAAGGGCTGTTATATAAACAGCTTTTAGAGTAGTTTAGATCAGTTTTTATAGCAGTTTTACAAACAGTTTTTAGAGTAGATTTTGGAGCAGTTTTCGAGCAGTTATTTAGCGTTTAGTGTGGTTTTCGAGCAGGTTTTGGAAGCAGTTGTCTAAACTGTTTTAGAGTAGTTTTCAGGTGGTTATTTGAACAGTTTTTAAATCAATTTGTGAGCAGATATTTAAATTTCTCATGCTCTTAAACACTGTTTAATGTTTAGAGTATTTTTCAAGACGTTTTTCAAGTAGTTGTTAAAACAGTTTTAGAGTAGTTTTCGATTAGTTTTTCGGAGCAATTTTCGAGCAGTTATTTAAACAGTTTTTTTGATCAGTTTCTAAGTAGTTATTTGAACATTTTTTAGATTATTTTTCGAGCAGCTATTTGAACAGTTTTAGATCAGTTTTTTAAAGCAGTTTTTCGAGGAATAATTCAAACAGTTTCTAGAGTAGTTTTCGAGCAGTTTTTCAAGCAGTTGTTTAAACAGTTTCAGATAAGTTTTCGAGCAGTTGTTTTTATAGTTTTAGAATAGTTTTCGAGCAGTTTTAAGAGCTGTTATTGAAACAGCTTTTAGAGTAGTTTTTAGAAAAGCGTTTACATCAGTTTTCGAGATGTTTTTTGCAGTTTTTTGAGGAGCTATTCAAAATATTCTTGGATTAGTTTTCGAGCAGATATTTCAACAATTTTACATCCATTTTTTTTAGAAAATCTACTTTGCGACGTTTTGAGATTTCCGAAATTAAAATAAAAAGAGTTTTCTGATGCAAAATGTCTTGAAAATGATAAAAAAATTTTTTTTTCAAATGAATCGACTTTGGTTTCAAATGAAATGTAGAGATCTGGTGTAATCTCAAGGAAAAAATTTTTTTTTTATTTTTGGAAAATCGACTTTGGGAGTTTGAGATTTCCGAAATCGAAAAAAAATGCTAAAAACGAAATTTTTTTCAAATAATTCAATTTTGGGATATGGAAAATTCTGATTTTTTCGGAATCGACTTATTATATTTTTTTTAATGCAAAATGAACTACGAAGTGGCAAACAGAAGTTCATTTTTAACTGCTACGCACTGATCAATCGAAGACGAAACAAAAAAAAATTTTTTTGATAAAAATTCACATTTTCCTCAAAAAGACAAAGCGTAAAACGCTGATGATTCCGGATGCACGAAATCCAATTTCGCTCGAAAAAAAAAATGGTTTTATCCGGGACATGTTTAGACGTTTTGGGTTCATTAGATCAACGTCGCGGTGCTTCTTTTATTTTTGTTTTCTTGCCTCCACACACACACACACACCCCTCCCCGGAAAGTCGAATTTCCATTGGCGGCGGCGGCGGCGGCAGAATCACGAAATTCAACGCCGGAACTCCACCAAACTGTCTCTCTTCGGCTGTTCCGAGACCGAGTGCGACTTAAATTGGATTGAATATTCAAATTTAACGCGTCAAACTCGCACAGCTGTCGATGATGACGACGACGACGACGACGACGACGATGATAACCGATAACCGATGGCGGACGACGGAAGGACGAACGAACAAATTCCGACCGGCGGCATTCGGTTGATTTTCATACATGAATCGCATTAAAAATTAAAAGCATCTTCAAAACTTAATTTCAGTTCGCGGAATTTGCATAGACAGACATCGAATGAGAACGTGTCTTCTTCTGTTTGGAGTTACGTTTCCTAGTCAAGAAGAGGTGACGGCGGTGCTGCTTGGCTTTTTCTCATTTCGGTTTTGACGTGGAAAATGGAACGGAGCTTTTTCGCAGCAGCATCTTTAGCTGACTGCTGCGGGTTGGCGGGGGCTTGTGGGTGTGTGTGTGTGTGTGATCACGTACATGAAAACGCAGAGCTCGTCACGTCAGTCAGTGCCTGCCAGTCTCAGGACGACGAAAGGACGACTAGCATGAGATGTGTATTTGCGCTCACTCAGATTAATCGTTGCATCAGAGACTAAAGTTATGAGGATAATTTGTATGTCGGATAGAAAGAGGTTCATCTTTTGCGTTGAAATTTCACGTTTTTTTTTTCTTTCTGCGGATCGCAAATTTTTCTTTGATGCTCGACGTGAAAACGAAACTGTTCGAGAGCTCACGCGTGACTTCGGCGAATCCGTGAATGTTTTTCCCTGACGTGGCAAACTTCGACGGTTCCGGGTGTTTTGAAGAGCAGTTTCCACACGGCAGAGTTACGCCATTAGTTAGGAAGATTAATTTTAATTAGAACCATTTTTCTCGCTGTCTTATCCAGAATGATATCTCTGAGCCTGTCTGCAGAAGGAAAAAAAACCCGAACCAGCAGCCAGCGCTTTTTTCCGTCCGTCAGACGAATTGCCGCCTCCCGAGGGAAGATAAATGAAGACTTTTATCATCTCACCAATGTCGGGCTGAGTGACCCCCTTTTTTTCGTGTCATTCCATTTTATGCTTCTCCCAGGAAACACAGGAGAAAAAAATGAATCAAAATCTTCTCCGACGGAAGTTCCGAGACCAACAACCCGAAAGTGTAGCTCTGAAGTAGTCCTTTGCACCAACTCACGTCGTCACGTCACGTCACATCCTTCGGACGGGGATGCGTGGGATGAAGTGTGCGAGTTGAACGAGATGCCGACGTATGTGTTTCGCGTGGACGTGGACGTGGGCGACCGAAGCCAGGATAAATATAATCACAATTCGATTATAGGTCTGGGTTCGAACACTCTCCTAATGCAATCGGCGTCTTCGCCGCCCGGGGATGGCACTGCCAGGTGCCAGAGTAATGACCAACGGGAGGCTTTTTTTGTCCTTTTCTATCTCTCTCTCTGTCTCTGTTTCCGAACGTGGTCCATTGACTAGCTAAAAACAGGCGGAGGCGGCGGCTGTCCGATATTTGTCTGACAAGCCACCGAACAGTGCGTCTGCTGGAAACCGATTTGAGTGAGTAGATCTCCCCCTCTTTCTATCTTCCGTCTGTGTATTTCCCCGTCAATGAGATTTTGATGATGGTTAGGCCAATGGTTGAAGAGTTTCTGATGGCACGGCAGGCGTTCGAAATACGGAGCTACGATTTTCTGTTTTACGACGGCACGTGTGAAGAAGTCGGAAGGGCCGGAAGCAAAAACTGGTTACGGGAAAAGGGATTTAACGACGACAATCGACCTACAAATGAAGCCTGATCACGTTAAATTTCGCTCGCGTTTAAATCTAGACACCCCCAAAATCGTGTATCTCCGGAAATACTTCATCTACGCGTGAAATGTTTCACAGGACTGATGGACGTATGTCTGTTGATTGTGTAAAATCGATTTTTAGTGAAACTACAAGCTTTCAGATCGAAGATGACGTCCAAAGAAGAGCAAATTCGAAAAGCACTAAAATCCGGATCTTCTGGGTAAGGAAAAAAGTTTGATTTTCCTACATGCACTGTCCATAAGGTTCTTAAATCTTTCGATACACGTTTGACAACAGCCAGGAAGGCAGGGAGTTTCCCACTTTTGTGCTTTCCATCACCGGCCATGTATGAAATCGGTCAAGGTGAAAACTGTACCGAACCGTAATGATAAAACTGCTCCAAAAACTACTTGAAAAACGGTTCGAAAACTACCTTAAAAACTGTTTAAATAACTACTTGATAATTGCTCTGAAAAACTGCTAAAAAAACTACTTTAAAAAACTGTTTAAATAATTGCTCGGAAAACTGCTCTAAAACTGCTTCAAAAAACTGCTCGAAGACTGTTCCAAAAAACTACTTGAAAAACTGTTCGAAAACTACCTGAAAAATGGTTAAATAATTGCTCTAAGCCTGCTCTAAAAACTTTTCAAATAACTACTCGAAAATTGTTCCGAAAAACTGCTCAAAATCTACTCCAAAAACTGCTCGAAAACTACTTTAAAAACTGTTTAAATAATTGCTCGGAAAACTGCTCCAAAAAACTGCTCGAAGACTGTTTCAAAAAACTACTTGAAAAAATGTTCGAAAAATACTTTAAAAACTGTTTTAATGATTGCTCTAAGCCTGCTCTAAAACCTGTTTAAATAACTACTCGAAAATTACTCCGAAAAACTGCTCAAAAACTACTCCAAAAACTGCTCAAAAATTACTTCAAAAACTGTTTAAATAATTGATTGGAAAACTGCTCCAAAAAATTGCTCGAAAACTGCTCCAAAAAACTACTTGAAAAACTGCTCGAAAACTACTTCAAGAACTGTTCAAATAATTGCTCTAAAACTGTTTAAATAACTACTCAAATATTGCTCCGAAAAACCGATCGAAAACTACTCTAAAACTGTTTTAACAACTTCTTGAAAAACTTCTTCAAAAACTGCTCGAAAAATACTCTACACCGTTCACATAACTGCTTGAAAACTACCTTAAAAACTGTTTTATTATCGGTTCAAATAACTGCTCGAGAACTGCAAAAAAAACTTATTTCAAACTGTTAAAATATCTGCTAAAAAACTGCTCGAAAACTACTTTAAGAACTGTTTGAATAACTCCTCGAAAAACTACTAAAAATACTAATCTAAAACTGTTTAAATAACTGCTCGAAGACTAATCTAAAAAGTGTTCTAAATAACTGTCCTAAATTTTTTTCAGAAAATCGACTTTGGGACTTTGGAAAACTTTGAGATTTCCGAAATCGAATAAAAATACTAAAAAAGAATGTTTTTTAAATAAATCAACTTTGGGACTTGAAAAATTCTATTTTTTCGAAATCGATTTTTTTATGCCAAATGTCTTGAAAGTGGATGATCCATCGAGATCTGTGTAATCTCAAGAATAATTTTTTTTTGAAAATCGACTTTGGGATTTGGAAAATTTTGAGATTTCCGAAATCGAAAAGATTTAAAAAAAACCACTTTGGCACTTCGGGAGCGCGTAATTTCGGAAATCTACGTTGAAAAAATCCGCAAAACTAAAGAAAAAATTTTTTGGATGCCAAATGCATGAAACGACGAGATCTGGTGTAATAAAAAAATTTTTTTTTAGAATATCTACTTTGGGACATTTTGAGATTTTCGAAATTGAAAAATAATTTTTTGATGCCAAATGTCTTCAAAATGCTGAAACAGAATTTTTTTATACAAATCGACTTTGGGACTTATGAAATTTTGAATTTTTTAACCGTCAAGATCTCCTGTAATCACAAAAAAAAATTTTTTGGAAGATCGACATCAGGACTTGAAAAATTTTGAGATTTCCGAAGTTGAAAAAAAATAGGGACTTGAAAAATTTTGAGATTTTCGATCTATTTTTTTTTTGATACCACATGTCTTGAAAATGGATGATATATCAAAATCTGGTGTAATCTTAAGAAATTTTTTTTTTGGAAAATCGATTTTGGGACTTGGAAAATTTTGAGATTTTCGGAATCGAAAAACAATTTTTCGATGCTAAATGTCTTGAAAATGCTAAAAAAAAACTTTGCGATTTGGGAAATTCTGATTTTTTGAGATCGATTTGTTTTTAGTGCCAAATGTCTCCGAAATTGAATTTATTTTAGTAATCTCAAGAACATTTTTTTTTTTTCAGAAAATCTACTTTTGGACTTGGAAATTTTTGAATTTCCGAAATCAAAAAACAAAAAGCTTATGCAAAATGCCTTGAAAATACATGAAACGTCGGGATCTGGTGTAATAAAAAAAAATTCGTTTTCAGGAGCGCGTAACTTCGGAAATCTGCGTAGAAAAAACCGCAACACCAAAGAAAAAAAATTGTTTGATGCCAAAAGTTGTTTGATGCCAAGTAGAAATGCATGAAACGTCCAGATCTGTCTTAATATCAAAGAAATTTTTTTGACCAAAATCCACTTTGCGACTGGGAAAATTTTCAGATTAAGTGTCAAAGTTGACCTAAAAAAAATCGGGATAACACCAGATCTGGACGTTTCAAAACAAGAAAATCAGAAAACTGAATGAAAACCGTGTAACCTTAGAAATCAGCGTAAAAAATACCAACAAACATTGGGAATCTGTTTAAAAAAAGCCTCGTAAAAACACATAAAAAACCGCGTAAAACAGACCTCAGGGTACATCCTTGAATTAAAGCTCACAACGGACCTGTAAATTTTTGGTGTGATTTGGCAAGCTACCACTACAACGGAGTTATGCTACAGTGACGTCGAGGTAACGGAGTCCGTCCGATTGAAAAAGAATGGGCAATTTATTTAGGGGTAAGTCGTATTTTGAGCTTAGGACACATAACCGGTTACCAAAATTTCTTAAAGCTTCTCGTCTTCGACTAGCCAGTGCATAACAGTTTACTGTGTGCTGTTATGTTACCTCGCAATGCAACATAAGCAGACATTAAGTTTCTGAAGACGAAACGCAAAGAGAATTAATTGGGTAATGGTCAAACAGAAGTGGAAGAAGAGTGGAATGCTGACTCGGGATGCGACTGAGATGAAGGTATTGGTAAAAAATTTCGAAATTTAATCAAAATCAAATCGGAATCAAACATTGCTTTTTTTTCAAACATGGTTTCAAGATAATTTTACATCTGCGTTATCACATACCAACGCAGTTGATGTCTCAAGAACCCTTGGAAAAAGTTATACCAGGATGAGTGGGTATAAAAATAACTCGATTCGCTTCGCAATCCGTGCAGTATTGCTTCCGTATTTGTTGGGAGTGGAATGTTTCTTTAGTATATAACTTGCATCAGGTGGCGTATAATAAACATTTTAGAATGTGAAAGGACAAAACTCCAGAAAGCCATACATTTCGAATCAGGTGTGTGTGATTAGAGAATTGTAGCATTTTAATGTCAATCTGAGTAGTTGCATTTTTAATGTCCTATCGCTGGTCTTGTCTTGTGTGCAGAACGCTGTAAATTCATATCTAATTCAAGTTTCGATCTTCAAAACTCACGGATGAATGAACAATCGGGCAGACATGCAAAGAGACTGAATATTCCTTCTAGAAGTCCCACAAAACTATTTACCAATTTATTTATATTGTAGGAGCCGTTGACTGAGGTTTATCACAGCCGAACCGGTCACAGCTCTGTCCCCCGGGCTCAGCTCAAGTGGCGAACATAGCGATGACCACCGAGCAGAAGCAATTTTGATCCAGTTGGTTGCATCACCAGGAGCAACGAGGCACACAATGTCGTCCCTTTTGCGGGTCCTGTTTCTTATTTCATCATTCCAGAAATAAAATCTCCCATACGGCTTCGAACCCAACTCAACCCATCATCAGGAACGGAACTCATCCCACCTCGGGTGTGCGTGTCTCCGAGTTATGTGTTACGTGTATGTGGGTGGGACACTTTCGCAAAAGGACCAAATACCCCCCACCCCGTCTCGTCCCACGAGAACGACCCACTTTTATGATTGTTTGATCTACAGGGAACAGAATAAAACTAGCATCCATCGAGAAAGGTCCAAGGACGCTTCGTTCGGCGAAATGAAATGAAAATAGGAGGAATAGGATTTTTCAAGGCCCAAAAAAAAACAGGCCTCGAATCCGAGCTGCCTTGAATGCGATTAACTATTTATCAACTCGGTCGTCGCAAATACACAAACACAATACGCACATTTCGTCGGACCAAGTTTTCCCCGGTCGTCCTCAGCCCTTTAATTAAATTTAATCACAAAAATGCTGTACTCTAACCCACTTTAAACGACAGAACGGAAAACGATGGCTTGTCGAACGAACGAAATGCTAGAAGAAGAATGGTGAAGGCAGGGGCAGAGGAAGTTACAATGGAAACAGCGTGACACAACCTTTACCACCCTTCCTGCCCTGTTGGAGCTTGTTTGGTACCTGTTTGGTAACACGTTTCGAAGTGGGTATTATTTTGTTGTGTATGGAAACGTATTGAGGAGTTTTGATTCTGGCACCGGCACACACACACACGAACTCGGTGACAGTAGGAATGGGAACAGATGGCAGTCGAGTAGAGGGTTGAAATAGCTAATAATTTTAATTATGTTTATCAACTCGTTTTTGCCGCCACACTAACTGAGGATAAGTTTCACATCTAAGCTTGGGGTTACTCCCAAATGTTTGTGTCTGGTAATTGTCGGAACGAGTTTGGCTGAACGGTGGAACAGAAGACGGAAATGGAAGGTTTTAACTTAGATCGATGTTTTTTCGCGTTGAAGGTTATTTTCCGTTGAACCTGAACTACGCTTCGAGGTTGTTCGGTAACTGTGCATATGTTGAAGAAAAAGACCTTCCGTTTGTGCAGAGTTTGCCTACAGTTTCTGTTTGAAGTATGACTTTATCTGCTGCACCAACGCAGCCATGACTACAAAAAAACCGTTTGCATTCGCTTGAAAAAAGTTCAATCTAAATATTTAAAATCTCGTCAATTTGTCCAAACAGCACGAACACATAAGTATAAGACATGTTCGGAAAATAAGCGCCGTTCGTTTAGATTTCAAAACGGAAGAATCGACACACATTGAGATTTGGGCATATCTATGCGTACGACAAAAATCATTTGCCTATCTGCGCGTACAGTAGAAAAAGCTGTGAAGTTCGTACCATGAGGAGATAATTGTGTGGGAAATAGAATAATATTATCACCAGTTTCCTAGTTCTAAAATACTAATATGTATCAGATTTCATGTAGATTCTTTGATTGGGGTTTTTTTTTACAAATTGGAATTGCCAGCCGAAGAGTTTTAAAATATTTCATTACATTAAATTGCCAAAATTATGTTTTAAATCAATGAAAAAATTATTTTGTCGATTACGTCACTTATACGATTATATCTGCGAAACATGAAATGTTAAAAAATTCGAAATCGACCCACAGCCCAATTTTAATCTCGAACCGGCCTAACATTGTTGATATCGGTTATTCCATACCCGAGAAAATTGAGCGTTAACGACTTTTGACGTTTACATCACCTATGCCATTATATAACCGAAACCATAAGTGACAGTAATTTAAACTTGAAACCTGTTTAATAACCCAATAATCGCTTCAAAACTTAAGTTTGTTGAAATCCGCTCATCCATCTCTGCCAAAATTGAGCGGTAATAAATAACGTGTATTTGGTCGGTTACCTCATTTATACCATTGTAAATATCCAGAATCAAACGTGACAGCTATTTGACCTGCAAACCTGATCAATGGCTCAATAGTAGCTTGAAAAACGAGCCTAAGTTTGTTAGCATCGGTTCAGTCATCTCTGAGAAAATTGATCGGAAAAAGCAACACGTATTATACTATTATTCAGTTGATTTTATTCATTTGGCTTATTCTGCTTATTCCGTTCATTTTGTTAATACAATTTTTCCTTTTGTAATGTTTATTTTTATTTTTCTGCTTAATTTATTTATTAGTTTTTATTATGTTTAGTTTTCTTATTTTTATTCTTATTAATCTTAGTAATATTATAATTTTTATTTTTATTTTTCTTGTTTTGTATCTTTTCTTCCTATGTAAGTTTTCTTGATTTCTTATCAGGATTATTCTGCTCTTTTCTTTAGCGGTAATACATAACTAAATAATAATTTCGTTATTGTTTACTTTTTCTGTTTTTTTTTGTTTCAATGTTTATTTTTTTTTAATTTTCTCAAATTGTTTTATTTGAATATGTTTTAAATTTTTCTTAAAGTTGTGAAAAATAATTTTTTTGAAACAATGTTGTTGACTCAAATATTGTTCTAAGTTTTATTTTCTTTCCATTTTTTATTACTTCGGAAGAAATTTAGCCACATTTTTAGTCGATATTTTCACTTCCTAAATTTTTCCGTCAGAAATTTGGGGTTCGAAATCTTTAAGTTCGGGAATTCGCGTCAGAGATTAAGATACGGTAGAATTTTCGTATTCGAAATTTTTAAATCAGAAATGTTACGTCCGAAATTTTACGTCAAAATGACGTGGAAGCTTCATGAATTATTCGTAAGAAAGTTTACGTAACAAATATTATGGCAGAAATTTTTACATCAGAAATTTAGCATCAGATATTTCTACGTCCTAAACTTTCACGCGAGAAATTTTAATTTCGAAATCTTGAAGTCCGAAAATTTGCGTCAGGAATTTTCGTATCCGCAATCTTTAAATCAGAAATGTACGTTCGAGATTCACAGAAACTCAATGTTTCTACGTTCTAAACTTTTTCAGAAATTCAGGGTTCGAAATCTTCAGGTCTGAAAATTTGTGTCAACGGTTTTTACAACAGAATTTTCGTATCCAAAATTTTTACTAGCAGTATTTCAAGCAAATGCTTTTTAATGAATTGTTCTAAATTATTTCATTTAAATATGTTTTTGATTTTTTCTGGAAAATATTTCTTTTTTTATATATACAGGGTGATTTTTTAAGAGCTTGAGAACTTTTTTAAACAATAAAACGCATAAAATTTGCAAAATCTCATCGGTTCTTTATTTTAAACGTTAGATTGGTACATGACATTTACTTTTTGAAGATAATTTCATTTAAATGTTGACCGCGGCTGCGTCTTAGGTGGTCCATTCGGAAAATCCGCTTTTTTATCGACAAATTTTGTTCAGCGATGAGGCTCATTTCTGGTTGAATGGCTACGTAAATAAGCAAAATTGCCGCATTTGGAGTGAAGAGCAACCAGAAGCCGTTCAAGAACTGCCCATGCATCCCGAAAAATGCACTGTTTGGTGTGGTTTGTACGCTGGTGGAATCATTGGACCGTATTTTTTCAAAGATGCTGTTGGACGCAACGTTACAGTGAATGGCGATCGCTATCGTTCGATGCTAACAAACTTTTTGTTGCCAAAAATGGAAGAACTGAACTTGGTTGACATGTGGTTTCAACAAGATGGCGCTACATGCCACACAGCTCGCGATTCTATGGCCATTTTGAGGGAAAACTTCGGAGAACAATTCATCTCAAGAAATGGACCGGTAAGTTGGCCACCAAGATCATGCGATTTGACGCCTTTAGACTATTTTTTGTGGGGCTACGTCAAGTCTAAAGTCTACAGAAATAAGCCAGTAACTATTCCAGCTTTGGAAGACAACATTTCCGAAGAAATTCGGGCTATTCCGGCCGAAATGCTCGAAAAAGTTGCCCAAAATTGGACTTTCCGAATGGACCACCTAAGACGCAGCCGCGGTCAACATTTAAATGAAATTATCTTCAAAAAGTAAATGTCATGTACCAATCTAACGTTTAAAATAAAGAACCGATGAGATTTTGCAAATTTTATGCGTTTTATTGTTTAAAAAAGTTCTCAAGCTCTTAAAAAATCACCCTATATTTTAAAATTTCCTTCCAGTTTTTATTATTTCGGAAAAAATTTTTACTCCAAAACAAATTTTTGTGTCAAATTGTTCGTCAAAAATAAAAGCTGACGTGAAAGTTTCAAGAATTTTTGTTAAAAATGCTCCGTCGACATATTTACGTAATACATTTTACTTCATTTTACTTATTTTACATTTTACTTAATTTTTATGTCATAAATTTTTCCGGTAGAAATTTTACATCAGAAGTTTTATGTTAGAAAATTTTACGTTAGAAATTGATCGATTTTACGCGGAAATTTTTCATCCGAACTTTTATGTTAGAAAATTTTGCTGAAGAAATTAATCGTCAGATATTTTTACGTCCTCAACTTCTACGTCAGAAATTTAGGGTTCGAAATCTTCTAGTCTAGCAGTATGCGTCAGGGAGTTTTACGTCAGAATTTTCGTATCCGAAATACTTTAATCAAAAGTGTTACGTCCGAATCTTTTAAGTCTTTTGCGACAGAAAATTTCATGTCAGAAATAAACAAAAAAAAAGAAGCATTTCATGAGAAATGCTACCTCAGAAATTTTTACGTAAGAAATTTTACATAAGAAATTTTGTCGGAAATTTTTTCGTCAGAAATTTTACGTCAGAAGTTTTATGTCAGATATTTTTACGTCCTAAACCTTTACGTCAGAAATTAAGGGTTCAAAATCTTTATGCCTGAAAATTTGTGTCAGGGAATCGTACGTCAAAATGTTCGTATTCGAAATCTAAATCAGAAATGTCACGTCCGAATTTTGTACATCTCAATTTTACGCCAGAAATTTAACGGTAAAATGCTGTGGAAGCTGGTTTAATTTTACGAAAGAAATGCTACGTTAGACATTTTTTCATAAGCAAATTTTACGTCGGAAATTTAACGTCGAATATTTTAACGTCCTAAACCTTTACTTCAAAAATTATACATTGTCAAAAATTTTACATTGAAATAAATATTGATGTAAAAGCTTCATGAATTTTACGCAAAAAATAATAACGTAAGAAACTTTACCTCAGAAATTTAATGTCGGAATTTTTTACGTCAGAAATTTTACTTCAGATATTTTTACGTCCTAAACTTTTACGTCAGAAATTAAGAGTTCGAAATCTTTATGCCTGAAAATTTGGAATTTTTTACGTCAGAAATTTTACGTCAGATATTTTTACGTCCTAAACTTTTACGTCAGAAATTTAAGGTTCGAAATGTTTAAGTCTAAAAATTTGCGTCGAGGATTTTTACGCCAGAATTTTTGTGTTCGAAATTTTCAAACCAGAAATGTTTCGTCCGAAATTTTGACGTCAGTGATTTTATGTGAGAAATTTTGCGGCAAACGATTTCTTGTCGGAAATAGAAAATGACGTAGAATCTTCATGACTTAGTAAGAAATTTTACTCCAGAAATCTTTACGTTAGAAATTTTTACGTCAGAAATTTTATGTCAGAAATATTTTCGTCAGAAATTTTACGTCAGATGTTTAATGTCAGATATTTTTACGTCCTAAACCTTTACGCCAGAAATTAAGGGTTCGAAATCTTTAAGCCTGAAAATTTGTGTCAGTTTCTTCATACGTCACAATATTCGTATTCGAAATCCTTAAATCAGAAATGTTACGTGCGATAGTTTTACACCTCAATTTTACGCCAGAAATTCAACGGTAAAAAAATTCACATCGGAAGTATAAAAAATGCCGTGAAAGCTGGTTTAATTTTAAGAAAGAATGCTACGTTAGACAATTTTTGATAAGCAAATTTAACGTCAAATATTTTCACGTCCTAAACCCTTACGTCAAAAATTAAGGGCCCGAAATTGGTTGGTCAGAAAATTTGAATCAGAGTTTAGTACGTCAAAATTTTCGTATCCGAATTTGTTAAATCAGAAATGTTACGTCCGAGATTTTAGTTATTTAATGTCAAAAATTTCACGTCAAAAATTTTATATTGATGTGAAAGCTTCATGAACTTTACGCAAGAAATTTTAATTAAGAATTTAATGTCAGAATTTTTTACGTCAGATATTTTATACGTCCTAAACTTGAAACAACCGTTCACCAGCGCTCAACGAGAGAAAAAGATTAGAAAACAGTCTGTTGAAACGGCTAGCAGAAATGAAAACTTGCGAAAAAAGTGTCGCATAGACTGGACTCGAACCCGCAACTTTTCGTATCCGGGGAAGTCGTTCTGCCAATTAAACTAAGCCTAGCAAATATTCAATTTTCAGTAACTTTCAGGACATCGTGGAACCGAAGGTAGGCATCGTAGTTTTGGAAATAATTTTAGAATCGATTTTGTGAAGTAGCTTTAAGGTACAAATCAAAAATTAACCAGGAGAATGAGTCATTTGAGCTAATTTATTCTGATTCCATGCCTCAAAACAATCGAGTTTGAAAAGGGGTTTGAACAGAATTGCGGAACCGAATGTTACCATCTTGTGTTTTTAAATCACATCTAATATGGAATTTACGACATACTTACTCGTCAAAATCATTGCAAAACTATTGATATTTTGGGATTTTCGGGTAGCTACTAAATTGGATTTTAGAAATATTGAATTGAAGTACACTGATAAATCGGAAGTCATCTTAAAAAGTAAAGCCTTAGTGTTACATTCCGCCGGGAGGATTTTTGTTCCAACAGACCTCGCATTAGATTTTCAGTGTGTAAGAAACCGGTGGCTCGTAAGTTTTATCCCCTGAACCACTTACAATTCTCAAACTCTAATCCATTCCAATGCATCAACACTCTCCCTGTCCGAATCGCTATGAAACAACTATCCCGGATTGAATTTCAAATCCATCCATCCACTACCAACATCGCTATCGCTGAAATCGTTTTTCAAATATTTTCAACGCTCGTTTACCTCGCTCAATAGCGGTTCGATTGCGTTCTGAAGTTTAACAATGGGAAAAGGGGAAAAATCACTGGATGATCCTTAGAGCACAGGTAGAGAGAGAGAGAGAAAGAGAGAGACACTGGAGCTGGAGCAATGGATTGCAGCCCGACAACAAACAAGCGATGAATATTCAATAACTGGAAATTTTTCCTGAAGAAGAAAAAAAAATGCCATTGCGAGACCGAATCGCGCGAACAAAAAGAAAAAAAAAAACGAGACCATTTTTTTTCGTTACGGTCGACCCACCGATTGGGGAAGGAAGGAAAAAGGTGAAAAACAGCGAGCGAAAAGAAAACTTTATTTTTCCGTTGCATCTGTTTTCCCGTTTCGTTTTGCTGGTGGCTGGAAAAAACTGATGTAAGAAAGAGGAAGCGAAGAAAACTTCCTGAAGTGTGGAGAACATTCGCCTTTGTTCGACGAATTTCGGGGCAAAATTGAAAGAAAGCGCACAGGAAATTGTTCGCTTCGCGTTGTTGATCGTATCCTTTTTCCGTCATGTGGGTGTGTGTGTGTTTGTGTGTCTGTCGTGGGTTGATTTGAAGGTTGTAACAAAAATCCCCATAAAAAAGGCGGGCACGAAAAATTTTATTTCCGCCGAACACAGTTCAATGAAATTAACGAACTTTTGCAGCAGCGATGCTGATTGCGACCGTTTGAATGGGGATTCGATTTTTTATATTTTCGACTTCACAGAAGAGGAAGAGAGAGCGGCGATCCTCTTCAGGATACTTCTACTCCACGTCGCCTCGATTGAGTCGTCTTACCGCGGTCGGTCGGTAGGTCGTCTTCAAAGAATTTGAAATTTCAATTTAGCCGAATGACGACCGCCGGCCGGCCGTCGATCACCAAGGAATAAAGTGTGTTCGAACGCACCGGAATTTGATACCGAAATGATTGAATTTTGAAGAGCTGTGCTACGAAAAACTGAAATTAATAGGATTTTTGTTGGGACACCTGGGATTGACTGACAGCCGGCGTCAACGTATAGGCCCTGGATCGATATCGTACGAATCAATTGCATGTTGAACGCGAGTTGTGCTGAATGAGGAGGAGGAGGAGGACGAGGGAAAAGTGACGATGTTTCGATAGGCAAACCGCAGAACGCTACGGCACTCCCGTAGCAGCCGGTGGTGTTGAGTGCCAATTAGTAATCTTGCACAAGTAGGCACTACTGCTGTTGTTGTTGCTGGTGATGGTGTTGGTGGATTAGGAGTGGCCAATTCTGTTAGTTAATTGGAAGCGTTGATTGAGGTTTTTTTTTCTGAAGCAGATTGATTTTTCGATGGTAACACTTTGATTAATACGAATATTTAAAGTAGAACGAGCTGAAGAAACTTAGCTTTCAAACGGAGAGGATCCTGTCTAATAATAGACGTTTTCACTATGAGCTTTACTGAAATGCTTAAAAAAGCGATTGCTGTCATTCGCTACGCAACCATGACGCTCCATTTTGGTCTGATTTGGCATCTTGTCACCACAGCAAAGATGTTTTGGAATGAAGACCATGCTGTTCCGAAAAAGGCGAGTCCACCTAACTGGCCGAATTCGGAACCTACCCAACGCTAGCGGGCTCTCGTGAGAGATAACTCTTTCAATATAAACAAAAAGCTACAACTGCAGAAAAAATTTGAAAATCTGGAATTAATTATAATCATATGGGTTTCGATTGGTTTTCAAGCTTATTTAGAGTAGGCGTTTCGTTAACTTCAGATGCGATTAGCGAAGTACTCAACAAAATAAGAAAAATTTTGCAACAAATTCAAAATTACCGTAACTAATTTGCAACTAATAAGCAACAAATTATTCACTGGATGTTGAGTTGTTTTCAAGCTTATTTGAGAGGGCTGCTTCGTTACCCTCTTATAAACATTGCGGAGTACACGAAAAAATAAAATAAAATTGAGCAACTAATTCAAAACCACCGTAACTAATAAGTAACTAATAAGCAACAAATTATACACTGGGTTCTCGATTCGTTATCAAGCTAGTTGGAGGAGTGCTTCATTAGGTTCATATGAACTTAGCGAAGTACTGAAAAAAATTAGCAACAAATTCAAATATACCGTAACAATTTTGCAACTTATTAGCAACAAACTATCCGCTGGTTTTCAATTTGTTTTTTAGCTTTTTAGGAGGGATACTTCGTTAACTTCGTATGAACTTTGCGAAGTACACGAAAAAATGAAATAAAATTAAGCAACAAATTCAAAATTACCGTAACTAATTAGCAAATTATTAGTAACAAATTACCCACTAAGTTCTCGATTCGTTTTCAAGTTACTTGAGCAGGGTGCTTCATTAACTTCATATGAACTTAGTGAAGCACTAAAAAAATTGAGCAACAAATTCAAAATCACCGTAACTTATTTGCAACTTATTAGCAACAAACTGTCTACTGGGTTTCAATTTGTTTTCAATCTTTCGTTAACTTTCGATAACTTCATATGAGCTTAGCAAAATACTAAAAAAAAATGAACAACAAATTCTAAATTCCGTAACTAATTTGCAACTAATTAGCAACAAACTATCCGCTGGGTTTTGATTTATTTCGAAGCTTATTTAGGCGGGGTGCTTCTATAACTTCATATGAATATAGCGAAATACTACAAAAAATTGAGATTCAAACCCACCGTAACTAATTCGCAACTAATTAGCAACAAATTATGCACCTTCTTTCGTTATCATCAGCGAGAGGTGCCTCGCTAATTTCATGTTCATGAATTTTCGTCGTTATGCGGTTTTTTATGCACAAAGTTTTGTGGTTTTCTATGCGTTTTTTTCAAAATCATACGATTTTTTTATGCAAATTGTCGAGGTTACGTGCTTTTTAGTGCCAAATGTTCAAGGTTATGCGGTTTTTATACTTATTTTGCGATTTTATTCGAATTTTTGAAGTTTTGCGGTTTTATTTTAAGCGAACTTTTGAAGTTATGCGGGGTTTTTATGCATACTTTAAAAGTTATGCGGTTTTATTTTATACTAATGTTTCGCGTTTTTTTTATTCAAACCCGTTTTTATGCAAATTTATAAAAGTATTCGGTTTTTTATGCGAGTTTCTCGAAAAATTCTTTTGCTTTTTTCATGAAAACATTCAAATTTATGCGGTTTTTTCAATGCAAATTTTCAAAGCTGTGCGGGTTTTTCATACGAATTTTCAAAACTACAGTTTTTTGAAAGCGATATTCAGAAGTACGGTTTTTATGTTAATTTTCAAAGTTATGCGGTTTGTTTTAATGCTAATTTTTGAAGTTTTGCGATTTTTTATAATAATTTCCAAAAGTAAAGTTTTCATGCAAATTTTAAAAGCTTTGTGGCTTTATTTAATGCTAAATTTTATGCAAATTTACAAAGTTATGCGGGTTTTTCATGCGAATTTTCAAAATTTTGCAGGTTTTTTAGCGAATTTCCGGTTCTTCATTTCGAATTTTCGAAGTAATGCGGTTTTTAAGCGAATAGTATAAATTATGAATGGTTTTACGAATTTTCGAAACTATGCGATTTTTCAAAATTAAGCGATTTTTTTAATGCGAATTCACGAAACCACGCGGTTTTTTTTATATGAATTTTTAAAGTTTTTCGGTTTTTTCCCAAACTTTTAAAGTTATGCGGGTTTTTATATGAATTTTCAAAATTGTGCAGTTGTGCGAATTTTCAAAGTTATGCGGTTTTTTATGCGAATTTTTGAGCTTTTGCGGTTATATTTTATGCGAATTTTCGAAGTTATGCGATTTTATGTTATGCTAATTTCCAATGTTTTACGATTTTGTGTGCAAACTTTCGAAGTAAAGTTTTCAAAATCCGTTTTTATGCGAATTTTCTTAATTATGCGGTTAAAAAGTTTTTCGGTTTCTTCATGGAAACGTTCAAAGTTATGCAGGTTTTTATTGCAAATTTTTAAAATTATGTGCTTTTTATGCGATTTTTCAAAGTTTTTTGATTTTTTATTCAAACTTTCTAAGTTGCGCGGATTTTTTAACGTAAATTTCACAAATTATGCGAAGTTTCAAAATTATGCGGTTTTTGATGCGAATTTTCAAAGCTTTGCGATGTTATTTTATGCAAATTTTTGAAGTTTTGAGGTTTTATTTTATATCAACTTTCAAGGATTTAAATGCGGATTTCCGAAGTTACGTGGTTTTTAAATCGATTTTTTTTAAGTTTTTCGATATTCATGCAATTTTTCAAGGTTTTGTGGTTTTTATGGTAACTTTCAAAGCTATGTGGGTTTTTATACGTATTTTCAAAATTGTGCAGTTATTTTAAAAGCCCGTTTTTACGCGAATTTTCTAAATTATGCGGTTTGTTTTATGGGAGATTAAAAAGTTTTTCGGTTTCTTCATCCAAACTCTCAAAGTAATGCAGGGTTTTAATGTAAATTTTTGAAGTTATGCGCTTTTTTATGCGAATTTTTTTTATGAAAGTTGGGCGGGTTTTTAACGTAAATTTCACAAATTATGCGAAGTTTCAAAATTATGCGGTTTTTGATGCGAATTTTCAAAGCTTTGCGGTGTTATTTGATGCAAATTTTCTATGCTTTGCGGACTTTTTTAATGCAAGTTTTCAAAGTTTTGCGGTCTCATTTACGCGAATTTTGGAAGATATCCTGTTTTTTTCAACAAACTTTCAAAGTTATGGGGTTTTTTATGCGAATTTTCAAAATTCTGTTGTTTTTTTTTCGAATTTTCGAAGATAACCTGTTTTTTGCAAACTTTCAAAGTAATGGATTTTTTTTTAGCGAATTTTCAAAATTATACTGTTTTTTATGCGAATTTACAAAGTTTTTAGATATTTTTATGAAAATTTTCAAAGTTATGCGGGTTTTTAGGCGAATTTTATAAATTATGCAGTTATTTTTATGCGAATTTTCGAAGTTACACGGTTTTACGAATTCTCAAAATTTTGTGATTTTTTTGCTTAATTTGCTGTTTTATTTGATGCAAATTTTCGAAACTGTGCGGTTTTATATGCGAACTTTTGAAGTTATGCGGTTTTATTCTAGTCTAATTTAAAAGTTTGGCGGGTTTTTTAGAAACTTTTCAAAAGTATGCGGCTTTTTATTCGAATTTGCGACTTTATTATGCAAACTTTGAAAGATATACGGGTTTTATTTATGCGAATTTTCAAAATAATGTGTTTTTTTAATCGATTTTACCAAGTTGTGCGGTTTTTTTACCAAACTTTCAAAGTTATGCGGGTTTTTATTCGATTTTTTTTTTCAAATTATGCAGTTTTTTAGCGAATTTCCGATGTTATGCGTTTTTTAATGCAAATTCTTTCCGCACGATTTTCCCGGCTCTCGGCTTAACCGGTTTTCACAAAGCACGTGTACGTTTGAAAGCTAATCATAGGATGCAGAAGACCAAATGGCTGTCACCTTTGGTTTCAGAGATGGACCACTTGGTGCAACCGCCAAAACGCACTTTTTCTTCCCTCCGTTACATTTGCTCAAAGATGCCTGATTCGATTTCAACAATCCTAGCCTCATTTGAAAGCTACTATTGGATCATCGATCAAGCTAGAACATCAAATTGCGGTCACTTCTGTTTCCGGAGATATAATGGCATAAGTGACGTAAACGACAAAGCGTCCTTTTTACCAATTTCAACAAGCTTAGGCTCGTTTGAAAGCTACTATTTGTTCATTGAACAGTTTCGAAGTTCAAATGGCTGTCACTTACGGTTCCGGTGATGTAATGGTAAAAGTGACGTAAACGTCAAAAATCCTTGCCGCCTAATTTTCTAGGATATAGATAAACCAAATTCAATCATTTTAATCTCGTTCGAGACTTATATTGAGTTGTGGATCGAGTTCGAAGGTTAACACATCAAGTTTCGCATATTTTATTGAAAAACGCAAAATTTCTATTTTTAATAAATTTCTTTATTATCGCCTTCAAAGTACTGTCCTCCTGCGGCAATACATGCATGCCAACGCTTGATCCAATTTTCCATACAAGTTTTATAAACCGCCGAAGGTATGGCCCTTTAGTTCACGCAGCGAATTCCCTTTTATGGTCTCTATGGTCTCAAAACGCGTTCCCCGCAATGGTAATTTGAGTCTGGGGAAGAGGAAAAAGTCACACGGGGCCATATCTGGATAGTACGGTGCTTGGTTGAGTTTTTGGCCAAAAACTGCGACACAACCAACATCAACACGACGCTGTTTTTGAATGAAATTCAGCTTTTTTTTGGCACCAGCCGATAAGCGACGCTTTTCAAACCCAAAATATCAGATAAAATGTGTTCGGCTGTTGTTGGGCGGCCAGTGATCTCATCATGATCCAAGCTTGTACGACCACTCTTGAAGCGTTTATACCACTCGTATGCCTGTGTTTTTCCTAGAAACGATTCACTAAACGCCTTTTCTAACATTTTCAACGTTTCGGAACACTTAAATCCATTTGCAACACAAAATTTGATGCACGCACGTTGTTCTAAATTTTCATCCATTATAAAAATCGCCACACGAAAATTTTTCTACTTCTTTGTATAGACGCCAAACAAAAACTAGTCGTACGATATGCGTCAAAATTTGACAGAATGTGTATGAAAGTGTTGCCAACGTTGAGAGAATAAAAGTTTACCGATTGGTCAAACGCAGGAATTTTTAAATGAAAATTTCGGTTCTTTTTTAATCATAAAAGTGACGTAACCGACAAATCAGTCTTTTTTTTCTCTATCCGCACAATTATTTCAGAAAGTGACCTATGCTCAAGTTCAAACGTATTACTCCGCATCTTGTTTCGGTTCGAAAATATGTTGATTGTGTTGGTACAACTGATTGAATTTCCGGTAAGGAATTCGGTTCGTTTTTCCGGGTACGAATTTTTCTCTGTCCTGAAAGAAATTCATGCATATATTAGACATAATAAATCAACTCTTTAATCAGATTCTACTCCTGGTACGAACGAGTTGGAAGAGTTTGAGAGCTAATCTGATTAGCATTTCTTCCAGTATACTAAGTAATAATTTCTGTTTATCCTTTTCTCATTTTAGGTAAGTAAACTGATGCTGCAAAAGCGACGAAAGTGATTCGTAAGTAATTTCTCTATCTAAAACTCGAATGAATACCAAAACGGTTCTCTGCTTCCAACACGTAACCCCTTCTCCCGCCACCGCCATCCTGTTATTCACGGTCCTCTTGCTGCAAGGGGGGGAGGGGGCTGGCTTCACAGTAGATTTCCCATGCAAGCTGGCTGGATCAAGCAAAGAAACCGAATGATACCCATGTAGAAGAGATAAATTTAGTTTAATATAAACACAATAAAAGAGGATACAAATTTACATAACAAACACCACCCGCCCTGTACCGTTTTCCCTGCTCAATCCATCCACCATTTGAGGGGTCTCGTTTCGTATGCCATTATCATGTTCCGGCATAAATTATCCTCGAAATGGGCTTCAACCGACCATGGCTGGGTGCTTCGTCCTCGTCTCATCATGACATCGATCCTTGTGCCCGCAAGGATGCTTCTGGAACTGTGAGCTGCGTTTATGAGAAAACACGTTTTTTACCCCTCTCTATAGTCCCCAAAAACCATGGGGTTTGTGGCGGGGGTGGGCGGCCGCATATGCTGCTCTCGATTCGAAGCAGCTAGGTGACGTTTGCTTAGGACACTTAGGAAATCGCCGTGTTTCGCAGTTTAATGAACGATGGCGATTTCAGAGTTTTTAAAATCAAATCCATTATCCTTTCTACTGGTATTTACTTCCGAGATGTCATCGGTATATTTTCCCAAGTAGTTCGAGGATCCCCAAATATTAAAAAAAAACCGGATTTGCTCACCATTTAAACCATTTCAAAACGGCATGTCACCGGATCCGTTCGATTTGAGCCAGGAATAAAGAGTTCCATCCCTACATGCGTCCCGCAGTTCCATAGTAGTGGGCGCACAAATACTTCGGGGCCGGGGCTTCCTGACGACGACTGTCTTGTTTAAATATTTGTAGTTTTCCGTGGCCCAATCGCTGCCGCCGGCTCCGCACCCCTTCACAATCGACTCATGGCAACTTATGAAGAGACTACTATCCAGTCGTACATCGTGGTATACAATGAGCAAAAAGAGAGAAAAAAAGAAAACGAGTAGTGCCTAAACGTTCGTATTGGTTTGGCTTTGTGTTTGGTTTTTCTTTCAGCTTCTTCGTCCTCGGGCCTAGGGTCTAGGACTGGAACAGGCAAAGCGATAAGAAACTTTGAATGTGTGAGAGAATGAGCCGGTCGCTTTCGAAAGAAATAAGTCATAGCTCGACGCTGGAAAGGGTGTGCTGTTGCATGAGGATCAGGAGGAGGAAGAGGTGGTGGTGATACTTGGCGACGGTCTCCAAAGGCTCTTATCAGATCTTAGTGAAGTTATTTTTGAGTTGAAGTATTTCTATGGCTTCCTATGATAGCAGCTACTCTCATATCGCATAAAATTATTCTGTCAGGCAAGAAGCCTGACTGCTTGTAGTTTGTTTAATACGGATTGCAAATTTTGCTGCACCGTCCATGGTTATGAGCTTCGAAAACTATTATAAGCTTTTATGTGACATTTAAAAACTCCGGCAGATCGTTTTCCTAATCACATGACGTTGTCTTTCCTGTTTTTCACAGAAGAAAACTAATAGCGATTTTCGTACCATTCACAGGTTTTTGTTGAAACATATTCCATAAAAAAACATGTGGAATAGGAAAAGTTCGACTGCTAAGAGCGATATTAGCACTATCTGAAAAAAAAAACAAAACTTAATCATCATTGCTGCAGTTCGCTTTCGTGTCTCGTTCGATATAGTCGTGAAACGCTTTCAGTCAAGACGACAAAAGTAAACAACTGTTTATTTCGAACGGGATAGAGCAAACCCAAATGAAATCGAAAGTCGATTTAGTTCTGTATTTATCGATTTGGCTTAAATTTTGCATAAGTATTTTTCATGACCAAAAACGGCTATTTGCATCAGTTCATTTTGTCATGTTTATTCTAGCTTTACTTTTAAGAAGGGCCTCCACGAAAACTTAAAAAAGGCAGGTGGGTAATGTGGGAGACATAACTGGATGTCGTGAATATGAAAACAACTGACATATTCCTTAACACTTCCGAATATCAATTAGTTGATCAATTGTATGAATTATGCAAGCATTCCCCTTTCTCACATTTTTCGCTAAAACAAAGAAGGCTTCACTTGATCGCGATTACTGTGAATTTTACACAGCGAAAAGTACACAAATCTAATCAAACTATTCTAGATTTGCACTAAACTGAGGATATTTACCTTCGATTTGCGAGCAAGAAATCCTAATAGTTCTTTAGAAAACTTTTAGAGCCATTAGAACGGCTGATTTTGTGTAATGCTCTCCACCGTTGTTTTTTCACTAATGCAAACGACTGGTAGCTGCGACGTAATCGCTCTTGTCGGAAGCGAAACTAGCCTTGCAAACGACACACAATACATCTGCTCGCAGTGGCGATAGAATCCAAACTGATCCAATTTTTGTTAGGAGGTTTCTTTTTACGTGATTTCGTTTGTAGCTTTTTCACTAATGGGCGCTCCTAACGGTTATAAAAATAGCAGCATATAGAATTTTAAGGTCGATTATTTCGTTTCGGATTTGCATTTCATTGAAAGAAACTATCAAGGTGCTGTACGAAATTCATTCCTGCCTTTCAGAAGGACTAAATTGTGGAACTCACTACGATGTTAAGCATTGTTCGGAACATTTTTCTCGAACGATTTGCTGTGCAGCAGCAGATATTTTGTTCTCTTCCTCAGAACGCGTTCTGATTGGCTGGTGTTGACATGGGTCAAATGAGACGGTTTTTCAATAGTGTACTATTGAAATACTTTAAATGCTGTTGCTATACACGTTTAAGTTGAACAATTTCGATTCTATTTGTAGTTAGATTATATAAATTCTTTTACAGATCACTGAGCTATGGGCTTTAAAAATACGAGAAAGCAAACGCGATCTTTGATTTTGGCTTATACCAAACATTTCAGAAAAGTTTAATTTTGAATTATTTGAGATTATGTCACACAACTGAAATTTTTATCATAAAATTGTGATCATATTTCCGATGGCATGTAGCAAAAATTAAGTTAATTCGTTAGATACAACAAGAGATATTCACGATCAAAAACTTATCACTCTCTCAGAGGGTAAATTTTGAAAAGGCCCCCCATAGTGAAGCAAGTCGTATTCACGACAAAAAAAAACTATCCAATTACCGCTTTGATAGATTGATTTGATGCTTTCGGCCATGTTTTAGAGAACTATCTGGAGAAAGTAAACACTGTGAAAAAAGGTGGTGCGCTTAACACATGACCTGAAAAGCCCCGGGCCTGACATATAGATAGCGCTAGTTTTATTGCAGTCACCTGTTTTTCAGTTAATATTAACCTTCAAAAGACAGCTGTTTGAATTTCATGATATTCTATTCAAAAATTTGTGAGTTATTGTGCTAAGACTGACGCTACTTCAGTTGTTTTCAGAACAATGAATCATAAAGAATTTCGTGTTTTCATTTTACACTGCTTCTTGGTGAGAAAGAACTCGTTTTAATCCACCTAGTGTTGTAATTATGCCTTTCTCACATCAATCGTACTATCATGTATAGTACTGTGGTAATCTTCAAAATAATTTGCTTCGGTTGTTGAAGGAATAACGCTTTGCTTGGCCATCTTCTGATAATGACTACCGATTTTAGCAGTTTTGATGTCGATTTTTTAAGTCATTTGTTTCGCCCCTTTAAGTGATGGTATAAAATTTTTAACACACTTTACCTCATAATTCCGTAACCGGAAGTCGGATCCAGATGAAATTCAGAAGTTTTGTATAGAATCATAAGACCATTCATCTGAACATTAGATTGTAAAAATCGGTCACGCCATCTTTGAGAAAAATTAGTACGCTTATTTCCATTTTTTGTGCCCATTTTACCCATAACTCCGGAACCGGAAGTCCAATCGAAACAAAATTCAGGAATTTTGTACGTAATCACAAGACCTTTGATTTGATTCTAAGCTTGTGAAAATCAGTTCAGTAATTTCTGAGAAAAGTTGGTGCATTATTTTTAACAATTGTTTGCAAATTGTACTCCATATTTTCGGAACTGGATGTCGGATCCAAATAAAATTCTGGAATTTGGTATGTGAATACAGGACCTTCCATTTGAGTCTGAGTTTGTGCAAATCGGTTCATCCACTTTCAAAAAATTGGAATGATTTCCGGTTTGGAGTACACGATTACTTTTTTGCCTTTCTCATATAGAAAGGTTATGCAAACACTGTTAAAACCGACTCTTGAACCATTCGACTCAGTTCGTCGTTTTATACCATTCGACTCAGTTCGTCGAGTACGCAAAATGTCTGTGTGTGTAAGTGCGTATGTGTGTATGTAACGTTTTTTTGCACTAACTTTTCTCGGAGATGGCTGAACCGATTTTCAAAAACTTAGATTCGAATGAAAGGTCTTGTAGTCCCATACAAAATTTCTGAATATTCCGGAGTTATGGGGTAAAATGTGCAAAAAATGAAAATATGTTTTCTAGCTTTTCTCATAGATCGTGCGACCGATAAACTTAGGAGAGAGGTCCTGTGGTCCCATACGTAATTCCTGAATTTCATCTGGATCCGACTTCCGGATTCGGAAATAAAAGGTGAAGTGTGTTAAAAATTGTATACCATCACTGAAAAGGGCGAAAAACCGTAAAAAATTTTCTAAATGGACCTCAAATCTTCTCTAATTAATAGTTTTTATCAGTAGACGGTCAAACAAGCCGATTTCGGTTATTATTTTTAGGAATCGAAGAAAATTATTTTGAAGAATACCACAGTATTCTATATGATGGTATGATTGATATGAGAAAGGCATCATTGTACCACTAGGTGGATTAAAACAGGTTTTTTATACTTCCGGAAGCTGACCAAAAACTCAAATTCAAATAAAAAGGTGTAGCCGAGTTTTCATATAAAAACTGCCCCTAAACAGAAACTAAATTGATATAAGCTGTTCGAAAGGGTTTGTATTGGAAGTGATTTTCCCAAAATTTTAACCCTTCAACTGCCAATTTTGTGGAGTTTGGGTGGTTCTTCTGATTTTTATTTTGTTTCAATTTTCAAAAGCTTCTAGCAAAATAAATTTATAAAAATCAGGGATATTTTAGGCATTATAGGAAACCTTTCCGATTTTTTTTTGAATTTTTCAAAATGTATTTCACGTAAAAAAGATGTTCTAAATTTTCTATTTTTTTATCCGTACTTACAATTTTGGTACCACTCTAGATTTTACATAAAAAATAAATCATTTATGAGTACATTACGCTATATTATTTTCAGATTTTAAAAAAATTTGTACGGGTATAATTCAGACTTAAAAAAAAATAAAACAATCGAAAAACCATGCGTCTCCATCAAATTATCATCAGATGGAGACGCATGGTATTTAGTTCTGAAATCATATATCACATGCCCTTAGAACTAAATACCATGCGTTTCCATCTACAACTTGAATTCAGGGCTTGAGTATTGACGTAATTACTAAGGATAAACAAATTTCATTCCTAATATTATTTACACACGCCCGTACGCCTGTCTCGATTTAGCTAGCAATAATGTAGGAAAACGGTTCGTTTACACGCGTTAGTCAACATGTTGCCAGCGGACGGTTGTGTTTCATAAGGAAGAATCAGTCAGAGAAACATGACTCAGAACTAATTAATTGAAAAATATTTAGTTGTTAAAATACGGTTGAAAGTTTTTGTTTATTAACTCATAAATCATTTAACATTTATTTTACATTTATTGTATCCAAATCAAATAAATCAATAAATACACTGTAGTCAATTTTAATCTCACATTTTTGTTATATTTAGAAAAAGTTATAAAGAACATTAAAAATATAGTTCTTTTGCAGAAAAAAAGGATTACCAGGCACCAAGCGCAAAATCAAGATAAATTCGAAACCAAGTGAAATCTAAAAAAATACTATCCGTTATGCGAATCTAGCATCAACTTTACGTCTGCTCAGCGGTTTATGTTGAACCGTTGAATGGCGTTAGCAGTTCAACATAAACTGTTCAAACACTGATAGATGAGCTGAAAGCGAAACGTAAACAAAAGTAAAAATGGTGATTGAATGTGATCCGTCAGGCTCAAGATATCTAGTAGTTTATTGGTGAAGCCAGTTTTGTTTAAAAAAATCGATCCAAAATTCTCGCCGTCCTACTGAAAGCCAAACTTACCCTAATGTCTCGTATGGAGCAACGAAAGCTTCAGATTATCCCGCAAAATGTTGAAGTTAGAAACTGTAATAATTTCTCCGTCGATTTTCACGAGGCCTCCAACGTCAACATGTTCAATAGTGCATTCCCTACATTATTGCTAGGTAAATCGGGTCAGGCTTGCGGGCGTGTGTAAATAACATTGGAAATGACATTTTTTATCAGTATTAATTACTTCAATACCCCCAAGACCTGAACTCAAGTTGTAGATAAAAACGCATCGCATTTAGTTCTGAAGGTGAGTGGTATATTATTTCCGAACTAAATACCATGCGTCTCCATCTGATGAGTACTTGATGGAGGCGCATGGTTTTTTGATTTAAGTGCGATATTATGGCCGTCCAGTTTTTTTTAATCTGAAAATAATACCGCGTAATGTGCTCATGAATGATTTATTTTTGATGTAAAATTTAGAGTAGTACCAAAATTGTAAGTGCGTATGAAAAAAAAATTAAAATTAAAATATTTTTTTTACGTGAAATACATTTTGAAAAATTCTAAAAAAAGGTTTCCTATAATCCCTAAAATATTCCTGACTTTTTCAAATTGGCTTTTGAAAAATATGAGTATGAACTTAGCGAGGCACCTCTCGCCGATGATAACGCAAATAGGTGAATAATTTGTTGCTAATTCGTTGCTAATTAGTTCCGGTAATTTTGAATTTGTTGCTCAATTTTTTTAATATATTTTTGAGTACTTCGCTAAGTTTATATGAAGTTAGCGAAGTACTCAAAAATTGAAAAAAATGAGCAACTAATTCAAAATTAGCAACAAATTATTCACTGGGTTTCGATTTGTTTGAAGCATATTTGGGCAGAGGGGCTTCGCTAACTTCATATAAACTTAGCGAAGTGCTCAAAAACATTAAAAAAATTGAGCAACCAATTCAAAATTACCGCAACTAATTAGTAACAAATTAGCAACAAATTATTCACCGGGCTTTGATTTGTATTATAGAATATTTAGGAGAAGAGCTTCGCCAAATTTATATGAACTTAGCGAAGTATTCAAAAACATAAAAAATAATTGAGCAACAAATTCAAAATTATCGTAACTAATTAGCAACAAATTATTCATTGAGGTTCGATTTGTATTGAAGCATACTTGGGTAGAGGGGCATAGCTAACTTCATGTAAACTTAGTGAAGTACTCAAAAACATTAAACAAAATTGAGCAACAGATTTAAAATTACTGTAACTAATTAGCAACAGATTATTCACTGGGTTTCGATTTGTTTTGAAGAATATTTGGGCAGAGGGGCTTCGCTAACTTCATATAAACTTAGCGAAGTACTCAAAAACATAAAAAAATTGAGCAACCAATTCAAAATTACCGCAACTAATTAGTAACAAATTATTTACCGGTCTTTGATTTGTATTATAGAATATTTGGGAGAAGAGCTTCGCCAAATTTATATGAACTTAGCGAAGTATTCAAAAAACATAAAAAATAATCGAGCAACAAATTCAAAATTATCGTAAATAATTAGCAACAAATTATTCACTGGGCATCGATTTGTTTTGAAGCATATTTGGAAGGGGGGCTCCGCTAACTTTATATGAACTTAGTGAAGTACTGAAAAACATTTAAAAAAATTGAGCAACATATTTAAAATTACTGTAACTAATTAGTAACGAATTAGCAACAAATTATTGACCGGGCTTTGATTTGTTTTGAAGAATATTTGAGGAGAGGGGCTTCGTTAACTTCATATAAACTTAGCGAAGTTCTCGAAAAAATATTAAAAAATTAGCAACAAATTCAAAATTATCGTAACTAATTAGCAACAAAATATTCACTGGGTTTCGAATTGTTTTGAAGCATATTTGGGCAGAGAGGCTTCGCTAACTTCATATAAACTTAGTGAAGTACTGAAAAACATTTTAAAAAATTGAGCAACATATTTAAAATTACTGTAACTAATTAGCAACAAATTATTCACCGGGCTTTGATTTGTTTTGAAGAATATTTGAGGAGAGGGGCTTCGTTAACTTCATATAAACTTAGCGAAGTTCTCAAAAAATATTTAAAAAATTACAAACAAATTCAAAATTACCGTAACTAATTAGCAACAAATTATTCGCTGGGTTTCGATTTGTTTTGAAGCATATTTAGGCAGAGGGGCTTCGCTAACTTCATATAAACTTAGCGAAGTACTCAAAAACATTAAACAAAATTGAGCAACAGATTTAAAATTACTGTAACTAATTAGCAACAAATTATTCACTGGGTTTCGATGTGTTTTGAAGCATATTTGGGCAGAGGGGCTTCGCTAACTTCATATAAACTTAGCGAAGTACTCAAAAACATTAAACAAAATTGAGCAACAGATTTAAAATTACTGTAACTAATTAGCAACAAATTATTCACTGGGTTTCGATTTGTTTTGAAGCATATTTGGGCAGAGGGGCTTCGCTAACTTCATATAAACTTAGAGAAGTACTCAAAAACATTAAACAAAATTGAGCAACAGATTTAAAATTACTGTAACTAATTAGCAACAAATTATTCACCGGGCTTTGATTTGTTTTGAAGAATATTTGAGGAGAGGGGCTTCGTTAACTTCATATAAACTTAGCGAAGTTCTCAAAAAAATATTAAAAAAATTAGCAACAAATTCAAAATTATCGTAACTAGTTAGCAACAAATTATTCACTGGGCATCGATTTGTTCTGAAGCATATTTGGAAGGAGGGCTCCGCTAACTTTATATGGACTTAGTGAAGTAATGAAAAACATTTAAAAAAATTGAGCAACATATTTAAAATTACTGTAACTAATTAGTAACGAATTAGCAACAAATTATTGACCGGGCTTTGATTTGTTTTGAAGAATATTTGAGGAGAGGGGCTTCGTTAACTTCATATAAACTTAGCGAAGTTCTCGAAAAAATATTAAAAAATTAGCAACAAATTCAAAATTATCGTAACTAATTAGCAACAAAATATTCACTGGGTTTCGATTTGTTTTGAAGCATATTTGGGCAGAGGGGCTTCGCTAACTTCATATAAACTTAGTGAAGTACTGAAAAACATTTTAAAAAATTGAGCAACATATTTAAAATTACTGTAACTAATTAGCAACAAATTATTCACCGGGCTTTGATTTGTTTTGAAGAATATTTGAGGACAGGGGCTTCGTTAACTTCATATAAACTTAGCGAAGTTCTCAAAAAATATTTAAAAAATTACAAACAAATTCAAAATTACCGTAACTAATTAGCAACAAATTATTCGCTGGGTTTCGATTTGTTTTGAAGCATATTTAGGCAGAGGGGCTTCGCTAACTTCATATAAACTTAGCGAAGTACTCAAAAACATTAAACAAAATTGAGCAACAGATTTAAAATCACTGTAACTAATTAGCAACAAATTATTCACTGGGTTTCGATGTGTTTTGAAGCATATTTGGGCAGAGGGGCTTCGCTAACTTCATATAAACTTAGTGAAGTATTGAAAAACATTTAAAAAAATTGAGCAACATATTTAAAATTACTGTAACTAATTAGTAACGAATTAGCAACAAATTATTCACCGGTCTTTGATTTGTTTTGAAGAATATTTGAGAAGAGGGGCTTCGTTAACTTCATATAAACTTAGCGAAGTTCTCGAAAAAATATTAAAAAATTAGCAACAAATTCAAAATTATCGTAACTAATTAATAACAAATTAGCAACCAATTTTTCACCTATTTGCGTTATCATCGGCGAGAGGTGTCTCGCTAAGTTCATGCTCATTTGAAAAATTTAAATAAAATGAAAATCAGAAAACCCACCCTAACTCCGCAAATATGACAGTTGAAGGGTAAAAATTTTAGGTAAATCATTTCCAACACAAACCCTTTCAAACAGCTTATATCAATTGGGGGCAGTTTTTATATGCATACCCGGTTCCATCCTTTTCTATGCCGTCATAGGTTTCTATTTGAATTTCATTACGGATACGGCTTCCGGGTTCGGAAATACTGGGTTGTTGGTTTCGAAATTTTCTCCAAAGCGTTATCCATAGTGCCTATACCAAAAACTTCAAAACTTCCAATGTTTTGGGGCTTGTCAGTTAATGGCCTTATAAACAAATTTTTACTATACCAGTTTCTAGTTCCCGGTTCCCGGGAATTAATGATTTAGAAGCTCACAATGAAAATCCGCATCGGTTTCTCAGAACTGGTTGGACCAATTTTCTCATACAGAGATTTTTGGAGAATTTCAAGCGGATCCGATTTCCGGTTTCCGGAAAAGAAATACGATATCTTCAAAACCGGCCTCAAGACTATTTCCTCTTATAGTTCTTGTAGGTTGATGCACAAACAGTTCTGCTTCTAGTTAAGAAAAGTTTTATCTCGACATGTCAATTCCAATTCCATCGGATGATCAGTCCATACTGTATTAAATTACTTATATATACTGGGCCATACCTGACGAGCGACGCCACTCGCTCCGGTTCCGACGCTGTACTGAGCCTCTCCAAACGGACGAGTACAGTCATTTAACGTGTTATCCATCTTCTATTCGGTATGAAATAGAGAAATCTATTTGAATGATATCCGAGCTGACATCCCGGATAAGAAGATAAGATAAGAGTTCTATCTTGGAAACGGTACAAACCTTCTCAATTTTCTGATATGAAAGTTATCTTCTAAAAAAATTTACTAGGAAAAAGTGAGATATGTTTATTCATGTCTTCAAAGGCCTTCCACGTGTAATTTTATTTTTTACTTTTACCTCTGTGGCTGTTTTTCTCTAGCAAGCAACGGTAAACTATACCTATTTCATAAGTCGATTTTTTTTTCTATCACTCGTTCGGTAAAGACATGTGAGCTTTTAGTGTGTAGCGAAGACAGAATTTATATTCAATTTTGAATTGGTTTGATTCAAAGCAAATCGCAGTATTTTCACAGTTGATAACTTGTTTAAACATAAAAACTTTTCTCCGAAACGTGTACTCTGTGATAGCTGGGAAGTAACAACGATATCCGTTGTTAAACAACATCCCACTCATCGTTTGGTGCGCGTACGTAATCCAATCTTCTCTAACCTCTCAGGTCACCCGGTCGAAAGACCCGGTCACCAGGACAACCCCGACGGAACCGAAAGGTAATTCAATCATGCCGCTCTACGATTAGTATCTCAGAAACTTCTTCCCAAGCAGCTTGGAGTTGCATCGGGTGCTGCCCTGCATCCGGCACAAGCACTCACACACACGGACATTGTCCGGAAAGGGTGATGAGATTGACTGACATATTAACTGTTTGATTTTTCCGGGCACTTTCTTCCGGATCCGATCGATAAAAAAGAGACCGGAGTTTAAACAGTAGAAGTTGATACGTTTCCATTTTCCCCCTGTCCGAGCTTCAACCTTTCAGGGATTTTAAGGATAGATAGCTGCTAGCAAGCGTAGGAAGTCGGTGCTTATCGTTTTTTTTTTCGTTGTTGTTGTTCCGATAGATGTTGATCTCTGCGCAACAGCGCTGACCAACCCAACCCGAACTCCGCCCAGGAGCCGTTGTCTCGTAGTAGTGATTGTTGTTGTAGCTGTTGCTACTGGTTGAAAGGAAATTGAAAACCGTAAAATGTTTGATTAAAATTTCTACCGAGCTTCTCGAAAGAGCTTTCGGAAGCACAGTACACAGTACACTGACTGCTGACCGGTTCAAAGGATATTCTAGCGAACCGGATCGGGCAGGAAAAAGAAAACCGATTGATTGATGTTCGTCGGGTGGTCTGGCAGTTGCTGTGTCATTGCAGGAAGGCCGGGGCTTCACCGGGAAACGGCGGTTGAAAGTAGTCTCTGCAATCCGGTTCCCAATATCGCATCGGATGCCTGACAGACGGGATGCAATCTGCTAATTAATTGACGGGATTACTGAGGATCGGGAGGGGTAGGGGAAAAATGATTGGAGCTCAATATCGCACAACTGAGAAAAGCTACACGAAAATCCGGTAGATTTTCTCGCAGTTTGAAGGTGATAGAAAATTTATAAACGTCATTTTTTTCTGAATTTATTCGATTTATGGATTGTGGACCGTTGCAACGAGCGCGTATATTTTGATTGACTGGTAATAAAAAGATTTAAAAAAAATATCGACGCAACCGGAAGCAGCCATATTCGAACATGGAACTACCGTAAATGTCATATATCTACGTTTCATCTACGACTTATCAGAGCATTAGCAGTCTATGCTGAACTGATGATGCCACCGTATTAACGTTGTTTGCAAAACACTTATCCCAGTGTGTCATGGCAAAATGTAGAAGTAAGAAAACCTATCGCTGATGATAACGCCAATAGGTAAATAACTTGTTGCTAATTAGTTGGTAATTAGTTACGTTAGTAACGAAGCATCCCTCCTAAATAAGCTAGAAGTTGAAACCCAGTGGAGAATTTGTTACTAAGTGTAACAAATTAGCAACTAATCAGCAACAGACTATCCACTGGGTTTCGATTTGTTTTTAAGCTTATTTAGAAGGGGTACTTCTTTAATTTAATATGAACTTAACTAAGTAGTTGAAAATAAAAAAAAATGAATTGAGCAGCAAATTCAAAACTACCGTAATTAATTAGAAACAAATTATTCACTGGTTTTTTACTTATTTCTAAACTTTTTTGAGAACGATGCTTCGTTAATTTCATATGAACTTAGTGACGTACTCGGAAAAAAATGAAACACCAAATTAAAAACTACAAATTATAAATTACTGTAACTAATAAGCAATAAACTACTCACTGGGTTACGATTTGTTTTCAAGGGGTGCTTCGTTAACTTCAAATGAACTTAGTGGAGTGCTTGAAAAATATAAGCTAAAATTGATAAAATAAAAAAATATGAACTAAAATTGAGCAATAAATTCAAAATTACCGTAACAAATTTACAACTAATGAACAACAAATTATTCACTGGATTTCGAGTGGTTTTCAAGCTTCTCCGTTACCTTCATATGAACTTTGCGAAGTACCCGAAAAAAGTAAATAAAAATCAGCAACAAATTCAAAATCACCGTTACTAACAAGCAACATATAAGCAACAAATTATCCACTGTGTTCTCGATTCGTTTTCAAGCTAGCTGGAGGGATGCTTCATTAAGTTAATATGAACTTAACGAAGTACTGAAAAAAATTAGCAACAAATTCAAATATACCGTAACTAATTTGCAACTTTTTAGCAACAAATTATCCACTGGATTTCAATTTGTTTTTCAGTTTATTTAGGAGGGGTACTTCGTGAACTTCAGATGAACTTGGTAAAGTACTCGAAAAAATAAAATAAATTGAGCAACCAATTAAAAATTACTGAACTCATTAGCAATAAAGTAGCCAGTGGGTTACGATTTGTTTTCAGGAGGTGCTTCGTTAACTTCAAATAGACGATAGCGAAGTACTTGAAAAATATAAACTCTAATTGAGAAACAAATTCAAAACCACCGTAACAAATTAGCAACTAATCAGCAACAAAATATTCACTGGGTTTCGATTTGTTTTAAATTTGGAGTTTCAATTTCGAAATTACCGTAACTAATTAGCAACGGTGCTTCGCTACGTTCATGTTCATAGAAAATGGTTATGTGCTCTTAACACAACACGTAACCCACGTGAGATATCAAAACCCCTAAATAACTACTAATCTGTTGACGGGCAGAAAACCGGCTCTAAGTTCCATTCGTTTGGCACTTCAGCAAAGATGTGAAACTTCTAAGCAGAAAATGTTTCGCAAAAAGCATTAGCTCCACGTCTGCACAACGATTTATTTTGAACCGGTGGGTGGCGGTGGCAGTTCAACATAAGATGCTAGTGCACTGATAAATCGAAGACGAAACCTAAAACAAAGGAAATAGTTATGGGCATTCAGCACGAACCGGTATGAATTTATTCATCCATATTCGATACCTACTCGTTTCTAAAGAAACCGTATTTAGAAGTTTTTGCAGAATAGTGACAGACCGGAAGTTGCCATTTATGATTTTAAAATGATTTTTAAGACTGTCCCAGAAAGTATGGACGCACTTTGATTTCGCTGTAAATAATTCACAAGTGTTAGATATTTAAATTTTATTTGATATACTGATAATATTAGACTACAACAACATAATATTATTCTCAACATTTGCTACTTAGCCATTGTAGACTAGCTGGCGCACCTTCTTGCGAACGTTTCTCATTAAATTCCGTACAAACTTCTTGGCGACAAGTTTTGACACTTTTTTCCAATCTTTTTCGAACTGTTGAATGGTTTCGGCTGCCGAGACATATGTTTCCTAAGATGTGCCTTTGTTAATGCCCAAGATTCCTCAATTGGTCGAAGTTGTGGGCAATTTGGTGGATTCATGTCTTTTGGGACGAAAGTGACATTTTTGGTAGTACACCATTCTACCGTTGATTTCGAGTAGTGGCAATAAGCAAGATCTGACCAGAAGACAACAGGATTCTTGTGGCTTCGAATCATGGGTAGAAGTCGTTTTTGTAAACATTCCTTGATGTATATTTCGCTGTTCATTGAAGCAGTAGTGATGAAGGGTTTCGAAATCTTACCGCAGTTACAAATTGCTTGCCAGACCGTAGCTTTCGACTTCAATCGATGTCTCGGACTGGTTTCACACTTGCCCTTCTCGCGCCGTATAATATTGTGGTCCCGGCAAGGATTTGTAATCGAGTTTCACGTAGGTTTCGTCGTCTATGATTATGCAGTTCAAATTTCCAGCAATCGTATTGTACAGTTTTCGAACCCTCGGCATGATCGATGCTTCTTGTTTCGGACTACGTTTTGGTTGTTTCTGCTTCTTATAGGTTCGAAGATTCAAACGTTCTCTAGCATGAAGAACATTTGACTTCGAAGTGTCCACTTTTTTTGTTTTTTCGACCCGGTTTCGGTTTATCCTCAAAGGTGTTATCCCCACCGAACTTCCTGATTGCATTTCGCACGACTTTTTCTCTTACTCCTTCCATTTCTGCTATCTTTCTCAGTAACAGTCCGCGTTCTGTGCAACATTTGAACACAATTTTTCGACGTTGTTTTGTTGAAAGTCCTCGCATTTCGAAACAAACTGAAAACGAATAAACAACTGCACAAGTGGTTAGAGAAGAGTGTAAAAAACAGGATGCAACTATAAAAATTGAATATTCTGAACCATTGTGAAATGGCAGCTATTTTTGGTTGCGTCCATGCTTTCTGGGACAGTCTTTAATCACGAATTTATAAATTTAAAATTTTTAGAAGATGTAGGTAAACCGGATGTCGCCATTTTTAACTTCAAAACTACTTCAATTGTTATTTTTCGATTCTTTTTCGTCTAGCTCGTTCTACAAAACCCTATTTCAAGGCGCTTCAGAGTGTTTACCAAGCGAAAGTGGCAATTTTTAATTATAATATTTTTTATATTTTGTTTTTTTTTTTGTAGCATATTCCAGGAATATTATTATATCAAATGATACCAACATACCGCATGCCATGACAGTGCAAAATGAATTATTATGCACTGACGAGTCGAATGCGAATCGGGAAAAAAATTGTAAACGGTTATGTGCCTTAACCACAAAATTAGGTGAATTACTTGATGGTCAAACCTGAATCGGCGAGTAAAAGACGAAACAAAACGTTTTCGTTCGGAACGTCAGTAATGACATCGCTCTTCGGTGTAAAACCAATAACATTAACAGAAAACTTTACTATGCGTGCGGTCTATATTGCACTGCTAGATTGCATGACAATTCGACGTAAACTGTTGGGCTCTGATGAGTCGAAGACGAAACGTGAAGAAAATTAGCATACCGCAAGTCATCATTAAAACATCAACTTTTAATATCTAATCGTTAATTACGACGAAAAAATTGCTTAACAGCTTTTTAAGATAATATCGATAAACCGGAAATCGCCATCTTTAATCTTGAAATAACATCAATAGTCAAATTTTGACATCCACTCGTCAAGCTTAGCTCTAAAAAAAACTCTAGCCTATTCTTCTAGAACTAATTATGTAGTTTCCGAAATTTATATATTGCCAAAACGGAAGTGCGAAAAAACGTCAAGCCTCGAGTTTCGATCCCTACTCGTCACTTCATCGCCCTACTAATTCAATCAAAACATTCCAGTATAATTTATTTCTTTCTTAAACACCGCTAGGTGGCATTATCAGTTTACCATGCACTGCTAATGCACCGATGAATCGGAGACGAAACGTAAAAATATTGAAAAAAAAAATTGCGTGAGTTTCGCACAAACGGTTTGCGGTATTAGTACCTCTTAATAAACAATTGATCCGTTTCTAATGAAGGTTGACAAATCGGAAGTCAGCCTTTTTCTGAATATAAAATTCGTTAAATGATCTATTTGCAGTGTCTACTCCTCTGAAACGTTGAAAAAACGGATATGTTTTCAAGCGTTAGAAAACATGTTTTAATATTTAGTTTAAATAGGAATGTCGGTAAGCCGGAAGTCGTCATCTTTTTTAATTTTATTTTTTCTCAATTCCCGACATTTACCCGTCTAGCATGTTCTAATAATACTCCTAGTCTAGCTTTGGAAAAATATCGACAAATCGGACAAATCTTCTCAACCTGTGGTTAAACTATGCTATTTTTTCCAAAGTTAATCTCGAACAAATTGTTATAGACGTTGAAACTGGTCTAAATAACTGTAACCTTTCTTTTTCAAAAATAAATAATGCCCGAACTATTGTAGCTGAAGTCATTTAAAATACTCCATTAAAATATCAACAAACTAAACATGAAAGAGAGCTAGTAGAACAATAACGGGTAAAGTCAGTTTTTTATGTAAACTGTTAGGCATTGACGAGTTGAAGACGAAACGTGAAAAAAACTAGCATACCGCAAGTCAGTAGAACAAGCTTTTAATATCTAATCGTGAAACCCAAACAAAACCAGACTTTAGGATAACATTGCTGAACCGGAAATCACCATCTTTGAAATTGACATAACATCAATAATCAAATTTCGACATCTTCGTTAAGCTTATCTTTAAGAAAAACTCTAGTCTGTTTTTCTAGAACTAATAATGTAGTTTCTGAAAAATATCTTCAAACCGGAAGTGTGAAAAAACACCAAGCTTCGATATTCGATCCCTACTCGTCAATTCATCGTCCTACTAATTCAATCAAACCACTCCAGTATAATCTAATTCTTTCTTAAACACTGCTAGGTGGCATTAGCAGTTTACCATGCACTGCTGATGTACTGATGAGTCGAAGACGATACGTAAAAATATTGAAAAAAATCACATGAGTTTCACACAAATCGGATACGGTTTGAGGTATTAGAAGCTCTGAATAAACAATTGATACGGTTTCTATAGATTGTTGACAAATCGGAAGTCGACACTTTTTTACTATAAAATTCGTTTAATAATCTATTTGCAGTGTCTACTCCTCTGAAACGTTTAAAAAACGCATAATTTTTTAAAGCGTTTAAAAACATGTTTTAATGTTTAGTTAAAATAGGAATATCGATAAACCGGAAATCGTCATCTTTTTTTTTCTTTTTAAAGGATTTAGTGATCAATTTCCGCTAATACTCGTCTAACATGTTGCAATAAGACTCCTAGTCTAGTTTGGAAGAATATCGGCAAACCGGAAGTCGCTATGCTTGATTGTGGAAAAATAAAACGTCAAGCTTCGACTTTAGACCCTCCCGCTATCGTCGTACTAATTCGATTTAAAAACTTCAATATAATGTAATTCGTTGTTAAACGTCGCTAGGTGGCATTAGCAGTTTACCATACACTGCTAATGCACTGATGAGTCGAAGACGAAACGTAAAAATATTCCCAGTTTAAATTCACGTCATATATTGGTTTTGATAACAAAAATTTAGAATATCACACGGATAAAAATCCATGCCTGGTACCATGATGAAAAATTCATGGAACAAGTCAGCTCATGAAATCCTATTATCCATGATTTGATGAGCAAAATGATTTGTATCATGAAAATTTTCATGTGAGATTAGTTATTCTCCAACTTTTGATTCGTGCTCAATTTAAGTTTCGAAGAACCGTAGATTTTTAAATAACTTCTAAGATGCAAAGTAAAACAAAATCAAGTGAGGTTAAGTGTTCTTACCACAGAAAATAGGCCAGCCCCTGAATGATCACAAACAATCGGCCAGTAAGTCGAAACTTGACGTCTGTGCTGCCGTGTATTTAAAAAAGATTACAACTCAAGTTGAGTTTGCGCCTTACGTCTGCTCAGCGGTATACAGGGTCCGGCACTCGAAGTGTAACCAATTAAAAAGGCCATAAATTCAGTTTGGAAAATTACTTTTACTTAATTCACAGTGCAAAATGTGTAAAAATAATACAAAATTCAGTGTAAAAATAATACAAATGCGACTTGCAGGTGTATTTTGGCCCACTCGCGGACAATAACTTTTTTCAGCGCCTCGAGACTGGTGTATCTTTTAGTTCGGACTTTGCTCTCCAAAATGGCCCAAAGAGAATAATCCATTGGATTCGCATCTGGTGAATTCGAGAGCCATTGTGTGGACGTGATGAAGTTCGGAACGTTGTTTTTCAGCCATTCTTGGTTCACTCGAGCTTTGTGAGACGGTGCCGAATCCTGCTGAAACGTCCATGGTCTGCCACCGAGATGTTTGTCTGCCCACGGCTTCAAAGCAACCTCCAGAATACTTTCCCGATAATATGTCGCATTTACCTTGACGCCAGGCTCGATGAAAACGATTGGAGAGCGCCCATTGCGGTTACAGCGGCCCAAACCATTATCTGTTGCGGGTGCTGCCTCCTGGTGGCCAATCGATGACTCAAATTCTCGTATGAACGGTCGGTCAAGTAAACCCTATCGTTTTGAGAGTTTACGAATTGCTCAATTGGAAAAATTTTCTCGTCAGAAAATACAATGTTCGGAAATTGACCGCTTTCGGCCAAACGAAGCAACTCCTTCGCTCTCTCAAGTCAAGATTTTTTTTTCGCGTTCACTTTTGGCAAAATGCTTTCTTGCGCTTGTAAACAATACAACTCCGAACTGTCATTTAGCAAATTTCTAGAGAGCTGATGCCCGTGCGTCAGCTGCGCGAGCGGTCTGAAGTTGGTTACACTTCGAGTGCCGGACCCTGTATGTTATGAAATGCTAGGTAGCTTAACAGTTCAACATAAACTGTTATGCAGTGATAAGTCGAAGACGAAACGTAAAGGCAAACAAAAACATAATCAAATATTAACAGCTACTTCAGCAAGCCTATTCCCGTAATACTCATACTGTAGTTCAAGAAGAATATCGACAAACCGGAAGTCGCCATACTTGATTGTGATACCTACTCGTCACGTCATTGATCTACTGATTCGATCCTAAAACTCTAGTATAATCTCGTTCATTTTGAAACACCGACAGACAAGGTTACGGATGAATGTTGATAAACCGGGAGTGGACAGACTTAATTTTAAAACTAGTTTAAATCTATTTAAATCTATTTGCAACATCTATGCAACATGACTAAAAACATGTCTGAATTAACTAGCAATATCGACAAATCGGAAGTCGCTATCTTCTTTTTCTTAAATGGATTGCAATATTTTAGAAGAAAATCGACAAATCGAAAGTAATCGTTTTTTGGTCAGGAAAAAACTGAGACATTCAAATAATGTTAATAAACCGATCATTTTCAATTATAAAATGGTTTGACACATTCATTTTTGTTACCTACTCCGGATGTTTGATAAAAAATATCAGCTGTATTTTTTAATAATCTCCGGTTCCTTGTAAATAAAATACAAGTTAATGGCAAGAAAATTGTTATATATTTTAGCATTCAAAACATGTCCCAGTGTAGCTCAGAAAGTGAGTTTCTCAAACGAGACAGACATATGGTAGTCAAATGGGGCCAGATCTGGTGAGTAAGCCGCATGGTCAAGCAACTTTCAACTTGCGCACCCATTATTCTTTCTTTTTTTTATTCCAATATTTTCCATGGCTTTGAAGACGTTTGGAAATTGCATATACTCAGCACTCCTGCAAACTGTCGTTGCGTTTGCGTGTGTGTCGTGCTTATCGAATAATGCTTGTAATTTGTCGTCATCAAACAATTGCTCATGGATACTTACTCGTGAGGAATGAATGTCAATAAATCACTCATATTCTAAGGTATTTGGAAAATATCGACAAATCGAAAGGTCGCAATCGTTACCTTTAGAATGGTTTCAAGCATCAATATTCCATACCAACTCATACGAGAACGAGACGGTCTAAAAATTCATATGTAAAATTTTTTGAAAAGTACTGGCAAACCGGAAGTAGTTTATTGGATTTGAAACAGGTGTATTCTTTGAAATGTTGAGTTAATCAGCAGCTTTTCAGTTAATAGTATTTTAATTTTAACATCCTACGTTTCGACGCTATTGATGGGTGCCTTCTTCAAGGGAAAAGACTTGTACAAGTTTACCCAAGCAACAGACAGTGAGCATAGTTTGTGGTTTTTGTTTTTGAATTTTCTTAAACAGTTCAACAGTGTATTGCTGTTAGATTTGTTAATCAGAAGCCCGTGACTGTTTAGTGTTTCAGACGATTTTAAGTAAAATGTTTTAGATAGTATTTTTTCCCCTGAAGAAGACGCAAATCAATAGCGTCGAAACGTTGGATGTGGAAATTAATTTACTCGTTTTAATCCACGGTTGCCTGAAAAGTCGCTATACAACTCAACGTTCAGAAACTTCGATTTTCGTTACCTTTTCGATATGCTAATTAAAATTCTTCTTATTCTTCTTCATTTTATTAATATTTATTACTCGTAAAAAGAATCATGATTAACAGTTTTTTTTAGAAAATATTGGCAAACTGGAAGTCGTCATCTATGTCTTTAGAATGACTTTAATGATCAATTTCCGGCATTCGCTCGTTAAGTCCAACTCGTTCATGAAATATTCACATTGCATGGCTTTTCAAAAATATCAGCTTTCAATTCAGACAGATGTGTGACAGATACCTTCTTGGGAAACCACATAAAACCCTGTTTCTTAAATAGTATCGGTAAACCGAAAGTCACTGTATTTGATTTTAAAATTACTTAAATCATCATCAAACACCAATTGGTAAGGATTTTTTGAAGAATGTTTACAAACCGGAGTTTTATTTTTCGTCGCAAGTTTGTTAAAGTTTTTCTGAAAATCTTCCCATTGTGGACTGTTATGATAATCTGTTAAAATATTTTATATTTGTAGGATTCTTGTTTTGAAAACATTGATAAACCGGAAGTAGCCTTCGTTGTATTTTAAAAGATTCCAACTATCAATTCTCTATATACCGTGAGAAATGCCTAAAAAGCGATTGTTACCATTCCTACGCAGCCATGACGCTCTTTCGCTATTTTGGTCGGATTTGGCATCTTTTCACTAGGTCAAAGATGTTTTGAGTCCATCTTGTACTGAGAGAGGCGAATTCATCTAACCGCCCGGAGTTAGTACTCTGTATTTTTCTATCAGATTTGACAAACAGTTGCCGGAAAATAATGTGATGTGAATCCAAGATGGCGACTTCCGGTTTCTCAATATTTCTTGAAAATTCTCACAATTGGAAGATTTTTGGAACGAATGTAATGAGTAGATGCCGTGGAATGAAAACACCGAAGGGTTTTAAGGAAAAACCGATAAACCGGAAGTCATTAGTTTCTCATTGAAAATGACTTCAATCCTCGAACTCGTTTGAAAGTTACTCACATTGTAGCTTTTTGGAAGAATATTCATAAACCGGAAGTCGTCATCTTTGACATTAAAATGAGATCATTTTTCAATTTGGATTGCCTATTTATAAAACCAGATAAAACACCAATATTCTGGGGGCGGATAAATATTTTAGGAAAATTCCTTCCGAGACAGGACGTGAACAGGAGTTCTCATGCGTTTCGAACATACGCGTTTCCATTATGCCACATTGGACTGTGGGCCACCGGAAAGTCTTGTTTCTAGAAAAATTCTTTTCCAAATAACTTTTATCTGCTTTGCCTTAGGGAATAGTTTTGTTTTTCGATTTTTGAAATTTTGAAAAATATCTGAAAACGACATCCGTAATAAAAATACCACTTAATTTGAAACGAACTCGACGATTCGACTGTGCAGTGGCGGATATTTTGGGACCAGTTTTGTTGACAGCCATGGAACAGCACCAGAAGCTACGTTGACCGATAAGATTTCTGATCTTTAAACAATCTTCGAGACAAAACAAAAGGCACTTTGCAAGTCTTTTAGCTCCTCCTTATCAAGGCAAGGATGACCAGTCATTGTTCTGTAGCAGTAGCAGCAGCAGCGATAACCGGTGGTGGGTGGTTGCCAAGAGGAAGGAGGCGTTATCTTTCATTCCAGACACTTCAGACACGGTTTCAGTCGAAAAAAAAATGGGAAAACAGGATGCTGCCAGTTGCGCGCGTGAATTTAAGTAGAATTTTCTGGTACTCAGTTTGGGTGGGTCTTTCAAGTCGGAACAGAGAAAAAAAACTAGGTAAAGTGATATCATCTCATTTCAGTTTAGTGTTATCATAGTACTGTCTAGTTATTTAATGCGTAGCAGCTCAAACTGAAATGTTGAAATAACTTATGTCGTTTTCGTTTTTAAATTGCACTACACTGGTGTAGCGAAAGCTGCACTGAAACCGTTCGTTTTTACCAATTGCACTACGCCAGTGCTACACTTTTTCTGCACCGATACCACTGGTGTAGCACTCATCAAAAGTTTGGTGTAGCTCTGTGCAATGGAATCATGTATTGTAGTCAATGGTTACTGTTTATGTTTTCGTCATTTTTGTTCGTTTATTCATGCCTCAGTGTAGCACTGCACCGGTGTAGTGCAATTTAAAAACGAAAACGCCATTAGAACCACTAAAAAACGAAAAGTTTACTGCTAGAGATAAGTTGCACTAGTTGTTCAAATTGAGCTGTCACGCTTGGAGGAGACGAGTACAAAACGTCCAAAAGAAAAAAGAACTACAATAACTGTATAAGAGCAATTGCATTCCAATTCAAAGATCGGTTTCTTTGAATAAAAAGCGGGTGGGTAATTTCAGAGTCATAAGCGGATTGATGTGAATATGAATATTAACTGACACCTGACTTCTGTCTTACTGTAAATTTCGTTATTTCGTAAACGGTTATATTTGAACCAAACTGTCGCACTTTTGTCATAACATTTTCAAAAATTAGCGATGCGTTATTTTTTTGTTTTCGAGTCATAATTTTTTGAAATTTTTCAAGTCTTCGTTGTTTGCGACCATGCGCCTCCATTTATTTATGGTGATTATAATAAGAACATTTTCTAACCACTTTTAGATTGTAATACAGGCCCATTGGTCTGTTTGTTTGCGACTTGTTTGGTTGTTTGCGACTACCATGAAAACCATTTATTGAGTGGTTTAAATGTTACGATTTTTTTAAAAAATGTGTTTTTTGAAGAAAATCGAAAAAAATCGATCTTTTGATCCCACCCTAACAAGAAAATGGTCACCCTAATGACAAAGTAAAAAAAAATACGGGTCTAATACTTTTAGATGGAGAACAATTCTTCCAAATATTACGAACTTCTGAGAGATCGCATATCAGTTTCTCATGCAATTGCTGACATACGAAAACTACATAACTTCTATACTGTGCATTTATTAAAGTTTGTCTAACTTTGTAAGTTCGAACAATAATACGCCTAAGTTTCGGAAAGCCGCATAGAAGAACTGAAATTGAATTATTTTTCTATGCCACGTGTTTTAGAGATGCGATAATGGTGGAAATACGCTGTTAGCTCAATAAAAAAAATATTTTGAAAAAAATCGACTCTGCGACTTCCAGGACTTCTTTTTTCGAGGTAATATTGAAACTATGCATTTCTATGTAGACGTGTTTCGCGCCAGCTCGAACCCTAATGTTGGCAGCATTCCTTTCTAATTTTGATGAAACTTTTTGTACATGTAGATTTTGTCATAAAAAGCAACTTTGCATACTCTATTTTTTCTTCCAAAATTGATCTAGACTATCTTTTAAAAAGGGTCAAACTTTGTTTAATATTTTTTTTCAAATTCACCAATAAATGAAATAATAAACATATTTCTTATTGACTTCTTCACAGAAAAAAATCGATTAAAAACATTAAAGCCGATTTACCAACGAATGGTACAGGACGGTATAAATTATAAACACACTTCACTTTGTTGTTCCGGAACCGAAAGTCGCATTCGAACGAAAATCAATAACAGACTATAAGATTGAACAAAATGAAGAGAGTTCCTTTATGCCTTTTTCGATAGAAAGGTAATAGAATTGATAGAAAACCTTTCGCATAGAGCCTCGGAGACCCATAGTGTTGTATACCATTCGACTCAGCTCGACGAGATCGGAAAATGTCTGCGTTTTTTTCCGTGCCTAATTTTCTCGAAGATGGCAAAACCAATTTCAACAAATCAAGGCTCGTTTGAGGGGTACTATTGGGTCATTGTTCAAGTTCGAAGAAATCGAAGCAGTCACTTTTGTTCTATCCGTATAATTATTTCAGATAGTGATCTAAGATCAAGTTCAAATGTATTATTGCTGAAACGTTTGGTTCAAGATAAATGTTTCAGAATTAAGCCGTAAGCGCTGAAATATGCTTTTGTAAATTAGCTGCATCAATCTGAATAAATTGGTGACCAAAAATAAGCCCCAATTAGTGTCAAAAATCATTTCAATTAAAAGGCAAAAACTATTCCAATCAGACTGTATCGATGAAAGGGAAAGGCACTATCGCACCACTAGGTAGATTAAAAATAGTTTTATTTTGTAAAACGACTTAAAATTTTTTAAAATTGATTTTGCTTCAGTGTAGAAATTTTTCTATGGCTTCAGTGTAGGAATTTTTTTAACATTTTTATTCGTAAATTCTACTAATATTGTGAAAATTTCCCATACAAAACATTTTCTTCGATTCTTAAAACAATTTTCTTCGAATCTTAAAACAATAACCAATATCGGGTTGTTTGACCGTCTACTGATAAATACTATCAATTGGAGAAGATTTGAGGTCGATATAGAAAACTTTTTTCGATTTTTCGCCCTTTTTAGTGATGGTATAAAATTTTTAACACACTTTACCCTATATTGAAATGAAATTCAGGAATTACGTGTGGGACCATAGGACCTTTCATTTGATTCTAAGTTTGTGAAAATCGGTCGCGTCATCTATGAGAATAGTTAGAACACATATTTTCATTTTTTTGCACATTTATTCCATAACTCCGGAACCGAAAGTCGGATCCAAATAATATTCAGGAATTTTGTATAGGACCACAAGACCTTTCATTTGAATCTATGTTTGTGAAAATCGGTTCAGCCATCTCCGAGAAAAGTTAGTGCAAGAAAACGTCACATACACACACAGCCATTATGCGTACTCGACGAATTGAGTCGAATGGTATATGACACTCGACCCTCCGGGCCTTGGTTCAAAAGCCGGTTTTCACAGTGATTGCATAACCTTTCTATATGAGAAAGGCAAAAAATTTTCGGTTGCTGAACTGAATTGAAATAATACTGACGCTAACTACGGGAAAGGACTCTCTCTTTAAATATTCGCGTCATTACAAGTTTTTATCCAATAAGTTGGAGTTAACAAGAGCAATAAACAAAAAATAATTTTTTTATTGATTGTCAAATTGAAGAGTCGCAAATTTCACTGGAAGGAAATATCGAACAGTTTTGTTTTTCTCGTATAAAAAAGGCAAATAAATCACTAAAGACTGTCCCAGAAAGTATGGACGCAACCAAAATCCGCTGCCATTTCGCAATGGTTCAGAATCTGTCAATTTTTATGGCTGCGTCCTGTTTTTTACACTCTTCTCTAACCACTTATGCAGTTGTTTATTCGTTTTCATTAGTTTGTTTCGAAATGCGTGGACTTTCAGTAGAACAACGTCGAAAAAGTGTGTACAAATGGTGTACAGAACGCGGACTGTTACTGAGAAAGATAGCAAAAATGGAAGGAGTAAATGAAAAAGTCGTGCGAAATGCAATCAGGAAGTTCGGTGAGGAAAACACCATTGACAATAAACCGAAAACGGGTCGAAAAAAAGGCCCTGCTAACCAACGTATACTGAAGGTGTTCGAGCAAAAGAAGGAGGTTTCAGTTCGGGATGTTGCCAAAAAAGTGGGCACTTCGAAGTCAAATGTTCTTCGTGCTAAAGAACGTTGGAATCTTCGAACCTATAAGAAGCAGAAACAACTAAAACGTAGTCCGAAACAACAAGCATCGATCAGGCCGAGGGTTCGAAAGCTGTACAATACGATTCTTGCTGGAAATTTGAACTGCATAAAAATGGACGACGAACCTACGTGAAACTCGATTAAAAATCCTTGTCGGGACCACAATATTATACGGTGCGAGAAGGGCAAGTGTTAAACCAGTCCGAGACATCGATTGAAGTCGAAAAATCTGGTAAGAAAGCTATGGTCTAACAAGCAATTTGTAGCTGCGGTAAGATTTCGAAACCCTTCATCACCACTGCTTCAATGAACAGCGAAATATACATCAAGGAATGTTTACAAAAATGACTTCCAACCATGATTCGAAGCCACAAGGAACCTGTTGTTTTCTGGCTAGATCTTGCTACTTGCCACTACTCGAAATCAACGGTAGAATGGCATACTACCAAAAATGTCACTTTTGTCCCAAAAGACATGAATCCACCAAATTGCCCACAACTTCGACCAATTGAGGAATTTTGGGCATTAACGAAGGCACATCTTATGAAAAATATCTCTCGGCAGCCGAAACCATCCAACAGTTCGAAAAAGATTAGAAAAAAGTGTCAAAACTTGTCGCCAAGAAGTTTGTACGGAATTTAATGAGAAACGTTCGCAAGAAGGTGCGCCAGCTAGTCTACAACGGTTAAGTAGCAAATGTTGAGAATAATATTCTGTTGTTGTAGTCTAATATTATCCGTATATCGAATAAAATTTGAATATCTAACACTTGTGAATTATTTACAGCGAAATCAAAGTGCGTCCATATTTTTTGGGACAGTCTTTAACTCTGAAAATTCGCATAAAAAAAGACCTTAGTGTATCTATACTGACGTACCGAACGATTTGAACTGCTATGCACTGATGAATCAAATACGAAACGAAAACATAATTAGATTTTTTTGATGTTTTTAGATTACTTTGAATATTGACATTTGACATAAAAATTAATCGAAAAAACCTGTTTTAATCCACCTAGTGGTGTAATCATGCCGTTCTCATATCAATCATGCTATCATTTATAATACTGTGGTATTCTTCAAAATAATTTTCTTCGATTCTTAAAACAATAACCGAAATCGGTTTGTTTGGCCATCTACTGATAAAAACTATCAATTGGAGAAGATTTTAGGTCGATAAAGAAAACTTTTTACGATTTTTCGCCCTTTTCAGTGATGGTATAACATTTTTAACACACTTTACCCTATATTTCCGGATCCGGAAGTTGGATCCTGATGAAATTCAGCATTTACGTATGGGACCATAGGACATTTCATTTGAACCTAAGTTTGTGAAAATCGGTCGCGCCATCTATGAGAAAAGTTAGAACACATATTTTCATTTTTTGTACATTTATTACATAACTCCGGAACCGAAGGTCGGATCCAAATAATATTCAGGAATTTTGTATGGGATCACAAGACCTTTCATTTGAATCTAAGTTTCTGAAAATCAGTTCAGCCATCTCCCAGAAAAGTTAGTGCCAAAAAACGTTACATACACATATACGCTCATACACACACATACATTATGGTATAACACCTTTCTATATTTCTATATACCTTTCTATATGAGAAAGGCAAAAAATGTCCGGTTGCTGAACTGAATTGAAATAATACTGACGCTAACTACGGGAAAGGGCTCTCTCTTTAAATATTCGCGTCATTACAAGTTTTCATCGAATAAGTTGGAGTTAACGAGAGCAATAAACAAAAAAAAATTGAATTGATTTTCAAATTGAAGAGTCGTAAATTTAACTGAAGAAAATATCAAACAGTTTTGTTTTTCTCATATAAAAAAGGCTAACAAATCACTATGAAAACCAACTTTTGAAACGAGACCCGGAACACCGAGTGTTATATATCATTCGACTCAACTCGTCGAGTACGAAAAATGTCTGCGCGTGTATATAACAAAAATTTTCTAGGATATGTCTGGCCCGATTGTCAAAAATTTAGATTCGAATGTAATGTTCCGAATCGAATTTCCGCAAAAAATGTAAAAACGGGCACTAAATTTTTTGAGAGATTGCTTATCCAACTGCCTTCAACTTATGTTGAAATTTGTTTTTTTTTTCGAAAATGTTACTACAAGGTTTTCTTAACACAAATTACTGAAATCAAATCTGTCCCATTCTCAAAAAACTTATTTCGATCGCACCACAAATTATTTCTCCACTTCGAATCCAACTCGATTCAATAACGTGTCGAACGGAGAATGACCTTTGCCCCGAATACGGTATCAGCCCAGAGAACACTTGTAAGCCATACGTATTCGTAAGCGCTGAAATCACTATCACCACGTCAATCGCAAACGAGGGAGACACTCCCAAAATGCACAAAAAAAAATAATGCTCAGGCAGTACACCTAAGTTATGAGTTCGGAACGCCCGTCCCGACAGCAGGAAGGGGTGGGGTGTAGACAACAAGACCGTTAACTAGGCTCGATTAAATTTTACGTGCTCGAAACTGGCAGGTAGGTTTCATCACCCGGACAGTGTAACGAACGATTACCTTCCCATAAGTCCGTAGTAGTTCCCTTTCGAAGGTGCTGCCAATTGGAAGGGGGAAGGTGTTACTGACCTCGAAGCGGACCTCGAAACGAACGGATTACAGTTGATACGATTCCCACAGGATTTGCTGGGAGAATCCGTGCTGCTACCGTGGATAGTTGCATTGAGGCAGAAAATGTAATTAAATTTTGTAAAGAATTCGGGATTAGCTAAACGAGCTAAGCAATCAAGCGTGGTCTTATGTCGCCATCCGCTGAGTATTAGTGCTGGTTCTGATAGAACAAAACTCTCTCTCTCTCTCGGGCGTCACCACGATAATTTGCTCGGGTTGTTAAATTAGAAGCTCTAGCGCGCATATAAAGTGACTATCAAACAGTGACATGTGCGTTCGGCAAATAGAAATACCACGTACACCAGATTTGACCCTCCCCCTCCGCTGTCTCTTCATCGCAACACCAAATCCCCGGGATAATACTGTCCGCTGCTGCTGCCGTGGAGAGCTGAGTCAACCTTTGAATACGTGCTAATATTGAACAGAATATGCAGAAAAGCTAAACATTCACAAAGAGAAGCAATTACAGTGCCATTGTGCGCGTATTGCCGAAGAGTGTATTACACATGCTGTTACTGATGATGATGATGATGATGATGATGATGATGATGATGATGACGATGCTGATCACATGGTAATGATGGTTTGCTAGCATTAGCACGGTAAAAAGCGCTCGAAGGATTACAGAATATTAATAGCGTTTTGGTCGCTCTCGTCTCGAGAGGGATAGAGTAGCGGGCAGAGGCATATCTATGGTTTCACTTATTATGGGTTCAATTTGCTCCCTTCGGGGTCGTCTTATTTATTTTAGTGAGATTTTGCACTGTCGAGTGACTGGTAACCGCTGAAGTAGGGTTGCCAACTGAACATATTTTTGCCTTTCTCATATAGAAAGGTTATACAATCTCCTTTGAATCATTGAAAACCGACTTTTGACGAGTGTTATATACCATTCGACTCAGTTCGTCGAGTACGCAAAATGTCTGTGTGTATGTGTGCGTATGTTTGTATGTAACGTTTTTTGCACTAACTTTTCTTGGAGATGGCTGAACCGATTTTCACAAACTTAGATTCAAATGAAAGCTATTTAGGTCCATACTAAATTCCTGAATTTCATTCCGACCTGACTTCCGGTTCTGGAGTTATGGGATAAAATGTGCAAAAAAATGAAAATATGTTTTCTTGCTTTTCTCGTAGATGGCGCCACCGATTTTCACAAACTTAAGTTCAAATGAAAGGTCCTGTGGTCCTATACGGAATTCTTAAATTTCATCCGAATCCGACTTCCGGATCCGGAAATATTGGGAAAAGTGTGTTAAAAATTTTATACCATCACTGAAAAGGGCGAAAACCCGTAAAAAGTTTTCTAAATCGATCTCAAATCTTACCCAATTGATAGTTTCTATCAGTAATTGGTCAAACAAACCGATTTCGGTTATTCTTTCAAGAATTGAAGAAAATTATTTTGAAGAATGCCACAGTATTATATATGATAGTATGATTGATTTGAGAAAGGCATCATTACACCACTAGGTGGATTAAAACAGGTTTTATAACTCATAACACTGTTTCTGAAATTTACAAATCTACCAACCTCGTTCTAAAAAGTGGCCATGGCGTGATGGGTTAGGCCTTTGCTAGTGACATAACCTAGCTAGCTGGGTTCGATTCTTAAATCCACATCCCGTGTTTTTTAATTCGACATGCGAATAAAAGCTAATGTGGTACATGCAATGATGCTCTTTTTGCAGATGTCGCATTGATAACTAAATACAAAATGGAAGATTTTCTGTACGGTATTGAGGAACCATTTTTTTATTTTTATGCACCTAAATGGCAGGTTTGATTGTAGTTTTCAGCAATCAGAACAAATTGGCTCAAGTAACACGTTCTCTGCCGAATAACATAATACAAAGAGCGCCCTCAGTTTCAGTTACTAATTCTGGTGAAGTTGATCATCCATATGTCGTGATTTTGGTGTAGAACTCTGAAACTGACCCAGAACACTTTCTTCAAACAGACAAAATATGTTCGGAACGTCAGTATCGACATTGCACTTCGTTGCACAGCAAAAAAAAAGTTCTGTAAAAAATGTTGACCTGATAGGTGACATGACAGTTCGAAATAAACTGTTATGCAGCGACGATTCGAAGACGAAATGTAATGAAAACTAACATTGAGGAAATCGAGATAAAATTGCACTTAGTAACGATATGAGAATCAGGTTCTAAACTGACTCGAATACACTAGGTTGTTTTTTTTACGCGGGGAATATGTACCACGTAAATAAACCACGCAAAAAATCCGCGTAACTTCGAAAGCCGCAAAACTAAAGAATTTTTTAATGCCAAATTTTTTTTTCGAAATGCATAAAACGTGAAGATCTGGAGTAATCTCAAAAAATTGAAAAAAAAATTGACTGCAACTTGGAAAAATTTTGAAATTTTCGAAATCGAAATTATGTTTTTGATGTCACATGTCTTTGAAATGCATGAAACGTCGAGATCTGGTGTAACCTAAAAAAAAAATAAAAAAAAATCGACTTCGGAACTTCGAAAAATTTTGAGATTTCCGGAATCGGAATCTTTTTTTTTTTTATTCCAAATGAACGTCGCTTGATTAGAAATGACGTCGAAATCTTAAAAAATATTTTTTTTGAAAAATATCGAAAATTTTGCAAGTGTAGTGAGTTGACTTTAAAAAAATGCGGGATAATACCAGATTTCTAAGACCAAACAAGAAAACATCAGAGCATTGAAAATTCGCGTAAAAAAACGCATAACTTTGGAAATCCGCACAAAAAAAGTTTTACATTTTACAGTCAAGGAAAAAAATATTAAATTTCAAAAACACATTCCACCCTGTTGTTCAGGAACCGGAAGTCGGATCCAAACAAAAGTCAATAGTCATCATTAATTGAGTCTAAGTTTGTGAAAATCGACTCAGTCGTCTCTGAAAAACAAAATGGAGAGAGCTCCGTTTTTGAGTTTTTGACCACTGGTACTTCCCGAAGTGAAAGTTGGAAATTTTATACACATCTAATCTGAGAAAATTTCAGTGATTTCCGTTTTGGAGTATTTCCGGAACCGGGAACGGTGATCCATTATACCCAAAATCAATGTATTTGGTGCCTGTATTTTGTTCGATTTTTCAGTGTCATATATAAGAATACGCACTTGAAAATCAATGTTTTATACTTATCAGCTTGTAATACCGGAACCGGAAGCTAATGCGGATGAAAGTCAACAGCACGCTTTCTGACTATAGGGCCTCTCACTTGAACCTAAGTTGAAGAAAGTGGAATAAGCGGTTTCTAAAAAAAATTAAGTGCACTTTGTTTTTCTTAATTTATTTTTGCATTTTTTTTTCTGTTCCTTCCAAACCAGAAGTTCCAATCGGAAAATGTTCAATGAGAATGAGAACAAAAGACCTTCCAATAGAATCTAAGTTTGTGACAATCGGTCCAGACATATGCGAGAAAATTTTTATTATGAAAATTTCACTGAGTGGACTAAGAATCAATCTGAATCAATTGATGTCAAAAATGAGTCCAAAGTAGTGTCAGACATTATTTAATGAAGAGATAAAAACTATTTTCTTGAGACTGTTTTGAAGAAAGAGAAAAGCATTATCACACCACTAGGTGGATTAGGAAGGGTTTTTTTCGATAAAGTTTGAATGAATTTTGCACCTTTTTCATGATAATGAACTTAGCGAAGCAACTATTGTCGATGACAACTTAAATAGTATTGTCCGTCGCTAGCGACAACTTCCATCTTTCCGGCAATTTTCGGATCCTGGCTCGAAAAAAGGAAAAAAGGAGACGCTATCCATGAAGCAATCCATTTTTACAACTCTTCGAATGGAAAATGTTGATCTGCCAGGCCGTGTGCCATCGAACGGAATAGGTGGAAATCAGAAGGGGCGACATATGGCGAATACGGCGGGTGGAGCAAGACTTCCCATTTCAGCGTTTCCTGGTACTTTTTGACCACTTTTGCGAAGTGAGGCCGAGCATTGTCCTGCGGGAGGATGACTTTGTCATGTTACTGTTGATATTGTGGCCGCTTTTCTTTTAGCGTGCGACTAAGGCGCACCAGTTGCGTTCGGTAGCGATCTCCTGTTATGGTTTCACCCAGTTTTAAGAGCTCGTAGTAAATCACACCGAGCTAATTCCACCAAATACAAATCATAACCTTGGCACCGTTAATATTCGGTTTTGCCTTCGAAGAAGTAGCATGCCCGGGCTTTCCCCATGATGTTCTGCGTTTAGGATTATCGTATCAAACCCACTTTTCATCACCGGTTACGATTCGATGTAAAACCCCTTACGATTTAGTCTTTGAAGCAGTTTCTCACACACAAATAGACGGCGCTCGATGTCCCTCGGTTTCAACTCGTACGGCACCCAGTTTTCTTCTTTCTGAATCATGCCCAGGGCCTTGAGACGTTTTGAAATGGCTTGCTGACTCACTCTCAACGATTCGGCAACGATCTTCTTGAGTTTGGCACGAATCTTCATCAAGCAATGCTTCTAGTTGTTTATCTTTGAAGGTTTTTTCTCTTCCACCACCATGTTTGTTTTCGACATCGAAATCACCATTTTTAAAACGTTGAAACCACTCCCGACACGTTTTTTTTACTCAGAGCAGCATCACCGTAAGTTTCTAAAAGCATTCGATGCGCTTCAGCTGCATTTTTTTTTTTCGAATTGTAACAGAAAAGTAAAACTTCCCGCAAATGGCGAGAATTAGGCACATTAACAGACATTTTCGAGCGTGAATAATACGAAAACAAGAACAACGGTCACTGAAACGACGATGACAATTTGTTAAGCACTGTACACACTCACTTTAAAGGCATTATCATCTATGTATTTCAACCAGCCTCAGCCGGTACATAATTAGCCTGATAATTAGTTGTTAATTAGTTTCAGTAATTTTGAACTTGTTGCTCAATTTATTACATTATATTGTCAAGTTCTTCGCTAAGTTTACATGAATTTAATGAAGCATTCCTCCTAAATTAATTTTAAAACAAATCGAAACACTGTGGGTAATTAGTTGCTAATTAGTTTCTAATAAGTTACAATAATTTTGAATTTGTTTGATTTGTTTTATATTAGGATATTAGGAGGGATGCTTCGTTTACTTTGCATGAACTTAGCGAAGTAGTAAAAAAAATAACAAAAAATTAACAATAAATTCAAAGTTATCATAACCAATTAGCAACTAATTATAAACAAATTATCTGCTGGGTTTCGATTTGTTTTAACCCTTTAAACTTCATGTTTTTTTATATCTCTTTTTTAAGTTAAAAAGGCGGGTGGGTAATGTCAGAGACATAACTCTATGACGTGAATACGAATATGTTAAAACTGGTACACTTCCGAATATCAGTTAGTGCATCGATTGTGTGAATTGTGCAAGCTTTCCCCTTCTTTACTAGAATTCGAAACGATTAGTTACATCAAACATTCTGACATACAATTATACATTATGAAATAATTTGTATAGTTCTTCATGTTGAAAAATGAGGACGTACACGTTCAAAAAACTTCTTTATTCAAAACGAAAAATTTTAAAATTTTATTCAATGTAAATATAATGAACATTAAAATATCTGACACCAACGGTAAACCTTCACCAAACTGATTATCTTCAGCTCTGATTTACATAGGTATTTCATCATATAAATAATTCGGATAGTTTTTTAGAAAGCAATTGGATTCATTAGAAGGGCTGATTTTGCGTGGTGTTCCCCATCGTTGTATTTCGTTCCAATGCAAACGACGAGCAGCAGGACAACGTAATCGATCTTCTTTGAAGGAATTAAATACTGAACGAAATTGATTAAATATTGAACTGAATTCTTGATACTCGGACTGAAAATGAGCTGAACGAAATATATCAAGTGTTAACTTTTTATACCTATCCAGGTACGAGTAGGACGTGCCATTTGAGCCAATTTGTTCTGATATACCAAAAATTTCAGAAAACTTTAATCTTTAACTATTTGTGATTATGTCATACAACTGAAACCGTTATGAAAAATTGATGATGATATTTCCGATGGCATGTAGCAAAAATTATGTTGATACGTTAAATACAACAAGGCGCCTCATAGTAAAGTAAGTCGTATTCACGACAAAAAGTGTTTTTCTTAGTTAGTCCCGGGACTTATTGATCCACGTGTCGTTGTAATGAAATTAGACCCATTAAATATGGAAACCCAACGCTCGAATCGAAAGCAGAAACCGAAAGCAGAAAATTTTCCACTCAACCGTCGAGTCGATACGTGCTAATCAATGAAGTAATAATTTCTCCCCGAAGTGCCCTTCTTCCGAACGCCGCCATCTTCTACCTTCTTCGTATTAACCGTGTAACGACTCAATTATCGTCAATAAATCGGTAGTGAATGTGATCACGTGTGTGTGTGTGCGCCAGTGTTTCTCACTCGAAGCCCGTAAACCGATGACGCAACTGATGCTGCTACTGTCCGGCCCAGCAATTCGTTCGAATCCGAAAAACCCTACCCCCATCACATAAGCCATCAATTTGATTGATGGATTTGCTTGGAGCATCACAGCCACAGCCCTGTCCCACGTTGCTTCAGTCGGTCAGTAGAGGGACCGAAGCAATCTCACCTTTTGATTTTGTTCTCAAATTTTATCCCGATCAAATTTCGATGGCTACGTGGTCCAGCGGAGTTGTGACCTGATTTACTGTGTTATATCCCCTCGCCCCTTGGAAAAGTCTTATGCTGCCTTTTTTTGTTGAAAGGGGGGAGGGGTGATAAGCGATTCGACACGACGCCTTACGACCATCATCCCAGGCAACAGTTGTTGCACGTCGTGATTTATCACTATTCCAAAACGAATCAGCAAAACTGAGCGAGAGACGTTCGGTTTCGATGGGTCAAGTGTCTCATCTACGGTTTATTGTCCCTACGGGAATCGGATGTCGGCCGGATAGAAGTCCCGGGGATCGATTACCTGTTGGAATGTTGGGGATTAATTTTACGTTTCTCCGTTATTCGTTTCTATTTCTGTCGAATTTTGTGTTTTTTTGCTGAATATTTAAACCTGTGGTAATCTGATTTTCATATGCACTCAAGGTGATCTGTGTATGAAAAGTGGCTTAAGTAAGTGTGACATATTAGGGAATCGGACGAGTCACAATTTCATTACGATTTGCAGTTTCTAGCAGATCCAAGCGGGATTGTCAATCGGATGAAGGAAAAAAATATTAAACTAGTACAAAAATCGCACTCGTTTTATTTGAGTAGAGCTTGGCGCGTTTCAAAATCCATCACAAATTAAGAGTGATATTCACACCACAAGTGTAACACATATTCATCCCTCAAGTGTCAGTCCGAACCAACCAACCATCCCAGGACCGTACGGCCGTCCCGTAATCCCATCCTCCATTGAATATAAATTTATATAATAAGGTAAAATGAATTCGAATGACGTCAACGCCCGCGGGAGTGCGGATTTCCCGAACGTGTAAATTAAATGTGCAATAAAATTCTCATCACGTGTAATCCGTGTGTGTGTGTGTGTGTGTGTGTGTGTGTGTGTGTGTGTGTGCGGAGCGGGAGCATCCCAAGGACTATGGAACGCGATGGGGGGAGGCGCGATCACCGACTGGAATGAGTTTAAAAAATATATGTTTAAATATTTCGCCGAGCTGTGCTTCGTGGAATTTGTCCTACGGAACCGGAGCCCGGAATACGAGAATATGACTCGAGAGTACTGGTTAATTTGAGGTTTTAGCAGTGGGCGTAGAGTACACAGAGTTTTGCAGCGAATCTTGCAATAAAATAAAAATACACTGGTCAGCGGTATGAAAGTGATATGAGGATAACAGTCTCACTCCACTTTAGGGCACATCGGCTAAGAATGAGGAGGAGGGGGGGAAGGTGTAAGCAGCGCACTACATTTCGATGCGGAACTCGACTTGCGGACTTGACCGAATTGGAGGAACGAACACACGGCAACTGGTTTGCTAGAACAGCTCCAGTGCGCCCTGTTTTATGCAACCACCGAACTCGAAGGGGGGACGTGTAGGACATATGCAATTAATCGCCTGCAGCGGCTTGTTCCGATCCAAAAATTAAATCAATTTGCAGTCCACCAAGTGTTCATGATGTCATTATCGATGGTGCAGAAAGTTTTAAATCGGCCCGGACACTTAATGGAACATATTCTGACCAATTTATTTGTTTGTTGAACATTTGGAATGTTCAACGGAATGAGAAATTTAAATTAGGCTCTTCGAAAACTTGAAACGCTTAACTAAAGTCAGTCTATTCGGAGTATAATTCCATGGTCCGAAATATGTGTTCATTCAGAGCAAAAAATTCTGCTGATCTATGTATCTTTCTCCGGTAGGCATAAAACGTCTTTTCATCAAACAGATTACTTACCAAAAACTACTTTTGCGGGGCACTTTTTCACTAATTCCATTTAATAATTCCACTATATTAAAAATGTATTTATTTTTTCGTCACTGATGTCACGAAATAAAAGGGTGCACCGTTTTAAGATCTGCACACAAAAATTAATTTAAAAAAACTCAAGTTCTAATCCGATTATCCCCAAATTTTGAGTGACTAAAACGAAACAATCAATGTTAGTTTTGGTATGATTCATTTAATTTATTTCACCTTTATATCCGAATGCGCGAACCATAAGGTTCTGCACGATCTCAAAATTGACTTTTTTTTTGCATATAAACTGCATTTTCTTCATCTCATTTAAATTTTTCACTACTTCAGGTTGTTTTAGAAGATAATAACCATAATTTCATAATGGCCCAGTATTTTTCTGTTGAGGGCAATTTCGGAGTGTTTCGGGGGCTCAGATCTTCCGATACGAAATCTACTGCATTCGTCTTATACCACTCAAGCACGTGCTTAGTGTAGCGGCATCATGCCAAATCCGACCAGAAAACTCTAGGACCATCGTGAGCCTTCAGAAGGAAAAGTCAGTTTTGGAGACACTTTTACAAATACATAATCATGGTGCTTGCGATAACGAAAGGTGTACTCTGCTTTCCGCAAGTACCAATCACTTGCCAAATTTAAAGCTACTTGGCAAATTTCGTCATCTTATTCTTGCCAATCACATACAGGTTTTTTGGAAACTGGTAGAAGTCTTATCTTCTAGTGCACACTAAAACAAGAAATACTACAGCTACGGTAGAGTTACTAATAATGTTACGAAAAATGTTTGTTAAACAATTTTTCATAAACCATTAAACCTTAAGCGTTGTGGCTATCGTGAGTGTAATTTTCTTAAAACAAATTAGGCTTTCTTAAATAACAACCTCTGTTTTGTCCGACATTTCGACCAAAAAAAAATATTAAAAGTAACCAGGTTCCCGGTTCCGGAAGTATCGGATGTTTTGGGATCTTTGTCAAGGAAAATATCTCAATACCTTGATAAACGCCAAAACCAGTGGCCGAACAAAAAACGATTTTTTTTCAAAATGTTGCTGAGCTGGTGACGAATTATGTTTCATTTATTAGCTGCCCAAATGAACCGATTTTCGTCTTATGTCACTCTAGCACGTCCTTCGTGTAGTGGCATGACGCCAAATCCGGCCAGAAAACTGTAGGACCATCGTGAGTCTTCAAGAGAAGGACAAGCAACTTTTGGAGACACTCTTCCAAATACATATAAATGGTGCTTGCGGTAACGAAAGGTGTACTCTGCTTTCCGCAAGTACCAAGCACTAGCCAAATTAAAAACTTCTTGGAAAATTACGAAATTTTCTGTGTCCGGTGATTCTCGGGAACATCACACTTATCCTTGCCAGTCACATACAGGTTTGTTGGAATCTGGTAGAAGTCCTATCTTTTAGTACACACTAGAAAAAGAAATACCCCAACTATGGTGGAGTTACTTTTAATATACAATTTTTAATAAATCATTAAAACCAATAAAACTTAAGCGTTGTGGGCACAGTGAGTGTAATTTTCATATAACAATTTTGGCTTGAGTGTTTTTTTTCTTTAATAAGAACCGTTGTTTTGAACTGTCCGTCGTTTCGAACACCGTTTTTGTGGTTTTTATCAAGAAAAATAACTTAATCCCTTGATAAACACCAAAACCAGTGGTCGAAACGTCGGGCAATATAGAACAACCGTTCTTATTGAAAAAAACAATAGCGCCTAAGACGGAATTATATTGCGTTTTTTTCTTCATGATTTTAAGAGCGACGATGGAAAAAACAGTTTTTTTCTAAATGTTGCTGAGCTGGTGACTAATTGTGTTTTATTTATTAGCTGGCCAAAGGAACCGATTTTGGTTTTATCGGTTCCAGGTTCCCAGTTCCGGAAGTAGCGGATGGCCGAAAGCTCCTAAAAACACGGAACTGATTCATTCTTGTTTTTATTTGAGATTCAAATAAATTCGTTTTCGTTTTCGTTTTCGTTTTCGTTTTCGTTTTCGTTTTCGTTTTCGTTTTCGTTTTCGTTTTCGTTTTCGTTTTCGTTTTCGTTTTCGTTTTCGTTTTCGTTTTCGTTTTCGTTTTCGTTTTCGTTTTCGTTTTCGTTTTCGTTTTCGTTTTCGTTTTCGTTTTCGTTTTCGTTTTCGTTTTCGTTTTCGTTTTCGTTTTCGTTTTCGTTTTCGTTTTCGTTTTCGTTTTCGTTTTCGTTTTCGTTTTCGTTTTCGTTTTCGTTTTCGTTTTCGTTTTCGTTTTCGTTTTCGTTTTCGTTTTCGTTTTCGTTTTCGTTTTCGTTTTCGTTTTCGTTTTCGTTTTCGTTTTCGTTTTCGTTTTCGTTTTCGTTTTCGTTTTCGTTTTCGTTTTCGTTTTCGTTTTCGTTTTCGTTTTCGTTTTCGTTTTCGTTTTCGTTTTCGTTTTCGTTTTCGTTTTCGTTTTCGTTTTCGTTTCCGTTTACGTTTTAGGTTTAGTTTTAGTTTTTGTTTTTATTTTTATGTTATTATTGTTTTTATGTGAGATTCAATTAATTTTTTGATAAATCCTTTTCCGTTTTCGTTTTTGTTAGCGATTTTATTTTCGTTTTCGTTTGAATTTTCTTTCTAGTTTTCGTTTTAGTTTTAGTTTTAGTTTTAGTTTTAGTTTTAGTTTTAGTTTTAGTTTTAGTTTTAGTTTTAGTTTTAGTTTTAGTTTTAGTTTTAGTTTTAGTTTTAGTTTTAGTTTTAGTTTTAGTTTTAGTTTTAGTTTTAGTTTTAGTTTTAG